>NC_082690.1:104020422-104627759 GCF_949987515.2 Delphinus delphis
TTTTGTATATCTCCCCTTCTGCAGTCCCTCCCCTCAAAAAAGATTCTAAGTTTTACAGAAGAGGGATTATACTGTCTTGTTCATTACTGTGTCCCTGGTGCCTGAACAGTCCCTGGCAAACAGTAGATCCTTAATATATGTTTGTTGAATAAACGATTGCTTTTCCCATTGCACATAGGGCCAATGTAAGAATGGGACTTGTGGTGAGCTGAGAGTATATGGACAGTGCTGAGGTAGTAGAAAGTGAAAGGAATGAAAAGCTTCTGGAGCCTTGCATGTTCATCACAGATTTAGTCATAATAATTCAAAACTGGAAACAACCCAAATGTCCATCAACAAATGAGTGGATAAACAAATTGTGGTCCGTACAGTAGAATATTATTTGGCCATAAAAAGGAGTGAAGTACTGATATGTGGTACAACATGAGTGAACCTTGAAAACATTATGCTGAGTGAAAGGAAGCCAGACACAAAAGAGCACTACTTATCCTTTCATTTCTACGAAATTCTAGAAAAGACAGATCTAATCTGGAGTGACAGAAAAGTAGTTAACCCAGGGTGGGAGTGGATTGACTGGAATGGGACGCAAGAAAACCTTTAGGCTTTTGGAAATGTTTTATATCTTCAGTATGGTGGCAGTCACACAGGTGTATAGATGTGTCAAAATGTATTGAAACATAAAATTTAAATGGGTCCATTTTATTATACGTAGACTATATCTCAATAAAGTTGATGAAAAAAACTTGTGGTGCCTGCATTTAAGAGTACTTTGGATTTCTCTTGTCTTGTTTACCTGACTGTTTCTTGGGCAGATGACTTTTAAATTTCAAGATCCCCTAGTCACCCGCCGACTCATCCTAGACATGCTGGCATTCCAGTTCATGAATCAGTACCAGCATCCTTTGGGTCTCTTGTCCTCTATCTCTAGTTGGCAAAGTATCTTTTTAATTGTAGTGCTGTTGGTTATTTTCAGATATGCTGTTGGAATTTGCCATCAAGGCTAGTTGGATTTCTTTTTTCTTTTTGGGGGGCACACCCCTTGGCTTGTGGGATCTTAGTTCCCTGACCAGGGATTGAGCCCAGGCCCTTGGCAGTGAAAGCATGGAGTCCTAACCACTGGACTACCAGGGAATTCCCTTTCTTCCCTTTAATTCATAGAATCATCTAGTCCCTTTTCTGCTTTAAGTTTTTTTTAATATACAAGCGATATGTGAATGATGTGAAAAATTTCTCCAAACTCCCCCTCTTCTCTCACCTCCCCCCCAGTTGAAATAATTATTAAGAATTTGGCATGTATTCTAGATCTTTTTCCCAAGTATTTGAGTACAATATGTGTACAGGTTCACGTAAATGGTTTACATAAGCAGAATCACCATGAGTTGTTCAGTTTGCTCTTTTCCTGTAACAAAGGTGTCTTGGAGATTTTTCCATTTCGTACTTGGAGGTCTCTCTCATTCTTTTTCATGGCTGTGTACTATTCCATAGAATTGACAAAACACAGTTTATTTAACTAATCCCACCAGGTGGATATTTAGTTTGTTTCTGATTTTCACTTTAACAGTCAATTGAATTTAGACTAATGTAAATAATTTGTGTTTTTAAGGTTTTTCATTTCTTTCTTATTCAGTTATGTAATTATCCATACTACATTTTCTAAGCTTATTGGGGTGAGAAATACCTCACTGATGTTGTAAAGTTGGAACGACACTGTTTGAAGACCTTTACTTTGAAAGAAAGGGTTGAATATAAGTTCTCTGTGCTTGTGGGTTTTATTTATCATTGTGTCTTCAGCGCTTTCTTTTAAGGTGTGTTTATAAAGCAACAGTAGTTACAAAATTGTATTACAGTTTTTATCTGGCTAGTTCAAAAGAAGCATACATCTCTAAGGATCAGATCTAGGACAATACAGGAAGTCAGCAGTTGGTTATAATGGTTGCTCTAGGTTAATATTTTCCCATTGAGCTGGAGTCAAGCCTACGTGAAAAATGTTTTTGTCTCCCTTTTTCTTCCAACTCGAAATCCTGTTAATACACATCATTGCCGTGGAACTTTCTGTCATTGACCAGCTGTTGCTGGTTTATTAGCACTTGAAATATTAAAAACAAACCCACAAAAACCCCTGTCTCTTCCCGTTTTCTTGCCCTGTATGTAAGAAGATATACATATATGGATAATTCTGATGTTTAAGGAGATTTAGGAGGTTATATTTTAAGCAGATGGGTTTGAGTGTCTCAAAACCCTCATGATACAAGCGCATTTCCTCCGCTCTGCTTTTGGGCCAGTGCTGGGGTTGGGGAACAGGCTGACGTTTGCGTGACCACCCAAGAGGGGCCCAGACTGCCTTCCGGTGAGGTTTTGACTGCTGCCTAGTTATGAAACAGTCTCAGGACACTGTTTCTGTTGTATTAACTGACCTTGTTGTTAACCTCATGTTCCCTCCCACCTTTCTTTTTCTGGTTTCTGGTTTGCCTTTCCAATCTGTTATCACACTACAGCGTGAAGGCGTTGCAGTTGGTAGAAATTATTACATTTCTCTGGAGCTTCGAGTTGTCTTGGCTCTTAGCTTCCTTCCTCTTAGGACTTTGTGAGACAAACAGCATAGGCAGCCTGTTGTGTCTGAGGGTTTACATTCTTGTTAACCTTTTAATTTACTGTGAATAAGATGAATTAAAAATTTTTTCCCTCTATTTAAGAGTTGCCTTGGCGAGAAGCTGGAAACCCTAGAACCTTGTTGCCAAGGAGAGTGTGGCTGTTCGTTGTGAATGGGTTGTCTCTTATCGTTAGCGTGCAGTTAGATACCTTCAGTGGGAAAGAGATGGAAGGCAACGCAGCAAAAGCTTCAGAGGACAAAGGGTAAAGTGAAGGCAGAGTTAATAAGCAGGAGACCTGGCCCATGGATTTTGTTCACTGACTAACCTGGAGGCATTTGACTTCTCTGCCTCACCTCCCTTCTTCGCCCTCAGTCAGTAGATATTAAGTTTATTGTGGAGGCATGAAGTTGCCTTTATAAAAGGTTTCCAGCGCTATTAAGAAGTTAGTAAACATGAAGCCTTGTGTATTATCTTGCTTAAGGATGACAGATCCTAGTAGAACTGCCTGTGATTCCTCTGAGAGTAATAGCTCTTAGGAGACAAGACGTTTATTTACTAATTCAGAATATATTTATTGGGCATCTGTTAGCTACCAGGCATTTTGTAGGTTTTGGAAATAGAGTGGTAAACAAAATAGATAAACTTGCCTGCCCTCATGGGAGCAAGGTTCTAGTTGGGAAGACATCTACTAAATAAGAGAACAGAAGTAAAATACGCATAGCGTGTTAGATAGTGACAAACACTAAGCAGAAAAAATAAAGCAGGGAAAGGAGACAGGAAGTGTCGGGGGAGGTAGTGTGGGCTAATTATTATAACTGGTTTCCTTTTTTAAACCACGCATACTGTCTTATGTATTCGAAAACATTGTTCTGAGCAGGGATCTGCTGGCTTCTCCGGACTGCCAGAGGGACCCCCGGCACAGAGAAGGTTAATGATCCCACCGTACAGGGTCATCCACCCGACCATGTGTGATTGAAATATATTTGTTTCTCTTTTATGCTTTATGTGATAACGATGAAGTAGACTTTTCCATGTTGATTTTCACGTTATATCTGGTAATTGTGGCTTTTCAGGTTTTCTTCAAACTATTTGAAGCCATCATTCATTTTATTTTATTATTTTTTTATTTTTTTCGTCATTCATTTTTGAGGCTAGTGTTATAGGACAGTAGCTTTTCCATTTGTGTTCTGCAGACCCCCAGGGTACCCCGAGCCTTTCTGGAGACTCAGTGGTCATTTTAAATTTATGCTTGGATCTTTTTCATGCAGTTTAGTCTAAACAAGTTAGTCCGATGCCTGGCTTGAGGGAGGTATAAGTATAGAGACTAGATGGAGGGGTTGGTGCATATGTATAGGGCATAAGCAACATAGATTGTTAACAGATACAGAAAGTAGCTGAACCACTGATTTAACTCCGTAGGTGTATGTCATGGAACCCCTGTCAAGACTCTGTGCTGATATCTAGTGTCTGTATAAAGATAAGAATTTCTGAGCTTATTCCTTTTTATTTTCCTTATCGCCCTTACCCCCGCTATTTTTGAGCATCCACATCGGCTAGGAATACAGACTTGAAAACAAACAAAAGCACATACAAATGATTGATTGAACATATATATGTTCAATGGTAAGTGGTAGGATAGAGATAGACCCAAGTTTCAGTAAGAACACAAAAGTGGGACACCTGCCCCAAGTGGGAGTGGGGGATGGCCCAAGAAGGCCTCCTGAATCAGTGACTCCAGAACTGAGTCAAGAAAAAGGCCGTAGCCTTGCTTTGTTGCAAACTGCTTTTCCTTTGATCACTTCTGCCTTTTACTTCTTTGTTTTAATGCAGGGTCAGCATATGCCCTCTGGCCCACTACCTGTTTTTCTATAGCCTGAAAGCTGTAGCTTCTTAAGTAGTTGGGAAAAATCAAGAATAATATTTCACGGCCTGTGAAAATTATATGAAATTCAAATTTTTGAGTCCAAATATTAAACTTTATTGGAACATCACCAGGCTCATTGGCTGCTTTTTTTCCTCACTAACGTGCTTTTAATGCCCTACTGAAAGGCAGGAGGCGGCAAAAATGATGGTGGTGGAAAGGAATGCATGAAATCCTGTTATCTTCTGTTAGCTGGTTGCAAGTAATGCACAGGAAGTGTTTGAGGCGTCTCTTGTTCTGTCTTCCACGAAAACATGATGCATCCATAGCTCGAGGCACAGTGACAGGCATTTACATATATCATTCTTGTTTTGTCTCTTTTATGGGGAAATTTTTAATATTTCTCAAAAAGAAAGTATCTGGTATGAGTCAAAATGATTACAGACTGTGCTTGCCTCAGAGTAGGAAATCTGGGGTTCACTCCCAGTTGTGCTGTAAACTAGCCAAAGGACCTAAGTAAGGAAAGTCCTTTACCCTCCCTACAGGTCTTTTTAAATGATAGGGTTGATTGGTGAATAAATCAGATAATCTCTAGGCACCTTTCAGCCCAGTAGAGATGATGCTGCTTGGTGGAAGGAGCATGCACTTCGGCATCAGACAGACCTGTGTGTACATCCTGGCTCTGTCACTTCCTACCCAGGTGACCTTGAGCAATTGATCTAAACTCTCTGTGCCTTAGTTAGCTCATAGGAAAGCGAGGCTGTAAGAATGAAGTGAGCACTTGTTCTTAAAACTCCTGGCACTAATAAATGTTTAATCTGGTATAACTATGATAATTATTGTCAGTCTGTGAACTCTTACTGTACATTATGAGACATTTAAAAAAGCAAAGATCTCCCAGCAGTTTGCTTTAATGATTTATTAATAGCCCATCAACTGTGACTTAGTACATTTGCATTTTTGCTGAACGGCTTCCGAAAAAACTGAGTTCTTTGAACCAAGACTTTCCCTAACTGATAAAATTTCTGCTCATGTTTTAACTGGAATTGGCACATAGACTGTTTACCTTGCCTTGTAAACACATTCAGTGACAATTTCTATGCTTAAAGCAAATGATAGTGGGGAAAAGAGATTTCGTGTGTCATAGCATCTTTCCTCTGTCTTAGCTACTTTCTTTTCTTTCCACCCATTCTCAATAATTGATTGAGTTGTTTAATTAATAAGTTTAATTCTCCTTAGGAAGGTTAGTTTTGATGAGGCGACTTAGAAGTTCTAGTGTTTGCTTAGCATAATTTTTGATGGTTTAGAGGTAACGTAATTCTAGAGACAGTATTGGAATATCAGTCAAGACACTGCATTTTCTGTCTCTGAAAAATTTTCATTTGGTCTTCATTTTAAAAAGTCTATTGAAAAGGGCTTCCCTGGTGGCACTGAGGTTAAGAATCTGCCTGCCGATGCAGGGGACACAGGTTCGAGCCCTGGTCCAGGGTGATCCCATGTGCCGCGGAGCATTTGGGCCCGTGTGCCACAGCTACTGAGCCTGCGCTCTGGAGCCCGCGCACCACACTACTGAAGCCCGCATGCCTAGAGACTGTGCTCTGCAACCAGAGAAGCCACCGCAACGAGAAGCCCGCGCACTGCAGCAAAGAGTAACCCCTGCTCGCCACAACTAGAGAAAAGCCCGTGTGCAGCAGCGAAGACCCAACACAGCCGAAAAAAAAAATGTCTATTGAACACTAATTATATACTTTATTTTAAACAATCTCAATGTATGAAATATTTGTGTTTATGATTCGCTTAATGAAAAAGACATGGGATTCCTTAAATAGCCAGCTCTTCTAGTAGGATCAAGGTAATTATTTGAATGACATACAACTATATAAGATCATGTCAGTGCACAGTGAGCTAGACAAGGATTAGACTGTGGTTAAGAGCACAGGCTTTGGAGTCATGTAATACAGCTGCGGTTCAGAGCCTGGCTTTGCCATTTGCTAGCTGTGTGCGATCTTACCTCCTCGTGGGAGTAATAATGCTCAGGGTGGTTGTGAAGATGAAATTATACATATGAGATACTTAGCGTGGTGCCTGATATACAGTGAGCGCTTCCATCATATCCATTGTTATTGGATTATTTTAGGGATCTTTACAACGTATTGCTATCTCTGAATATCGAACTGAATCTTGCTGTCTCTCAAGCTTCATTTATCTCTGTCTGATCTCAGACTCCAGCCGTAGTGAGCTCGTAGTTCCCCGAAAATTCCATGGCCGCTTTCTTCTCTAAAGATATACCTAATGCTCTGTCCGCCTAGGACACCCTTGTCCTCAGTTCTTTTCCTCCCAACTTCCTTGTCCTTCAGGGCTCTGCTTGGGGGATTCTCCTCCATGAAGCCTCCCCCCGACCCACTGTCTTTTGCTTCCATAGAGCCCTGTGCACACGTCTGTCCGCCTCCCGCATTGTGTTGGAAGGGACTGTTCATTTGCAGTCTCTCAGACTGTGAGCCTCTTAAGGGCAAGGTGTTCTGATCAGCTTTGGAAATGCCGTGTGGTGGTGGACAAGAAAGACCTGTTCTCAGGGCATGTACATCCTGTACATTTGGGGAAGACAAATATTTACATAATCGCGAGTACACACAGTGCTTCAGTAGAGCATTGCATGTAGTGGAGTGTACAAGGAGCTTTGGACCTTGTCTGGACACATCAAAGAAGCCTTCTTCTAAGGAAGTGATGTTTCTGTTTTGTTTTGTTTTTTTAATAAATTTATTTATTTATGGCCACATTGGGTCTCCGTTGCTACACGCGGGCTTTCTCTAGTTGCGGTGAGCAGGGGCTACTCTTCGTTGCGGTGCGTGGGCTTCTCATTGTGGTGGCTTCTCTTCGTTGCGGAGTGTGGGCTCTAGGCTCGCAGGCTTCAGTAGTTGTGGCATGTGGGCTCAGTAGTTGTGGCGCACGGGCTTAGTTGCTCCGTGGCATGTGGGATCTTCCCGGACCAGGGATTGAACCCATGTCGTCTGCATTGGCAGACGGATTCTTAACCACTGCGCTACCAGGGAAGTCTCGGAAGTGATGTTTATTCAAGTTGGAACCTGGAAGATGTGTAGGAGTTAGCGAAGGGCAGAAAGGGGAGAGTTCCAGGTGGAGAAAAGTGCATGGATGGAGTGACTTTGGCCAGTTACTTAGCTTCTCTGTGCTTCAGTTTTCTCATTTGTAAAATAGGAATAGTGTGACTATTCTCAGAGGATTATTGCACACATAAGTACCGTATGTAAAGTCATCGTCTTCTAATGAATATTTCTGAAATGAAGCACAATCAGTTCATACAGGCCAGTTTCCGGGTCCAAGTTTATTTATTGAATTGTTAAACGTGTGGATTCACTTACTGTATTTTTCCTCGTAACCTTGCTCTTTACCTGTCCCAAAGCCTTTCTCATGTTTTAATGACAAGAATGGGGTATTTCGTTTTGCTTTCTTGTTTTTTTATTTTAATTATAGAGATCCAGTTCTGCCTTTCATTGCTGCACGTAGCTAGTGGTGTGCAACCTTTTAGGTCAATAAGTGTCATCGGTTGGAATGCTTTTACCTTCAAGAAAAACAGAAGAGCCAACTCAGTGACTTAAACACACAGGCAGTATTTCAGACAACAGGAAGTCTGGAGGTAGGGTGACTCCAAAGCTGGTTAATTCAGCAGCTGGGGAGCCACGTTCGTTTTTTTTCTTCCTGCCCTGCCATCCCCAGAACACTGGCTTGTCCTGGCTGCTCCCGTGGTCTCAGGTGGTCTGTCGCCATTCCAAGTGTCACAGATAGACACCAGAATATCCAGTTGAGGAAGAGGGGCCGTTGTTTTTCCTTGTCTGTCTCTTTATCGGTGGACTTCTGGGTGGTTTTGGCTATTATGAGTGAAGCTGCTAGAAGAAAGGAAATCAAAACCTAGGTAGGTTGATTTACCAGCTTCACACAGCCGGCTGGTTTGACGCAGCAGTAGTGGCCTGCAGGGGAAAGCACCAGACCAGGAGTGAGAGTTCCTTGTTTGGGCTTTACTTTGCCCTGGACTGCTAGTAATCAGGGTGTTTCCTTCTCCTGAAACACGTTTGTTAGTCACCACAGGGTTCCCAGCAGAGCACTGACTGGAAACAGACTCAGGACATGCAGCCAGGTAATCCCTGAACAAGTAAATCCCAGTGGAACCAGAAAACTGGGTCTTGCTTTCCTTAATTGGAGCCTGACTTAGAATCAGATATTGAACTGGAAAGGAAGTATTAGCCATTAGAAAAAGAATTTAAATTACTGGTCTGTCCATATTTAGAATTTCTTGCAATCATTTCCACTGTATGTAACACTGAAATCCTTTGTGGTTGTCTGCTGCAAAAATGGATCTTTGACCCGGCAGCTTTAAATGTGCTTGACACCGTTGGGAATTTTGAGAATTCTTAATTTAATCTGTGCTTGTCCAGAGGTGGGGGCCAGGATGAGGGAGAACTCGATCCTTTTGTACTGAAGGTTATGCTGTTTGTAAGCAGAGGCCTGTGCTTCTGGAACTTACGTTACCAGGCAGTAGTTACTGGCACAATAATTATCATATTCTAACTTTTACTTCTGGAGGCAGTAAGAACCAGCCCAGCACGGAGATGAGTAGGAGGTGGCTGGCAGTGGAGGGCCCTGTAGCTATTAGTGCAACATCGTGCTGCAGGTGGCTGAGGGTTTATCAGAGTGGGAAAAAGAGAGGCCCCAGTCGTCCTGCCAGTGACTCTAACTTCCTCCGCATGGCTCAGTAACAGTGGGCCTCTCCCCTGGACTTGGGTGAGGTTGGAATGTAAACTTGCTTTCCTCTTCCCCATCCCAAATGTCCCAGGTTATCTCTTTAATTTAACTGATTCTTATTCTCTTTTGTGATAACTTAGTTCTTGTCAAGCAGGGACTTGCCCTGCCAAAGAGAGCAGGAAGGTCACTTTACCGGGCCCTCTGGCTCCTTGTGTAAACAGCATCCACAGCCCTTTCCCTCGGAGACTCAGATTGTGTAGACTCACGCATCTCCCTGAAGGGAAGGAGGAGGCATTAAAGTAGAAACACGTGCAACTCAGCAGGTTTCTCCGAACAATCAGTGATCTGTGATTTCTCATGGTAAACTTCCACCGATTCACTCTTCATATTTCTTCTCTGCACCTCTGTTTTCTGGTTGGTAAAATCTGGATGTCGCTGGCTCTGGAGGAAGGTTGTAAGCAGCTGATGAAGGAGGCGGACCTCATCAGGGATAGAGAAGGGCCTTTCCTCAGCGGAGAAGCGTATGATGGTCACTCTTGCCTGGGTGATACCTGTGTGCAGAGCCAGTGATGAGGGTGGAGGAGAGGCCACCTCTGCACCTCTCCTCTCGGAGATAAGACATGCGCAGAAGACGGACGTGGCAGCGTGTGTTCAGTGTGTGACTTCAAGTAAGTGATAGGTGGATATGATGGATGGAACCATCTGAGACAGTGACTCAAAGCCTATTTTTCCTTTGTAGGAACACCACTGTCCAGAATCAGTCTGTTAAAATGGGGGTCGATGTCCTATACTTTTACACTTTTCTAGATTATATGAATCTTATAAACTATCATAAATGCTTTTCTTTTCAATTAGTTGAGGAAAAGACTATGGTTTTCAAAACGTGAGACAAAGAATATGGGACATGATATGTGTCTCCTGATAGAGGTCCACGATACCGCCCATAATGTAGCCTTGCCAGCTATAACAGAACCTGAATTTGTTACAACTTCTAGATCTTATTACAAATTTATAGGGACTACAAGGGACAGAAACTTGGTAAATGTTTTTTAGGGAAGCAGTCAGCAAATTCCAAACTGCAGGTGCTTTATAGGACAAACTAGTTTCTTCAACAAATAAATTATAAGGGGGTGGGGGAGAAAAGATGGAGGGGACGCCTATAGATAAAAAGGGACTTAAGAGATGAATGAACCAATAGTAATATATGGATCTGATTCAGACAAACATAATGAAGGAAAAAATGTGAGGCAATCTGGGAAATGCAGGTACTGATTGATTATTTCATGGTATTGAGAAGCTTATTTTTAATTATTTTAAGCGTGAAAATGGTATTATGGATATGTTTTAAAAGAATATCCTTCAGAGATATATACTGAAGTATTTACATGTGAAGAGAAATAATGTCTGGGATTTTCTTCAAAATAATCCATGCAGGGGCGTGGGCAGGAGTATAGATGAGACAGGATTGGTCATGCATTAAAAATCGTTGAAGCTGAGTGTTGGGTAAATCACTTTCATTATACTCTTCTACTGTGTGTGTGTGTGTGTGTGTGTGTGTGTGTGTGCGTGTGTGTGTGTGTGTTTTAAATTTTCCAAATATTAAGTGAACCTTTTTTTATACTAGAAAAAATATAAAGATGGGTATCTTGACAGAGGGCAATCAGTGGTTGCCTGGAGCCAGGGTGGAGATGTGGACTGATTGCATAGGAGCATGAGGGAACTTTTGAGGTGATGGAAATGTTCTACGTCTCGATTGTAGTGGTAGCTGCATTCATTTAAACTCATCAAAATGTTCATTTAAAAATGGGTGCAGGCAGGACATACTTAAAGTGATGAAAGGGAAAAACCTACAACCAAGATTACTCTACCCAGCAAGGATCTCATTCAGATTCTATGGAGAAATTAAAATCTTTACAGATAAGCAAAAGTTAAGAGAATTCAGCACCACCAAACCAGCTTTACAACAAATGCTAAAGGAACTTCTCTAGGCAGGAAACACAAGAGAAGGAAAAGGCCTACAATAACAAACCCAAAACAATTGAGAAAATGGTAATAGGAACATACATATCGATAATTACCTTAAATGTAAATGGATTAAATGCTCCAACCAAAAGACACAGGCTGGCGGAATGGATACAAAAACAAGACCCGTATATACACTGTCTACAAGAGACCCACTTCATTCAGACCTGAGGACACATACAGACTGAAAGTGAGGGGATGGAAAAAGATATTCCATGCAAATGGAAATCAAAAGAAGGCTGGAGTAGCAATTCTCATATCAGACAAAATAGACTTTAAAATAAAGACTATTACAAGAGACAAAGAAGGACACTACATAATGATCAAGGGATCAATCCAAGAAGAAGATAAAACAATTATAAACATATATGCACCCAACACAGGAGCACCTCAGTACATAAGGCAAATGCTAACAGCTATAAAAGGGGAAACTGACAGTAACACAATCATAGTAGGGGACTTTAACACCCCACTTTCTCCAATGGACAGATCATCCAAAATGAAAATAAATAAGGAAACACAAGCTTTAAATGACACATTAAACAAGATGGACTTAATTGGTATTTATAGCACATTCCATCTGAAAACAACAGAATACACTTTCTTCTCAAGTGCTCATGGAACATTCTCCAAGATAGACCATATCTTGGGTCACAATCAAGCCTTGGTAAATTTAAGAAAATTGAAATCGTATCAAGTATCTTTTCCGACCACAACGCTATGAGACTAGATATCAATTACAGGAAAAAAACTGTAAGAAATACAAACACATGGAGGCTAAACAATATGCTACTAAATAACCAAGAGACCACTGAAGAAATCAAAGAGGAAGGCAAAAAATACCTAGAAACAAATGACAATGAAAACACGACGACCCAAAACGTATGGGATGCAGCAAAAGCAGTTCTAAGAGGGAAGTCTGTAGCAATACAATCCTACCTCAAGAAACAAGAAAAATCTCAACAACCTAACCTTACACCTAAAGCAGTTAGAGAAAGAAGAACAAAAAAACCCCAAAGTTAGCAGAAGGAAAGAAATCATAAAGATCAAATCAGAAATAAATGAAAAAGAAATGAAGGAAGCAGTAGCAAAGATCAATAAAACTAAGAGCTGGTTCTTTGAGAAGATAAACAAAACTGATAAACCATTAGACTCATCAAGAAAAACAGGGAGAAAACTCAAATCAACAGAATTAGAAATGAAAAAGGAGAAGTAACAACTGACACTGCAGAAATACAAAGGATCATGAGAGATTACTACAAGCAACTATATGCCAATAAAATGGACAACCTGGAAGACATGGACAAATTCTTAGAAAAGCACAACCTTCTGAGACTGAACCAGGAAGAGATAGAAAATATAAACAGACCCATCACAAGCACTGAAATTGAAACTGTGATTAAAAATCTTCCAACAAACAAAAGCCCAGGACCAGACGGCTTCACAGGTGAATTCTGTCAAACATTTAGAGAAGAGCTAACACCTATCCTTCTCAAACTCTTCCAAAATCTAGCAGAGGGGGGAACACTCCCAAACTCATTCTATGAGGCCACCATCACCCTGATACCAAAACCAGATGAAGATGTCACAAAAAAAGAAAACTACAGGCCAATATCTCTGATGAATATAGATGCAAAAATCCTCAGCAGAATACTAGCAAACAGAATCCAACAGCACATTAAAAGGGTCATACACCATGATCAAGTGGGGTTCATCCCAGGGATGCAAGGATTCTTCAATATATGCAAATCAGTCAATGTGACACACCATATTAACAAATTGAAGGATAAAAACCATGTGATAACCTCAGTAGATGCAGAAAAAGCTTTTGACAAAATTCAACGCCTATTTATAATAAAAACTCTCCAGAAAGTAGGAATAGAGGGAACCTACCTCAACATAATAAAGGCCATATACGACAAACCCACAGCCAACATCGTTCTCAATGGGGAAAAACTGAAACCATTTCCTCTAAGATCAGGAACAAGACAAAGTTGCCCACTCTCACCACTATTATTCAACATAGTTTTGGAAGTTTTAGCCACAGCAATCAGAGAAGAAACAGAAATAAAAGGAATCCAAATTGGAAAAGAAGTAAAACTGTCATTGTTTGCAGACATGATACTATACATAGAGAACCCTAAAGATGCTACTAGAGCTAATCAATGAATTTGGTAGAGTAGCAGGATACAAAATTAATGCACAGAAATCTCTTGCATTCCTGTACACGAATGATGAAAAATCTGAAAGAGAAATTAAGGAAACACTCCCATTTACCATTCCAACAAAAAGAATAAAATACCTAGGAATAAACCTACCTAAGGAGACAAAAGACCTCTATGCAGAAAACTATAAGACACTGATGAAAGAAATTAAAGGTGATACAAACAGATGGACAGATACACTATGTTCTTGGATTGGAAGAATCAACATTGTGAAAATGACTATACTACCCAAAGCAATCTACAGATTCAGTGCAATCCGTATCATACTACCAATGGCATTTTTCACAGAACTTGAACAAAAAATTGTACAATTTGTGTGGAAACACTAAGGACCCCAAATAGCCAAAGCAACCTTGAGAAAGAAAAATGGAGCTAGAGGAATCAGGCTCCCTGACTTCAGACTATACTAAAAAGCTACAGTAATCAAGACAGTATGGTACTGGCACAAAAACTATGTTGATCTATATTAAAATATGGATGGAAAGCCCAGAGATAAACCCATGCACATATGGTCACCTTATCTTTGATAAAGGAGGCAAGCGTGTACAATGGAGAAATGACAGCCTCTTCAGTAAGTGGTGATGGGAAAACTGGACAGCTACATGTAGAAGAATGAAATTAGAACACTTCCTAACACCATACGCAAAAATAAACTCAAAATGGATTAAAGACCTAAATGTAAGGCCAGACACTATAAAACTCTTAAAGGAAAACACAGGCAGAACTCTCTATGACATAAATCACAGCAAGATCCTTTTTGACCCACCTCCTAGAGAAATGGAAATAAAAACACAAATAAACAAATGGGACCTAATGAAACTCAAAAGCTTTTGCACAGCAAAGGAAACCATAAACAAGATGAAAAGGCAACCCTCAGAATGGGAGAAAATATTTGCAAATGAAGCAACAGACAAAGGATTAATCTCCAAGATATACAAGGAGCTCATGCAGCTCAATATCAGAAAAACAAACGACCCAATCCAAAAATGGGCAGAAGACCTAAACAGACATTTCTCCAAAGATACACAGATTGCCAACAGACACATGAAAAGATGCTCAGCATCACTAATCATTAGAGAAATGCAAATCAAAACTACAATGAGATATCACCTCACACCGGTCAGAATGGCCATCATCAAAAAATCTACAAACAATAAATGCTGGAGAGGGTGTGGAGAAAAGGGAACCCTCTTGCACTGTTGATGGGAATGTAAATTGATACAGCCACTATGGAGAACAGTATGGAGGTTCCTTAAAAAACTAAAAATAGAACTACCATCTGACCCAGCAATCCTACTACCAGACATATACCCTGAGGAAACCATAATTCAAAAAGCGACATGTACCACAGTGTTCATTGCAGCACTATTTACAATAGCCAGGACATGGAAGCAACCTAAGTGTCCATCGACAGATGAATCAATAAAGATGTGGCACATATATACAATGGAATATTACTCAGCCATGTAGTGAGGTGGATGAACCTAGAGTCTGTCGTACAGAGTGAAGTAAGTCAGAAAGAGAAAAACAAATACCATATGCTAACACATATATATGGAATCTTAAAAAAAAAAAGTTATGAAGAACCTAGGGGCGGGACAGGAATAAAGATGCAGACGTAGAGAATGGACTTGAGGACACGGGGAGGGGGAAGGGTAAGCTGGGATGAAGTGAGAGAGTGGCATGGACTTATATACGCTACCAAATGTAAAATAGATAGCTAGTGGGAAGCAGCCACATAGCACAGGGAGATCAGCTTGGTGCTTTGTGACCACCTAGAGGGGTGGGATAAGGGAGGGTGGGAGGGAGACCCAAGAGGGAGGAGATATGGGGATATATGTATATGTATAGCTGATTCACTTTCTTATAAAGCAGAAACTAACACACCATTGTAAAACAATTATACTCCAATAAAGATGTTAAAAAAACTTTTTTAAACATAAAAAGATGCGCTGAAAAAAAAAAATGGGTGCGTTTCGGGAATTCCCTGGTGGTCCAGTGGTTAGGACTCAGCACTTCCACTACAGGGGGCCTGGGTTTGATCCCTGGTTGGGGAACTAAGATTTCACAAGCGTGGCCAAAAATAAATAAAGTGGGTGCATTTTATTATATATAAATTATACTGTAATCAAGCTGACTTAAAAATGAGTAAGAAGGGTTTTTCCGTTTTGTACATATAGGGTCAAATGGTCATTTCAGAGGTTAATGCTACCTAGCACTGCCAGGAACAGGAATCATCCGACTTGTGCTGCGTCTCTTTTTTTCCCCCACTTAAAATGAACTTTTGTCATTTGCATTTCTGATTTTGCTGTAGCATCTCTGAGTTTCCTTGCAGCCATAAAGTCGACTTGAATTCTGTGATATGTTTGTTCATGTGTCTGTCATCCAAATGGACATGCCTTTTGATGCTAGAATAAATGATGCAGGGAGGGACATCTAGCCATAGCCAGTCAACATTCATTGAACATTCATTTAGCTACATTATAACAGTCAAGAAGGTTCAGTTGAGTTCTAATTTTGGTTTATTTTTCATCCAGTCTACCAAGCAACAAAGAGGTCAGCCAGTCAGCAGTGACTGAATCTATTCTTTGCAACAGCCACTGTGCTGAGTCCTGGGTTTATGAGGGTGAATGCGATCTAACGCTCAGGGTGGGAAGCTCGTCGTGGATGCATGTAGTTGCAGTGGTGTAATGAATGCCGTGGTGATAAAGGTGGGTGCAGGATACAGCGGGGCTCCATTTGCACTGTGCCCTGGTGCCTGCCCTCCTCCCTCCGAGGTCCCTTAATCACCTGTTAAATCAGATGAGTCAACTGACAGAATGTCATGCAGTTTGGGAAAGACAGTTGGAACAGATGAACATTCCTTTTGCCCTGTAAAATTTGTTGTTTTTCCTTTTAGATCTCAAGTGCAGAGCTGAATTTATCATACAACATTGTACTGACATTGCAAGACCCCTCTCATGTTATTATTTCTCACTATTGTCATTTTCCATCTCTTCTCCCATTCCCGTTAACTTCTTCTATAATGTGTTCAGTATTTATCCTTGGATATGTTTGTATCCTTGTATGATTTGTTTTGTAAATTTATATTAAATAATATTATGTCATACTTCTTTCTCATTTTGATCCTTTTTTCATTTAAAACTACATTTTTAGGTTCTGTCCATGTTGTTGCGTTTCTATATTGTGTTTAGCTCCTTTATTGTATTTTATCACTAGCATCTACCGCATATTATTTATCTATTTCCCCTAGTGATGGACGCCTAGTTTGTTCTCCAGCTCCCTGCACCACAAACAAGTGTTCTGATGGAAATCCTCACGTGTATCTTCTTAGGGACTTGAGCAAGAATTTCTCCAGCTAAATACCAACAGGTCTAATTGTTAGGTCCCAGAGTATACTCACATTTAATTTCACTAAGTGTGGCATGACTGCTCTCATTATATTCCCACCACATAGTGCAGCACGCGGTATCTGACTTTCAGACTTTTGTCAGTTTGGCGAACGTAGCGTGTTATTTTGTTTGAATTCCTGTTTCCCTGATTGCTAGTGAGAATGAGAATCTCTGTGTATACTAGTCTTTGGATTTTCCTTTTATGGATGACCTGGTCATATCCTTTCCCCATTTTTCCAGTGAAGCTCCTTATATGGTCTAGATATTAATCCTAAATCAGTTATAAGTGTTGCAGCTGTCATCTCCTGGCCTTGCCCATCTGTTAACTTTGTTCATAGTGTCCTTTATTCAGCAGAAATCTTACATTTTATGTTTTATTTTATTTTATTATTATTTTTTTTGGCCGTGCCTCGCGGCTTATGGGATCTTCGTTCCCTGACCAGGGATTGAACCCGGGCCCCCTGCAGTGGAAGCGCCGAGTCCTAACCACTGGACCGCCAGGGAATTCCTGAGAAATCCTATGTTTTAGTATGTCATTTTCTTTGGTTTTTCCAAGTATAAAGATTTGTGCTTTTTGATATCTTAAGAAATCTTTTCCCATCCTCAGGTCACTAAGAAATTACCCTATATTTTCTTCTAATTAGAAGAAACACATTAGGTTTACATGTGTCTCTTAAATTTGCATCTTCAGTTTGATTGTTGCATCTCTAAATTTGTATACCCGCTGCCTACCTCATAGATCCATCTGAATATCTAACAGATATCTCAGACTTAACATTGCTAAAACAGATCTCTTTATTTTATCCCTTTCCCATTAAAAAAAAAAAAAATCTCTCCCAGTCTTTATTCATCTAAGTAAAAGGGTACCACCGTCCACCCTTTTGCTTAAGCCAGCAACCTAGGAGGCCTCTTTGCTTGTTTCCTTTTTCATGTTCACCCACAGCCAATCCATCAGCAAGTCCTAAACATTCTAACTCCAGAATAGAGCACAAATCTGTTGCTGTCTTGTCAGCTCCACCCGCTGCTGCTGCCCTAAACCACATCGCCATCATCTGTCCTCTGGAGGCCGGCGGTGGCCTTCCCGCCGGCCTCCCTGCTTTCAGTGTAGCCTCCCCCCAGTTCATCAGCAGCCAGAGGGACCTTTCACAAACATCAGTCAGAGGGTGTCACTTCCCTGCTTAGAAAAACCTCTGATCATTTCCAATCACAGAATAAAATGCAAACTCTGTTTACCTTAGCCTCAGGACCGACGCGACCTGTCCTTGAGCATCCATCTAACCCCATCTCTTGTTCTGCTCCAGCCAAACAGGTCTATTTTTTGTTGCATACCGAGCCTGTTTCTTCCTCGGGGCGTTTGCATGTGACCTGGAATGTTCTGCCGCTAGCTATTTGCATGGCTGGTTCTTGTCTTTCAGTTCTCAGCTTTATGTTACCCCCTCAGTGTAGCCTTTCGTAACCACTCAGTCTGAATTAGGACCCTTGCCCCATTCTCCTGCCTGTGTCATGTTTTTGGTAGTCATTGTTACTCTCCCATGTCGTGTTATTTGTCTGTTGTATATATTCATTGCATCACTACCTCACCCTGCTTTTCAGCTAGCTTCACAAGAGTAGGGCACCGAGTCTCTCCTTCACGGCTGTATTGGTATTTGCAGCTGTGCTCTAGATATGGTGGCAGTTAGGACATCTGTTTTGAATGAATGAATAGGCTTTCGAGGCAGCGTCTCTTGCAGAGTCGTAAATGGCCCACGTGCTTCCGGCTGGAGGAGCTGCTCTTTGCTTCTCAGTGAGAGGAAGGCAGCTGTCATTTTAGAGCCTTCGATGAGGACCTGGCTCTACCCCTTACTGGTTTTGAGGCCTTGGGTGAGTCACTTGTCTTCCCTAGGTGTGTTCTGTCATTTATAGAATGGAGATAACACGTACCTTATTGGTGTTTGGTGAGGAATAAATGAAATTACATGAGAACACCTAGCAGCCACCTGGCAGTGTGTGCCCCCTACCCTCTGTCTCAAAGTAAAGCTGCCTCCCTGAATTCTGAAAGCTCATTCCCTTCCGTGGGCCAGCTCCTAAACACCAAGCATCTGATGTAAAAACGATATTTCTAAGGAATTCCCTGGCAATCCAGTGGTTAAGATTCTGGGCTTTCACTGCCGAGGGCCCTGGTTCAATCCCTGGTCAGGGAACTAAAAGGAAAAAAAAAAGAAAAAGATATTTCTAACATGTAGTTTTGTTATATAAGTTTTAAGCCAATATTATTAAAATTGCACAGATGAATAATTATTCCTATTCCACTGCGGGAGCAGGGCAAAGCAGTCAGTACCCAGGGACATCACCTAAAGACAATTTGGGGGCACTCTGTGTAGTCTAAACTACTAAACCAGCTTTTGTCCTTTCTGTCCGTTTTCTGTGTTCTCCATTTTTATACTCTCTTCTCTCCTCTCTGCACGAACCCTCAGCCTTCTTTCCTCTCGGCCTCCTCTTTGGCTTCTCTCGTGGCTGCTGGAGGCCTCACTGTTGACTGACTCTTAGGGTTAAGGATGCTGTCAACCCCAGTACAGAATATCGGAACAGCCAGTATGTCTCACGGTTTATAATATAAAGTAATATAGGTCAACAGACGTCTTGGAAAGATTTTGCCTGGCAGCAGGTTTGAGGGATGAGGACGACACAAAGTAGCTCCCGAAGGGACAGATTTGCTTGTATGTGTTATCCAGGCTCAGATATTTAGCAGACCTTTTTGTTAAATGTATCTTAAAGCAATACTTTCTGCCTTGTTTTAAAAAACAATTGTGAATCTCTGGCATCTAATGGAAAAAAAAAAAAAAAAAAACTGGACCAAACAGTTATACCAGTAATCTTTGTCCTGGTTAAGTGTGATACCGAGCGAGACATTTAACCTCCTACTTTTTCAGCCGCCTGTGAAATATACCCCATGTTTATTTGCGTTTCTCAGAGATATGAAAAGCTAGGTTTAACATATCCGTGAAACATATCTATCCTTGAGGTCACTGCTCCAGGCCTCTCACCCCTGCGCCCTGCTGAAATCCCTATTCGCTTCATTCCCCTGCACCGCAGCCTGGGTCTGAGGGGCCTCAGCACGCTGTGTGCTGCTCCGGGATGGTTCAGGGTTCAGAGCATCAGGAGCTCCTTGAAGAAATTTTTCCAGCCTTCCCTGGCATTCATCTTCCTTCTGGATACCAAATGACACTATCATTGCCCTTTGTGATTTGGATAAGCAAATACAGAAACAGATGGCAGATAACTGGTTTTGTTTGTTTTAATTTTTTTCTCGATTACCTGGCTATGAAAGCATTTCTAAAGCTTGATAGATCAGTGTAGCTTTCCAGTTTGGGAATATGCTACAGCTATCGGAAGTCCTGTTAGAGGTGTCTCTCGGCCACCTGGAGCGGCTGAGTTGTCCTGGCTGATGGTGCCCCCTGATGGCCTGTAGAGAAACTTGGCCACGGTGTCATCTTCCTCTTTTCCCACCTTCGTGGGGGATTCTCTCCCTACCCCTATACACACTTTTATTCTATCTTGCATTTTAGATAATTATGCTTCAGATAAGCCTTCTTGCCTCTTCTTTGGGCTTCTTATTTACTGCTGTCTTACCTCAAAAGCATCTTATTTCTTGTCCTCACTCATTCTTTTCATTATACTTTTTTTTTTTTGCATACTTTAATTTCAGAACAAAATGAACAAAAAGCCATGATACACAGCATTCAACCCTCATGTCAAAGGTGGAAAGGGGTAGGGCTTTGAGGCCCTTGTATCCTGCCTTAGACAGAAGGACTAGCCATCAGCAGAGGGAGCCAGGTGGGCCAGGACTACTGGGCCTGCTTCTGAGGGAGCTGTGGGGATCTTTTCATTATACTTTTGAACTAAAAACTTTCCCCCATCACGGCTAAAAAGCACTCAGTGGCATGTCCTTATTAAGGCAAAAAGCAGCGCCAGATTTTGAAGTGAAATTAGATGCCACAGTAAATAGAGACTCACTGTTGCCAACTTCTGGAGCTCTTGAGAGATACATTAGGAGCTCCCTTCAGAACCTTAACACATTTTTGTTCACCGTCTCAGCCTTCTTCAACTAAATTTGCTTTGTCTTAAGTATTAGAATTTAAAGTAAATAAAACAGTTCTTCCATTTTATTTTACCTTATAAATTGCTAGTATTCCAGTGGTATTTTCTACTTGGAAAAGGTGCCCATGCTCAATACCTCAGGTACTTTGTGGGTTCACTGTGCATGCACTGACAGGCTGGCCAAGGGACCCGCCTCCTCTTAGCTTTCCTTCTCTCCGGCTCTCCACATTTTTAGTGCTGTTTCAGATTCTACCCAATTGACTTGCAAAACTCACTGCTGGTTCATATCCTGTCTGTAAGCTGAATTTTTCTACCATATTTGTTTGTGCTTTTTAGCTCATAATCAGACTATAGTGAAAGTGACCTTGACGTCGACGTATCTCTCACGGGTGGTGGGTTACGGCTTTTATACGACAAAGAACCACACTAGTGAGACCTCATACTTAACTCTCCAACCCTAATTCACTCTCTTTTAAAACCCTTCTTTTGCTTTTAGTAATGAAGGAGCAGGAGCAATGAATGAAGAAGGCTTGCCCAACCCCCCACCATAAAACCCTCAAAATACTCCTGAGTACGGAGTCAGGAGTCAACAAATCATTTATACCCTCCCCGCTGTCCCCCTGCCCCCAGAGAACATTGTACTTATAATGAAGAGTTACGAGTGATAAGCACCATGGTTTCCAATCTTTTTGGAGTTGTGAGAGCCTAACGTTATTTGATTTTGTGCTGTTAACTTTTCCAGAGGTGATGTAATCTTTGGGATAGAATTGCATAATTTCAGAGTTTGACGGAACCTCAGAGATCATGTTGCTTAGTTTCCCATCTTACCTGGTCCTCCCTTCCAAGAATTTCCTAAAATTTGGCCAGTTAGCCTTGGCCTAATTCTTAGAAAGTTCTTCTGTATGTTCAGCTGACATTTAACTCATGGGAATTTCCACCATCAATCCCGATTCAGCCATTTATAGCAACACATGACTCAATGTTTTCACTCTTCCACAAGAATGCCCTTCTGCTATTGGAGGACAGCTCTCAGCCTCCTTAGTCTCTCCAGGCTGAGCTTTCCCTTTGGTGTATTGGGCTTTTGTCTTGATGATTTTGGGAGTCTTTGTACATTAAAGAAAATCGCCCTATGTCTTTGATATGAGTTGTAAAATTTCCCCTACCTGTTGTCATTTTTCTTCAGGTTTTGTTTACAGTGGTGTTTACCATGCAGATTTTTTTTCTTAATGTAATAAAATGTATCAACTTTTTAAAAACAGCCCCTGGATTTTATATCCTTCGGATTTTGTTCATGCTTAGAAAGACCTCACCTACTTTGAGGTTATTTTAAAAATATTTTCCTCGTATTTTCTTCTCATACTTTAATGGATTTGTTTTTATGTTTAAATCTTTGATCCTTCTGGAATTTATTTTGATATAAGATGTGAGTTAGAGGTTCAAATTTATTTATTTTTCCAGTTAGCCACCCAGTTACTCCAGTACCATTTATTAAGTGATTCATTTTTCTTCCACTGATTTGAAATGCCATTGTATTAAATTCACAATATACTTTTGGACTTATTCCCAGGATTTTTCATATGTTTTGCTGCCAGGCAAACCATCACACATTTTATACCTTCGTTAGTAAAATTTTTAGCTGAAATGTCAAACTTATTCTATCCTTATTATAGTTCAGTGTTCAGCCTGTCATCTGGCCTGTCAGGATGGCCTGATTCTTACCTCTTGCACCAGCAGCCTCTTGCTTTGTGCCCCCTGCAGCTTAATAAGCATCTCTTTTCTGTCATTATCCAGGCCATTGATGAAAAGAGTGGCAAAAATATTGGTCAGTGTAGGGCTGTCCTTTGAACATCAGTGGAAAGCCACTGCTCATTTTCCTGTATCAGAGATGCAACATGATGTGTTAGAAAGAGCTTAGGATTTTACTATCTGTTGCAAGACTTTATTTGGGCATCCCTTATTTTCATTGTTTCTCAAACTTTAATATGCGTAGGAATAACCTGAGAATCTTGACAATCTGCAGATTCTGATTCAGTAGGTCTGGAGTTGGGCCAAGATTCTGTATTTCTAACAAGGCTCCAGACCGTGCTGGTGCTGCTGGGCCACAGACTCACCCTGTACAGGACGGAGGCCAGGGGGAGTCCAGCGAGATGCCCTGGATGCCCCATTTAAGGAGGCACTCTGAGGTTTGCTCAGGTGGCAATCTTGCACTTGGGTAAACCTGAGAATAAGTACTTCCTTAAATTTTGTGCCCTAGGTGCCTTCTAATCCCAGCCCTGAGGCCATGTTTCTTAGAATTGTTAGAGTCGCTACTGATGAACTAATAGGACTCCTGAGAGGTGAGACCTTGCTATCTTCCTTTGCAAACAAGTTCCCCCGGTGATTCCCAGGTGCACCAACGTTTGAGAAGCACTGAAACAGACATTTAGAAGTTCCGACTTCTAGGATTAATTTCTTAAATAAATCCCGTTGTGACACTGATGCTTACAACCTGAGAACATCATGGAACCATTTGCCCTTAGCATGTCTGACGTGCTGAGCCCCAAATACTGACTGGTTGCTCAGGTGGTGCCAAACCACAGACGAAAAAGGCCTCCTTGAATTTGACGAAACCAGCCTTCACCTCTGTATTGATGGCTCTTGTAACATGAGCTCAAAATCAAGCTCTTATATGGTATTAAAAGCTTAATTGAAAATGTGCTATCGGCCGGTGCATCTCAAACGTTAATGTGTATACAGATCTCCTGGGTGTCTTGTTAAAATGCAGATTCTGATCTAGTGGGTCTGGGGTAGGGCCTGGGATTCTGCATTTTAACAGGCTCTGAAGTGATGCTGAAGCTTCTAAGCTACAGCTACAGAACACAAAAACAGGGAGAGTTTTGACTGGCCTCTAGTTAAGTTCTTAACTTCTTTCTAAAGTATGAGAGGGTTTTGGTTAGGAATGTCTGGAGAAGTTCTTCATGGATTCTACTTCAGGAAACAAGGAAAGAAGCTTAAATTGTTTCCCCTTTCTTGCTGTTACAAACAATGCTGCAAAGAATACGTTCATCACATTCATTATTTTATGTACATTATACATATTGTTGTCTGTTATGCAGCAATGTTATTCCATTTTAGAAAGCCTTGAAATGTATTTATCTTGAACTTTTTATATATTTAATGCAATATTATTATTTTTATACCTTTCAGTTCTGTTTTGGTGGATTTGGAAAGTATTTTCTCATCCCTAATGTTATTAACACTGTGTGTGTGTATATATATATATAAAACACTGTATATATGTGTGTGTGTGTGTGTGTGTGTATACATGTATATATGTGTGTGTGCATATATATGTGTGTATATATATACATATATGTGTGTATATATACACACACACACATATATATATAGAGAGAGAGGGGGGGATTGTTTTTCTGTAACCCAGGTAGAATGTGCTCATCTCTTACGAATCAGCATCTTATGAAAAAAGAGGCAGTGGTTAATTTCTGTCAGATGTACACCTGACACTTTCTATAATTCAGATCCGTTAGTTTAAACCAGATGGGAATGGAACTCATGAAGAGAAAGAGCAGGGGAAGTTTCGAGTCAGCTGCCGTCTAACACTGCTTTTCCTGTTAGAACAGCCCTGAGACTGTGTTGATCTGAATGATGTCCAGGGTTTTTACATTCCGTCCCCTTACATGTTAGCCACCTTCACTGGAAAAACCCAAAATCCATAAATGGTATTTGTATCTGGAATGCCACCACTGAGAAAACAGAATGACTCACAAACCAAAGTTTAGCCTACATTGACTCCAGCTGTGTGGCTTGACTAGCAATTCTGTTATTTATAGGTGGGTCAGGTCATTCTATCCAGTAAAGACCGTATGAGAGGGACTTTCCTGGTGGCGCAGTGGATAAGACTCCACGCTCCCAATGCAGGGGGCCCGGGTTCGACCCCTGGTCAGGGACCTAGATCCCACATGCATGCCGCAACTAAGAGTTAGCATGCGACAACTAAGGAGACTGCGAGCCGCAACTAAGGGGCCCATGTGCCGCAATTAAGGAGCCCGCCTGCTGCAATTAACACCCGGCGCAACCAAATAAATAAATTTTTTTTTTAAGACCGTATGAGAGGCTGTTCTTCCTAATGCAGCTTTTTAAACTGCAGTCAGGGGGTTCTGTTAATGAAAATGCCAAACAAAAGGAGTGATTTCCCTCCCGAGCAGTATTAGATTATGGTGTTGTCAAGAGTCTTGCAATTGAATTACCTTCTTGTAATCCACCCCACCTTATCAGTTAACTCCAGTTGTAATGGACTGCTGACTTCCAGGGACGCCGTGTGGATTACTTAAAACCTCTTGCTGTCTGGAGGAGACAGGATCTGCAGCATTTCCACCTTCCTCGGGTGGCGTATTCCTCACCCCCACGCTGGTGAGGCTAGCATCCTGGAGTAGCCGCTAAGTGTGAGGGGCAGTGGGTGTGTGGTCATCTCACCGCCGATGCCCTCACTGTGTGTCCTCAGCTGGATTGGATCAGGTCGGACCAGTGACTGCTCTTCTCTCTTGCGTCAGCCTGTCACGTGGTACCACCAACCCAAGAGAAGCAATGAGTGAGAAATTCCCTTTGCCATTATGTTTGCCCTGATTTAACATATAATGCTCAGTCTGGGAAGCCATGTACTGCTGCAGACTTTTGTGAGGAAAAAGCATTTTAAGAAAGTTTCAAAAGCCATCTGCAGTTACTTGAGGGTGGGTCGTGTGGAATAAATGCTCTTTCACAAACTCAGTGTCAACGTAGCAACAATATGGAAGAATGCTTTAGTTTGGGGAGGCGCGTAACTGTAGCACTAAGAATCAGAAATCCTTGAACTTTGATTCCTGTCTGCCTCTGACTGATAACTGACTGTATTTAGCTTTTTCTTTTTTTTAATGTATTCAACTGTTCCTTTTTTATTAATTAAGTAATTTATTTATTTGGCTGCGCCCTGCGTTATGTGGGATCTTAGTTCCCTGACCAGGGCTTGAACCTGCACCCCCTGCATTGGAAGCAGGGAGTCAACCACTGGACTTCCAGGGAAGTGCCTATTTAGTTTTTTCTTGAGTTGGGTTCTAAGAAAAAGAACAAACAGTAACAATAATACCTGTTTGCTAAATGACCAGATCAAGCCATGTGATAGTTTGCAGTTTCAGTAGGGTAAGATACAGCAATAGGAGCCGTTTCTATTACAAAAAGAAACTGTATCACATTGAGGAAGGAAACAAGGTTTATTAGAGTGAGGGAAAATAAATCCCAGGTTTGTTACTGGTACAAATAAACACAGAAGGCTATCAGGGCAGTCTGCCTTCACTAGAGATCTGGTAACCAGCTCTCAGGAGCCCGGTGACTTGAGATGCCAGCCAATAGAGAGAATGTGTGACTTACAGGGAAGGAAAACAAAAAGTAGCCAAGCAACTTTCTTCCATAAAAGAGTCAAGGTGAAACCTGCTCCTGGAACCTAGATAAGACTTGAGGGAAACACAGGCATTTGGTTTACTTTTAGACCAGGTAGAGTTGTAGAGCCATCTTTAAAAACGTTATATTTTGCTCCTTCTTTGTAATAGCGTTAGGAAGACAGCTGGGCATGAAGGATGCTCACTTTCCTTTATGATCCCGTATTTGACTTATAGTGTGGTGTTATGTCATGTGGCCGAGTGGTACACTGAAATGAAAGAAGATTTATAAGTAGCTGAGGACAGAGGCAGGACGTCGGTAGGTGGAGTGAGGAATTCTGCACATCTCTCCTCGAAAAACAATGATAAACTGGACAAAGTTGTCAAAAACAACCATTTCAGGTCTGAGGAAAGAGCACACATGCCAACAGCAAATTGAGAAGCATTTGTCCGTAAGAAACTGCTGAACTTCAGATAAGGACAGTGGGAGTTTTTGATGTTCTTAGCCTGGGACTACTCCCTGCCACCCCCAACCCATTAATGTAGTAGTTCCATCGTGGGGGGGTGGGGTTTGGGCAGACTGTAAAAGCTAGCAACTGGCTGCCAGAGGAAACGCACCTGATTTGGAGCAGAAGGTGAAAAGCCGACGCCCACTGGCATTGCCAGTAAAAGTTATGATCTCGGTGGCAAGCAACAGGCAGCTCTGGTAGCCTAACTAGCTGCCCCACTTGGGTCAAACAACGGACTGTGAACTAGCCAGAACCTTAGTAGAGGTCCTAGAAATGACAGCCACAGACAGGCTTGAAAAACTCTCCACACATTCCTGACCGACTGGAAGCCGTGCACACATGTAAGACTAGACGGGTCCCAAGCTAACCACACAGCCCTGGTCGGCTGGGCAGCTGAATGGATGTACAGAGGAGATGCAGGAGGCCCCGGGAGAGAGTCACAGTTGGGGCAGACCTGAACTGTGTGTTCTTAACCCTACACAAATCAATGTGCAGAGGCTGGAAGTCTCGCTGACTCCAGATGTGTGAGCACGACCTTTAACCAATCATTGGCTGATCACTAAACCTTGTAGACACAGGGGCAACCCCTAGGAAGTCAGGTCTAATAACAGAAACAAGAATTGAAAGAAAAGAAAGCACCTGAGTAGAAACATCATGGCTGCACATCACGGAGGAGACAGATTCTGCAGATTTAGTCCAGGAAAATTACTCACATGGAAGGGTGTCCACTTAATGTAAGTTGTAAAATATGAACAACAGGATTTGTTTAAAAAGAGAGAGCAAAGGAAGCACAGAAGTATATGCTCAAAGGGTGGTGGACACACATACACACATTTTTTTTTCCCTTGGATTTTTAACAGTGATCTTCCTTGGAGGTTTATAGGGATGTTTCTTTCACTTTGCTATATATTTCCAAAATAAACTAAATATTTTTTCTACAGTGTATCGGTAATACTTCGTAAACATACACACACAGACAGAAGTAACTCATAGCATAACACTAACTGTGATTTGGAGTTGTGAGATTTACTAAATCAGGTACTTAGTCTATAAGCAGCACTTAACTGTCTACCTCCCTTTCACCTCCTGTGTCTCTCCTCTTCTGTTTTTGTTTTTTTTCTTTACATGTCTATTTAGTACATCATAAAAATCTTTGGGAGCAAAACTGATCTTATTCACATTATTCACTTTTCTTCCATCCCATTTCTCTGTTCCTGTTACATATATGCATTGCTTATGGCAGACCATCTGTAAATATTTACACTTTGAGACATATAACATCTCATTATTCCATACAGCAGTTGGGAGTCCAGTACTGTAAATGTTGAACAGTTATTCAGCCCACATTCTTTCTCCTCCCCCCAAAATAACCATTGAGACTCTCAAAAATAAAGCAAAACAAAACCAAAACAAAAGAAGAGCTTTATTTTTCCCATGTCCTTCATTTGCTAAGTGTAGAACAGACTGAGTTGTGGTGATCCTAGGCAGGAAAAGGATTCATTTTCTAGAATCAGAATTCTAGTTGCTAGCTTCTTTAATTTGGGCCCTGGGCTTTTCTTTTTCTTTGTTTCTTTCTCTTTTTTTTTCACTTTATGTTTCCTCTTCATTAAAATAGGAAGAACTGCCCCAGGCCTTTTCTGCCATTGACTTTATTACATGCAACACATGGACTGCTTGACTTAAATTTTCTAAAGACAATTAGGTCTTTACTAGTGAGATTGTTGTTCATTATTTTAAAACTTTTATTACTTATAAATATTTTGTATAGCACTATGCTTTTTAAAGGTAAGGTGTTATTTTAAAAAATCTAGAAAGTATATTGAGTTGTAAATTATTCTCAGTTGGATTAGGAAATTTCCAGTAGAGGAGGTAGAGTGAAGTGGTTGCTCAAGCCCTCCCACAGATAATAATTAGAAAATCTGGACAAAATAAAAGAAACTACTAAAAGCACCCAAAAGCAGACAGAAGCTGGAGGAGAAAAAGTTGTAATTGGAAGGAGCAAGACTTGCAAGTTTGTGGGGGTATTTTGCCTAAAGGTGTGCTTCAGTCCCCATGGTGGCTACAGTGGATGAAGTGACAGTGCAAAACTGCAGCCTTACAGGTGAGAGGTGACAGAGAAGGGAGGTCAGGGATGGAGGGCAGAGGAAACATACGGGGAAATCCTGGAAGCAAGAGAGAACTGCAAAAAGGGTGAGGCCCAACATCTGAGTAAAAACGCTGCCCAAATCCCTTGTTGACTGCTCTATTAGTCGGGATTCTCCAGAGAAACAACTTATAGCATATATAGATATATAGGAGGAGATTTATTATGGGAATTGACTCACGTGGTTATGGAGGCAGAGAAGTCCCATGATCTGCAGTCCGCAAGTTGGAGACTCAGGAGAGCTGGCAGTGTAATTCAGTCAGAGTTCAGAGGGCTGATGGTATAAGTCCCGAATTGAGTCTAAGAGCCCAAGAGCCAGGAGTGCTGATGTCCGGGGGCAGGAGAAGATGGATGTTTCAGCTCAAGCAGAGAGAGAAAACAAATTTGCCCTTCGTCCACCTTTTTGTTCTATTTAAGGCCCTCAGTGGATTGAATGATACCCACCCACACTGGGGAGGGCCACCTGCTTTACTCAGTTCACCAATTTAAGTGCTAATCTGTTCCAGAAATACCCTCAGACACACCCAGAAATAATGGTTCACCACCTATCTGGACACCCCCTAACCCAGTCGAGTGGACACATAAAATTAACTATTACAATTGTTAAATTCCAAATGTGCAGGAGAGACACCAAGGGACCCAGCAAAACAAAAAACAAACAAACAAGTAGAGGCAAGAAGGAACCAGTCCTTGAAAGGCAAACCTATACGAGCTGAGATCTGTAAGTTTGATGCCTTTTTTTTTTTTTTTTAAGATGAGTTAATTCCTAAACTACACAGCTCAGGAAGGAGAAAGCTGGAGCCTTACTGGCTTGGAGTGTCAGAAGACAGACCCTGAGACTGGCAGAGCAGCTAGAAAATTAGAGGGAAATTACAAAAACACAAAAATTGCAGAGTGTGAGCCCTCAAATCTGAGTATAAGCTGCCCAGGTCTTTGGCTGTCTGCCAAATTACACAGGTACAGGGGAGACCCCAGGGAGCCAGTCTTAAAAAGTAGTAGCTAGAAGCTGTAAGAACTGAGCAGGTTTATCAGCTGCTGCATACCAGGGGAAGACCAATATGTGGTCTGAATCTGGGCAAATTAACTGCCTACTAGAATTTTAAAAACCCAACAATCCTTAAGGACACAGCAGAGTCCAGAATTGCTACAACATCTTATATACATTGTCTAGCTTTCAACCTACAGTTACTAGACATATAAAGAGACAGGAAAATGTAACTCATACTCAGGAAAAAAAGCAATCAATAGAAACTGCTTCTGAGTGTCTTCGTGGGTACACATGTTGGATTTTGTAGGCAAAGACTTCATTCAAACCAGTTATTATACATATGATCAAAGAATTATAAGAGAATATCAGAGAATTAAAGGAAAAATAAGTGAACAGATAGAGGAATTGCCACAAAGAAATGGAAACTATGAAAAAAAAGGAAATTTTAGGGCTGAAATGAAAGTAACTGAAATCAAAATTCACTAGATGTGCTCACCAATTTTGAAATTACAGACAAAATAATCTGCACTTGGAAACAGAGCAATAGAAATTACCCAGGTCAAAAAAGAGGGGAAACAATATTTAAGAAAAGGGAACAGAGCCTCAGAGGCTTGTAGGACAATATGAAGTAGTCTGATATAGCTGTAATTGAAGTCCCAGAAGGAGAGGGGAAAAATGGACAGAAAATATAATCTGAAGAAATTAGTAGCCCCAAACTTTGTAAATTTGATAGAAAACACTGGTTTACATATCCAAGAAATTCAATGAACTTTAAGCAGGATAAACACAAAGAAAAGCACTTGTAGGTACATCATAGCCAAACGGCTGAAACCAAAGATAAAAGAAAATCTTGAAAACAGAGAAAAATGACACATTACATACAAAGGATCAATGTTACAAATATGGCTAACTTATCAGAAACAGCGGAGGCCAGAAGACACTGGAACAATATATTCAAATACTGACGGAAAACCTATTAACCAAAACCCCAATATCCAGATAAACTGTCTTTCAAAAATGAGGGGTAAAGACATTTCCAGAAAAACAAAAACAAAATTTGTTGCCAGGAGACTTACACTAAAGGAAGTTTTTGGAACGAAGGGAACTGGCAGATGGTGACTCAGATCTACAGGAAGAGATGAAGAGCACTAGAAACGGGAAGTAATATGGTGAATGTAAAAGACTATGTACTTTTTTCTTCTCTAATTTCTCTAAAAGACATATGACTTTATTTTTTAATTTTTTATAAGTTTATTTATTTTATTTTTGGCTGCGTTGTGTCTTCGTTGCTGCGCACGGGCTTCCTCTAGTTGCGGTGATCGGGGGTTCCTCTTCATTGTGGTGCAGGGGCTTCTCATTGCGGTGGCTCTCTTTGCAGAGCGTGGGCTCTAGGTGCACAGGACTCAGTAGTTGTGGCACGTGGGCTCAGTAGTTGTGGCTTGCGGGCTCTAGAGTGCAGGCTCAGTAGTGGTGCATGGGCTTAGTTACTCTGAGGCGTGTGGGATCTTCCCGGACCAGGGCTCGAACCCGTGTCCCCTGCATTGGCAGGCGGATTCTTAACCACTGCGCCACCAGGGAAGCCCAACAATTACATTTAGAATGGATACACAACAAGGTCCTACTGTATAGCACAGGGAATTGTATCCAATTTCCTGGGATAAGCCACAGTGGAAAAGAATATTTTAAAAAAATGTATACATGTGTAAACAAAACCAATGCAGAATCAATTGGGATATTAGTGCCAAATTGCATTAGCCACATGTACTTTCTTGCTCACCCATCAACAAAGCCCTTGAGAATGGCATTTCTTAAGCATCATAGGCCATCTTAGCCTTCCACACGTCCCATCCTTTGCTGTTCACCAAACTATTTTGTTTCCTTTGACTATTTTGATCTTTAACTGTATCACCCTCTTTGATGCAGTTCTGAATTTAAAAGCTATGTGACCGACTCCCTCTTGTGAGAACACCAGAATCACAACTAAGTGCTGAGCAATCATCGACAGGAAGACACTGGAACTCACCAAAAAAGATACCCCACATTCAAAGACAAAGGGGAAGTCACAATGAGATGGTAGGAGGGGTGCAATCACAATAAAATCAAATCCCGTAACTGCTGGATGGGTGACTCACAAACTGGAGAACACTTATACCACAGAAGTCCACCCACTGGAGTGAAGGTTCTGTGCCCCACGTCAGGCTTCCCAACCTGGGGGTCTGGCAATGGGAGGAGGAATTCCTAGAGAATCGACTTTGAAGGCTAGCGGGATTTGATTGCAGGACTTCGACAGGACTGGGGGAAACAGAGACTCCACTCTTGGAGGGCACACACAAAGTAATGTGCGCATCGGGACTCAGGGAAAGGAGCAGTGAACCCATAGGAGACTGAACCAGACCTACCTGCTAGTGTTGGAGGGTCTCCGGCGGAGGCAGGGGGTGGCTGTGTCTCACTGTGAGGACAAGGACACTGACAGCAGAAATTCTGGGAAGTACTCCTTGGCATGAGTCCTCCCAGAGTCCGCCATTAGCCCTGTCAAAGAGCCCGGGTAGGCTCGAGTGTTGGGTTGCTTTAGGCCAAACAACCAGCAGGGAGGGAACCCAGCTCCCCCCATCAGCAGACAAGCGGATTAAAGTTTTACTGAGCTCTGCCCACCAAAGCAACAGCCAGCTCTACCCACCACCGGTCCCTCCCATCAGGAAACTTGCACAAGCCTCATCCACCAGAGGGCAGACAGCAGAAGCAAGAAGAACTACAGTCCTGCAGCCTGTGGAACAAAAACCACATTCACAGAAAGATAGACAAGATGAAAAGGCAGAGGGCTATGTACCAGATGAAGGAACAAGATAAAACCCCAGAAAAACAAATAAATGAAGTGGAGATAGGCAACCTTCCAGAAAAAGAATTCAGAATAACAATAGTGAAGATGATCCAGGACCTCGGAAAAAGAATGGAGGCAAAGATTGAGAACATGCAAAAAATGTTTAACAAAGATCTAGAAGAATTAAAGAACAAACAAACAGAGATGAACAACACAATAACTGAAATGAAAAATACACTAGAAGGAATCAATAGCAGAATAATAACTGAGGCAGAAGAATGGATAAGTGACCTGGAAGACAGAATGGTGGAATTCACTGCTGCAGAACAGAATAAAGAAAAAAGAATGAAATGAAGACAGCCTAAGAGACCTCTGGGACAACATTAAATGCAACAACATTCGCATTATAGGGGTCCCAGAAGGAGAAGAGAGAGAAAGGACCCGAGAAAATATTTGAAGAGATTATACTCGAAAACTTCCCTAACATGGAAAAGGAAGTAGCCACGCAAGTCCAGGAAGTGCAGAGTCCCATGCAGGATAAACCCAAGGAGAAACACGCCGAGACACATAGTAATCAAATTGACAAAAATTAAAGAAAAATTATTCAAAGCAGCAAGGGAAAAACAACAAATAACATACAAGGGAACTCCCAAAAGGTTAACAGCTGATTTCTCAGCAGAAACTCCACAAGCCAGAAGGGAGTGGCATGATATACTTAAAGTGATGAAAGGGAAGAACCTGCAACCAAGATTAATCTACTGGCAAGGATCTCATTCAGATTCGATGGAGAAATCAAAAGCTTTACAGACAAGCAAAAGCTAAGAGAATTCAGCACCACCAAACCAGCTCTACAACAAACGCTAAAGGAACTTCTCTAAGTGGGAAACACAAGAGAAGAAAAGGACCTACAAAAACAAACCCAAAACAATTAAGAAAATGGTAATAGGAACAAACATATCGATAATTACCTTAAACGTGAATGGATTAAATGCTCCAACCAAAAGACACAGGCTCGCTGAATGGATACAAAAACAAGACCCATATATATGCTGTCTACAAGACACCCACTTCAGACCTAGGGACACATACAGACTGAAAGTGAGGGGATGGAAAAAGATATTCCATGCAAATGAAAATCAAAAGAAAGCTGGAGTAGCAATACTCATATCAGATAAAATAGACTTTAAAATAAAGAATGTTACAAGAGACAAGGAAGGACACTACGTAATGATCAAGGGATCAATCCAAGAAGATATAACAATTATAAACATATATGCACCCAACATAGGAGCACCTCAATACATAAGGCAACTGCTAACAGCTATAAAAGAGGAAATTGACAGTAACACAATAATAGTGGGGGACTTTAACACCTCACTTACACCAATGGACAGATCATCCAAACAGAATGTTAATAAGGAAACACAAGCTTTAAATGACACAATAGACCACATAGATTTAATTGATATTTATAGGACATTCCATCCAAAAACAGCAGATTACACTTTCTTCTTAAGTGCACGGAACATTCTCCAGGGTAGATCACATCTTGGGTCACAAATCAAGCCTTGGTAAATTTAAGAAAATAGAAATCATATCAAGCATCTTTGCTGACCACAACGCTATCAGATTAGAAATCAATTACAGGGGAAAAAAACGTAAAAAACACAAACACCTGGAGGCTAAACAATACGTTATTAAATAACCAAGAGATCACTGAAGACATCGAAGAGGAAATAAAAAAAATACCTAGAGACAAATGATAATGAAAACATGACTATCCAAAACCTATGGGATGCAGCAAAAGCAGTTCTAAGAGGGAAGTTTATGGCTATACAAGCCTACCTCAAGAAACAAGAAAAATCTCAAATAAACAATCTAACCTTACACCTAAAGGAACTAGAGAAAGAAGAACAAACAAAACCCAAAGTTAGCAGAAGGAAAGAAATCATAAAGATCAGAGCAGAAATAAATAGAAAGAAAGAAAACAATAGCAAACATCAATAAAAGTAAAAGCTGGGTCTTTGAGAAGATAAACGAAATTGATAAACCATTGGCCAGACTCATCAAGAAAAAGAGGGAGAGGACTCAAATCAAAAATTTCTAAAATTAGAAATGAAAAAGGAGAAGTTACAACAGACACCACAGAAATACAAAGCATCCTAAGAAACTACTTACTACAGGCAACTCTATGCCAATAAAATGGACAACCTGGAAGAAATGGACAAATTCTTAGAAAGGTATAACTTTCCAAGACTGAACCAGGAAGAAATAGAAAATATGAACAGACCGATCACAAGTAATGAAACTGTGATTAAAAATCTTCCAACAGAGGCTTCCCTGGTGGCACAGTGGTTGAGAGTCTGCCTGCCGATGCAGGGGACACGGGTTCGTGCCCCAGTCTGGGAAGATCCCACATGTCGCGGAGTGGCTGGGCCTGTGAGCCATGGCCGCTGAGCCTGCACGTCTGGAGCTTGTGCTCCGCAATGGGAGAGGCCACAGCAGTGAGAGGCCCGCGTACCACAAAAAAAAAAAAAAATCTTTCAACAAACAAGAGTCCAGGACCAGATGGCTTCACAGGTGAATTCTATCAACCATTTAGAGAAGAGCTAACACCCATCCTTCTCAAACTCTTCCAAAAAACTGTGGAGGAAGGAACACTCCCAAACTCATTCTATGAGACCACCATCACCCTGATACCAAAACCAGACAAAGATACTACAGAAAAAGAAAATTGCAGACCAATATCACTGATGAATATAGATGCAAAAATCCTCAACAAAATACTAGCAAACAGAATCCAACACATTAAAAGGATCATACACCATGATCAAGTGGGATTTATCCCAGGGATGCAAGGATGCTTCAGTATATGCAAATCAATCAATGTGATACACCATATTAACAAATTGAAGAATAAAAACCATATGATCATCTCAATAGATGCAGAAAAAGCTTTTGACAAAATTCAACACCCATTTATGATAAAAGCTCTCCAGAAAGTGGGCATAGAGGGAACCTACCTCAACATAATAAAGGCCATATATGACAAACCCACAGCAAACATCATTCTCAATGGTGAAAAACTGAAAGCGTTTCCTCTAAGATCAGGAACAGGACAATGATGTCCACTCTCACCACTGTTATTCAGCATAGTTTTGGAAGTCCTAGCTACGGCAATCAGAGAAGAAAAAGAAAAGGAATTCAAATTGGAAAAGAAGAAGTAAAACTGTCACTGTTTGCAGATGACATGATACTATACATAGAGAATCCTAAAGATGCCACCAGAAAACTACTAGAGCTAATCAATGAATTTGGTAAAGTTGCAGGATACAAAATTAATGTACAGAAATCTCTTGCATTCCTATACACTAACAACAAAAGATCAGAAAGAGAAATTAAGGAAATAATCCCATTCACCATTGCAACAAAAAGAATAAAATACCTAGGAATAAACCTACCTAAGGAGGTAAAAGACCTGTACTCAGAAAACTATAAGACACTGATGAAAGAAATCAAAGATGCCACAAACAGATGGAGAGATATACATGTTCTTGGATTGGAAGAATCAATATTGTGAAAATGACTATACTACCCAAAGCAATCTACAGATTCAATGCAATCCCTATCAAATTACCAGTGGCATTTTTTACAGAACTAGGACAAAAAAATCTTAAAATTTGTATGGAGACACAAAAGACCCCGAATAGCCAAAGCAGTCTTGAGGGAAAAAAACGGAACTGGAGGAATCAGACTCCCTGACTTCAGACTATAGTACAAAGCTACAGTAATCAAGACAATATGGTACTGGCACAAAAACAGAAATATAGATCAATGGAACAGGACAGAAAGCCCAGAGATAAACCCACACACCTATGGTCAACTAATCTATGACAAAGGAGGCAAGGCTATATACAATGGAGAAAAGATAGTCTCTTCAATAAGTGGTGCTGGGAAAACTGGACAACTACATGTAAAAGAATGAAATTAGAACACTCCCTAACACCACACACAAAAATAAACTCAAAATGGATTAGAGACCTAAATATAAGACCAGACACTATAAAACTCTTAGAGGAAAACATAGGAAGAACACTTTTTGACATAAATCACAGCAAGATCTTTTTTGATCCACCTCCTAGAGTAATGGAAATAAAAACACAAATAAACAAATGGGACCTAGTGAAACTTAAAAGCTTTTGCAAAGCAAAGGAAACTATAAACAAGACGAAAAGACAACCCTCAGAATGGGAGAAAATATTTGCAAACGAATGAATGGACAAAGGATTAATCTCCAAAATATATAAACAGCTCATGCAGCTCAATATTAAAAAAACAAACAACCCAATCCAAAAATGGGCAGAAGACCTAAACAGACATTTCTCCAAAGAGGACATACAGATGGCCAAGAAGTGCATGAAAAGCTGCTCAACATCACTAATCATTAGAGAAAATTAGTGCAAATCAAAACTACAATGAGGTATCACCTCACAGCAGTTAGAATGGGCATCATCAGAAAATCTACAAACAACAAATGCTGGAGAGGGTGTGGAGAAAAGGGAACCCTCTTGCACTGTTGGTGGGAATGTAAAGTGATAACAACCGCTGTGGAGAACAGTATGGAGGTTTCTTAAAAAACTAAACAGAATTACCATATGACCCAGCTATCCCACTACTGGACATATACCCAGAGAAAACCATAATTCAGAAAGACACGTGTGGGCTTCCCTGGTGGTGCTGTGGTTGAGAATGTGCCTGCCAATGCGGGGGACACGGGTTCGAGCCCTGGTCTGGGAAGATCCCACATGCCGCAGAGCAGCTAAGCCCGTGAGCCACAAGTACTGAGCCTGCACATCTGGAGCTTGTGCTCTGCAACAAGAGAGCCCGCGACAGTGAGAGGGCCGCGCACCGCGATGAAGAGTGGCCCCCGCTTGCCACAACTAGAGAAAGCCCACACACAGAAACGAAGACCCAACACAGCCAAAAATAAATAAATAAATAAAGACACATGCACCCCAGTGTTCATTGCAGCACTAAAATAGCCAGGTCATGGAAGCAACCTAAATGCCCATCGACAGATGAATGGATAATGAAGATGTGGTACATATGTACGATGGAGGATTACTCAGCCATAAAAAGGAACAAAATTGGGTCATTTGTAGAGGCATGGATGAATATAGAGACTGCCATACAGGGTGAAGTAGGTCAGAAAGAGAAAAATATTGTATATTAACACATATATGTGGAACCTAGAAAAATGGTACAGATGAACCAGTTTGCAGGGCAGAAATTGAGACACAGATGTAGAGAACAAACGTATGGACACCAGGGCCGGAAAGCAGCGGCGGGTGGTGGTGGTGGTGGTGTGTTGAATTGGGAGATTGGGATTGACATGTATACACTGATGTGTATAAAATGGATGACTAATAAGAACTTGCTGTATAAAAAAATAAAATTCAAAAATTCCAAAAAAAAAAGCTATGTGACCTAATTTTCAAAAATAAAAAGTTAAAAAAAAAAAGAAAAATAGGAATGTCTATACTGTGGGTGGTAGTGATAATAAAATGATCCTATTAATCTAATTTCACTAGGCCAATGAATAAATTCCCACTTGAAAGCTCAGCCAGATAAGAAAGTGGAGATTCAATAGGCTACATTTTCTTCCCACAGGAGAACACTTATTTGAATTTAAAAATAGATAACTGGGACTTCCCTGGTGGCACAGTGGTTGGGAGTCCGCCTGCCAATGTGGGGGACATGGGTTCGACCCCTGGTCTGGGAGGATCCTACGTGCTGTGGAGCAGCTGAGCCCGTGCGCCGCAGCTGCTGAGCCTGCGCTCTGGAGCCCGCGAGCCACAACTACTGAGCCCGTGTGCCGCAACTACTGAGGCCCGCGTGCCTAGAGCCCGTGCTCCGCAGCGGGAGAAGCCACCACAGTGGGGGGCCCGTGCACCGCAGCGAAGAGTGGCCCCCACTCCCTGCAACTAGAGGAAGTCCGGGTGCAGCAATGAAGACCCAACGCAGCCATAAATAAATAAATTTAAAAAAAAAAAAGAAGATTCTTTTAAAAAAAAAATAGATAACTTAGGAAGTGAGTATTCACAGTATCAAGGGATTCGCTCTTGACTTCCTATCAATAATAGCTTTTCCCAAGTCAGGTTGGATTCTTGGCAGAATATGACGAGTAGCATGAGAGGCAAACATGCTTTATTTTTGGAGCTCAGCCAGATGGATAGTGGTCTATGTCGTGCGTTGGATGGTGGCCCCCGGAAAAGATACATCAGTGTGCTAACCCCCGGTACCCGTGAATGTGGCCTTATTTGGAGAGAGGGTCTTGCAGCTGTAATTAAGTTAAGGATCTAAAGATGAAATCATCCTAAATTTAAGGTAGACTCTCAGTCTGATAACTGGTCTCCTTAGAAAGGAGAGGGAGATTTCAGACACAGAAACAGGAGAGACAGACACAAGGGAGAAGGTTATATGAAGACAAGAGGCAGAGATTGGAGTGATGTGTCTACAAGCCAAGGCATGCCAGAGACTGCCAGCGGCCACCAGGAGCTGTAAGAGGTAAGGAAGGATTCTCCCCTAGACTTCAGAGGCAATGCAGCTCCACTGACACCTTGATTTTGGATTTCTGGATGTTAGAACTACGAGAGAATAGATTTCTGTTGTTTTAAGTCACCAAGTTTGTGGTAATTTATGTCAACCCTAGGAAAGTAATACAGTCACAAATGAAAATAAGACATATTTGAAGTTGTCAGGGAAAATTATTTTATGCAAACACACAAAAGTACATTTTCTAAGACTTGTGCATCTGTTGTATCTTAAAATTTTACAGGCAGTAAATTTGGGATGGGAGGAGTCAAATATATCATTTTAGATGTAAACAATCCTGAAAGGCATTATAAAATGACCTTTTTTTTTTTTTTTTTTTTTTTTGTGGTACGCGGGCCTCTCACTGTTGTGGCCTCTCCCGTTGCAGAGCACAGGCTCCGGACGCACAGGCTCAGCGGCCATGGCTCACGGGCCCAGCCGCTCCGTGGCATGTGGGATCTTCCTGGACCGGGGCACGAACCCATGTCCCCTGCATTGGCAGACGAACTCTCAACCACTGCGCCACCAGGGAAGCCCGACCCATTTTTATTTAATTAATTATTTATTTATTTGGTTGTGCCAGGTCTTAGTTGCGGCAGCCAGGCTCCTTAGTTGCAGCTCACAGACTCCTTAGTTGCAGCTCACCAGCTCCTTAGTTGTGGCATGCATGTGGGATCTAGTTCCCTGACCAGCGATTGAACCCAGGCCCCCTGCATTATTAGCGCAGAGTCTTAACCACTGTACCACCAGGGAAGTCCCAAAATGACCCTTTAAAAAAAAAAAATTTACTTTATTGAAGTATAGTTGATTTACAATGTTGTGTTAATTTCTACTGTACAGCAAAGTGATTGTTATACATATATGTATACACATTCTTTTTCATGTTCTTTTCCATTATGGTTTATCACAGGATATTGATTATAGTTCCCTCTGCTGTACAGTAGGGCCATGTTGTTTATCCATTCTCTATATAACAGTTTGCATCTGCTAATCCCAAACTCCCAATCCATCCCCCCCGCACACCTTGGCAACCACAAATCTGTTCTCTATGTAAAATGACCCTTTTTATTTGTAGAATTGGAGAGAGAGAGAAGGAGAGATTGAATCAGGTAAACATAAGCATAGCCATTAAATTTGCCATTAGAGAATAACTAAAAAACTGTACTAAAAAAAGATACTCACAACTTAATTTTATTTCTTATTAATACAGATAATTGATTACAGTTCTTCCTTTGAAAATAGTTGTTGGTAAAGTCTGACCTGATTGTCTTCATATCCCAATATCTCAGTCCCACTCAACATTTGTAATTGCTTTGAGACCAGGCTTATTTGATTTTATTTTTTAGTTTATTGCTTCTAACATTTCTGATCCAAAGCTAAATTCTGATCTTAGGTCTAAAATGTGTGCTTCAGGTATTATGCTCATTCAAATCTCAGCATTCTTCTTTTCAAGGTGGTAGCTCTGTGAATAGAAAACTGTGACGTGCAGAATATTCTTATTTGAAGCTCTATGGTTTCAAACTCTAAGATAATGGTAATTCCTCTCTGTGAAGTCCTTTATCAAGAATGCCTAAGGATTATCCTGTTACCTCACCTCTAAGAGCAGCTGTTTGTTTCTGGAGCCAAATGTGGGTCCTGCCTTGAGGTGGGATAGATAGAGAGATTAGAGAAAGATGGAATTATCTCTGGAAAAAAAGAAGCCAGCTGGTTATGCAGTATTTAAAATATATATATATATATATATATTTGAAGGTAAAATGGCAAGCTGTTTCAGCCCCCAACATGACCTACTTTTTAAAATGTTAATTATCTCTGTAGAGAAAGCCACCTTGAATCCAGATTACACAGTTTTCTTATTTTGTTTGTTTAAACATTGTAAGAATCTGTCAGAGGCTGAATGTTGGGAGAGGGGAATAAAGGCAAGAGAAGGCACATGAGAAAGGGAAGGAGCCGCGCTAGCAGTTGGGTGTTTCCTTCCTGGCTCTTCAGATCGTGTGAAGCTGCAGCATCTGGATGGCTGTGACACCCCCATAACTAGGGATACGAGCAGCGATCTCTGGTTTCAGCCTCCTGCTGTTACTGTGCTGCTTTTGAACTTTACAGAGTTAAAGATTTCTTTCTTGTGTGTTATTCACTTTCTCGGTCAAGGCTTATGACAGAGGAAATTCAGATCAGCTCCTCATCTGTGTGATTTCAAAAACAGTAATGACCCTGGGATAATGATATGGCAGGACACAACTGAAACTTTCTGGGCACTTGTGTGCTATATCATTTTTCCTGTATATAATTCTAGAGTGACACCAGAGCTACTTTAAAATAAATCTTTTCTATTTGGTTGACTTATTCCATTTCAGGTCTCCAGTCACCTCTCTTCCCCACATTCTCAGATAAAACTTATTTTCCCTTTTTCCAGGGGAACTCTGAGCACCACAGGGGACCTTAGATGAGACCACTTGGTCCCAACATTTTCCCAAGCAGCTGAATGCTGGAAAATGTGAATTGTTAGACTAACACTGGTCAGTATGGAGACCAAGTTCCTCCTTCTGTACCATGTTGCTCTTTCTCCAGCTCAAAATTTTCTCCTCCATCCTCAGCTCCATCTACAACTGCTTATATTTCTCAGGAGAAAGGATACTTCAAGCTTTTGTTTTTACTACTCCACTGAAATGACTAATATGGTCACCAGTATTCTCCATTTTGCTAAATCCAGTGATTAGTTTTCTCTCCTCAGCTTACTCTGCTTCTCAGCAGCGTCTGACACATCTTCTTAGGCACTTTCTTCCCTAGGTTCATGCAGGCACATCGTTTTCCTACTTCACTGGCAGCTTCTCCGTCCCCTTTACTGGACCTTTCTCCTTGCCAGACTTTAATGCGTCGGAACGCCAAGGATTCCATCCTTGGCCTTCTTTCTGATTTGAACTTTCCTCTGGAAGATCTCAACCATTCCCATTGCTTTATATATCATCTTTATGCCAGGACTCCTAAGTCTGTATCTCTAGCCTAATTTTTCCCTTGAGCTCAAGACTCGTATAGCCAGCTGTCTAGTTATTGTTTCCACTTGGATATTCAAGCTATCTCAAACTTAACAATGTCCTGACTTTTCTGCCCTATTCACCCTAAAACTTCCCCCCAACTCCCTCATCTCAGTAAACAGTACCACAGTCCATCCACCCAAAGCCCAGCTAGCTTATAGCGAACTTACGATGGGCCAGGCACTCTTCTCAGTGCTTTTATGTATATGAATCCTGACAACAACTCTGTGAGTTGGTAGTACAATCCTCATTTTACAGATGAGGAAACAGGGGCATAGGAAGATGAAGTGGCTCACCCAAGGTCACATAGCCAGTGATGTGGCTCCTGGTACACAGGGCAGGAGTTTCTCCAGGAGTGAAAGTGCTAGATCATGGGTTTCACTCATGTTTGGCTTCATAAGATGATACCCGATAGTTTCCTGAGTGATTGTACCAGTTGAAACTCCCACTAGCAGCATATGAATTCCCGTCGCCCCACATCTTCAGCCACATTGAGTTTTGCCTACTTTGTGAGTGTAAAATGATATTTTGATTTCAGTTTGCATTTCCCTGATTCATAATGAGGGTGAGCATATTTTTGTGTATTTATTAGCCATTAGTGTTTCCTCTTCTGGAAACGTGAAATGTCTGTTCATATCTTTTGCCCACTTTCCTGTTGATTTGTCAGTCTTTTTCATTTTGAACTATAGGAGTTCTTTATATTCTAGAACCTTTTTCAGTGTTATGAGTCTCAGATATCTTCTCCAAGTTCATGATTTGTGTTTTAACTCTCTTTATGGTATCTCCTGATGAACAGAAATTCCTAATTTTACTATAATTGAATTTCTCAGTGTTTTCATTGTCTTGTTTGAGAAATCCGCCCTTCAGAGTATGAAAGATATTGTCCCATATTTCTGCTACAATTTTGTGTTTCACATTTAAGTATTTAATCCACTTGGAGATTATTTTTATATATGGTGTGAGGTGTGGATCTGATTTTTTTTTTCCATTTCATAGTTTTTTCTTTTCCCAATTATTGAAATACTGCCTTTTTCTTCTATCAAATTTCTGTACAATTGTGAAATTGTTTCTGGGCACTCTGGTCTGTTCCATTGGTCTACCTTTCTGTTCCTTTACTAATACCATACTACCTCAACTAATACTGCTTTACAATAAACCTGGATATCTGATAGGCTAATTTACCCACCTCATTTCTCTTCTTCAAGAGTGTTGTTGTTTTTCTTGGTCCTCTTCCTTTTAAATTTTAGAATTAGCGTCTATGGAAAATCCTATTGGAATTTTGATCAGTGTCGTATTAATTTTGTATATCAGTTTGGAGGGTGAATTGAGATCTTGATAGTGGGGTTTCCCTTGTACATGAACATGGCATCTCTTTTACTTGTTTAATTTCTCACAACAATATTTGTGCATGGTCAACATAGCCTACAACTACGTAAAGGCCTTGCCCATCTTGCAGAGAGGGAGGCAGCTTGGAGGGGTGCTAAGAGCAAAGACTCCAGGACCATACTGCCTGGGTTTAACCCTTCACGTGGCTGCTTACTAATTGTGTGATCTTAGATAAATCAACCTCTCTGTGCCTCAGTTTCCTCATCTGTAAAACAGGGCTAATAAGAGTCTCTATTTCATAGGGAGACACAATGCTCAGCTATTAGCTCAGTTGTTAGCTTTTGCTCTTACTCTATTTTATCTCAGGTGTCTAATTTTTGTTGTTTTGCAAATAGTATCTTTTTTAAAAATTACGTTTTATTTCTTTGTTGCTGGTGTTTAGAAATGCAATTGATTTTCAGAAATCTAGCAACCTGGTTAAACTCTCATCAATCCTAATAATGAGAAATCTTCTGGATTTCCCAAATCATATCAACCTGCAAATAATGAGTTTTGTTTCTTCCATTAAAAAAATATATTTATTTATTTATTTATTTATCTTTGGCTGCATTGGGTCTTCATTGCTGCACGTGGGCCTTCTCTAGTTGCAGCGAGCGGGAGCTACTCTTCATTGCGGTACATGGGCTTCTCTTTGCAGTAGCTTCTCTTGTTGCAGAGCACAGGCTCTAGGCACGCAGGCTTCAGTAGTTGTGGCGCACGGACTTAGCTGCTCCACGGAATGTGGGATCTTCCCGGACCAGGGCTCGAACCCATGTCCCCTGCATTGGCAGGTGGATTCTTAACCACTGTGCCACCAGGGGAGCCCCTGTTTCTTCCATTTTAATCCTTGTATTTTTATGTTTTTTGGTTTCCTCCCTGGGCTGGCTAGGGTCATGACAACAGTATAGCCTTGAATGGAAGTGGGAATGGTGGACACTGTGTGTTATTCTTGGTTTTAAAGAGAAGGTGCTAATGCTTCACCATTAAGATTTTTGCTGTAGATTTTTGGTACATACCCTTTATGTCAAGGAAGGTTTTTCTATTCCAAGGTTGCTAAGAGCATTTATCACGAATGGACGTTTACTTTCCCCAGATGCTTAATATGATATGATCATATTGATATAATCATATATTTTGTCCTTTATGATCATATATCTTGTCCTTGAATCCGTTAATGGAAAGTTGCATTAGGTTTTCTAATGTTAAGGCATCCTTGTATTCCTGTACAAATGGGTCATGATGCATTTTTTAATACATTGTTAGGTTTAGTTTGCTAATATTTTGTTTTGAAATTTTGCATCTATGATCGTAAATGAGATTGGCCTTTAATTTTACTTTCTTGGGTACTAAGGATATGTAAATCTTATGAAATGGATTGGAAAGTGTTCCCTCTTTTTGATCCTCTGGAAAAACGTGTGTAAGCTTAATATTATCTCTTCCTTGAATATTTGATAGAATTTGCCTCTAAAAATTATCTGGACCTGGTGTTTTCATTTTCAGAAGAGTTTAAATTACTGCTCAATGTCTTTAATGGTTTTACAGCCATTCAGCTTTTCTGCAGCTTCCTTAGTCATTTCTGTTACATTGTATTTTTTAGGAATCTGCCTTTTTCATCTAAGTTTTCAACTTTATTTAAATAAAATGTTTTGTGGCATGCTCTAATAAATCTCTGCTTTGTCTGGAGTATGTCCGTTTAAAAAACGGTTCCAGGTTTCTAAATTTTATTAGTCTACTAAGTCATATATATTTATTTTCTATTTTATGAAATTTGCTTTATCCTCATCATTTTCTTACCTTGAGATTTTTTTGGTTTATTTGGCTGGGTTTTTTTGTTTGTTTGGTTGGTTGGTTTGCTTTGTTTTTGCTTTTGTTTTTTTTCCTTCTTATTGGCTGCTTAATTCATTTATTTCAACATTTCTTCTTTTCTAATATAACCACTTAAGACTGTTGTTTCCTCTAAAAAACAACAATAAGATAAAATTTCCTCTAAGAACCTCTTTAGTGGCATAACAAAGTTTTGATATACAATGTTTTAGTTAATTTTTGGTTCTGAATATTTTCTGAATACTTCTGATTTCTATAATGATTCTTCTTCCTGTGTTTCCTTTTTTTAACCCTTTTCCTCTGTTTCCTTTGAATTGGTTAAGTTGTTTTTTTTTTCTCTCACATTCCATTTAAACTACCAATTTGAAAGATAGGCATTCAATTTTCAGTTTCTTGATGATTGCTCTCAAAGTTTGAAAGTGAGTACCTAAGAGTTTAACGTTAGTTAGTTTCCATTTTCCTCTGAAACAATTCAGGGACCTTAAAAACATTCTCTGACTTCAGGCAGTTCCTCTTACCATGCATGCTATAACATTTACTGTGGGTAAATTAGACAGTCATTCTTGTTTCATATTAGCAGTTTGTTTAAATTTACCCACATTTTTATGATTTTCTTTGTCCATCATTTCTTTTTCTATCCTTGACCTTGATCTTCTAGGACCATTTTCTTATTTTTATCGTATAGCCTTAAGAAGGCATATTAATGCTCAAGCCAGCCTCTATGGCGCCCCAGTGATTCACCCTCTCTGGGATTCACACTTAGTATCCCTCCCACACTGAATGAGGCTGACCTGTGTAACCATTAGGATATCGTGGAAATGATGGAGTGTGACCTCTGAGGCTAGGACATAAAATACGTTGCACCTTTGCCTTGCTCTTTCTTGGACCACTCACTCTGCGAGGAAGCCAGCTCCCATGTCCAGAGGATATCAGTCAGCCCTGGGAGAGGAACTGAGGCCACTTGTCAACCGACAGCCAGTACTTGTGAGTGAACCACCTGGAAAGAACGCAGACCCTGCCGTCCTGGTCAGGATGATTGCAGCCTTGGCCAACATCCTGACTGAAACCTCCTGAGAGACCTTGAGCCAGGACCACTCAGCTCAGCTGCTTCTGAATTTCTAACACACAGAGAGTGAGAGATAATAAACGTGTGTTATTTATAGCCATTTGTATTGTTATTTAGCAGTAGATAAAAGTAATACACATAAACTCTCCTAAACTCTCGGTAGTAAACTCTCAGGTTTTGTTATCTGAAAATGTTTTAATTAACACTTAATTAACATGAATGTTCGTGAGGATGTGGAGAAACAGGAACTCCATATGTTGCTGGTGGGAATGGATAATGGCACAGCCACTTTGGAAAATAGTTTGGCAGTTTCTTAAAAAGCTAAACCTAAATGTACCATATGAGCCAGCAATTCCACTGGCAGTGTATACCCAAGAGAAATGAAAGCATGGGTCCACACAAAGACTGGTGTGTGGATGTTCGTAACATGACTATTCGGTAATAAAAAATGAATAAATACTGATACATGCAACAAATGGATAAACCTCAAAATCATTATGCTAGGTATATATCCTTTATGTACAGCTTTATAGAAGCCAGACACATATTGTGTATTTCCATTTATATGAAATGTCCAGAAAAGACAAGTCTGTAGAGACCGAGAATGGATTGGTTTCTTGGGAGGGTGGGGAACAGGGATTGAATGTAAATGGGCAGCAAGGGATCATTTTGTTGATGGAAACATTCTAAAACTGTATTGTGGCTGCACCATCTGGTAAATTTACTAAAAATCATTGAGTTATGCGCTTAAAATAGGTGAACTATGTAACATGTAAATTAAACCTCAATAAAATTGATTTTTTTTAAGTCAGTTGTCAGTCTGATTGTTTCTTATTTGTCTTTTTTTCTACAGGAGCTTTTAAGTCTTCTTGTCTTTGGTGTGTTCTGCAGGTTTACAGTAATATGTCTGAGTGTGGATTCATTTTTATTTACCCTCCTTCAGATTTGTTGGACTTTCCAAATCTGAGGATGGGTGGCTTTGGAAAATTCTGGAGAATTCTTTGCTATTATCTCTTTGAATAATGTCCCTCCCCTAATTTCTCTGTTTCTCCTAGATGTTCATTATATTTCAGATCTAACTTTTCTGTTTTCTTTTATTTCATATTTACCATTTCATTGTCACACTGATAACATTTTGTATAATTTCATCAGATCTGTCTTCCATGTTACAAACTCTCCATCAATTCTAATGGCCAGAGGCCATGGTGTGTGCTTGTTAGAGAATATTACTAAACAGAGGCAAATGTCAGCTCCCATTTAGTGCCTAATCTCCCTGAATTTATAAAGTGGAGTGGAAAAAAAATAGTTTCCACCTGACAGTTTTCTAAAAAATGTTTTTAACCCTTTTTGCACTGGTACCAACTCATCTAGAATAAAAGAACCCGATACTTATGTCTGACTGTGACACCTTTAACCTAAGACCAATTAATGTGTTCTTTATTCTAAAGTCAGCCACTAAGAGACTTTACTTATCCTATTTTCTTGTTTGCCTGGAGTTGACACTGCTTGGTGAAATGGGTTCATGAATAATCAAGTAGTCTGTATAGAAATTCCCACTCATTTTTCAAGGGCAAAATTGTAGAAAGTATGTTTACTTGTTCAACAGTATTTTCACTGAGTGCCTACTGTGTGCCGGACACTCTGTTAGGTGCTTGGATTGCTGTGGTCAGATAAAATAGCTAAAATAGTTGTTCTCACTGTCCTCACTGAGCCTAGCTTGGGGACATATTAATTGAGGCTGAGGGGTACCAGACATGATCAGACTGCTGGTTCAAAAAGATCTCTAACCACAAGGTAAAGAACAAATTGAAGGGAAACAAGAGTGTAGGTAGATTGGTTAGGGGGCTGTTGCAGAAGTAGGTTATGGTGTCTTAGACTAGGTTGGGATTGGTGATAATAGAAAGAAATGGATTTGAAAGCCCTTTCGGAGGTATCGTTGACAACACTTGATAATGGTTTGGATATGAAGGCAAGGGAGAGAGAGCTGTCGTAGGTTACTCCTAGGTTTCTTGTTTGCTTAATAGAATGGATTGTGAACAGTGAAAAGGACGAAGTTTACTAAGGAAAGTTGGGTTTTGAACATGTTGAATTTGAGATGCCATTGATACTTCCAAGTAGAGCTAACTGCCAGGCAGAAAGCAGTTGAATATACAAGTCTGATGATTGGAGGAAATATGTAACTGATAAGTTGTCTCTGTATAGGTCCTTATGTATAGGTCTCCAGTTCTCAGGTAAAATTCTCCATCTTTTCGTCTCCTTTTTTCATCTTTTCTCCTGTTTGTGTTTTCTTTTTTTGTTCCTGTTTGTTTTTTAAACCAGATTAATTATTGTTACTTTTAGGTGCTTTCCAGCTAACTCCTAACATCTGGGTCATCTTTGGGTCTCTATCAGTCTTTTTCCCCCTTAGTTTCCAATTGTATGGTCCTGTCTTTTGCCATGTTTAGTAATGCCAGGCATTGTATACAAAAATAATTGTAGGAGCTTCAGATGATGAGATTTTCCTACAGTCAGGGCTCACTTTTCCCTCTGCTTGGCTGATCACCTTAATCCAATCAGAGGCTGTGCTAGATGGAAGTTGAATTTGCAGTTCTGGTGAGGCTCAGACTTTCTAACCTCTGGTTCCCCCCAACCCTCCGGGGTTTCCCACTGAGACCTCATGTGTTCTCAGGACCCTCTTCCCTGATAGAGACCACATTCTTAGTCTAACAAAACTGCTTTTCAGGAGATTTTTGCTTAGGTTTTTACTGCCTCGTACACCATCAGTATTCAGCAAACATCCTCAGAGAAAAACTGGCAGTGTGCTTGAAGCCACCATTTTGCTCATATCTGACACAAAGCCCAGATTCTCTGCCTTCCGCCCATATTCAGAATCTGTAATTTACTGCAAAAGTCAGCTCTCTTCTCAGGATTCTCTTCTCTTGGCCCCTCCAGAAACTCTCTACTACTTTATTTTTTAATTTGTTAAAGGTTTTCTCCCTATTACTTTTTTTTTTTTTTTTGCGCGGTACGCGGGCCTCTCACCATTGTGGCCTCTCCCGTTGCGGAGCACAGGCTCCGGACGCACAGGCTCAGCGGCCATGGCTCACGGGCCCAGCCGCTACGTGGCATGTGGGATCCTCCCGGATCGGGGCACGAACCCGTGTCCCCTGCATCGGCAGGCGGACTCTCAACCACTGCGCCACCAGGGAAGCCCTACTTTTTTTAAAAAATAAATTTGTTTATTTTATTTATTTTTGGCTGCATTGGGTCTTCGTTGCTGCGCGCGGGCTTTCTCTAGTTGTGGCGAGTGGGGGCTACTCTTCGTTGCGGTGCACGGGCTTCTCATTGTGGTGGCTTATCTTGTTGCAGAGCACAGGCTCTAGGCACGCGGGCTTCAGTAGTTGTGGCATGCAGGCTCAGTAGTTGTGGCACACGGGCTTAGTTGCTCCGTGGCATGTGGGATCTTCCCGGACCAGGGCTGGAACCTATGTCCCCTGCATTGGCAGGCGGATTCTTAACCACTCTGCCACCAGGGGAGCCCTCTACTACTTTAAAATAGACCGTTCCTGTATTTTAGCCGCTTTTTCCATTGTTCTTGGCAGGAGTGCTGATCTGCTGCAGCTTCTCCATTCTTCTATGAAGTGGAAGTCCAGCCTCTCTTCCTGTGAACTTCTTAAGGGTGGGGATTTTGTGTATTTTGTATTCCCTCAAAACTTATCATAGTAGTATATGGTGGATGTGTAACAAAAATTTAGTGAATTTACTCCCCATTTTTAGTCTTTAGATCTGCCTCATCTTTTCCAGAGTCTTGAACCATTGTGATCTCTAGTTGTTCTTATTAGATATTGAGTATTTTACTAAATATTGAGTAGATATTTGAGAATATTTAGAAGAGGTATATTATATAAATATATAAGGAATCATTTTACAACAAACACCCAAGAACCTACTACCCAATTTAAGAAAAAGAATTTAGTCATTGAGTTCCTTATATATCCCTCTTTTTCCTCATCCTTTTCCCTCCCCCTCAGAGGTAACTGCTATCCTCAATACATAACTGTGTTTATCATTCACTTGAATATTTGTCTTCCTAAACAGTGTATTATTTAGTGTTGTGTTTTGAGCTTTATGTACATAGATTCATGTTGGGTGTTTTCTGTTTTCTTACTGTTGTGTATATCTGTAATTCATTCATTTCCACGGATGTGTAAGTAGTATTCCATTGTATTACTGTGTATGCATGTATGTTGATAGACATTTGTGGTGTTAATGAGTTTTTTGTTTGATCTTTGTTTGGGGGTTTTGCGGGGTGGGGGTGGGGAGTTGCAAATAGTCATGCTAAAGATATTTTTGTGCATGTCTCCTGGTGGGTTATATCTATTAATATTCACTGTACTACAAATTAGAATAGAAATGTTTAAAATGTTTACTTACTAACTTATTTAAAAAACAATGATTTTAAAATTAAAATAATAAAATAAAAATTTTTCTGAAAGAAAAACTGTGGTTTCCAAAACAAACTAATGAGAAATATGGCATGGTTTTACATTTTTTTCAAATCTCTTTACTGTCTTAATAGAAAACCACTGATTTCTCCTGTCTGCTTCTGCATTCGATTTGTTACAGTGTCACACATGAGTGGAAAACACTGCATATTTGGGAGAGAATGAGAGTGAAAGAGGAAATAACATCTTGGAATCATTTTGAAAATAGTTTTGACCTTGCATACCTCCTGAAAGGATTCCAGAGTGTTCCAGACCATACTTAGAGAACTACCGCCCTAGGGTCTGTTCACAGACTAAGCCCCAGGGTGTGTGTGTTCTCTGCCTTTGCTTTGTAAAGCCAAACTCTTTGCAAAAGTAGATAGACCAAGTTGCCCTCCCACCAGCAGTGTTTAATTGTCTGATCACCGTAATCACATCACCTGATGTTGTCAGATTTATAATTTTTTCTCCTCCAGTGGAAGTGAAATAGTATCTCCCTGTGGTTTGATCTGCATTTTCCTTATCACTGATTGGTTTGGGCATCTTTTTATGTTTATTAGCTATCTGCTTTCCTTTCTTGTTAAGTGCCTATCTAGTATTTTTCAGCTGTAATTCAAGTTTCATTCTTCCTTGTAAAGTGAGATAAAATGTTTTTTGTTAAAATACTCATTACAGAGTCAAATTGACCATTCTCATTACATATTTTTATTTGAGCAATAATTTTAACATGTGAGGGAAATATTTGAGATTTAAAACATGGCATACCTAATTGTTTGTACCTCTTAATCCCCTACCCCTATATTGGCCCCACCCCTCTCCTCTCCCCACTGGTAACCACTAGTTTGTTCTCTGTATCTGTGAGTCTGCTTCTTTTTTGTTATATTCACTAGTTTGTCGTATATTTTAGATGCCACATATAAGTGATATCATATAGTATTTGTCTTTCTCTGTCTGGCTTATTTCACTTAGCATAGTACACTCCAAGTCCATCCATGTTGCTGCAGATGGCAAAAGTTTCACTCTTTTTTATGGCTGAGTAGTATTCCATTGTGTTTGTGTGTGCGTGTGTGTGTGTGTGTGTGTGTGTGTGTATACCATATCTTTATCCATTCATCTGTTGATGGACACTTAGGTTGCTTCCATATCTTGGCAATTGTAAATAATGGTGCTATGAACATTGTGGTGCATGTATCTTTTCAAATTAGTATTTTGGGGGTTTTTTGGATATATACCCAGGAGTGGAATTGCTGGGTCATATGGTAGTTCTATTTTTAGTTTTTTGAGAAACTTCCGTTCTGTTTTCCACAGTGGCTGCACCAATTTACATCCCCACCAGCAGTGCACGAGGGTTCACTTCCCTCCACATCCTCACCATTTTTATTTGTGTTCTTTTTGATGATGGTCATTCTGACAGGTGTGAGGTGATATCTCATGGTGGTTTTGATTTGCATTTCCCTGATGATTAGCAATGTTGAGCATCTTTTCATGTGCCTGTTGTATGGCCCTCTGATTTCTGTTCAGCCTGTTTCTTTTACTCAAATTGTTTATTTTTTAATTTATGGATTTTCAAAACTAGGAAAAATAGTATGGTGATCCCCCATGTACCTGTCACCTAGTTTTAATAATTACCACTATTAAAAAATCTTTCTCCTAAAAAAAAAAAAAAAAAAAAAAAATCTTTCTCCTAAAATGTAAATATATTTTTTGGTAAGAAAAATAGATATTTTTAAAATGTAAACAATACCAAAAAACTTAAAGAAGAAAATAAGAATAAGGTAGAATCCCACTGCCCAGCAATGACCACTGTCAGAATTTGTTTGAACGATCTTCCATTTGTATGAAAACTAAATGTGATTTAACAAAAATGGAATTATACCATAATTATTATGTTTTCTCAATTTAATATATTTAGATCTACATCGTCCCTTATAGTAACTATACATTGCTTTTTATATAAATATAATATTTATTAATCAGTTCCCTGTGTGTACTGCTCTATTTATCTTCTTATATAAATTTCTAAAAATGGGATTATACTTTCAAAAGGTATGCATATTAAAATTTTAATACTTATTATGAAACTGCTCTCTAAAAACTGAAAATTGCTAGTAGGTTTCATTCCTGCCAGCAGTACATTATAGTGCCTTTTTCCCATATTCTCACAACTCTGGGTCTTGTCACTCTTTCTCATTTTTTCAGTATGATTGATATTTGTGTTTATGTGATTAGTAGTAAAATTAAATATCTATTTATGTGTTTTTCACCACTCCTTTTTCTTCCTTTGTGAATTGCCTGTTAATATTCTTTGCCAATTTTTATTTTGAGGTATTTGTTTTTTCTGTTGATTTGTAATAACTCTTTGCATATTAAGGATTTGACATTTTATCATATCACAAATATTTTTCATTGTAGTTATTAAAATCTTTAAATCTTTTTGAGTATGTTCAGATTTCTTTTTTTATTATTGATTTTGCTATATAGAAGTTTTTTATTTTTATGTGTATCAGTCAGTTCCTTTATGGGTTCTGATTTGGTGTGTTGCTTAGAAAGCCTTTCCCCAACAGAAGATTAGTTTTTTAATTGTCCATATTTTCTTCTGCTACTTTTATGGCTTTCTTTCTTTTTTCTATTTAAATCTTTAATCCAGCTGAAATTTACTTTGGTGTAAGGAATAAGATAGGGTCCATCATTGTTTTTGTTCAAATAGCTAGCCAGTTTTCCAGTGCTATTTATTAATTGAGTAATTCATCTATTTCTTAAATACAGTAAATTCCTATTTATACTTGGGTCTAATTTTGGACTCTGTTCTCTTCCATTTATCTCTTTGTTTATTCTTTTCTCAATACCAAGGTATTTTAATTACTTTGGCTTTAGAATACATGTTAATGTCCTATTGGGTCAAGCTCTCTTCGTTATTCTTTGTCCCTAGAAGTTTCTTGGCATTTTTCTTTCCTTTCTTTCTTTTTTTTTCTTTTTTGTTACTATGAAATTTTTAAAACCTACAGAAAAGAAGAGAGAGGCATTTAGTGCAGCCCCATATATATTAATCTCCTACCTTGAGCAATTTTTAAAATTTTGTCCTATTTATTTTTTTCTGAAGCATTTTGAAGTTAATTAGGAAATCATTTCCTCCTTGAATACTGCAGCAAGCATCTCTACCTACTTTCCAATTATATTTATTATTATTTTTGATTAATTAACTTATTTTTGGCTGCATTGGGTCTTCGTTGCTGCCCCAGGCTTTCTCTAGTTGCAGCTAGCGGGGGCTACTCTTCGTTGCAGTGCGCAGACTTCTCATTGCGGTGGCTTCTCGTTGCGGAGCACGGGGTCTAGGCACATGGGCTCAGTAGTTGTGGCACACGGGCCCAGTTGCTCCACGGCATGTGGGATCTTCCCGGATCAGGGATGGAACCCGTGTCCCCTGCATTGGCAGGCGGGTTCTTAACTACTATGCCACCAGGGAAGTCCCTCCAATTATATTTAATTATTGGTTAGCATCCGCATTAAGCAGACTTTTGATTTTTATATATTTATTTTGATATTTTCTTAATGACTCCACTAGCTTTTTGGTTGATTCTCTTGAGTGCTAGTGCACAGTCACACACCTGTAGATGGGCTAGTTTTGTCTCCTGCTTGCTTCTATATCATTTATTTCTAATTACTTCAGCCAGCTTTTAAGACCAGTTTTATATAAGTAGCAGAGATAGGCCTATATATTGTTACTGTCTTCAGAAGGAATGCTCTGGTCTCTCACCTTCAATCCTGATGCTGACTATATGGAAAATATATATGTTTAAAGTTTATGTTAAGGAGGTATTTTTCTATTGTTCTTTTCCCAAGGGTCTTTTTAAATTAGGAGTGCATGTTGAATTTGATCAAATTCCTTTTCAGCATCTAATAAAATAATTGTATTTTTTGAGCTTATTAATGTGATAACATGTATTACTAAGTTCCTAATATTCAACCATGCGTGCCTTGGGAGTCTCCTTGGATATGATATATTTTTGTTTTCATATATTTTATTGGTTCTTGCCCCTGTTATTTTTGGCTGCACCCTCGAGGGTTTTTATTTGTTTGTTTTTGTCCTTCCCACACATGCCCTCTACCTCTATCACTGAAACACGTGGATTAAGGGGTTGTCACAATGAGGGACAGTAATTTAAGTGACTGGGACTTGTCCGATGCTGACGGCATGTACCCTTTTTGAGCACTTCTGATGTGCCAGGCTCTGTGCTAGGTGCTTTCCCATTTGCTAGTTCACACGGCAGTTCTATTTTATAGATGAGAGAACATACACTTCAGTCTCTTCTATCTTACTAAGGGGCTGCAGACCTGAAAATTGTCCTGTCTGATTTTAATAGGCAAGCCCCCTCCACACCTCCCCACACATTCGAGGCCTGTTTTCCTATCCAGAAGACTATCATCAAGAACTTTGTGAAAGAGGGGAAAATGTTACAAATCTTGTTGGTATGTGCAAGTGATTGGCATTTATACTCCAAAGATAAACATATGCTCAGTAGCTGAAAATTAGGGATTTATTCATAACCTTACATTCCTGTGCTTCGTAGAGTCATATCAGATGGCTGGGGAATAAAACGTGTCTAAGCATCTTCCTGGGTTCTGTTTCTTGTTTGGGTCTAAGTTTTTCTCATTCTCTGGTGTTTCTCCATTTGAACAATGCCTAATGCCATCTGATTTCTTGCGAGACAGTTAGAGACAGGAAATCTTTTTTCCTCTTATCCATTCACTGGAAAATCCACTCTCCTCTGCATCTCATTCAGCCCATCTCTTCCAAGTTGTGCCTTTCCGGATGATAATTTAGTCACTTTACTTTTTAAAAATCTGCTTTAGGGCTACTCATTTTAAAATAATAATGCCTTAGTTAATTGTTTCACAGTGAAAATTACGCTATTTCACGTGAAGTAATAATTTCAATATCTACGTAGTCAAGTAACTTCGTAAGCAGTAAAATACACTGCTCAGAAATTTACCTTTCACGTTATTGTTACTGAAGCTCATGCAGACCTCTACAGGCGCCCTGTTAAAATGGAGACCGTTTTAGAAATGGAGTTACTCTCACAAAGAAAAACCTTTCCCATAATTTTTTTCTATTGATTTGCACTTTATCCTGATAAATGCTGTTGTAGAGGGAAGGCAGAGCTCACTCTTCCCATTTTAGGATTAAAGAACTGCAGGGGAGAAAAGCGAGACTTGCTCACGTGACACAGCCATTTCTTGTTGGGACAAAAGAATGATCCAGGTCACTTGGCTTCTGGTCCAGCATTTATCTGCTCTGGTCCCAAGAGGACTGTCGGTTTGGTTCAGAGACTAGCTCTTCAGTTTTTTATTTCATCCAGATCTTTGTTTCTCCTTTCTTCCCCCTTTTCTGTCTAAAATATGGCCACTTCATTGTTCACTGATACCCTATCAGAATGGGGCTGGGGGCTGGGGATGGAATATGAGACTGTTTCTCTCCTGGTGAGCCCCTCTAGTTCTGGTTTGCTTGAGGATAAGTTTGAAACAGTTGTTAAATGCATATTGGAGATCATTTGTAGATAGCACTTAAGGCCGTTTCTCTTTTATCTTACAGCAAAGCACAAACTAGAATAATTTAGAAGGTTTCAAAAGATTCTTATTATATTTTCGTTCCATTTTATACCTAGTTATCAAGCTTTATTTTTATTCTTTCAGATTTGGTCTAATAAGATCTAAAGAAAACAGTTTCTTGAGAGAATTTACTTGGGCTCAAATAATATGTCCTCACTGAAGCCGCAGCTCAATTACTTGTGATCTTCTTTTATGTAATTTAGTACTTGTATTATGTATGCTGCGTTACATTTGTTGACAAATTGTTCAATATACTTAATTCCCGTCTCTCAAAAACTGCTCAGAAGCAGAGATTATGCCTCATGTTTCCATGTACCTCACATCTTCTAGCATAGAGCTGAAGTTCAGAGAAGATGTACAGTAAATGGTTGATGGAGATCTTGCCGGGCAAAGAGAAGGTCTTTAACCCAATTCTAGATGCCATCAGTGTTCCTCTGACTTCATCCTTCCTGTGGATGATCGCAGTGAGGATGTTCTCCGCAAGGGCTCGAGTGCCCGTGAAGTGGGAGAGAAATGGCTCAGTGCAGGGAATGCGGGAAGAGACCAGGAGCTCCCTCCTCTTTACAAGGGCAGTTGCCTCACTGCTCTTATTGGAAGGAAGTTGATCCCATAGAAGTTGATCCCACAGAAGAGCTAACCAAACACAGGCTTAAACAGTAAACAAGTAAGAGTGATGATGATGATGATGATGGTAATGCTGATGGGTCCAAGTGTAGCGTTTACTGCATCTCACCATATGCCAGGCCCTGTGCTGCCTTTCAGTCTCTCAATTAATCCGGATCACAGTGTTATTAAGTAGAAAGGATTATCTTCATTTTATGTGAGAAAACTGAGGCAAAGGGGTCACCAGGGTTACCCAACAAGGAAATAAGGGGTGGGATCAGGAAAAGATCAAGATGCAGAAGGAAGGACTTTGAGTAATCAGGGGACCATGATTTGTTGTTTTATTATTTTGTTAATAAGGGACTTAACTAAGATTTCCAAGTGGAGTCTTTAAAAATGACAGTAAACAAGTCCTGTTATCAATATATTTTCAAAATTCCTTTGCAGAGAGCAAGATTATCTCTGAGCTGAATAACCTGGGATCCTCCTTTATAAGTCCTTTGGATTCCAGCCATCTTTGTGACATTGTTTTACTTTAAACCATTGATTTCTTTGAGTTCTATTACCTAGAGGCGTGCCTTTCTCTGTCTGGCTTTTCACTGACGTTCCGGAGGTGGACTAGTTGGGGAACCCCAGCCATACCTTCCATTTAAAACCCCCTTTGATTAAGGACTTTTAACTAGAACTGCCCTCCCACCTCATCCCCAGATGAGGAGGTGGGTAGGAGGGTGGGGTACAGAGGGGTCTTCATTCAGCGCCCATATTTCTAAGTGGTGCTGTGGGACCTGCTTCCAACCCTCTGTACCGTGGAGATTCCTAGTTAGCTCTCTGAAGTGCAGAAGACTAGGGATCTGGTTCTTTTAGGGATCATGGAAAGAATCTTTTTTTCCTTCAACTTTTGAGAAAACTTCCTTTCCTTCTATAAGGATGGGAGTTGGGATTTCCTCATAGGGCATCACCCATTAAAATGGACTCTAGGAATAATTCAGCTGGTTTTCTTAAAAGTATCTGGGAGCTGGTGACTAAAGTCCTAACATCTTGGGAATCTATTCCCGTATATTAATAATAGGTTTACCGGGACTTCCCTGGTGGCGCAGTGGTTAAGAATCTGCCTGCCAATGCAGGGGACACGTGTTCGAGCCCTGGTCCAGGAAGATCCCACATGCCACGGAGCAGCTAAGCCCGTGTGCCACAACTACTGAGCCTTCACTCTAGAACCTATGAGCCACAACTACTGAGCCTGCGTGCCACAACTACTGAAGCCCGTGTGCCTAGAGCCCGCGCTCCGCAGCAAGAGAAGCCCACTTGCCACAACTAGAGAAAGCCTGCGCGCAGCAGCAAAGACCCAATGCAGCCAAAATAAATTAATTAATTAAAAAAAAGAATAGCTTTACCTGCATATAACAAAAAATAAGAAAAGATTTATATAAGATAGCGGCTTATTGCTTTCTCACATAAAAAATAAAAAATCCAGAGGTGAACAGTCCAGGGCTGATAGAGTAGCTCCCATGGTGTCGTCAGGGATCCTGGCTCCTCTCTTTCTAATTGACGTTCCTGACACATGGATTGAATTATCACAGTTTCCTCATGGTCCAAGTTAGCTGCCAGAGCTCAGGCCATCAGCCTGCATCACAGACCAGAAGAAGGAGAAAGGACAAAAGAGGGTCCTGTCACGTGAGTGAGCTCCCTTTAAAAAAAGTCTTCCCACATGTCCTACCTAATACGTCCACTTACACATTGGCCAGATTTCAGTCACGTGTTCTCAACCTAGCTGCAAAGGAAGCCAGAAAGCGTGGTCTTTTATTTCAGGAAGAAACATGCTCAGCTAAAAACTGGTGCTCTTTTATTAAGTAGGAAGGGGAAGATAGATGTTGGGTAGGCAATTAGCAGACTCTAGCACACTGGGTAGAACCTTCCTTTTAAAACAAAACAGCTTTGGACTTCCCTGGTGGTGCAGCGGTTAAGAATCCTCCTGCCGGGCTTCCCTGGTGGCGCAGTGGTTGAGAGTCCACCTGCCGATGCAGGGGACACGGGTTCGTGCCCCGGTCCGGGAAGATCCCACATGCCGCGGAGCAACTAAGCCCATGTGCCACAACTACTGAGCCTGCGTACCTAGTGCCCGTGTTCTGCAACAAGAGAAGCCACTGCAAGGAGAAGCCCGCACACCGCAATGAAGAGTAGCCCCTGCTCGCCGCAACTAGGGAAAGCCCGTGCGCAGCAACAAAGGCCCAATGCAGGCAAAAATAAATAAATAAAATTTAAAAACAGCTTTATTGAAGTATAATTGATGTACAGTAAACTGCACATATTTAAAATGTATAATTTGACAACTTTTGACACAAGTCCACTGAAACCACCACAATGAAGATCATGAACATATCCATCACTCCAATGTACCCTTTGTAATTGCTCCTTCCCGCCCCCTCTATGTCGGGGGTCCCCAAGACCACTGATTCTTTTCTTTTTTTTTTAATCAATTAATTTTTTTGGCTGCATTGGGTCTTTGTTGCTGTGCACAGGCTTTCTCTAGTTGCGGCAAGTGAGGGCTACTCTTCGTTGCGGTGCACGGGCTTCTCATTGTGGTGGCTTCTGTTGTTGCGGAGCATGGGCTCTAGGTACAGGGGCTTCAGTAGTGTGGCTCACTGACTCTAGAGTGCGGGCTCAGTAGTTGTGGCACACGAGCTTAGTTGCTCCATGGCATGTGAGATCTTCCCGGCCCAGGGCTTGAACCTGTATCCCCTGCATTGGCAGGCGGATTCTTAACCACTGCGCCACCAGTGAAGTCCAGGTTTGATGATTCTTAGGAGAACTCACAGGGCTCAGTATATAGTTGTAGTCACAGCTATGACTTATTTCAGTTACAGGATACAAAAGCCAAGTCAGGGGGGAAAGTGCATGGATAAAATCTAGAGGAAACCAGGTGCAAGATTCCAAGAGTCCTTCCCCATTGGAGCCACACAGGACCTAATTCCTCCAGCACTGGATTGTGACAACGCATATGAAATGTTCTTACCAGGGAAGCTCCTTAGAGACGTACTGCCCAGATTCTTGCTGGGGGCTGGCCAGTTGGGTACCCTCTTCCTAGCACGGAGGGCAACATGTATTCAGCATAAACCACATCATTTGTAAAAAACAGTTCAGGCACAGAGAGCCACTCTGACCAGTTCTGGAAGCCCTCCCAAGATCCAAGGTGTCAGGCAAGGGCCCATCCTGTAAGCAGGCCTTTTCTCGGGCCTGCAAGTTAATGCTTTTCTGTACACCGCCACCCCGTCCCCATCCTAAGGTAACCACAGGTCTGCCTTCTGTCACTAAAGGTTTGCATTTTCTAGAATACTTTGTACCTCTTTTTTGGCTTCTTTCACTCAGAATTATTCTGAGTTCATTCATGTCATGTGCATCAGTAGTTCATCCATTTTTATTGTTAAGTAATATTCCATTGTGTGGATATACCAGTTTGTTTATCCATTCGTCTGTTGATGGACATTTAGGTGGTTTCTAGTTTGGGGCTATTTCAAATAAAGCTGCTGTGAACATTCAGGTACAGTTCTTTGTATGGGAATATATATTTCCTTTTCTCTTGGGTAAATACACAGGAGTGGAATGACTGGATCATATGGTAGGTGTCAGTAGAACTTTTTAAGAAACTGCTAGGGCTTCCCTGGTGGCGCAGTGGTTGAGAGTCCGCCTGCCGAGGCCCGCGTACTGCAAAAAAAAAGAAAAAAAAAAAAGAAACTGCTGAACTGTTTTCCAGACTGACTGTGCATTTTACATTCCCGTCCACAGTGTGAGTTTCAGTTGCTCCACGTCCTCACCAACAGTGAGTAATGCCCAGTCTTTTAAATTTCGATTTTCAAGCAGGAAGGTAGTGGTCTCTCATTGTGATTGTAATTTGCATTTTCCTACTGACTGGTAAGGTTGAGCATCTCTTCATATGTCTTGCCTTCTGTATACCTTCTTTGGTGAAGTGTTTGATCAAAACATTTGCCCATTTTTTTCACTGGGATGTTTGTTTTCCTAACATCAAAATTTGAGAATTCTCTATATATTCTGGACCAATCTGTTATCAAATAGGTGATCTGCAAGTATTGTATCCCACTCTATGGCTTGTCTTTTCATTCTCTTAATAGCATCTTTCAAATTCATTTAGACAAAGTCCAGTTTCCTCATTTTTTTCTTTTAGGGATTGTTCTTTGGTGTCATGTCTAAGGAATCTTTGCCTAACCCAAGGTTCCAAATATTTTCTCCTGTGTTTTTTCCTTAGAAGTTTTATAATTTTATGTTTACATTTAGATTTGTAGTCCATTTTGAATTAATTTCTGTAGACAACTTAAGGTATGAATTGAAATTCCATTTTTTTAATTGGGTATCCAACTCAAACAATGTATGTCTCTCTATCTAGGTCTTCTTTAATTTCTCTCAGCAATGTTTTATAATTTTCAGTGTGTGTAGGTCTTGTATGTTATTTGTCAGATTTATCCCTGTATATGTCATTTTTTTGGATGCAGTTGTAAATTGTATTTTTTCAAGTTTCAATTTCTAATTATTTGTTGCCAGTATATAGAAATACCATTGATTTTTGTATATTGATTATATTGATCTTGTTTCCTGCAACTTTTCTAAACTCACTTATTATTCTAATATTTTTTGAAGATTACATCAAATTTTCTATATAGATAATCACATCATCTGAAAATAAATTCCGATCTTAGATACCTTTTTTTTCTTAATTTATTTGGTTGCACTGAGTCTTAGTTGCAGCAGGTGGGCTCCTTAGTTACGGCATGCAAACTCTTAGTTGCAGCATGCACGTGGGATCTAGTTCCCTGACCAGGGATCAAACCCAGGCCCCCTGCATTGGGAGCATGGAGTCTTAACCACTGCGCCACCAGGGAAGTCCTGCATTCCTGAGATAAAACCTACTTGGTCGAGGTATATTATTCTTTTTACATATATTGATATTTTAATATATTGTTTATACTATTTTGGATATATTGAGTTAAATAAAATATATTACTAAAGTTAATTTCACCTTTGTTTTTACTTTTTAAAAAATATGGCTATCAGGAGAAGTTTAAATTACAAATGTGGCTTGCACTATATTTCTGTTGGACAGGAAGTTTACAGTCAGGATACGGGGATAGAGCTAAGATTGAAACAGATTTGCTATCTCCCAGTTCCTTTCCTCCCATTCTCTCTTAAATTTATTCCAGTTTGGCTTTCATTTTCACTCTTCCAGTGAAACCGCCCTTGTTGAGGTCCTCAGTGGCTTCCATATCGCTAAATTCAGTGATCAGTTTTCAGTGCCCCTCTTGACCCATCAGCAGCAAGTGATACAGCTGACCATTCCCTCTTGGCTTCTAGAATATTGCGTTCATTTGATATTCCCCCTGCTTCACTGGTTAATTCTTCTTCATATCCTTTGCTAGTTCATCCTCTTCATCTCTCTGTCTTAATGTTGAAATATTCTTGGGCTCAGTCCTGGTCCTCTTCTCTGTATACTCACTCATCCTCATGATTTTAAATTCCATCTTTATGCTGCACTTCCGTCTTGATGTTCCCAGCCCACAGGCAGACTTGTGTACCTTAACTCTCTGCTCAGCATCTCTACTAGACATCTCAAATTTAAAACGTCCAAAATTGAACTCTCAATCTTAAACTCCCAAAACCAGCCTTGCCCAGAGCTTTCCCCATCTCAGTTAATGATAACCCCATCTTTCCAGATGTTCAGGCCCCAAAGCCTATATTTTCAACAATATATCCAGAATTCAAACCACTTTTCACCACCTCCACTGCCCCTACCCTCCAAACCTCTGCCGTCTGTTGCTTGCACTACTGCAGTTGCTTTCTAACTCTCAACCTTTTCCCCTTTTCCCTTGGCTTCCCTCCATTCTGTCGTAATAGAACAGCTAAAAGAATCCCATTAAAATGTAAAACAGGCCATGTCTCTCTCACGTAAAGCCAGTGGCTCCCCATTTCTTGCAGAGTAAGAACCAGATCCTTACTGTGGTTTACAAAGCTTTGCATAGCTGGTATGGCTCCGCTACCCACAATGCATGTGTTTGACCTTGTCCCATACCACTGTCACCCTTGTTCCCTCTGCTTCAGCTCCACTGGCCTTAATATTTCTCAAACAGACCAGGTGTGCTCCTTTGCACTTCTTTCCCTTAATCTAGAACTTCTCAGTGAGGCCTACCCTGACCACCTTACTTAGAATTACAACGCTCCCTGCCCTCCTCTGCCTCACACTCCCAATCCCCCTCACCTAGCTCTATTTTAACACAATCTAACATACTATGTAATTTATTTAATAATTATGTTTATTGTTATTGACAGTTTTTTTCTCTAGAATATAAATTCCATGACAAGAATTTTGTCTGTTTTGTTTCCTGATGCATCGCAAGTGACTGGAACAGTGACTAGCTCAGCATAGGCTGATGGATGACTGACAGAGTAATATGACAGAACTGTAATTCAGACCAGGTTATGTCTGACTCTAAAGCCTTCATTCTGGTCTTAAAAGTCTTTTTTTTGATGTGTAGTTTGTGTACAGTGTGGTGCCTGGGCCTTGAACATAAAGCAGCTCTGTGGATTTTTGCAGGTGTGAATATCCACGTGGCCACCGTCGTGGGTGTCTCAGTCACCCCCAAAGGGTTCCCTTAAGACCCTTCCCAGTCAATGTCTCCACCTGCCTCAGTTACTGAACTGGCTCCTATCGCCATGCATTGGTCTTACCTATCCTTGAACTTCGTATGAGTGGAATCATATAGTCTTTTGTGTCTGCCTTTTTTAGCTTAGCACAGTGTTTCTGAAATTTGTCCATGTTGTCCCATGCATCAGTAGCTTGTCGTCTTTGTATGCCACAATTCGTTGGTCCATCCTGTTAGTGGACACTTAGGCTGTTTCCAGTTTAGGGCTGCTGTGAACATTCTGTCTTTGTGTGGCCTGTGCCCTCGTTTTTCTCGGCTTCTCTTGGGACCTGGGCAGAGGAATAGGCATGTATTTAATATCTACTAATAAGCTACCAGGTGGTTTCTCAGATACCTGTCTGACGCTGCACTCTTACCAGCCACGTATGGGGCTTCTGGTTAGTCCACATCTTCACTAGCACTTGGAATTACCAGTCTTTATGATTTTAGTGTAAAGTTATTTTCTGCTGTAGAAAAACTGATTAAAGCTGGAGTATGGTCAGGGAAGGACTCTTCTTTCAGGCCTTGGGTACTGTATTTTTACTGCATATGAAGTGCCCAACCGATAAAACATATAGTAACAAAAAACCCTAGGATCAGCATCTAATCAGCCTCTTACGTGTTGAGACACCTCCGTCGGAACATCTTGCCAGACTCAGTCATCCTTAGAACTATATCTGGGACTGTTTCAATCAGTATTGTGTGAGTGTGGGTTTAAGGAGAAATGTGTCTTATTTACTCAGAGTTTTTCTATTGTATTAAGATATCTGTCGGAAATATTTACTTGTAATTAAAATAATTTCTTCTTACCTTCAAATAAGTGCCCTGTACTAATTTTAATTGGGTTCTGACCTAAGATAAACCTAAGTTTGCATCTTGGCTCAACCACTTTCTTGTGTGACCTTGGGCAAGTTTCTTAATCCTTCTCAACATCCTTATCTGTAAGCTAGGTAGAGTACCCCACCTCTTAGAATTATTGTAAGACTTACATGAAGTAGTGAAATGTATCTCAAGCAACTGGTACATGGTAGATGCTTAATGAGTCACATTTTCTTATGCTTTGAAGAACCAGAATACATTTAAGTCCCCACATCCCCTTGAGTGATACCATTAAAAACAAACAAAAAGACCTGTTGAACTGATTGCCAATAGTATGGAAATCAATGTGGCATGTCTAGTTTCTGAGCAAACACTAAACACATCCAGTCTTGTTATTATTTTGTTACCTAAGGTACTAGATCATTGTTGGCTTTCTTCTTGACATAAGGTGCTGTGGCCTAAAGGTTTGTTTATTTATTCACCAAATATTTATTGGTATATGATGTGTTTTTCCCTCCTAACAAAATTCCACCATATTACCTATTACAATATTTTATATGTTATGTAAGAGGAAAGATGGTCCAGAGCCTCATGGGGCATAGAAGAGCTGAGGACAAGAAGTGTCGTGTAAGTCGTTGCTTGTCTTCCCCACCAGACTGTGTAATGTGCATGAGGCTGTGGACCATGTCCTCTAAACTCCCGCTAACCCAGTGCCTGGCGTACAGGAGATGCTCTCTCAACGTGTGGAATGTGTGAGAGGGTGAAGGATCACAAGCAGAGGGGAAGGAACACGCGTGTTCCCAGTTTATTCCTGTGACTCTTTTTTTCTCGCAGTGAGTTTATTCAGCACCAGCGCATCCGTCTGTAGGTGCTTTGGAAACAAACGAAAACCCAACTTATCAGAAGCATTTGTAATCGGCAGCCTTAGATGAGGAACAAAATTGGGCATATCCAGTCTTTTCCATTTGCTCATCCCAGTTGTGTTCCTTCCCTTTCCTCTCCAACAAGCCTGGAAAATCAGCTGAACAGTGTAGTTAGTAACACTTCTTAGTAGTCAACTATGTGAAATGTAATAATCCCTTGGGTGTTGGCAGAACCAGAGTTCCTTTTGGGCCAGCACGTTTCTACTCTGAAGGGAAAGGAGAAACAAGTGATGCTGTGGGTAGCTGTTGATGGGCGGGGGAGAGGGGGCGGCGAGCATGAACCATGGTGACTCCAGTTTAACAGACCTGAGCGTGTTTTAGGAGCACAGGTGCGGGAGCGCCAGTCATTGGCTGAGGAGGCAGCTGTGTAGTGGAGGCCTCAGGTCTTAAGAGGAGAAGCGTATTAGCTCCTACAGCTGCTGTAACAAATGACCACGGACTTAGTGGCTGAAAACAAAACACACGTTTATTTTCACAATTCTGGAGATCAGAAGTCCAAAATGGGTTTCACTGGGCCAAAATCAAGGCGGTGGCAAGGCTGCATTTCTTCTGGAGGCTCCAGGGAACGTCGGTTTTCTTGCCTTTTCCAGCTTCTAGAGGCTGCTTGTATTCCTTGGCCCCTGACCCTGGGGTTCTTCCATCTTCAGAGCCAGCCACACATCACTCCGACTTCTGCTTCCGTGGTCACATCTCACTCTCTGACTTGGGCCCTCCTGCCTCCCTCTTATAAAGACTTGTGATTGTAGTGGACCCAACCAGATAATCCAGGATCATCTCTCCACCTTAATTTAATCACATCTGTGGAGTCCCTTTTGCCCTGTAAAAAGTTTACAGGTTCTGAGGATTAGGAGATATTATTTGCCTACCACAAGGAGATTGGAGTTAGAATCTAGCTCTGTCACTTACTAGCTGTGGGAATTTAGCTGAGTCACTACTCTGTTTAGAATCTGTTTCCCAGGACTAACCTGGTGGCGCAGTGGTTAAGAGTCCGCCTGCCAGTGCAGGGGACACGGGTTCGATCCATGGTCTGGGAAGCTCCTACATGCTGTGGAGCAACTAAGCCCATGTGCCACAACTACTGAGCCCGTGTGCGGCAACTACTGAAGCCCGTGCACCTAGAGCCCATGCTCCGCAACTAGAGAAGCCACCGCAATGAGAAGCCCACGCACCACAACGAAGAGTAGCCCCCCGCTCACCACAACTAGAGAAAAGTCCACGTGCAGCAACGAAAACCCAACGCAGGCAAAAATAAATAAAATTTAAAAAAAAAGAATCTGTTTCCTCTTCTGTTATACGGGTAGAGCAGTGACCCCTGCCCCACCCCACCCCGCCCCCACACACACACTCACACACACACACACACACACACACACACACACACAGAGTCATGTTTTTGAGCTCTGGATGAAATAATGTATATGAAAAGACTTGATAGGCTCTCTTTTAGTTGATTTTGATTGTGACTTAAAGCAAAAGGAAAGAAAGAGTTTTATTTGCTTGCTTAGATTTTGCAGATCTAAGCAAGTGTTTGGGGTGAGGGTGAATTCAAAATTAGAATTCAGTTCTGTGGATCTGGATTTGCCCCCCTTTTTTCATGAATTACATGAATTTCTTCAACATGTATTCTTGTTCACCTGGTTTTAGCTAGAGGCCGTTTTAAGAAAGTGTTAAACTTCATTAACAAATATTTGCGGAGCAGCTGTACTGGGCCCTGCCCTTTGGAAGAAGGCCCAGAGGTGAGAGAGTGGACACGCGAGGAGCAGAAATGAATTCGGGGCGACTGGAGCTTAGAGAGTAAGGAGGAGGCCCAGAGGTGAGATCGACGGGAAACAGGGAAAATGAGCCCCAGGCCAAGTCGGGGTCTCAGGACCTGACTCGGGTCGGCAGCGTCCCACCTATAACCATCCTCCAGAACCTCACCGGGGAGAAGGATGTTTTAAGGACTTGAACCACTCAAACCAGAAGCAGAAGGGCAGCATCTGCAGTTTCCCTCCCAGCTCCTGCTAGAAGCCCAGGGTAGCCCTGCCTTGGGAGGCCAAGGTCGAGTCACATTAGAGATGCCAAGACTCCAGAGTGAGGGACAGTCCCATTGCTTTTAATTAAGGAGAACTTCCTCATTGTGGCACTGAAGATTTTCTGCATGTTTGAAGCAAAGTTTGGCTGAAATCGAATTTGTGGTCATTTAAAGCATTTCCTGCCAAATGGTTTCTGTTTTGTTTGTGTGGATTTTCTCTTTGTTGCTACAGATTTACATCGGTAAATGTTTCAGGTGTGCTTAGACATAAGGTGGAACTGGAACTGGGCAAGCAAAATAAACACTGATGCCCCTCCCTGGTCTACTCCCCGCTCCCAGATACGGCTCCCACATATTAGGAGTGAAAAGGCATCTTGGTTTTGGCTGGAGATAAAGGGGCATCCACAGACATTCATGGAATAATGTACCTTTTTGACACTTACCAAGTACAAAGGTTAAATAAGGGGGATGCTGTTTTACTGATGGTAGACACAGTAAACAGCATTCTAACATTCTTCCTTTAGGTAAAGCAGCATTTCCTCAACAGACTGTCTGTCACTTTTCTCATAAGTTCCTTACATTTGACTCGATCTTCTTTCTCAAAATTTTTCTAGGCTGTTCAGCTTGACCCTGAAGAAACTTGTCATGCTAAAAGAAATGGACAAAGACCTTAACTCAGTGGTCATCGCTGTGAAGCTACAGGTGAGTTGAACAGGATTGTTTGTTCAGGACCCAAGGAAGCTAGATAACCTTGTGCCCACTGTCGGGGCTTCAGAGATGCTGGTAGGGGACCAGCTCTCTCGTCCTTCACTCAGCAAAGCAGGTGCAATAGTGGGAAGACGATTGAGCTCCTGTGACCTACTGGGTCCCAGTTCTGCATCTTAGTTAAAGCACTCAGTCACTTTAAACCTTAGTTTCTTTGTCTGAAGGATAAAAGTGGCTCTCCCTGCCCTGCCTGTCTAACAGGATTAGCATGAAGATCCAGAAGTTCATGCTTCTGGATCTAGAAATTCAGAAGTTACTAGGGTGGCTAGAAATTCAGAAGTTACTAGGGTGGCTTGTGTAGGTTTTGGTCTTATTCCTGGGATTTCTGGGTATAAGGAGATGTATGGGTTGGGGAAGCAGCTTTGGCAGTTTTCTATAGGGTGGAAGAAACTTGTAGGTTATTATTTCAAACTTGACAGTTTAAAATTTACTGGGGTGTTTTGTCTTCTGAGTCATCCCCACATTTAATTCCTTGAAATTACCTCAGTAACTCCAGGGGACCCAAAGTATTTCACAAACATTCATATTCTAAGCATTTGGAATTTCAGTTTCAGGAGAAACTGAACTCCAGAAAGGTCAAGGAATTTACCTGTTGCCAGGTGATACCAGGTGGCAGAAGTGGGACTAGAAACCAGAGAGCCAGTAACGTATGTAGACGTTAAACTCCGACACCAGGGCTTCCTTAACCGATCAGTCCCTTTTAATGACGATCCCTAAAGCTTACTGAGAGTCTGAAGTGCCTCTGGAACCACTAAACGATGGAATCCTTCAGCTTAAGAATGGTGTATTTACTGAGTTCTATTTCATGGAAAAATAGTGGGCTGTAAGGAAACTCACTACTAACCAGAACATTTGATTACTGGCTCACCTGTTTGTTGTGCAGCGGTTTCTTGGCTTCACTAAAACCCACGTCTGTAGCATTTTCGCAGTATGTGAACCATACGCCGAGGTCCTCAGTTCTCTTTCTGAGATAAATACATTATGTTAATTTAGTCCTCAAAACTTGAAACACTTTAATTACTCCTTATGATTTCCTGTGTGTCCCTTATATTCAGACTCCCTGTTCATCTTCGTGCATAATTCCTCTCGATTCTGTGAAACGTTTCCAGACACTGTGGGTCGAAAAAACAAGTGTGGGACCATGATGGGCGAGTGGAAACTTGCGGTTCTTTTCCTCCTTTCCCGATTTCGCACCTGTTTCTAGGTCACGGGCAGTGTTCCAGTTTTCAGGAGTTATTTGCATAGCTAAAAGCAGTTGCCTTCCAATGCAAACACTGTTGGTACAGTTTTGAAAGTTCCTTGCTGCTTTTGCATCCCCGCAGCTAAATGCCTTTGCCAAAAGAAATAATGCCTTTTATTTCCTGATTAAATATTTAGCATTCCGTAAAATTTTAAATTATACCCCAAAGCTACAAATATCCTAAATTTTTTATTGCTTGACTTCCAAGCAGCTGAAAGTAATTACAGATGTTATCACATTCCTTTATCCAGTCACTTATTTATTCATTTACACATTTATCTAATAAATATTTATTGAGCACCTGTTATAGGCCAAGTATTGTTCTAGGCACAGGGGATTCAGCAGTGAACAAAACACACCCAAACCCCTGCCTTTAAGGCCCTTTACGTGCTGATAGAGCAGCAGTTCTCAAAATGAGGTCTGCAGAGCCTGGGCTCCCTAAGACCGTCTCAGGGGATACGTAAGATCCAAACTGTTTTCATGATAATACTGTGGCTTTACTTGCCCTTTCCACCACGTTGACATTTGCATTGAAGTTACAAGAGCAATGACTGGTAAAATGGCTGGCTGGCCCTTAGTGCAAATCAGGATGTCAGTAGTCATTGTATTGCCTACCATCGCAAACTAGAAGGAAGAGAGGAAAAGCCAGTTTTGCTTAAGAATGTCCTTGGAGAAGCAGTAAAAACTGTTAATTTATTTTGTCTCAACCTTGGAATACGCGTCTTTTTAATAGTCTGTGTGATGAAACGGAAATGTGCATACAGCGCTCCTGCTTCACAGAGGAGGCTACCGTTGTCTCGAGGACAAGTCCTCATACAACTGAGCTGTGCATTGAAGTAGCTGCTTTATCATGGAACACCATTTGTACTTGAAAGAGGGGCTTACAGACAAACTGGTTATTCAGACTCAGGTATTTGGAAGATACTGTCATGAAAATGAACAGAGTAAGCCCGTTCAGAAAATGAACAGTTTCCCACTTTGAGGGAAACAACTGAGAATATTTTGGGCCAATAATAAATGACATTTGAGCTTTCAAGTGAAAACCAGAATTTTGGAAAACTTGTCTTTGTCATTGTAAGCTTAACAGCTTCCCAGTTCTTTTTATTTATTTATTTATTTATTTATTTATTTATTTATTTATTTATTTATTTATGGCGCCATTGGGTCTTCGTGGCTGTGCGGGCTTTCTCTAGTTGCAGCGAGCAGGGGCTACTCTTCGTTACGGTGCACAGGCTTCTCATTGCGGTGGCTTCTCTTGTTGCAGAGCACAGGCTTTAGGCACATGGGCTTCAGTAGTTGTGGCACGTGGGCTCAGGAGCTGTGGCTCACGGGCTCTAGAGCGCAGGCTCAGTAGTTGTGGCTCATGGGCTCTAGAGCGCAGGCTCAATAGTTGCGGCTCATGGGCTCTAGAGCACAGGCTCAGTAGTTGTGGCGCACGGGCTTAGTTACTTGGAGGCATGTGGGATCTCCCCGGACCAGGGCTCGAACCCGTGTCCCCTGCACTGGCAGGCGGATTCTTAACCACTGCGCCAGCAGGAAGTCCCAGCTTCCCAGTTCTTGAAGACTTTCCTAAAAAGGTCTGTAGTGATAGTAACTGTCGTGATTTTTTTATATTGTGTAATGAGTAACATTTGAAAGATTCGCGTAACTCAGTGAACCAGTATTTTCCAAATGACCAATGCATGAGGTCACAAAATTGTGCTGCGTAAAGATCCATTCAAAGAACAAAACAGGTCAATGGATTGGATTTTATTTTTTACTTTTTGTTTAAAAATAATTTTAAATTTACAGAAGAGGTGCAGGAGTAGTACATAGAGTTCCCATATACCCCTCACGCAGCTTCTCCCAGTGTTAACATCTTTCTTAACCATGGTATTTATCAAAACTAAGAAATTATCATTGGTACAACACTATTAACTAAATTACAGACTTTATTCAAATTTCCCAGTTTTTCCAGTGATATCCTTTTTCTGTTAATTGACTGGATGTTAATATATAACAGACTATAAAACCTTATTGATACGGTTTCAGGCTCTACTTTGCGACTGACCTTTAAGAGACTACCACTTGTAGAGTTTTGGTATACTGTCAAAGAAAAATAGTCCACCATTATTTGAAAAGGCTGTTAAAATGTTCTTCCTTTTTCTAACTTCGTATCTCTCTGAGTCTGGATTTTTTTAATATACTCAACCAAAACAATATTTTGTAACAGATTGGTTACAGAAACAGGTATGAGAACCTGGTTGTCTTTTATTAAGCCAGATGTCAAAGAGATTCACAGAAGTGTAAAAGTATACCATCTGCCTCATACACAGCTGTTAGGTGTGTACAGTGGTGCAGACACTGTGGAAAACAGTCTGGCAGTTCCTCAAAAGGTTAAACACAGAGTTACCATATGACCTAGCAGTTCCACTCCTATAAATATTACCCAAGTGTGATGAAAACATGTCCACACAAAACTTTGCACACAAATGTTCATGGCAGCATAATGGCTGAAAAGTGGAAGCAACCCAAGTCCATTAATTGATGAATGAATAAATAAAATGTGGTATATCCATACAATGGAGTATTACTTGGCAATAAAAAAGAATAAAGTACAGGGACTTCCCTGAGGGTGCAGTGGTTAAGACTCCTCACTCCCAGTGCAGGGGGCCTGGGTTCGATCCCTGGTCCGGGAACTAGGTCCCACATGCATGCAGCAACTAAGAGTTCTCATGCCACAGCTAAGGAGGCCGTGAGCCGCAACTAAGAAGCCTGCCTGCCACAACTAAGGAGCTCACATGCTGCAACTAAGACCCAATGCAACCTAATTAATTAATTTTTTTTAAAGAAAGAATAAAGTACATTCATGCTACAATATTGATGAACCTTGAAAACATACTAAATGAAAGAAGCCAGTCACAAAAGACCACATGTTATATGATTCCGTTTTATGAAATGTCCAGTATAGACAAATCCATAGAGTCAGAAAGTTAAATTAGTGGCTGCCTAGGGGTAGAGGGATGGGAAGGTTGGCAGAGTGACAGACAGCTAATGAGTATGGGGTTCCTTTTTTGGGTGGTGAAAATGTTGTAAAATTGATTGTGTTTCTGGTTGCACAACTCTGAATATACTAAAAGCCATTGAATTGCACATTTTAAATGGGCAGATTGTGTAGTATTTGAATTATATTCTAATAAAGCTGTTATATACATAAAAAAACGATGCCCTCTTCTTAATAAATTGTTTTTGCTTTAGAGAAGATATTTTTCATAAAAATATTTTTATGTAAACACATAATAGGTTCATTACAGTTATTTTTAAATGAATTAATACATATTTTTAATATCTCAGTTTTTTGGTTTTTTTGCGTTATGCGGGCCTCTCACTGTTGTGGCCCCCCCCCGTTGCGGAGCACAGGCTCCGGACGCGCAGGCTCAGCGGCCATGGCTCACGGGCCCAGCCGCCCCGCAGCATGTGGTATCCTGCTGGACCGGGGCACGAACCCGTGTCCCCTGCATCGGCAGGCAGACTCTCAACCACTGCGCCACCAGGGAAGCCCAATATCTCAGTTTTAATTCCTAGTGTGGTAAACATTGAAAGATACATGTACATAAACAAAAGCTATTTGGGGTCCTCAGTAATTTTTAAGAGTGTAAAAAGATCCTGAGACTGAAAAGTTTAAGATTAATCATTGTAGTGGAAGGAAAGAGACAATAAACATTAATTAATTAATTATTTTAAAAACAGATAGTTTTGAAATTGGACTCAAGTTGGTAGTGCCTGGCACCTGGAAGAAGCAAATACTGGGACCCGTGAAGGGCTAAATCTTTGGAGAAGGTTGGCAAAGATGAGAACAGTACTGTGCCATGCTTCGGAAGCGCGTGAGCTGGCCATGGTCCTGTGGCTGCACCGCAGCTACATCCTGTTCCCCGCATGCACAAGTTCATGTTCACAAGTTTGCAATTCAGATAATGCGTTTGGGATAGAAATGTTTACAGGTATTTATAGCATATATTTGGATAGTGAGAGTTCAAATAGTGAGGGCCGCTGCTGTTGGAAGATGATATGTCCCGGGGTGGGGGGGGAGGTGGCGGGGGGGGGGGGAGGTGGCGGGGGGAGGTGGCGGGGGGGGGGGGGTGGGGGATGTCAAATAAATAAAATACGGTGAAGAGGATGGAGCATGCCATGCCCTGGGGTGGAGGAAGTTACAAATCGTATGTGGTGGTCAGGGGTGGCTTCACTGAGAAGATGACTTTCATGCAAAGACTTTGAAGGAGGTGAGGGAGGAAGCTGTGCAAATATCGGGAGGAAGAACTCTGCAGGCTGAGGGAGAAGCCAAGGCAAGGCCCTGAGGCAGGAACGTGCTGGCAGGCTTACATCTGGCAGGGCGGAGATGGGGTGGGGCGGCAGTGAGGCTGGAGGGGAGTGAGAGGAGGAGATGAGGTCAGAGAGGTAGGGGGAAGGGTGTGCGCAGTTATGGCAAGGTCTCTGGCTTTCGTTCTGTGTGAAGTGGAGGGTTTTGAACAGGGAGGTGATGGGGTCGTTCTGGCTATGGAAGACAGACTGTAGGTGGGAAAGAGGAATCAAGAAGACCAGCCAAGGGGCTCTGACAGTGATTCTGGCAGGAGATGAGGGCGGCACCAGAGCTTCGGCCTCAGGGACTAGAAGGGCGGAAACGCCATTAAGTGAGATGGGGAAGACTGGAGAAGGCAGGTTTGGGGGGAAGGATCCAAAATTCAGCCTATCACATGGTGTTTGAGGTGGCTGTTACACATGCGAGGGGAGGCGGTGAATAGACAGCTGAATATGTGAGTTCGGAGTTCAGGAGACAGGTCTGGGGGAGGGAAACAGTTTGGGGAATCATCAGCGTATCTGACACCATAAGGTGGATGAGCTGCCCAGGAGTGGAGGAAGCCGTTACAGAGAAGAGAACAGGTCTAAGGATTGAGGCCACAGGCTCCCCAAGACTAGGATGTCAGGGAGGAGAGGAAGGACCTGACACGGAGACCAGGAAAGAGCAGCTGAGGGTGAGAGGAAATCCAGGAGAGTGAGTGTCCAGGAGGCCACATGAAGGGAGAGTTGCTGGAGGCGAATGAAGAGGAGTCCTCCTCATGGAGGTTATCGGAGACCCTGCCAATGGCAGTCGTGGCGGAGTTACGAGACAATGAGAGAAGTCTTCAAGAGCAAAGTAGACAGCTCGGGCTTCCCTGGTGGCGCAGTGGTTGAGAGTCTCCTGCCGATGCAGGGGACGCGGGTTCTTGCCCCGGTCCGGGAAGATCCCACATGCCACAGAGCGGCTGGGCCCGTGAGCCATGGCCGCTGGGCCTGCGCGTCCGGAGCCGGTGCTCCGCAACGGGAGAGGCCACAACAGTGAGAGGCCCACGTACCACAAAAAAAAAAAAAAAAAATGTAGACAGCTCTTGAGGAGTTTGCTATAAAGGGGAGGTAAGATGTGGGGTGGCAGCCTGCAGGGCACGTAGGGAGACAAGAGCGGATATTTTTTTTAATGAGAGAAAAAACATTAGCCTGTTTGCTAATGGAAATGATCCAGAAGAGAGACGGAAGTTGATTGTATAGGAGAGGGGAGAATGGTTAGAAGAGCCTCCCTGAGTCCGTGAACAGGGATGGAGGGATGGAGCGGCTGACATCGGGTGGGGGCCGGGAGCCCATCTGTGTAACCGGAGGGGAGGAACCTGTGGGCATACGGACTGGGCAAGGAGCTAAGTGTGGTGGGCGTTCTTTTCCTATTGCTTCCATTTTCTCGGCAAGGTAGGAATCAAGGTTATTCGCTTAGAATGAGGGAAGGGGTGAGGAGGCGTTGGGGTGTGAAGAAGAATGGGAGGTCATCTTGTGGAGTGAAGGGGCAAGTGCCCGGACTGGGGAAAATGCAGTGATCGCCAGGCAGCTCTGCAGGCCCACGTCACGTTTGGGGTCATGAAGTCAAAGTCAGAACAGTTAGGGCTTCCCTGGTGGCGCAGTGGTTGAGAGTCCGCCTGCCGATGCAGGGGACACGGGTTCGTGCCCCGGTCCAGGAAGATCCCACATGCCGCGGAGCGGCTGGGCCCGTGAGCCATGGCCGCTGAGCCTGCGCGTCCGGAGCCTGTGCTCCGCAACGGGAGAAGCCACAACAGTGAGAGGCCCGCGTACCGCAAAAAAAAAAAAACAAAGTCAGAACAGTTAGCTGATTGTATGATTCTCTCCAGGCATGTTCAGCTGGGGCAGCTGGATTTGTACAGGGTTGTAATGTACCAAGTGAGCGCAGAGAACAGCAGCGGGCAGAGGCGCTAGGGCGTGTGCAGGGACCGCTCGTCCAGACTGACGGGGGCATTTAAGCTGAGTGAGGAGGAAAGAGGGGACAGCGGGCATGAGGAGGAGTGAAACATGGTGGGGGGATCAGTGGATCGTAGGCCTGGGGGGTTCAAGGGATTATTGTTGTTGACAAACAAGCGAGAGTGAGCTGGAAAGTTGGGAAGTGGAGATCAGAGAGTGGGGTGCATGACACTGAGATGAGGCTTTGGCCGTCATTATCGGTAACCATAAGGCCCAGAGTGTGACCATGTGGGTGGAGGGGCTCAGACAAGGGTGAGGACGAGACCACTGGGAGAGGGAAACCACGGGGTTTAGGGGCCAGGACATTGGAAAGCGCACATGTCGAAATCACGAAGAGGGACTTCCCTGGTGGCACAGTGGTTAAGAATCCACCTGCCAATGCAGGGGACACGGGTTCGAGCCCTGGTCCGGGAAGAGCCCCCATGCCATGGAGCAGCTAAGCCCGTGCGCCACAACTACTGAGCCTGCACTCTAGAGCCCGCGAGCCACAACTGCTGAGCCCACGTACCACAACTACTGAAGCCCACGTGCCTAGAGCCCGTGCTTTGCAACAAGAGAAGCCACCGCAATGAGAAGCCCGCGCACCGCAACGAAGAGTAGCCCCTGCTCACCACAACTAGAGAAAGCCCGTGCGCAGCAACGAAGACCCAATGCAGCCAAAAAATAAAGACATTTAGACAAGGATGCTTTCATCAGTAAGTTATATTATCGTTAAAAAAAAAAAAGAAATCATGAAGAGTTACGGCGGGAGTAGTGCTGGGAAAAGAACAGTGCGTGAGGAGCTAAAGTCAAGAAATGAGCAGGGATGCTGGCAGGTACAGACAAGAGCCACAGCCAGGAAGAGAGGCTAGAGTAGGGGCATCCACTCAAAGCAGGAGTTTGGGGAGGTGGAAGGGAGGATGTTCTGGAGCTGCTGACAAGGAACAAGGAGGACCCTGCCCCACCCCCAAGCCCAGCAGTCAGCCCAGGAAGCAGTGTCTTCAGGACGGAGCAGGTTTCAGCTGTGCGGGGTTTCTCAGCAGTGTTGTGGGGCTGTGCTGTACCTCGTAGACTGGTCGGCAGCAGCCCTGGCCTCTACGCTCTAGAAATATCACGCACGCACGCACGCACATACCCCAGCTGTAACAATCAAAAATGTCTCTAAATTTTGCCAAATGTCTCCTACCCCTAGTTGAAAACCACTGCTATATATCAACCACATTTTGGATTCTCAGCATTTCTGAGATTCATTGTCCAGAGACTTCTTAAATCCTAAGAGCCTACCTATATAAATTCAGGTGAAAACTTTGCCAAGACTCTTGTTTGTCATAGAGGTTACAGAAAGCATTATCTAACGCATGAGGCAGAGCGTCCTTTATTATTTTTAATTGGCATAATATAATGCTATTCTAATTTTAAAAGCATTGTGAAATACTACATTTAGGAGATTTTCCTTCCTGCATTATACAAAATCTGTATTTTATAAAAGCAAAAATTAGAAATGGATAAGAAACCTAAAGGTTAAAACTAAATTTTTTTCATTCCTAAAGGAAAACAGAGTGGAATATCTACTCTAATACAGCAGAATAACTTCATTACTTGGAATAGGCAAAGGTTTCTTAGCTAGGACCCAGAATGCATTAACCATAAAGGAAAAAAATAATAATAAAGTTGACCAGATCAAAATTAAATACTTCATCAAAAGATACTATTAAGAAAATGAATAGGCAAGAAAATATTTATGGTGCATATACCTGACAATTTCTTATATAAATAAAAAACTTACGCCCGAATAACAAGGTAAACAAAACAAAGAAGTTTGATCAGTCACGTCATAAATGGAGATTTACAGCGGACCAATAAACAGCTGAGAAGGTGCTGCGTGGGCTGAGTCCTCAGGGAGATGCAAATTGCAGCCACAGTGATGGACCTCTCTGCACGTGGCCAGTAGAATCCACGGGTCCAGGACAGACCACGCCGGATGCAGCTGCAGGTGGAAAGTGGTACTAACACTTTGGAAATCAGTCTGGCGGTTTCTCACGAAGCTACATATGTGTCTACCCTAAGTCCCAGCCATTCCTCTCCTAGGTGTCAGCCCAAGAAAAAGAAGACACATCCACTTGTGTGGATGACTTGTACAAGAATGGCAGCTTTAACCATAATGGTCCCAAACTAGAAACACCCCAAATGTGAAGTGTTCAGTGACAGGAGAACAGAAATCACATGTGTACGTTCATGGGACAGAATTCTGCTCAGCAGTAAAAAGGAACAAGCTTTCGATACACTCAACAGCCTGTATGAACCTCAGACACATTGTAAATGTTGGGCAAAAGAAGCCCGACCAGAATAGTACACACTGTATGATTCCATTTATATGGAATTTTAGAACAGGAAAAACTGACCTATGGTGAAAGAACTCAGAACAGTGCTTTCCTCTGAGACAGGAGCGCAGGATTGACTGGGAGGCATCACAAGGGATTTTTCCAGAGTAGTAACAATGCTCTACATCTTGATAGAGGTGTGGGTTACACGGGTATATACATTTACTAACTCACCGATCTGTATACTGGAGATCGGGGCACTTCACTGTGTTAAATTAAACTCAATGGTTTTTTAAGTAATTTTTTTTTTTTTTTTTTTTGCGGTACGCGGGCCTCTCACTGTTGTGGCCCCTCCCGTTGCGGAGCACAGGCTCCAGACGCAGGCCCAGCAGTCATGGCTCACGGGCCCAGCCGCTCCGTGGCATGTGGGATCCTCCCGGACTGGGGCACGAACCCGTGTCCCCTGCATCGGCAGGCGGACTCTCAACCACTGCGCCACCGGGGAAGCCCTAAAGTAATTTTTATAAATATACTGGCATTCCTCAGGCTCTCCTGCTGATCTCTTTTTACATTGAGGAACGGTTTAGCCCAACTTTATTTTTAAGAGCTAAAAACACTATGGTGTTTAACCCAGCGTTAGGTGTGGTGGAGCGGGGGTGCTGGGGGGCACGGCAGGGGAAGCGGGGGCGGGGGGAGCCGCACTAAAAGGAAGAGTTCCTGGAAAAAAATTATATCAAAGCTGAGACTGGGAAGGTGAGTTGGTTAGCTGTGTACAGAAGCATGAAGGAATATCCAAGAAGAGAAAACAGCATGTGGAAATGCCCAGAGACAGGACAGTGTGGCCGAAGTGTCAGTTAGACGGGAGGAGGGCGGCTGAGGTGCCATGGGGAGAACTGCCACGCCTTGGGGTGCGACACCACTGCCTCTCCCTCAGGAGCGGTGGGAGAGGAGAACTCAGATGCAATAACAAACCATTTTCATGTGAAAACCCTTTGCAAACGGACAGCATAATACATGTAAAACCACATCTATGGTAGTGGCTTGATTGTGATCAAGTACAACAAAAAGACGGGTGGAATACTTGAACTGGTAAGAATCTTTGTAGAGTTTAGATGTTGTTTGCAAGCAGTATTTCTTTTGGTCTGATTTTTGGTGATACAGCTTTGACCTATTTTTTCTTGGTTTCAGGGTTCAAAAAGGATTCTTCGCTCCAACGAGATCATCCTTCCAGCCAGTGGGTTGGTGGAAACAGAGCTCCAGTTAACCTTCTCCCTCCAGGTGAGAGCCTGCTCAGTCTTAGGTCATTAATATGCCGTGTCCAGCCCAATCCCAAACAGTCCTCTAATCTGGAGACTGTTTTATCCGAAAACAGCCATAACCCAATGATTTAAAGTCACCTAGAGCTTCTGTGGCCGGCCTGGAGAACCAGAGCAATCACCCAGACAGCCACAGCAAGGGCGCCGAGACCCAGATGGGCTGCTGAAAAGTACACCACAAATCGTTCTTTTTTTTTTTTTTTTTTTTAAATTGCAGTATAGTTGATTTAAAATGTTGTGTTAAGCTGCTGCATAGCACAGGGAGATCAGCTCAGTGCTTTGTGATGACCTAGAGGGGTGGGATAGGGAGGGTGGGAGGGAGGCTCAAGAGGGAGGGGATATGGGGATATATGTATACGTATAGCTGATTCACTTTGTTGTACAGCAGAAACTAACACAACATTGTAAAGCATTTATACTCCAATAAAGATGTGAAGTAAATAAATGAATGAAAAGCACTAAAAAATAAAATAAAATGTGTTAATTTCTCCTGTACAGCAAAGTGATTCAGTTATACATATATATATGTGTGTGTGTGTATACATTCTTTTTCATATTCTTTTCCATCATGGTTTATCACAGGCTGTTGAATATAGTCCCCTGTGCTCTACGGTGGGACCTTGTTTATCCATCCTGTATGTGATGCTTTGCCTCTCATTCTTCTTCCCCTTTTCCTCAGACAGAGCTGTTAACCCCACCGTCCCACCACACTCGGCCCCGTCTCCTCTCCTTAGTAATCCACGCCATGCCCCCCAGCAGAGGCGGATGCTTCAGTCTTGTTTTGCCTGCATACTGCAACCTCCATCCCTTCCCTTCTCCTCCTTATCTGTCCCAGTATGTCTGTCTCTCCGCCTAACGCCAGTACCCCAGGTTGCAGTGCACGGACAGCTGATTATCTGGCAAGGGAGGAGGCTGTTTTCTGAGCGTGTGTGGACCACCCCGCTGCGGAGTGGAAACCAGGCGCTCCCCTCGCCCCTATCACCCCCTTGTGCAGCTGGGAGCCAGTGAAGCACAGGAAGGTGGCACGTCCTCTCGCAGCACCAAGACCCACCGAGGACCCAGTTGCTGATTAACTGTGCTCGGCTCTGTTTTGTGCTCGGCAGTACCCTCATTTCCTGAAGCGAGATGCCAACAAGCTGCAGATCATGTTGCAGAGGAGAAAGCGTTACAAGAACCGGACCATCCTGGGCTATAAGACCCTGGCCGTGGGGCTCATCAACATGGCAGAGGTGAGAGAGGGCGGCCTCTGGACAGTCAGCCTTTCGGAGCCTACGAGAGACACGGCCCAGCCAGTGATTTTCCCAGCCTGCTGTTTGGGTGTTTTATTCTGTGTTACAAATTAATTCTTTTATTGGAAATTCAGGATGCACTTCTTTTTATTGAGAACTTTCTCCCTCATGAAAAGTTTTTTCTTTAACCTTTAAAAAAATGTCAAACTTAGAGAAAAGTTGTAAGAATAGTATAAAGAATTCCCATCTACCCTTCACCCAGATTCTTCAGTGTTAACACATCTGCCTTATTATTCTCTCCTACATACGCGTTATGCATGTTGTTTTCTTTTCTGAACCACCGAAAGTAAGCTGGTGCCCCATCACACATAGTTAATACGTACTGTGTCTACCATGAAGATCAGGACATTAGCACCGACACAGGGTTGCCATCTAACCCGCAGTCCCCACCCAGGTCATGCCAAGCGACTCAGGGATGTCCTCTGCAGGCCCAGGGTTTCATCTGGGATTAAGGGCTGCACTTAGCTCTTGTCTCCTTAGTCTCCCTCGACCTGCAGTCCCTTGGATTTTCTTTGTCTTTCAGGCCCTTGACATTTTTTAAGAGTACAGGCTCTTTATTGAATGTGCCTCAGTTCAGATTTGTCTGATGTTTTCTGAAGATGTACATTCAGCTTCTGCGTTTTTGGCAGAATTATTGCAAGCAGTAATGCAGGCAGCACTCCTTGTTGATTTGTTCCGTTACTGGTGAGGCTAACTCTTATCGCTTGGTTAATTTAAGATGGTGTGTGCCAGGATTTCCAGTATAAAGTTAAGTAATACATATTTTGTTCTTACCAATGAAAAAAAAACATTTTATAGGGAGGAGATATTTTGAGACTATATAACAGTTTCTTATCCCCTCATATCTTCACCAAGTAGTTTTAGCCTCTATTAATGATTCTTACCGGAATCAGTCATTACTTGGACGTTTGCCAGACAGTGAATTTCCAATCCCACCATTCCTCCTCTATTTATTAGTTGGCCGTCTGCTGTAAGATACAGCTTTCCCTTCTTCTCCACTTACTGATTGACTCATTTCTTTGTAGCAGTTTTGGATCTGTGGATTCCTGTTTAGTTCAGTGGGGTTTAGTCTGCTACTATCATTATTTATTTTGATGCTCAAATTTTCTCGAATTTGGCCGGTAAGAGCCCCTTCAAGCTGATTCCTATATCCTTTTTATATGCCTCATCGTTCTTTACATGCTTCTTTACTTTCTGGTACAAAATATTACAGGCTCATCATGTACTTTCCCTGACCCAGCCTCAGCATGAACTGATCCTCCAAAGAGCCCTGGTTCCTTGTAGTGGAGAATGGTATTTAGAAACCAAGATCTGGATGCTAGAGGTGCTCGTTTTCCCAACTGGGGCATCATTGCTTCTCCTCCCTCTCAGCAGATGGAGCTAGGAAATACATGTATACATATGCGTATGCACGTGTATGTACATACACATCGCATCTGTTTCCACTTCTGTATCTATCTGATCATGAGCTCACATTCCAGTCAATTCCAATCAGCACTTTGGGGTTCCTCTAGCCTTTCTCCTTTTCACGTTTTTAATTCCCTTCTCAGTACGTTTGCTCGTTTGTGCGGCTTCCCTGTATGCCTGGTGAATCTTCTCAGCCCTGACCAAGGGGAAGAGGAAAGGGGCCACAAATCAATTTTAAAACCTATTTCTGTATTTTAGAACATTAAGTAAGAAACATTTTGTGTCCATAGTAAAAGGTGAGCTAGTCCCAGCCCATCTTTCTGTCCTCTTCATGTTTTGTGTCAGAAAGAGGGCCTGGGGGGAGTGAAGTATGTGGATGGCACGTTTTGCCAGCTGTGTCAAGCCCTTATTGCCTGGCACAGGTGGCCTGGTACAGGTGGCCACGGTCTGCAGGCCAGCCTCGCGCAGCCTTGAGAGCTAGTTTCTCTGTGAAAGACTTAAACTAAAATGCAGTCCTAGAGATTAGCAGTCATTTTCAATCTCAGGCCTTGATTTTTATCTCTAAGCACGTGGCCTGACCCGTGGCTGACACTTCAGGAGGTAGTTTTAAAGTGAGACCGGGGACTTCCCTGGCGGTCCAGTGGTTGGGACTCCGTGCTTTCACTGCGTGGGCCCTGGTTCAATCCCTGGTGGGGGAACTAAGATCTCACAAGCCGCGTGGCACAGCCAAAAAGGAAAAAAAAAAAACGGTAAAGTGAGACAGGCAATAGGAGAACGGTAGGCGTGAATCTGGAAGATAGTGAAAAAGAAAATGTGTCAGCAGAACACCGTTCCCAGTGGCTCGCCTGTCCGTTGGGATTTGTGAAAACGGGCTGCTCTGCGGCACTGTCCGTAGTGAGGTGTGTCCGTGGCCACCCCGTGCTCGTAGGTGATGCAGCACCCGAACGAAGGCGCCCTGGTACTCGGCCTGCACAGCAACGTGAAGGATGTCTCCGTGCCTGTGGCAGAAATAAAGATCTACTCCCTGTCCAGCCAGCCCATTGACCATGAAGGAATCAAATCCAAGCTGTCTGGTACGACATGTGCGGTGTCGGGAGGCCCTCCCCGTCACCTGATCTCCATCCCAGGAAAGCCTAACACGTTCCTAGGAAAGAGGAGCTTAGAGCTCCCTGGAAATGAAAGGGGGTCGGGGCCCTCTCCTCCACCCCGGCCGCGTTTCCACTTGAGGAGAGCATGATTCCAGCCAGCCAAAGCCTCTTAGACCAGATCTTCGCCCTGCGAGGTCATCTTATTAAGGTGTCTGTTTCCAGACCGTTCTCCTGATATTGACAATTATTCTGAGGAAGAGGAGGAGAGTTTCTCATCAGAACAGGAAGGCAGTGATGACCCACTACACGGGCAGGTAACTTTCCACAGCCCCTCAATAAAGCGGCCGAGAAGCAGTTACAGACCTTCCTAGGGTTTCCTAACCTCATTCCATCCCCCTACCCACTTAGGACCTGTTCTATGAAGATGAGGATCTTCGGAAAGTAAAGAAGACCCGGAGGAAACTAACCTCAACGTCTGCCATCACAAGGGTGAGCCTCCAAGGCCCGGGGAATGTTTTAGCAGAGATTTGCAATCTGGGGGTAGGATGGGAGTGGTGTATTCAGACTTCCTGGGGGCTTTTTAACATCTGCACAGGGCCATGCCCTCAAGGCTGTGATATACCCCTTGGTACCTCCACCTCCACCACCAGCTAATTAAGCATCACTGTTGCAGAGAACCAGCGTTCCTGATAGGAGCGTGTTATATTCTTCAGGTTATCTTAGGATAGAAGAAAGGTTGAGAAACCTTGTTGTAGACTTTGGAACAGATGCTTCCTTGGGGAGCAGAACCCCTCAGACACCCTCCCTCCCTTCTCCAGGTGATTACTTCAGGTTTCGTACTGTCCACCGCACAGATAAGTCCAGTCCTCTCTAGGAGCATCTCCATTTGGAATCATTTGTTGAACTTACCCGGAAATAGTAGGCTAGTGCTTGGAACTGTGGGCTCGACACAGTGCCTGCCTTAATGGATCCAGAACCTTAGAGACCAGAGGCCTTTAGATTGTGTCTCCTGCACGCGATCTCCTCAGGAGTCACTACTTTTGGTGAAATTAGAGTCCTGGACTGAGATGCTTAATACCCGAATTTCTAGGTTAACTTTGACCTCTTCTCGGGTTCCCGTGCCAGAGTTCGGGGGAGTCAAAAGTGCCAGGAGCTTTTTGGAAGAGAAGTTCACAGTTTCATTTGTCCCCAGAGGCATCCTGATTCTCTCTAGCGCAGAGCAGCCCAGGGACCCCAAGAGCAGAGATTCCCGTCACCTTCAGGAGTGAAATAAGTGGAGGCCAGACCTTCCGAACATGTTGTATCCGAGCCTGTTCCACCGTGAAACACGCTGTCCTCTCTCCAGGCATCCTTGGGTATCCCTGGGCTACAATGTATAATAAATCCTCAAGGCTGAGGCCTTGGTTCCCCCACCGGATGATGACTAGAGCGCGTGTGAACTGTTTCATCGTCCTCAGGCTTCTAATCCTCGATAGGCGCTCCTAGGCCGGGTAAGGCCCATCCTGGCCTCCAGCCCACCCTGTGCTCTGATGATGGCAGAGGCTGGAGGTCGCTCTCTGTTGTGGCTACTCCTGCTAAGTTTTTCTTTTTCCTGTGCTGTAACCACAAAGAGGCCCCGTTTTCTTCCCAAAGGTGCCCCCTGGAGCTATATAAATCGCCACTTCCTGTGGTCGCCTCCGTAGCTTCACTGGTTATACGACCAGAGCTCAGTGTTCCTTTGACGCCCACTCACTCCCCGAAAGGTGTTTTTATTTTCTGTGTTAACTGCAGGCGCTTGCCAATCAGATTTCCAGAGTGATTGTCCTTTCACTCCTGCCTCCCGTGCACACGAATCCTTCTCTCCCTACCAAGAGCACTTTGTCCTAGACGTGTTAATTGACTCAGCGTTCTCTGAAGCGCCTTCTGCGTCTCGGTCGCTGTGGCTCTCGTTCCTCCTCTGCTGTGGGTGCTCTTCCACCTTGGGGAGCCCCGCCCTTTCTTGAAGGCCCAGCTCAGTCTCACCCACAAGTTAGTCTCCCCCATCCCCAGGCGGTGAGTCTGTCATCCAGTCAGGAGGTGCTGAGGGCCACAAGCTAGTCGCCGTGCCTGGGGTTGGACACATAGAGATAAGGAAGGCCCGGTCCATGCCGTCAGGGAGCTCACAGTGTCCAGTGACACAGACACATCTACACAAGTGACCGTAACCCCGTAGGGCAGGCGCCAGACGAGCTCTGCGTCAGGGGCAGCGATGGCCCTGAGGGGAAAGTGACCGGCTCTGAGCAGGACAGCTTCGCGGGCAAGATGCCAGGAGATGGGTTTTCTAAGAGTAAATAGAACTTCACCAAGTAGATCTGGGGACATGTTTAGTCAAGGCAGAAGTTACCATGTAAATGGCCCAGAGGGGTGCCAAGTCGTAAGCAGTTAGTTCCCACCTAAGTGGGGTGTGAGGAGTTGGGTGGTGGGTGAGGCCAGGGTCAGGCAGAGCCAGCCCTCAGCAGACACAGGGTGACACCGAAGTTCTTGAGGCTCTGGGGCCAGTGAAGGCCTTGCATCTGGGGAGTGACGAGGTGAGATCTGCATGTGGAACAGTCGCAGTGGACTCTGGAGGGAATGAGACTGGAAGTGGGGTGGGAGGAGCTAGTTGAGGGCGGTGGGTGGCCCCAGAGAGGGACGAGGAAGGAGGCCGGATGGAAGCGGTGCGGTTTCGGGTGGACAAGAGGGTAGGAGGCAGCACCCCTGGGCTGGGGGTCGGGGGAGACTCCGGGTTCAGATTCGGGGACTCCTCGGTGCCTGGGTGACCAGGAGGGGGAATGCACGGCGCAGAGGGTGAGCTCTGTTTTGGAAACCTCGAGTTTGAGGAACCTGTGTGTATACAGGTGGCTCTCGCCGTGGTTCTGAAGTTCTAGAGAAAGGGATGGGCGGGAGGCGACCATGGGCAGTTACTGGGCTGGGGGCGTGGCCCCGGTTCTTCACCAAAGCCGGCCCTCGGCCCTCGATCACTCTGCCGACTGGGCTGCTGGCTGAGGACTCCTGTGGCTTTGTCCCTACAGCAACCTAACATCAAACAGAAGTTTGTGGCCCTCCTGAAGCGGTTTAAAGTTTCAGACGAGGTACGACCCCTTACTCCCGAGCTGGATGGTGAGTAGAATTCCCAGAGTTTCACCCTCATTCCTCGGGCACAATCTGGAGTCAAGATTCCAGGAGCCCCACGTGAGGGGGTCGCTAAAGGAGGGCTTTCCGCTACTTGAAAAGAGAAGGAAAGATTTACACGTAGCACCCAAGGTTCCATGGTATTCGAAGCAGGGGCACATGCTTCTGCCCAGCTTTCGGGTGTGGGGTGTCCAGCACAGATCCAGTTGCTATCGTTCAGTTTTCCCTCCTGCCCCGAGGGGAACCTCGTGAGTAGCAGCCTGTGAAGTGGGGGCCTCCTCCATGGCGTCAGGGACTGGCCGCTAAGAGCAGCAGTGCCTTCCCTGGGCTCGCAGGCCTAGAGCCAGCTTTCGTGGGCTCTCTTCTCAGTGGACTGAGACAGGGATGGAGATTTGTCCCCTGCGGGCTCTAGAGGAGGCCAGCATGAGCCCGCCAGGGCCCCAGGCGTCTGGGTTTCCCTGCGCCAGTTCCTCGGGAGAAGTACCGCCTGAACCCCACTCTTCTTCCTGACGCCGGGCACTAGTGGGGAGCACTAGGGAGGCTCTGAGCAGGGCCGGTGGCCTCACCACGTCCCTGCCCTCAGGATCAAATCACAGCACACCAAGACCACCCTGATGAGCATGAAACTATGGCACGTCCCTTAAGGGGACTGGGTAGGGAAGCCAGTGGGGCCTGCCCAGGAGGAAGGAGTTTCCTGTCTGCCGTGTTGTTAATAGGGGTAGCCCCAGACTCCAAGGTTTTGTTTTCTCCCACAGGTGGGCTTTGGGCTGGAACACGTATCCCGAGAACAGATACGAGAAGTGGAAGAAGACTTGGACGAGCTGTATGACAGTCTGGAGATGTACAATCCCAGCGACAGTGGTCCCGAGATGGAGGAGACAGAGAGCATCCTTAGCACGCCAAAGCCCAAGCTCAAGTGAGGCCCGCACCCCCTCTGTCACACTGTCTCTCTAGGCCATGGCAATCTCCTAGACTCCCCTCCCTCACCCCACCCCAACCATTACCCGGGAATCTCGGTTCCTCACCCCTTCTGAACCGCCTGCCGTCTGGATAAAGCTCGCTGCTTTAGCCTCTAACCGACAAAAGCCCCGATAGGACTCTCCTGAAGTCCTTCGGTCCAGGTCCCTACTGGTCCAGCCTCTGCTGTGTCCTTCCTCGCCGGCATCCTCGAAGCCCGGATTGTCGCTCTTTCTTGAACACCAGCCCTGCCCGGCTGTCCGTGAGCTGCTGCTCTGGGCCCTGGCGGCCACTGACCCTGGCTGTGCTTCTTTGCCACAGGCCCTTCTTTGAGGGGATGTCGCAGTCCAGCTCACAGACGGAGATTGGCAGCCTCAACAGCAAGGGCAGCCTCGGCAAAGACACCACCAGCCCTGTGAGCAAGACCAATGGCTGTGGGGTGTGGGAGTGGGACCAGGGGAGAGTCAGGGCTTAACACTGGGCCCTGTGCTCCTGGCTCATTTGGGACCTATGGGCCATCTCATCTTGTTTCAGCCTCAGTTGTCATCTCAGTCCTGCTGGGCTCTTAGTGCTCTGACGATATTGCTGTGGCCAGGCGGGTATTCTTTATGGTCTGTTCCCGCCATGACCTGGCGCCTTCCCTCCCGGAACACGCAGTGCCTCAAGACCTCTCCCTTAACGCCCGTCATGCGGTAGCTGGGAGTGTGGCACCCGGCCAGTGGTGGCGATTCTGCATCCAGGCTGGGGAGAGGGTGGATGCAAAGGGGCAGGAAGGCCCCAGGGTCTGTTCAGGAGAAATTACATGGGCTTTATTCAGAAAGTGAGCAGTGCCCTCGAAGAATTTAGAACTCGGTGGGCTGGTTTCCATTTTGCCTGGCGAGCCAGAGGGAAAAGGAGCTGTCTACTGCAGCACCCCAGAGCCCCGCATCACCCCAGGACCACGCTCTGTCCCTATCTGGGAAGGCTCTCCCCAGCAGTGGATCAGGGGCAGAGGCCCGGGTTGATGCTGTACCCACCTCGGGCCCTAGGAAGCTGCCCTCCCCCTTGTTTATGACCAAAGGCAGGATGACGTGTCTGATTCTAGTGGTTTTCGGTTTGCTTTGAAAGCCCAGTGTCTTCTCTGTAGATCAAAAAAACTGAATCCTTTAAGTCCTTCTGCTCTTGCCGCTTTAACAGAGGAAATATAAAACTCACCCTGCGCGTAGGTATTAATTGTGAGAAAACGACCTGAGGCCTGTGACGCTCTCCATCCCCTGAAAAGCGCTGTCTATGGAAGGGCTGCCTGCCGCCGGTCCCAGGTGTCTGCGGAGCGTCAGCTCATGGACTGCCTGCTACCACCAGGTGGCACTGTCGTCCATGTAATCCCTCTCCCTGCTGAAGGCGCAGCAGGGTGATCCAGCCCTAGAACAGCGGCACCACGTGGCCTTAGCGAGTAAATGTGGGATGGGAAATGGCAGCCCCCACCGAGAATCCCTCCACCGAGAAACCTCAGGCCCACCACTTTCAGACCGGGTACTCTCAGCCTTTCCAGCCCAGGTTCATATGATCTGGGGCTGAGGAGGCCTTACCTGACTAGTTCTGCTCAGGATGTGGCTTGGGGCTGCTCGTTCTCACAGGGGGCTGCTGGATGGCCCTGCTGAAGCATCACTGTCCACGTGGACAGATCCTTGGCCCCTGGAGCCAGATTCCATAGCAAGTATAAATATAAGGGATGACTCTTCTAGAGAGAAACCTGGGACCTGGCCAGGGGAGGACTGTCTTACGGTGTCCTAGGAATGCAGAACAAGGGCCCTACTGTAACACAATGCAATCAAATTTTAAATGAGATTAATACCCCGGAAATGCTAAGCGTGACACCTAACATGTGGTGACCGCTCAATAAATTTTAGGAATCGTCGTTACTAAATCAGTAAGAGAAACTACTCTCTACTGATGAAGCTGTTTCTGGGTTGATAGAATTTGTAGGTTCTACATTTAGTCTCAGCTGCATGGCTTACAAAACTTAAAGAGAAAAATCACCTTGATGCTCTGGGCCTCGGGTGCCTTATTTGTGAAGTAAAGGAGTTGGCCCAGGAGCCCAGTTAGCTCAAAAGTCAATGGAGTATCAGTCTTTACAGTGTGATGGCCTAAGGATCCCTGTTCAGGCCAGACATTTCTTTGGGGCAGGGTAGGGCTGGTTTGAGAGCACACGCTCTGGAGTCAGACTTCTGGGTTTGAATCTTGACTCCATCACTCCACTGACTGTGTGATCTGGGCAGTTACCCAGACTTTGTGTCCTCATCTACAAATTGCATGTAAGAAGGACATGGCTCACAGGGCAGTGTGAAGATCCAGTGCGAAAATGCAGCTAAAGCCTCCAGCATGGTGCTTGATTGATGGTTGGATTGATTTACGGCATGGGGAGCATCAGTAAATGGAAGCTGCTTTGCCATTGTTATTACAGACCCTGAGAGCCGTGCCAGTTCTGGACTCCTGAGATTGATAGAATCTAGATGTCTTTTTAGTGAGTTCTTCAAATTCTGGTTCCCTGGGCCAGATTTCAGACTTAGCTGGTTCTCTGTGATATTTCTATTTTGAAGAGCCCCATATGTCTTGATGTGGGTGTGGAACTTTGGAATCCTTTAGTATGAAAGACACTTTGGAAACTACAGAGCGAGGCTGTGCTCTTACACAGAGAACTTCTAAACGTATTAGGGAAAATGTACAGGGATGGTGTATCCATAGGCAGGCGTGCACATGCTGCCCAGCTCTTGTCCTCTCTTCCCTGATTTCCCAGCCTTGTTATTCATTTATTTTTCTTAACCTTCCTTTTTGTTCCCCAAATTTCAGAGGATTCAGTTTTATCACTAGAACCAGAAGGAATTTCTGCTGATACAAATTATTACAGCTGTTGAGTTCTCCCAAGACTTGAGCACACAGTAGCAACATAATTTTGTTCTTGGAGCTGATAACAGTGGGCCCCGACAGCGCTTCAACTGGGGCGGCCAAGAGATGGAGACTTTCTGCCAGGACTGCCTGCTGCTAAAAGTTGCTAATTCCACAGCACTGTAACTAGTGGTGCTAGAGACCAGTACTTCGTAAAATTGAGAGCCTAAAGTGCCACCGCACTCTGCCCCCTCCACGTGCGCTCACACGCGCGTGCGCACGCACACACACACAAGCACGTGCACCCCCTGCAGCAGCAGCCAGCGTCGCCCCCAGGCACAGCGCCTTGCACCGCCACATCTGCCTCAGAGCCACTCAGTTAGGCAACACAGCTACTGCGCTGCTGGGGTGAGAAAAGCCTAAAATATTTATAGAAGCAGGAAGAAGAACTGGGAGAATCGGGAGTTTGCTCCCGGTGGGGCTGACTGAAACATGCAGAAGAGTCAGTGCACAGCCCGCAGGTGCCCCACCCCGAGTCCACCTTAGAGCGCTCGGCACATCTCAGCACAGCGCTGTGCCATGAAACACTGCTCTGCTGTCGGAGGGCTGACCACAGGGCTGCTGCCTGAGAGCCTTCCAGCAGGATGGTGTTATCGCCCCGATTCCTTCTCTTTGAAACGTGTTTAATTCACTTGTCATGCTGAGGTCCCAAATTGAGTGAAACCATCTTCAGTCTTAAGTCTGATGAAGAGTTCTCTGGGAGCGTGGACTCTGTTATCATCGGTTATTCATACAGACAATGTGTAAATGAGCTAGCGGTGCAATCTGGAGGCAACCTGCTGTGCGCGGCTCTGAGCAAACCGTCTCCCCCTCAGGGGTCACAGGGTCTGGATAAAGTGTGTTAGGTTAGTTTGGCAGATGGCTCAGAGCAGTGGTCCTCAACCCACGGTGATTTTGCCTCCCAAGGGACATTTGGCGAGGACTAGAGACATTTTGGGTTCTCACAGCGGGGGTGATAGGGGATAAGGGGCTGTTCCTGGCATCTAGTGGGTGGAGGCAGGGATGCAGCTCAAATCCTGCACAAGATGCCCCTGAGCAAAGAAAGACCCGCCCCAGATGTCGGCGGTGCCCACGTGGAGAAACCCTGGCTTAGCGTATGGTGTGGGCCTACTTTTGTGGTCCTTGTTCATTGGTTTGCTGAGTGGCCCCTTGAGCTTATTAGGCCATTTCTCTGTACTCTGTTATTTACTCAGAGAAAAGGCTTTGGGTCATTGGGAGGAGGTGGGATATCCTTGATCCTTTCTGATTCCCTGGTTCCCCACAAGAACCAGAGACCCACTGAGGCCAGGACCTTCCCCATAGCTAAGATCCACAACCCGCAACTGCTTATGATTTTGACATTGGTGTCTGCACAGCCAGAAGCAGCATTAGCAAATGTGAAAAATCTGGTTATGTATCTGTATTTGCAAAGTCCTTTTTTAATATTTATGAGAAATGCCAATAGAAGTTGGGAACAAAGGGAGAATTATTTCACACCTAAATGGCTTAGTATATTCTGTTTGAGGGTTTTCCAGATGTTTCTACCAAGCAAAAAGCATTTGGCTACCATGGATGTCTTTAGTCTCGAAATCAAAGACGTGAACTCTGAGATTCCCCTTTCTTCTGAGCAACTCTGACAGCAGAAGAGGCCCTGTGTGCCCCTCCTGGGCAAGAGTGTTTACCGAATCCAGGGTTAAGACTGACAGATCCCACAGCCATGCCATCTGAACGTTGAGCTTCTCTTTCCTGGTGACATCTTGTGAGAGTCAGAATTTCTGGGTTCCGCATTTCGCTGTTATTAATTTAATGATCGCAAAATAACTGACCTTTCCGAAGCTCAGTTTTCACAAAAATATGCTCCTAGTAAGATGAAAGTCCCAAAGATTTTATGAGGTCTTCAGATTAAGTGAGAGTATTTTAAGCTTCCAAGGGACCTAGAAAACAGGTTAGAGTGGTGGTTATTTGGATTGATGATGACTAATTATTATAATTTTTGCAGATGGAATTGGCTGCTTTAGAAAAAGTCAAATCTGCTTGGATTAAAAATCAAGATGACAGCTTGACTGAAACAGACACTCTGGTATGTATGGTTTGGGCTCCTGTTTCAGCTGTTTAAAATAGTCTTTGGTACCTTTAGAAACAAAGGCAGAAAGATCCTGACGACCACCCTGAAACTTTGGCTTAACTCTGTGGACTTGTGAATGTCCTGCGTGCCCTTCCTCCCAGCATCCTTACCCGTGGAATATAACGCTGTTCCCCAAACTAGCAAACTAGAAGTGTCCCCATTCTGCCCTTTAGTTAGATCTGATCAAGTGCTAATTTAGATAATTTCTCACTATCTGTCACCCTCGTTTACTGCTCAGATACGATGACCAGTATCTTCCCCCGAAAAACCATCCCTGCCTCCAGGTTGCTTTTACAATGGCCAGACAGCCCACAGCATTAAGTCTCCAAGTGATTACTAGTCAGCTCCTTCCGCTAAGAGATGCTGGAGCTGCTCAGGGGCGCGTGGGGTGGATCGGCTGGGCTGCCCAATTTAATTACACACAGGTTGAAATTCCACACACATACACGTGTTGAGCACTGAAGGTGCAAAAATGAGAACACCGTGGATCCACCTCCGGGAGGAAAGCCAGCCGGGGCACACCTGGCGCAGAGGCTCTGTGGGGCCCGGGAAGGACAGAGCCATTCACCTGGGGGTAGGGCGTCTGAGCTGGGCCCGCAGGTTCTGCCACAGTTCAGCCGGTGGGGCTGGAGGCCGGGCCCAGCAGATGGGAGGGAACAGAGAACTCGACCGAATACCATCTGGGGGTGTGCTGCACATCCGCCTTACGGGGGGAGCTGCTAGCTGAATGGAGGCCGAGGAGGAATTGTTTCAGGCTTATGTTTCCTACAGTAAATAATGCTGCATTAAGGATCTGGTGTCTGACAAAACCTTAGATTGGATTCAACATTACTGTAGTTCACCCATAATCCGAGTAACCCATCTTCCACTTTGGCCCATACTGCACAGCGGTCGTTTCAAAATGAAGTTCCAGGGGCTTCCCTGGTGGCGCAGTGGTTGAGAATCCTCCTGCCAATGCAAGGGACACAGGTTCGAGCCCTGGTCCGGGAAGATCCCACACGCCGCGGAGCAACTAAGCCCCGTGTGCCACAACTACTGAAGCCCGCGCGCCTAGAGCCCGTGCTCCGCAACAAGAGAAGCCACCACAATGAGAAGCCCGCGCACCGCAATGAAGAGTAGCCCCCGCTCGCTGCAACTACAGAAAGCCCGCGCGCAGCAGCGAAGACCCAACGCGGCCAAAAATAAATAAATAAATTTTTATTTTTTAAATGAAGTTCCAGTCATGTCACTTCCTGAGTGAAACACTCTCCTTCCCACCTAGAGAAGCTAGATCATCAGCCCAGGTTTGTGGGCTGTCAGTTCATAAATGTAGGGTACAGATTGAATAGCAGGAGATGGTGCCTGGTACAGCGGGTGCACTCAGCTAAATTAAACAGTCACGGTGTCCTCGTCGGGTGGGGAAGGAGTTGTAGAACCCTGTGCTTCCCGGAAAAGAGAGCAAGGGACTGACTTTCTTGTGACGGTCATGGGCCCTGGCAGGAACCACGAGGCTCCCATGGTCACAAAGGGGAAGTAACCCTCACTGCTTCCTTTCCTCCGTGGCAGGAAATCACTGACCAGGACATGTTTGGAGACGTGAGCGCAAGTCTGGTTGTGCCAGAGAAAGTCAAAACTCCGATGAAGTCCAGTAAAACGGACCTCCAGGGCTCTGCCTCTCCCAGGTACTCAGGGTTGGAAGAAGCTCCTAAAGCGTCGGGTAGAGCGAGGGAAGCCCAGCAGGAGGGGCCTCAGGAAGCGGGGGCAGGCCATGGCTCTGGGCCAGGGGGCTGTTTAACCGCCTCCTTCCACGTCTGTGGCAGCAAAATGGATGGGGTTCACACCCCCCGGCAGAAGAGGGGCACTCCCCTGAAGGAGCGGCAGCTCTCCAAGCCCCTGAGCGAGAGAACCAACAGCTCCGACAGCGAGCGGTCCCCAGACCTGGGCCACAGCACGCAGGTACCCTGGCCTGTCGGGCGCCCCTGGACCTTGGTCTCTGTTCCGTTGTCTCCTTGGGCGGTTGGGTGAAGAGGAGCGGGGAGTACTTTGAACGGCTCTGAATAAAGTCTTGAAGGCAGACCTAAAGGGGGACGTCTAGCATGCTTGTTATTGCTACTGCTGAGGAATTGGTGGGGAGCCGGGGACGGAGCAGGAGACTCTGGCTCGTTCTGCCCCCATCAGACCTTAGTGGAGACTGTGCGGGGACAGTGGTTCTAGGGACAGCAGCCATCGGCTCTCACGGGACGTCTGCTCTGAGCTCTGATACCCTTAGTGCTGCTGTGGGCCAATTAGAGTGGTTTCAAGCTGGCACGTCAACAGTATTAAAATGTTTTGATTGAGGGCTTCCCTGGTGGCGCAGTGGTTGAGAGTCCGCCTGCCGATGCAGGTGACACGGGTTCGTGCCCCGGTTCGGGAAGATCCCACATGCCGCGGAGCGGCTGGGCCCGTGAGCTATGGCCGCTGAGCCTGCGCGTCTGGAGCCTGTGCTCCGCAGCGGGAGAGGCCGCAGCGGTGAGAGGCCCGCGTACCGCCAAAAAAAAAAAAAAAAAAAGTTTTGATTGAAAGACCTAAGAGTGGCTGGGGCAGGCACAGAAGGAACTGGCCCTCGGGAGTCCTGTTCCCTCTGAAGGTCAGTCTCCGGGGGAAGGATTCTCCCCCGACAGACCTCCTGCTCTCCTGAGGTCAACAGCAGGCCTGTTCGTTTCCCTGCTACCTATCATTGGAAGGGAAGTTTGTGTCCATGTGGCTTTCTGAGCTGACGCTCTTATAGCTGAAAATGAACCCTGAAAATGAACCCGGGACTAGAATAGCCTGGTGCCTGGGGCGAGGTATTGTCCTTCTTGTTAATCACTGTTCCTGAAATACCTTTGTTCGCTGTGCCGGGGGAGCTCCCCACACAGCCTCCTTGCTGCTCTCATTAGTTCTCTCCCCGGCGTTGCCCTCGTTTTCCATCCTGTGAGCGCCTGCTTGCTGTCGTCTTCCTCCTCCTCTCCTGCTGCCCTGCTTCATTACCCTTCGGGGCCCTTCCTGCTCTGGCAGGACGGCCAGCTGTGCCCCTGGCGCACCAGCCTGTGTTCTGAGGCCTCGCTTTGCTTGTTCCTGATCCCCCTCCTTCCTTCCCCTTATGCTCTGGCCGGTGGGATACCGGGTCTCCCGCACAAGTCCCTGGTAGCTGTTCTCTGAACACCCCTGCCCCAGGAATTCTCAGCCTTCCCCTCAAGCTCCCTGGGGACTGCCCAACAGACGCTTTTGTCCTTGTAGATTCCAAGAAAGGTGGTATATGACCAACTGAATCAGATCCTGGTGTCGGATGCAGCCCTCCCGGAAAACGTCATCCTTGTGAGCACCGCTGATTGGCAGGGCCAGGTAAAGTATCGAAGGTCGCAGGGCTGTGGAGGAGAGATTCTGGGGAGCGAGAGACAGATTTGAAAGGCAAGGTGTGGGGAAATAGGAAATCACCCCCCTTTCTCAGGCCCCCCTGCCCCGAACTTAGCCCACAGTTCTGGACTCTAGTCCCAGTCCCATCGTCTTCCCACCTGTGGGGCTTAAATCACCAATTTTCCGTACCTCGGTTTCCTCAGCTTTAAAAACACGGCAGTATCACCTGTCATGCCCGCCTTCCTGGCCCTGCGTCTCAGGCAGCATACTGGAAGGGAGGTGCCTCGAGGAGCACCAAGGGCTGTGAGATGCCAGAGGCGCCCTGGTTTCCACAAAGTCCGCTCAGCAGGGGCATGGCAACAGTGGCCCCTGTCCCTCCCGCTCCCGTCGTCCACCCGGTTAGATCCCGGGGCCACCTAGCGTGTGGGCGACAGAGGCCGCGTTAGAATCTAATGTGCCCTAGGTCTTCCCACATTTCCGTATGAGCCCATCTACGTGGGGTCCGGCCCCACCTTCTCCTCGCTGGCTGCCGGAAGCCTGACCTTTGCCCGGCTGTGATCTGAACGACAGAGGATGGGGCCCTGCAGCTCGGTCTGGGCCTTGCTGCCCTCTTGGCCTGTGGGGAGGCAGTGCCCCTGCTGCGTGGCCTCACCTGTGTCCCTGCTCCTTTCCCTCCCCCACCCCACGCAGTACGTGGCAGAGCTGCTCCAGGACCAGCGGAAGCCCGTCGTGTGCACGTGCTCCACGGTGGAGGTCCAGGCCGTGCTGTCCGCCCTGCTCACCCGTATCCAGCGCTAGTAAGGGCTCGGCTCTTCTCCTGCCCTTTGGGGTTCCCTCTGACCTCATCCTCCCACCCTGATTTCTAAGCAGTGAGAGGACCTCCTGGCCTTATCAGACCAAGAATTCGTAATTGGTACCTGGTTGGGCAGCGTCAGACCGTGGTGTTCTGATGCCCTGCTGGCCCCAGAGGGTTGGGGTAAAAATGTCACCTTCCTGCCCACCTGCCTCCCCACCTGGTCTCCTGCCACACCTTGAGTTGCCTCGTCCTCTTCTTAAGCCCATGACGAAGAAGGCCGGGCAGAGAGAGCCCAGGGTTTTACAAGACCTTTTACTCCCGTCCCTCCGACTACCCAGAGTCGGGGCCTTCGCTCCGTGGGAAAGAGCTGCGGGCTTTCCCGGGTGTCTGGGCTCATGCCCACCGCCAACCCCAGGGTGCTGCTGAGTTGTCTCCCCGTGAGCCTCAGCCAGTTCTGCCTTCCTTCTAGACAATTCCCTGTCCTCTCTGATCCTGGGTTTCTCTCTGTTTGCAAAAGCGCTGTGGTTTATTGCCTCTCCCTGTATTATTTTGTTTATTGGTTTGCTTTTCCCCGTGGGCTGTTGAGATCAAGTGAAGTCTGAGCTTGGGGCCTTCCTCTGAGCCGGACGCAGGCCCACCTGACCTAGCCGTGCCTTTCCCCTTGCTTCCCAGCTGCAACTGCAACTCCTCCATGCCGAGGCCGGTGAAGGTGGCAGCGGTGGGCGGCCAGAGCTACCTGAGCTCCATCCTCCGCTTCTTCGTCAAGTCGCTGGCCAGCAAGACCTCCGACTGGCTGGGCTACATGCGCTTTCTCATCATTCCCCTCGGTAAAGGCTCAGCAGGGCCCACTCCTGAAGCGGGGTGGTGGCGCTGGGTCCCAGGAAGTGACGGGCAGGGAGACCGAAGGCTGGGCCATCATTCACCCCCTCACCAGCTCTCCTTGTCTGGTTTCCACCTACCAGGTTCTCACCCGGTGGCCAAGTACCTGGGCTCCGTCGACAGTAGGTATAGCAGTATCTTCCTTGATTCTGGCTGGAGAGATCTGTTCAACCGCTCAGAGCCCCCGGTGTCAGGTAACGGCCCCTCGTAAGGGACCAAGATAGAATGTGGCCTGATTTCTGGAGAGCCAGGGGCGAGGGGCGTGCCGCTTCTCCTCCCTGTGGCGTGTTCGTTTTTTTCAGTACTTATTAAAAGGAGGCCCATTAAGCGCAGCCCTTCCACTCTGGATGTGTTTAGTCTCTGCTATTTGCTCTGCACAGCTGGAAACGAGGGCTGTGAGGGTGGCAGGGAATATGAATAACGCTCCTGAAAGACAGAGGAAAGGTGGCAGGAATGGGCGCGCAAGCTTGGGCTCTGCGGGGCCGGGAGGTGGTCAGTGCTCCCACAGGCCTTGCAGGGAGTGCCGGGCAGACGTTGGATGGGGAGGGCAGGCTGCTGCAGTGGTTCCAAGGTTGCTGCAAGCAGAGACGGAGGCGGGGGCGAGCCAAGCCTGGGAGGGGCAGGCTGGGGAGGACAGCACGCAGATCGGATGGGAGGACGGCTCTTTGCTCCATGATTCGTTAGATTCAAGCCAGTGGGTCTTCAGAGCCCTTTCTCTGCCTCAACTCCTGGGGTCTTCTGGTGGGACGCAGGAAGGGGGCTCTCGGAGAGGGTTTTCGGGCTCACTTGCTGAAATGTCGGCGTTTGTCTCTTGACTTCTCTGCAGAGCACCTGGACGTGGTTGGGCGGGTGATGCAGTACGTCAGCGGCGCGGGCGTGACGCACCAGCTGCCTGTGGCGGAAGCCATGCTGACCTGCAGGCACAAGTTGTAAGTTGACCGAGGGGTTTCTTAAAAACAGGTTGGGTGGGCTAGATAAATCTTAGGTCTCCTTTGCTTTTTCATACTTTCCTTCTCCCCACCCCATTTCCCTTGGTAAGAACTCAAGAGGATATGAGAGTGTTTTTTGCTGCCTCCCCCCAAGGCGTTCCCTTCCTTGCCTGGGCCTCCCCACCCGTGTGGGCGCCCCTCAGTACAGACCCGGGAGCAGTGGTAGAGTGTGCAGAATCGGAGCTTCTGCCTCCATTTGGTGGCTCCTCGCGCCATCCTGAGGCGCCGTGGGAAGATGCTGTGTAGTGTCTGGACTCCCTTAAAGCCACAGTAAAACATGGAAAGCTTGTGTCCCCATCTCTCCACGAAGTCTCACCCCCCAACTGTAAAGCTTTCCTATCTCTCCCAACAGCCCTGATGAAGACTCGTATCAGAAGTTTATCCCCTTCATTGGCGTGAGTACAACTCCCCTGTTCTACGTACCCCACCCACCCCTTCTCCTGGCCTTCCTGTCCTGCACGTGCACACGTGCGCGTGCGCACACACACACACACACACACACACACACACACACACACACGACTCATCTAGACAGCGGTTCCCATCCGGAGGCGATTTTGCCCCCAGGGGACATCTGGCAGTGTCTGGTCTGGAGACAAGTTTGGCTGTCACAGCTGGGGATGGGGGTGGTACCGGCATCTCATGGGTGGAGCCCAGGGACGTGCTAACCATCCTGCAGGGCACAGGACAGGCCCCCGACAGAGAGTGATCCAGCCCCGAGCGTCAGCAGTGCCGAGGTGAGGGAGCCCCAGGCTGGGACAGGCACCGAGCTGTTCCTTGCAGTGTCCTTTCCCGATCAGGGGCCGTCCCCAGCTCACCACGGCTATCTCATGTTTATTACACCAGGCGCTGAACTTGGCGCCGTGGCCTAGGGAGTGATGTCCAGGGCATTGGTTCTACAGGCTCCAGGGAACAGAAAGCTGCCTCGAGGATAACGATAGATGATACTCGTAGAAGTCCGAGGAGTCGGTAGCCTTCAGAGTCGTGTGGACACCAAGCGGAAGAGGCTCTTTCCTCCTCCTGCTTAGTCAAGGCAGAGTCTCTACACGAGCGGATCTTGAACATAAAAGGAAAACCTCTTGGGTGTCTTTGGTGTCAGGTGGTACCGGCCTTTGCTGCACAAAGGCCTAGGCCACAAGGCAGAGACCGACCGAGAGAGGGAGCGCAGAGGGGACAGAGCCAACGCCCTGCCGGGGCCAAAGCACGACACAGACGCGTGGCTGGGAACTCTGATTTCCATTTGCAAGACGATTGAGTTTCTCTTCCAGACCAGCTGGTATCTTTTCCTACAGTCTCCCCGAGGATCCTCCCAGCTTCTAGGGGAGATGGGGCATGTGCGGGGGAGGGGCCCAGCTCCCACTGTCCCTGTTCTCTGTTCGTCCCAGACCCTGGGCATCTCGAGAGATCTTGGGAGAGGCCTGATCCTGGGGAGATCCTCCGTAAAGCCTCCTGTCTGCCTGGTCCAGTCAGTCCCCATTAGCCACTGGGGCTGCTCCCACAGCCCCGCCGCAGGCCCGGGACCGTGGCCCGTAGCCGAGGCTGGCAGTCTGACCCACATCTTTGTGGCGCTGTGGGGTCTTCATGGAGCTGGGGGTCACTGCCTACTCCAGCCTCGCAGCAAGACAGAGGGATAGAAAAAATTTAAAATTCAAACAAACAAAGGAGCTGGCAGCCTTGTGCAATGCCAGAGGAGTGAGGGGGGAGGAGTCGTGTCCAGAAGTTCAGGGTATCGATGTGTTACTTTCTGGGAATTAAAATCAGGATGTGTAGAGGATCGGGAACAAATTTCAGCGAAGGGCAGCATTGTGCTCTGATCCGTGTGTGACCCCTGCTCCCTACCGTCCCCGGGGCCCAGCTTCCATGACCTCCCCGCCCTGCTGTGCCTCTGCAGGGTGCTGGGATTCACCTGTCACCTCAGGCCCCAGCCCTGACCTTCATGGTCTGTCTCTAGATGTGCCCTTTGCTGGCCACGGGAGGGCCCCCTTCTGTCCTTCCCAGAATTCTCTCAGAGGAATCTAAAATTCTCTGGGGAGCTGAAATGGACACCACTGCCTTGCGGGGAGGGAGCGGCGGTACTGGGGACCCCCTCCTCATTGGTGTTCCTCCAGATTCCAGGAAGTCTGGAAAGGAGGGGCCTGCTCCCAGCATGTCAGCGTGTTCCAGCTGTTCGCTGGGCCTGGTGCAGCACACGCGCCCCCCCCAAGCCCCCGCCGCACCCCGCTCCTGTCTGCCGAGGCTTTCTCCCGGTCCTCCCCTCTCTCTGACATGAGACGACAGCCTCCTGCCCAAGTGGTCTTAGAAGAAATGAAATCAGGACACAAAAGTGCTTCCCACCCTCCAGGTGGCCTTGCCTGCATCCCCAGAGAAGAGCTGCAGGTCTCCTGTGCCCCTGACTCATTGTTTGCAGCTGGGCTTTTTCACATCTCTTTAACTATCCGGTCTGCTCGGGATCGGCAAAGAGTCTTAAAGCCTACGAGCCAACAGTGTGCGGTGGCGGCCGCTGGTTCCAGCTGATCAGAGCACGTCCAGCTCTGGTAGGAGGATCTAATGCGGCATCTCTTCTCCCTCCCAGGTGGTGAAGGTGGGTCTGGTCGAAGACTCTCCTTCCACTACAGGTGAGCCTGGGGCCCCTTGGCCTCTACAGGGTGAGGGTGGTGGCTTGCCGTCTCCTTCCTATTCAAACAGGCCAGAAGGCGAAGACTCAGGGGGTCCCAGGCCAAGGCAGAGCTCGAGCCTCGGAGCGAGGCAGTGGCCGGGGCGGAGTGGGGAGCAGGCTGCAGCCGAGACGGGGGCGCCTCGACTCCCTGGCACCAGAGGGTCGGGACGGCTTCCCCTGCCCAACTGTGTCTGTCTGTCCCGCTGGCAGGCGATGGTGATGACTCACCCGTGGTCAGCCTTACTGTGCCCTCCACGTCGCCGCCCTCCAGCTCAGGCCTGAGCCGAGACGCCATGGCCACCCCTCCTTCCTCCCCGTCCATGAGCAGCGCCCTGGCCGTCGTGGGGTAAGCCTGTCGCCGGTTCCTGTCTTTCCTGCCACGTCCTTCCATCGGGGCAGCAGCCCGACTGATTTCCCTGCTGCCACAGCGTGTAGGACGGTGACACTGAGCTTGGAAGGTGGCGGGGAGAGGGAACGAGAGCAGTGGAGCTAGGTCGCTGGCCAAGCAGGTCATCACACAGCTCTGCAAATGCAGGCTCCCGTCTGTCCTGTCTGCCTCACAGGTATAAGGTCGAGTGAGACAAAGGGCAGAGAGGCCCTTGGCAGCCTGTAAAGTGCTGTGCATGTGTCTCGTTGTAGGACTGCCCAGTGTGGTAGAGGGAGTGTGGGCGTGGGCGTCACACACACCCGGATTTGAGTCACGGTTTGTGTTACGTCCACCGTGTTAGCTTGTGTTAAAGAACAGATCACTCAGTGACACCTGTTAAAGCAAGAGAGACTTTCTCCACGTTGGGAACAGTCGCCGTAGGTGTCGGGACCACCTCGATGGGATTTTGCAGTGAGAGAGGGACGGGACCTGACTCCAAACCCTTGAGCAGCTGGGTTTGCAGTCCAGGAGCAGCGTGGGGGCAGCGGATGGAAAATCACCAGGAGGAACGTCGGGAGTGAGGAGGGGTGTGATTCCGGCTAAACGGACCTGACAGGAGCCTTGCTGGCGACACTCCTGAGGGAAGGTGGAGGGTGCGGAGCCTAATCAGAGATCCAGGGTGACCAGAAATGCGGGCCGGGGGCTTCTTGCAAGAACTGGATTTTCCAAGGAAGTGCACAGGTGGGCCCGGGAAGAGGTGCAGGAGCCTGACTAAAGTTTGGTCAAGCAAAGAATCTTTGTCGCTTGGGCGAGTTACTAAGCCTCATTTCAACACCGTGAAAGTAAAGGTGAAATAGCCCCGTCGGTCTTGCTGTGAGGCGGAAGCGAGAGCGCGCATTAGTGCCTGGCCCGTGGGGGTGCGGCTCCTTCCAGGCACTCAGTCCGTCCATCACTGAAAGGCTGCCGCGGCCAGTGACACAGGCAGGACCCTGTTCCAGAGCCCAGGCTCCTGGGCCCCAGCAGCACCAAAGCCACAGAGAGAGTGCTGTGAACAGTCAGGGAGGGGTGGCTGTGAGGGGGACGGGAATTTCTTTAGGATGTCAAATATCCAAAGTTTAGACCAGGCGGGCAGGGAGGCCTCCGGGAGCTGAGCAGAGCGGGGGTGGGCGGGAGGGCAGTCCCACAGCGGGGCTCAGGGAACAGCCTTCGAGGTGGGAAAGGGCTGAAAGGAGCCCCTGCTCCTTCTTCCTCCCCGTTCCCTTTCTTCTACCCTCACCTTCCTGGTCTTCTGGTGATGGTCCCTATGGAGCAGAGAGGGTAGGCCCTGGCCAGTGGCTTTTCCAGAACCCCCAGTGACAGAATACGAAGTGTTCTCAGGGCGGAGCCCAGACCCCAGCCCTCACCCTCCCTTGCCCTGTCTTCCCCCTTCGCTTCCCATCGAGGGTCTGCCGCTGACTTGCCGAAGTGCATGAAAAGGAGGAAATCCCACCACAGGTCACATTGTGACCTCACGGTCCAGGCTTCCTGGGGGCCTGGGGGCCAGCCTTGCCCCGACCTCCTTTCCCATCCAGTTTAAGCTGGGTTTTTAATGGAACCACTGAATCCAGGCAGAAAGAAAGACGTCAGATGACTTTTGTAGCCTATTGTGTCTGGCGCCTCCTTTCAAGAAAACATCAGCTTTTTTTCCCCTTGGAGCTAAAATTATCCCTGAGCTAGAAGCGCCAGAGACGGGAGGAAGCCACAGGCCGGCCTCCGCCAACTGCCCCCGGGGCCGCTCCGGAGCCGCCGCGGTGCTCCCTCCTCTGCCCCACTTAATCTCCCCCACGCTTGGTGGGGTTCTGCCCCGGCTCTGCTCATGAGGGGTGTGCATGTGTGTGTGTGTCCTTGTGTATGTGGGCGCACGTGTGCATGCACACACTTTCTCCCTTCGTTGCCTCGTTCCCGTGTGACTTTTTATTCGGTTCCCTCGTGCGGACTCGGGTCTTCACCCTCTCATGGCTGTGTCCTCAGATCAGCCTGATTCTCCACTCCCACACCAGGCAGTGCTGTGAGGCTGGAGGGAACCCGGAGCCACTTAGCGGGCGCCTCCCCCGGCCCCTCCCAGAGCCTGGCGGGGCCATCTCCACCCCGTCTGCCCTGTGGTCAGGAACTGAGCCCGCTCTCCGGCGTCGCCCCTTCTCCAGGAGCCCCAGCAGCCCATATGGGGACGTGATTGGCCTCCAGGTGGACTACTGGCTGGGCCACCCTGGGGAGCGGAGGAGGGAAGGTGACAAGAGGGACGCCAGCTCCAAGAACACCCTCAAGAGCGTCTTCCGCTCGGTGCAGGTTTCCCGCCTGCCCCACGGTGGGGAGGCCCAGCTTTCCGGCACCATGGCAATGACCGTGGTCACCAAAGAGAAGAACAAGAAAGGTAAGTGACATGTGAGGCCACAGGCCATCAGGGCCACCAGGCCTCCCCGTCTGTCTCGGGGGCTGGGACAGGACGTGCTTCTGGGAGACTGTGGACGAGGACAAAGGCAGCACACGTATCATGTGATCCAGCCTGGGGTCCCGCGGGGGTCCCGCCTCACCTTGTGGGACGAGGCCGTTCCTTCTGTCACAGAGGAGACCTCGCTCCCCAGGGGGTCACTGGTCCCTGCCTGCAGAGCATCGGCACCTGAGGAGCTGAGGCAGTTTTTGCTGCCATAAAGAAGGGAGGCTTTCTGGCCACCGCCCTCCGGGATGGACGGTGTGACAGGGGAGGACATGTCCCCCTGCCACAGCCCCACGGAGCGGAGCACTTGCACCCAACCCTGGAGGCCACCCAAGCCTTCTGAGCAAAGGGCATGGCTGTTGTTAAGAATCCAGGGGAACGGAGCCCAGCCCAGAGGAGAGGGTGACTTCAGCACCAGCAGTGGCGGGGGAGCGGGTCCCGTGCACTGGGAAAGTGAGGCAAGAACCGCCACGGCCAGGCCACCGTGGGGACGTCACTCGCTGCTGTCGGTCCCCGTCGGGAAGCCACACAGCTGGCTCTGTGCCTGCAGAAGCCGGCAGGGTGACTCTGGGGCGCTCGCAGCCCCCCAGCCGTCAGGAAGGGGCTTCCTTCACTGCCGGGCCCCGCCTTCCTCCTCTGGGCGCATCCAAAGCGGCTGGGCTTTTCCGTTCATGCCTCTCTGGAAGAGCTCCCCCGGAGGGCGGCCAGGGCCATGCCAGACCCACAGCCAGGAGCCGTCCGGGCACCCAGAGACCTGCCTAGGGCGTCCCGGGGCGGAGCTCACGCAAACCCTGCCGCAGGGCCTCCCCGCGCAGGCGCATGAGCTGGTGGGAAGGAGGCACCCGACAGGGCAGCAGAGCCCCTGCCCCACAGGCTGCCGGAACGTTCGAGCTGGAAGGGACTCGGAGACCGTCTGGCCCTGGGTCCTCGTTATTCAGTGAATATATCGAGGCCCAGGGAGAGCAGGAGCTCGCAGACCCTGATACGTAGCCCGGAGCCAGGGAGCAGGGGAGAGGAGTGGGCTGTCTGCCGTTCACCTCCCTGCCCTTGGGGGGAGAGGGCAGTGGACGGGGGAGAGTGGTGGCCGCTTTTCAGGGGCTGTGACAAGGCGGTTCCTGCTTGCTTTCCAGTTCCCACCATCTTCCTGAGCAAGAAGCCTCGAGAAAAGGAGGTGGATTCTAAGAGCCAGGTCATCGAAGGCATCAGCCGCCTCATCTGCTCTGCCAAGCAGCAGCAGACGATGCTGAGAGGTGTGGGCGGGGGAGGGGGGGGAGGGGGCACAGCAGCAGACGATGCTGAGAGGTGTGGGCGGGGGAGGGGGGAGGGGGCAGGGGGGCCGCGGCCCTCCCCAGCGACCCTGGGAAGACGGCCTTAGCAGCCCCGGTCACCCCCTCGCCTCCCCTGTCACCCCCAGTGTCTATCGATGGAGTCGAGTGGAGTGACATCAAGTTCTTCCAGCTGGCAGCCCAGTGGCCCACCCACGTCAAGCACTTTCCAGTGGGACTGTTCAGTGGCAGCAAGGCCACCTGAGGGCACCGTCTCCTGGCTACTCTCCCTCCTGGCACTGCCACCAGCCTCACCGCCTGCAGGCAGGGGGAGGCCAGCAGGCCCAGGCCCAGCGTCCCCTTTCCTGGCCCCGGGGCCTGCATCTCCCTGGCCCGGTCCTGAAGGCCACTGCCACCGGGGACGCTGCTCCCCACCCCCACACCCCGCCATGCTGGGTCCCATCCGTGGGCAGCCCCTGCCCTCCCTCTCTCCTTTTCCTCCTCTCCCTCCGTTCCAGGCCCAAGGCATGTTGATTTTGCCTTTTGGCGGCCAACCCTGGTCCCTGGAACTGAGTCCTCCGGGCCTTCCTTCGCCTGACTTCCAACCTCTTTCTCCACGTGGCACCAGTTCCCTTCCCGGAAACAGGAAACCCAGGGTCCTGGCCCACAGCAGGGGCTCCAGCCTCCCCCATCTCCCCCAGGATCTCGTTTTCTAAAGCTCAGCTGCCAGATGCCACTCAGCCGGACCCCCTCTAGTGGGGCCCAGAGCCAAGGCCACTTCCCACTGCTGTGGGCTGACGGGGCACGAACCCTCCCACCCCCTCATCCCAGGACAGCATTTCTGAGGCCACGCGTGGGTTTCTGGGGTGGAGAGGGCTCCGTGGTCTCGCCCGTGCAAGGATTCACCGCGCCCAGGTCCCCTGTAGGTGCCGCGCGTGTACCTGAGCGGTTCTTTGGTTGTCCGCCCAGCCAGTCTCTCGGTGGTTCCGTGTGACTCACCTGGGCGCTGGTCCCTCTCCTTGGGTCTCCCCCTGTTGATGGCTCTCCTCCCCAGCCTCCTCCCCCACACCCCCAGCACACCTCCGCCTCTGCCTGCAACTCTGCACCCGGAGAGATGGGAGGCAGCCCCATCCAACGTGTCGTCTGTGGCCCCGGTCCCTGCGGCTCCCTGCTCCCCGTGTCCATCCGTTTCCTTTCGCCGGTCTGTCTTCCCCTCCTCACCTGGAGCCCTGGCCTGGACAGGCCCCGTCCTCCTAGCCAAGCCTCCCTCTCTCCACGGCCTCAGGGGGCCTGAGCCCCTCAGCCCGCACCATCGGCCTTGGCCTTCTCGGGGAGACGCGGAGCGCGTGGGTGGAGCTCCAGCTGCAGCCCTTCCAGCCCGTCAGCGCCTCCGGAGCTTTGCCGTGGCCCTCTCACCCCTTCTAGAAGTTTTTGCACAGAACTTCATTTTGAAAAGCGTTTTTCTCATTCTCCATACCTCCCCCAAACTCCTCCAGCCCTTCCCCCGGCTCAGCCCTGCTGTCCAGAGCGTCCCTGGGGCTGTGCTGCTCACTCAGCCGGAGGGAGGGGCGGGGTGGGAGGGACTAAGAGGATGTTGGATTTTTCATTCAATAAACTGGTGATTTCTTACCAACGAGCAAGCCTTAGGCTTCTGCGCCTCTCATTGTGACACAAGATCTGTCCAGCCTCGTCCCCACTTCACGCCGCGGCCACTTCACTCAAAATCAACTGGGGGGACTTCCCTGGAGGTCCAGTGGTTAGGACTCTGCACTCCCACACGGGGGCCCTGGGTTCGATCCCTGGTCAGGGAACTGGGATCCCGCAAGCCGCGCGGTGCAGCCAAAAAGGAAAAAAAATCAACTGGGAACTGGCTGGAAAGAAGCAGTTTCCTGTTTGCTTGGTGATAGAAACAGAGGTGTGAAGGTGTGTTGCCCAGTATGAGGCAAGCCGAGGTCAGGAACAGACGTCAACACCGTTCCCACTCCGAAACCCCATTTTTCTCTGGCACCTGCCGTCCCCAGATCCCACCTCCCAAGGCAATGACACATCGTCGGCAGCTTCCACTCTTCCGACTGGAGATTAGAACTCCGCTTCTCTCCCGCTGCTAGGCTGACGTCCTGCCACGGTTTCAGAAAGTTGGTGAAGTCTGAGGCCCAGGTGGAGGGAGTGAGCTGGGGTCCATCATCAGGCTCGCCTTCCTGTCCGCCCTTAACCTGAGAGGTGACGGTCAGAGCTCCTGCTTCCTGGAAGCCTGGCTCTTCACGCGCTCCCGGGACAGAGGCCTGCACGCCAGTGCCCAGAAGTGGGAGCTTGCGTGTCCCCCCCCCCCCCCCCCGCCACCGCCACCGCCTGCAGGACACAGCCCCAGAGGAGCGGACGGCCAGGTGGGGCAGGCTGTCACTGGCTCCCCAAGTCCTGTGGCCAGGTCACCTAACAGAGGGAGGCTCTGGGACCCAGCAGTGCGGCCACCCAGGCTCTCTGGGCCTGGAAAATGGAACCAGTGCCCATCTTCCAAGGGTCAGAGTCTAGTCAGATACCGGAAGTTGTCCCAGAAACGCAGTCTGCACGCGTTACTTCCCGGATGAGGGGTACAAGCCGGCCAGTGAGAGGAAATGCCAGGAGAGAGCGAGGCTGAGGTGGGCTAGACGGGGTACAGAGCCAAGGCGCCCACGGAGGCTCCGGCAGGGCAGGGGCCTGGGGACCTGGGCGCTGGTGGGGGGCCCGAGCGGGACGGGCGTGGGACAGGTGGACTCAGGTCCCAGCTCAGAACCGAGAGGGGAAGCAGACGACGGAGAGACGAGCGTGAGGAGGCGTGAGGAGGCGGCGTGAACTCCCTGCTGACCTGACTCCAGCCTTGGCCTCCTGCCCGTGGAGACCAGCACCCTCCCCTGCCCCTGCCCTGGCCCAGGGTCCCTCCCACCTTCTCCAGGGCTTCCTCCTGCTGCGCCCCCTCTCCTGCATCATCGGTTCCCCCACTCCACCAGGTGGTTCACGTCCACGTGCAGACGCGCGGTAATAGCTCCCTGGTTCTAAATCCCCTCTGGCTGCCACACCACGTCTCTGCTCCCCTTACAGCGAAAGTCTTCAAAAGGGGGTGTTGCAATGTAAATAGAAGTGAGAGTTTTCTTTCTTCTGAGAGCAGGGAAAACAAAGGGAACAGCAAACAGGCTAGAGAAGAAACAAAACCTGGCCTGAAAGAGTTAATCACTCCTTGGTTTACTTTAACTGTCACTAATTGGTAGTTAAATAGATTTGTACTTTATAAAGCTAACCTCCCTGACACTACGTAATTTACATTCGGCACCTATCACCCCTAACTCTTACGTGACTTACATCCCGTGCCTCTCACTCCCTAACCTTATTACCACCCCAGCACTCACATTCTGTACGCCCCTGGTAACAAATCGCCCCCTATCATTTCTGCATTTCAGAAACAGGATCACTGGCTGATAAACCAGAGGCAAACGGACACAGTTACCAGACTGCCAGACCCCAGTTACCAGGCGGCCTGATGCCATCTGTGACTGCTTTGAAATAATGCAAAGGAAAAGAAGAATGCAAGACCTTCACTACTTTGATCCTTATCTTATACCCCGGACTGCAAGCCCCACATATAAAATCTTCCCTGATTCCCAAGGAGGGAGGGCACAATTCTTGAGGCACTAGCCTGCTGTGTCTTCCCTTCTGCCTGGCAGAAAATAAAGCCATCTTTCTCTTCCTCCAAAATCCCTGTCTCCGTACTTCTGTTCAGCCTTGGTGCACAGGGAAGCCGATATTTCGGCAACAGGGGCTGTTCGGGTTCCCTGTCTCCGGTCCTCCCACTCCTCGGGCTCGTTCCTCACTTCCCCATCAGGAGTTAGGAGTTCCTTTGCCAAGGTCACTGATGACGTGGGTTGCCAGGTCCAAGGCTCAGTTTTCTTGTCTGACTGACTAGGAGCATCTGATGCACGTGATCACTCCTCGCTCTGCCTGTAGACGGCGCTCTGCTCTCCCCGCCCCACCCCCGGCCCCTACCCCTCCCCGCCTCTTCTCTGGCTGCTCTTTCTGGGCCTCCCTTGTGTCCTCCTCATCTTCCCGACCTCTGGCCTCCCCTCTCCCCTCACCCAGCCCCAGGGTGGGAGACACTCCCTGTGTTCAGACTTCCCGACTCTGTAGTTGCTGAGGCCGGAATCTTTAAAATCGTCCTCGACTCCCCTCTCTTACACCCAGCATCCAGTCCCCCCCCCTCCCCCGGCAAATCCTATAGGCCTTCCCTTGAAGACAGACCCAGAGCCCTGCAGCTCCTGGCCTCTTTCACTGCTGCTCTCCTCTCTTGTCTGGATGTCATAATAGCCTCCTAATTACCTCTGCTTCCATCTACTCTTCCCGTAGCCTATTCTCCACACAATGGCCAGAGAAAGCCTTTTAAAATGTTAATTAGATCGCGTTAAATTACTGATCCAAACTGTCCAATGGCTTCCCACCCCACTAGGAATATAATCCAAAGACCTCCTCACAACCTCCAGGGCCTACCTGATCTGACCTGCCTGGGGCTGCTTATCTGATCTCTTCTCACTCTACCCCTCACCCACTGGCCTCCTCTGCATTCCTCAGACACACGGTGCACATACTGCCTCAAGGCCTTTGCACGAGCCATCCCGCCCCTGCCCATCCTGCTCCTGCCCCTGGATCCGTACGACTTGCTCCCTCACTCTGGTCTCCGCTTAAATGCCACCTCAGAGAGGCCTACCCTGTTCAGCCTCTCTAGAACAGCACCTCCCTTTTCTCTCACCCTTTCGTTTTTTCTTATTAGCACTTCTCACTCCTTGGCATTTAATTACTTGTCTCTCCCCACCAGAATGTAAGCTCCAAGAAAACAGGAACTTTATATTTTTTTCCTGCTCTATCCTTGGCACCCAGGATACCACCTGGCTCATCATAGGTGAACAAATACATGCTTGCTGACAGAATGAATGAAAAGCCTTTGCGCTGCTGGAACGGATGGGACTCCTCATCCACAGTTGCTACTCAGACCCTTCAAGGCCTCAGCCCCAAAGGACGCCTGAGTTTTCTCTTAGGCGTGGAGCAGCAACATAGACTCTTACTCTGAGCAAAGAGGAGGTAGAGGGTTGTTCAGGAATGGTTTCCAGGATTCCAAAGGCGAGGCAGCTCTGGTGGAAGATGCGCCCCAAGACGACTCCCAGGGGCCAGGCCAGAGCACAGCCGCCCACGGGGCCGCCAGAACAGAAATGTTCTTTAAAGGCAAAAGGGTGGCATTTTGGTGCAGAAGGTAGAGGAGCCACTATCTGATCTGCACACCAACTCCGGACTGGTTTTATTTTTTAAATAAATTCATCTATCTGTTTATTTATTTATTTATTTTTGGCTGTGTTAGGTCTTCGTTGCTGCGCGTGGGCTTTCTCTAGTTGCTGCGAGCGGGGGCTACTCTTCGTTGCGGTGCACGGGCTTCTCATTGCGGTGGCTTGTCTTGTTGCGGAGCACAGGCTCTAGAGCGCGCGGGCTTCAGTACTTGTGGCACGCGGGCTCAGTAGTTGTGGTTCATGGGCTGTAGAGCGCGGGCTTCAGTAGTTGTGGTGCACACGGGCTTAGTTGCTCCGTGGCATGTGGGATCTTCCCAGACCAGGGCTCGAACCCGTGTCCCCTGCATTGGCAGGCGGATACTTAACCACTGCGCTGCCAGGGAAGCCCCCAGGTTTTATTTTTTATTTAAATAAACTCTTGGAGAACTCCCGGGAGGTCCACTGGTTAGGACTCCGCGGTTTCACTGCTGAGGGCCTGGGTTCAATCCCTGGTCGGGGAACTAGGATCCCACGAGCCGCCTGGCGTGGCCCATATAAATAGATACATAAATAACCTTTTATTTTAGAATAGTTTTAGACTTACAGAAAAGTTGCAAAGATAGAACCAAGAGTTGCTGTGTACCGCTCACCCAGTTTCCTCTATTGTGTATGTGTTCCATTGGCACGTACATCTATCATAACTAATGATGATGATTAACTAAAGTCCACATTTGACTCAGATTCCTTAGTTTTTCCCTAATGTCTTTTCTCAATTCCAGAATCCCATCCAGGATGCCACACTACATCTAGTACTTGGGGCTATGACATTCTCTCAGACTTTCCCTATTTGGGGTGACCTTGACAGTTTGGAGGAGTCCTGGTCAGGCATTTTGTAGGATGCCCCTCGACTGGGATTTTTCAGCATGCCATACCAAGGGTACATGCCATCGGCGCGATATCCCCGATGATGTTAACCTTGATCATTTGACTAGTCAGGTGTCACCCTCTTTCCAAACTGTGCTCTTCAGAAGGAAGTTACCAAGCACAGCCCACACTTAGGGAGTGAGGAGTTTTCCCTTCATTACTTGGAATTCTGTACCACAGATTTCAGATCAATGTGTTCAGCTACTGTACTTTCATCACCCACTGCTGTGTCCAAGGACTAAGGGCAGAAATCGCCCTGTCACGGTCACTACGGACATTTTCTTTTAGCCAGGCTGCTGCTGAGTGCTTCCCGTGGTTTACTTCACTGAATTCTTAGAGCAGCCCTAGGAAATTGATTCAGCTGATATTTCCTTTTTTTTTTTTTTTTTTTTTTTTGCGGTACGCAGGACTCTCACTGCTGTGGCCTCTCCCGCTGTGGAGCACAGGTTCCAGACGCACAGGCTCAGCGGCCGTGGCTCACGGGCCCAGCTGCTCCGCGGCACGTGGGATCCTTCCGGACCGGGGAACGAACCCGCGTCCCCTGCATCGGCAGGCGGACTCCCAACCACTGCGCCACCAGGGAAGCCCTGATATTTCCTTTTTACCAAGGAGGATGCCAAAGGTCAGAGAGCCTCGCCTCCCAATTCTCAACTCTCATTTCTAACCATTTACTTGACTTGAATACACCCAGCCATCTCGAACCTCATATGGCCAATACAGAACTCTCCATGTCCCTTGCTCCTCCCCAGTCTTAGTAAGTAGCACCAGCATCCCTCCTATTACTCAAGCCAGAAACCAATGAGCCAGCCTCTGTCATCTTGGCAACTCCTGTCCATTCTGCCTCGCAAGCGCCTCACTCCCTTGCTAGAGGCCTTCAGTGAGTGGCTTCCTAATGCCTTTGAATACAGCTGCCCAACCCCACGGTCCTTCAGCCAGCACGGTCTCCCCACCCCACCTCTCTAATTTCACTTTGAGTAGCTTCGCCCCCTCCCACCCCCGCAGTGCTCACCACCCTCGGGCCACACCTGAACTTACAGTAATCAGATCCCTCCTCCTCTCTCCACCTTATACGCTCTCCCTGGCCTGCTGAGTGTCCCCTTTTCCTTTAGGATGTAGCCTGCACATCACCTCCTCAGAGAGGTCTTCCCAACTGCTCTGCCCCAAACCCCACTGTTAGTCTCTACCTCGGTCCTTTCTTCAGTCGGGACATCCACTGTCACCTGCAAAAAATGTCTGTACCATGTTAGAAGGAGAGCTTCAGGGAGGGCAGGGACTCAGGCTGCCTCATTGCTGTGTCCCCAGCCCCCATCACTCTGGCACAAGGCAAACGCTCAAAGGCCAGATAAAGGAATGAGCAAGGGGGAAAGTCACTTGTCTGACACACTCAGAGTGGCCAAGAAGGAGCCAGATTTCTAACCCAGGTCATCGGACTCCAGGCCATCTCTCAAGGCCCTGCTCAGATCCCAACTTGCCAACCCTCCATCTGTCCTACATGTATTAAGTTCCTACCGTGGGCCAGTTCCTGTCCTAGGTATGATGACACACGGATGAATCTAGGGCTGGGTCTTTACCTATACCTATAAGGAAACTCTGAGCCTCGCAGGGGAGACAGACAAATAGACAATTGCCACAGAGCATGAAAGTTTGCTTGGGAGCACACAGGAGGGGCAGCTAAGCCAGCCTGGGAAGGGGTGTACAAGAAGATGTCTCAAAGGAAACGATGACCGACATGACAGGTGTTCTGGTGCGGGAAATAGCAAAACTAGAGATTAGACAGAGTCTGGCCTATTCTGAGACTCACACGTGCTTTAGTGGGGCTGAAAGCAATGGTGAGTGATGGGGCAGAAGAGAAAGGAAGTGGCCAGAGCACTGAGGAGCCTTGTAGATATTATTGTTACTACGCTGAGCCAGAGCAAGGACTGTGTAATTTATCGTGAGATCAGTGGGAGCCAATAAAGGATTTTAGGCAGAAAAATGAGATGACAGAATTTGTTTATTTTTTATTTATTTAGGTTGTGCCGGGTCTTAGTTGCAGCAGGCAGCTCCTTTAGCTGTGGCTCGAGGGCTCCTTAGTTATGGCTTGCCAGCTCCTTAGTTGCGGCAGGCGGGCTCCTTAGTTGTGGCATGCAAACTCTTAGTTGCGGCATGCTTGTGGGATCTAGTTCCCTGATCAGGGTTCAAACCCGGGCTCCCTGCATTGGGAGCGCAGAGTCCTAACCACTGTGCCATCAGGGAAGTCCCTGAGATGAGAGAATTTAGAAAGATCACCTTGCTACAACATGTTGGAGGAAATAAGAATGAAAAATGAAAACCGGAGGAGTTCGAAGGGTGTGGCAGCAATTTAGAAAAGATGTGATGAAGACATAGACTAAGATAAGGGTAGAAGAGGAGGTGGAGGAAAATGGAGACTTGAGTCCTATTTAAGAGGCAGAATCGAGGTGTAGGTGGCTGGTTAGAAAACTGGGTCGAAGGAGAAAGAGTCGAGGATGGGGACTGGCCGTCTGCTGGGTGAACCGGCCAATGGTGGAACATCCCTGGAGGAGAGTTGGGTGGGAGATGGTGGGTTTAGGGCAAGGTGGGCGTGTGCTATTCAGAGGTGGAGTTGAACATGTAGGTCTGGATGGAGTGCAGGGAAGTTCTCCGGGCTGGATGGAGATTTGAGTACCCTTAGCATGGGGAAAAGCCGATCTCAGGGAGACGGTGAGATGGGTCCTGGCCGGGCTGAGCTCCCTCTGTCCTGACCACACAGGGCACCTCCTGGCAGCACCAAACATCTCAGCACCCGTTATCTTCAGACTCGCCTATTTGCTGCCTTATTTGTTCCTCACTTTCAATCTGAATGTGTTTTCCCTCCAATGACACCCTAAGCAGAGACTGCCCTATATTTCATGTATACACTACATGAAATATAGGGCTCTCCATACACTAACACAGGGTCTGTCAAATAGTAAACTTGATGATACTAATGATAATAACTACTAGTAATAGTGTCTGTTATGTAGAGGGCATGATGTTAAGGTCTTAACTCTGCTACTTTATTCTTTTCTCTTGAGGACCCAACAAGGTAGGTATCAGGAACCTCATTTTACAGATGAGGAAACAGATGAAGTTGCAGCGCATGCCTAAAGCTCCCTGGCCAGCAAACGGAGAAACGCAGCTCTGGACGCAGCTGAGTCCGCCCCCAAAGCCTGTGTGCCCTCCCGCTAAGCAGGACACGGACCTTTCCAATCTGGCTGGGAGGCCACAAGGAAGAGAGGGTGCAGATTTGCCCCGTGGCTGCCAGGACAGGCATCAAAAGCCTCTCAGGGGAGCTCTGAGCAGACTTGATTCTTAGCTCAGTGGCAGAAAAACTGGCAACCACAACCAAAACTGGCACCTTGTGTTCAAGGTGAAACAGCTCCTCAGGAAGTGGTGAGCTGCCCGTCACGGTCACGGAGGAGGGGTTGCATGAGACATGGTCTTTAAGGAAGCTCCAATCTTGAGCGCTTATGGGTGAACCTGCTCATGTTTCTCTTTTTCTTGGCTGTGCCATGCAGCATGCAGGATCTTAGTTCCCCGACCAGGGGACGAACCCGTGGCCCCTGCAGTGGAAGCGTGGAGTCTTAACCACTGGACCGCCAGGGATGTCCCGACCTGCTGATGTTTCAAGGGGGATGATATGCTTGGGAAAAGCACCCACCCCCACCCCCACTTCAAAGAAAAGGCAGGAAGCTAGCCAAAGGGAAAAGATTGACTTAAGAAAGCAGATTTCAGTGCTTCCAAGGATCCAAGGGGAAGGGGTGGGAGCAGTGGGAGTGATTTTCAGGGAGAAAACAATGTTGAAAGTAGCGAGAACAACTTCTGCAGACATGGGACAGGCGGAGGCAAGCTGATGAGCTCCGTGGAAAATGGCGTAAGAATCACCATTGGGCATGGACTCCTTCCTTTCTTCTCCATTAACTGAGCATCCATCAGCAGCCTGGCACCAGACCAGCAGCTGCGGGGTGGGGGGTCGGGGAGTGGGGAACAGAGCAGGGTGAAGTAACAGTCCCTTCCCTTGGGAGAGCACAGCGTAATCCTCAGAGACAAGATAAAAAGCCGAGTGGCTAAAAAGATTGAACACATGCAAGGTTACGAACTGAAAGCAAGATAAGAGCCTGAGAACCCGGCAGGGAAGGCCTAGCCTTCCCTCTACGTGGCACACAGGGAGAAGCAGGGCCAGATGCCTAAAGAGAACCACAAAGAAACCACGGAAGCCTAAGGCTAGCAGAAAAGCTGGAACAGGAACCCAGCAAAAATCATAAAAGGAGATTGAAAAATCTTCTCTCCGTTTACCTGGAAAAAGGTGATAAAAGGAATGTGCTCCTTTATTAGATGGAGAGAGAGCACAAGGTTAGAAAGCCCGGGCTTTGTGTTTGAGCCTGAGTATGTGTGGTGTGCATGCATGTATGTGGGCCTGTAAACCCATGCACGTGGAGGTGTGAGTGTGGCACATGGGCGTTCAGTGCCCCTGGGTGAACCTGCCTGAGGCTGTGTGTTGAGGGTGCGTGCGTCTGTGCTTCGTGTGGCTGTGAACAAGCAACATGACCTCGGTCCTCTTGACCTCTGCTCTATGGGGTCAGTCTCCCTTACACACTGGGACAAAATGATGTGGACTCTGGATTGGAGAAGGACACAGTGGTCACCTCGTGCAGCTGCCTTCCCCTCTTTGGGCCTCACTTTCCGTACTTGTAAAACAAGGACATTGACGCATTGGCTTTCAATCCAGGGAGCACATCATGGGCACCACTGAAGTTTCAAAATAATAAGAGATGCCCAGGACCCACTCTGGCACTACTGAATCCCGATCTCTAGGAGAGCCTTCTAACAAAGTTCCTTCCCAAGAGGTTCTGAAACCTAGCCTTGGTAAGCACAGCAAAGGTGCCCTGGGCTCCAGATTCCATCTCCTCCCCATGAACTTGACAGCGAGCTGGGCGTGCATTCATGGTATGATGGAGTCTGTTTGCACAAAGGCAGGCTTATCACACCGCAGCCAGTGCAACTGTGGGAAATAGGGCCGCTGTGTAGGCTAAAGACCTCGAATGCAAAAGACTCCAACCTTTAGGGTCCTGGATGAAAACTGACTCGATGAAACTAACAAAGATAAACACAAGCTCTGGACTGAGGCAAACAAAGTAATCGGCAGACACAAGAAACTGGTAACAGCAGGTGCTTCGGAGGAAGGCAGCTGCATGACTGAGGACAGTGGTCAGCGAGAAGGAGCTGCATCTCACTGTAACTTGTAAATGCCTTTTGAATGTTGCATCATGTGAATGTATCAACTGTCTTTAAAAATCACTGGGAGGGACTTCCCTAGCCTTCCTGTGGTTAAGACTCCGAGCTTCCAATGCAGGGGGTGCAGTTTGATCCCTGGCAGGGGAACTAAGAGTCCACATGCTGTGTGGTGCAGCCAAAAAAAAAAAAAATCCCTGGGAAAATATCACTGGCAGAAGCACAGAATCGGCAGAAGAACCTGGCTGGATATAAGTGGGATGCATGCAATCTAGGGTTTTAGCTGACAAGCTTACCCTGAGCAGACACCATACCGTGGCTGTCAAAGTCAACCTGACTTTCAGCTTCACGGTGGACAGGTGGTGTGCTCCTTAGGGGGGGACTCTCCCTCTGTGATCTGTGCAGTTCACTCCCTGTCTGTACCCCTGCGCCCTGGACTGACCACCACATTCGGAGTAGTGTCTGGACTGACATGCTAAGCCACACCCAGAAAAGAGAAATCGGGAGGGGGAAGGGTCAGAAACTGCACAGGAGTGGGTAAAGGGACCCAGATTGTCAGCCCAGGCGTGGGGAACACTGTATGGGGCACCATCACTGTCTCCAAATATCTTCATTGGCAAAAGGGAGCAGACTGTCCTTCCTGAGGACAGAGCTTCAGTTTGGTGTGGGCAGGCACTGTGGGCAGGTCCTTTGGGGGCTAAGGAAAAGCTTGCTAACTTTTAGAGCCATCTCACAGCAGAATGTAGTGGGCTCCCTGTCATAGGACATACTTGAGCTGGCGGGGTGCCGGACCATCTCTCTGTCAGAGATCATGCCGAGGGGATTCTCACATCCACAAGGACACTGAACCGGGTACAGTCTGAGTCTGAACCCACCCTGACTCATGAGGAACGCCCCAGGCCCCTGGATACCAGTGCCAGGCCTTGCTTGGCACGTTTTGTCTCTCAGTGTGGTTAACTTGCTGTTACCCACTGGGATGTCGACCTAGAAGCAGTGCAGGTAGAGCTAGGGTAGCCAGAAACCCAGGGCTGCAGAGCACCAGCCCCAAACCTGGGCCAACAGGTGCGCCCTTCTGCCTTTTAAAAAAAAAACAGCATTTACTGAGTGCTGCTATGTAGTAGCCAAGAGCTACTCTGAGAGTGAACAAGACAGGCAGATCTTGGCCTGCATTCTAGGGAGGAGACAGAAACTGACAAGGAAAATGTTAGAAGGAGTAAATGCTACAGAGAGAATTAAATGTGTGCTTGAAATGGGCTGGAGGACTGCTCTACATAGGGGGTGGGGAATCAGGGAAGGGCTCTGGGAGGAGATGACGTCATCATCACCTCGTCCTGATCATCCAGCCCACAGAATCTGTGGTGGTGCTCACCCACAGGGTCACGAGTCTGTTTCGGCCGATGCCCAACTGCCCCTTGCCATCCTTTTCTCCCTCACGCCCGGAAGCCTCCGTCCCTTCCCCCCAAGAAGCAGCCCTAAGATGCCGAGAATCCCCTACTGGGACAAGGACAGCTCCGAAGGATTTGGGTGGGGCATAACCACTCTCTAGAGACAAATGAGCCTGGGGTCAGATCCGCGAGGTTGGGATAATAGCAGTGCCCGCTTTATCCGGTCTTTGCAAGCATTAAATGTGTCATCACACTTAAGGCATCCAAGCGCCCCGCACACAGTAAGCGCTCTGAAAGTGGCAACTACCTCAATAAATGTCAATAAATGTCAACTGTCTCTTTCTGGACTCTGAGGAGGCCGGGCCTTCTCCCTGGGCCCCAGTTTCTTCCGCCGCCCTCTCTGGCAGCGGTACAGGGCAAGTTCAGGTGCACATCCTCCCCAGGCTGTGCACATCCTCCCCAGGCTGTCCACACCGCTGTGGCCTCGGGGCGGGTTACAGCGGAGGAATCCGAGGCCGCAGGAGAGTGGGAGGTGGCCGCTATGAACCTAAGCTTCGGGCAAGCCCACGCCCGGCGCCTCAATGACCACGCCCCATCCCCGAGAGCCACGCCCCCGGATCCCTTCCTTTTGCCTGGAGTGGGCCCAGCCGGCGTGCTCCTTTAAGGCAGACAGCGGGCCGAGGAGTGTTTAGCCCCCTCCGACGCCGCCAAGGTACAGGCTTCACCTTTAAGGCGGCGCAGGGACTGCTGGGAAGGCCGGCGGGATGGAGGCGGTGGGACCTGCTCACGGCTGCTGGTCGGGGTGAAGCGGGGCGGGAGCCGGAGCTGGAGCGGGAGGCGGGCCCGAGCGGGAGACGCAGGTCCACGCGGGCCGATCGGGCCGGGCGAGGGGGGGCTCTGGGTCGGCCTAGGGGAGGGGTCGTCTTGGGCGCGGCCTGTGAGAGGGCCCGGCCAGCCCGCGGGGAGGGGGCGCGGTCCTGGGTGGCCGGGGGCGGGAGCTCGGCCTTTTCAGGGGAGGGGTCCGCAGGATGTCGTGCTGGCCTATGGGGCGCGTCCTGGGGGGAGGGGGGGACGAAGAACCCGAGATCTCAGCTCCTTAGGGGAAGGGTCTCTCCAGGGTCGAGCTGCCCAAGAGGAGGGGCTCTGTGGCTCGGCCAGCCTGTTGGGAAGGGGGCTGCCCGAGGGGGGCTGGGGCCGGAACTCCCAGAGGGACGGTGTCTCCGCACGGGAGTGAACCCCCCAAGATCCCCGTAGGTCCATCCTCTGGCGCGCCCTGCTCTGGCTAAGGGAGTCTCCAGGGAAGCCCCGAGACTGGGTCGCCTAAGCCGGCCTGAGCCAGTGGTCTGGGCCGAATCCGGGTCCAGCCTCGCCGGTCGCACCGCATTGCGTCTCCCGGGCCAAGACGAGCCGGGCGCGCCCCCTGTAGGCCGAGCGCGGGCACGGTGCGGGCTGCTGCCTGGGGGACGGGGCACCCCGGGGACCCAGGCGTCCGGGGACCCTAGGTGTTTACCTAATCCGGGGCGGACGGCGGCGTGGCCCCAGGCCCGGCAGCCCCTGCCCGCCCTCTCGCCTTCACAGGCGGCACGGCCATGGCCACGATGGTGCTTCCTCGGGAGGAGAAGCTGAGCCAGGATGAGATCGTGCTGGGCACCAAGGCCGTTATCCAAGGGCTAGAGACCCTGCGCGGGGAGCATCGTGCCCTTCTCGCTCCCCTCGTCGCTCATGAAGCTGGTGAGGCAGAGCCCGGCTCACAGGAGCGCTGTGTCCTCCTGCGCCGCTCCCTGGAGGCCATCGAACTGGGGCTGGGGGAGGCCCAGGTAGGCTGGTCTGGGGTGCTGAGGAGGGAGGTCATGGGAGGGGTGGAGCCTTCCAGAGGAATCCTGGCAATGTAGTAACAGAATCAGAAGGGAAGGAAGAATCTGTCCCCTGGAGCCTCATGGTAGGATCCCAGTAAATATCTGTTGAAGAAATGAATGGGCTCTGGAGACCCCGGCATTGCCTGGCCCCAGGAGAGCCTGATCATCTGGCTTCTCTGCTAGGTAGCAGAGACTGCATGGCCTAAAAAAACAGAGGAAATCCTTAAAGATCCCCCCACTCATTCTTCTATTAATTTGTTAACAGGTAAGTTATCAAGTGCCTACTATATGCCTGGCAATGTGTTAGGTGCCAGGGCTACAGGTCCAACAAGACATGAGATCCCTGCCCTAGTCCAATAGGAAGAGAATCAGAAATACACATATATTTATTCAATATTATGGTAAGTTCTCCAAAGAAAAAAACAAGATCTTGTGACAACCTTAGCTATTGGTCAAGCAAGACTTCTGAGGAAATGACATTTAAATCAAGACCTGAGGAAAGGAATGAACCAGAGAAGGGAGGAAAGTGAGAGGTTGCATGTATAAAGGTCCTGAAGTGGAAAAGATCTTGTTGTGGAGGGAGAACTGAGAGACCTGTCTAACTGGAGCTTCGTGAGGAAAGAGAGGGACAGAAAAGGCCTGTGGAGAAGGCGGGGACCAGATCATGCTGTGCCTTATTAGTTTGGGTTTTATTCTCAGGAAATCAGAAGCCTTTGGAGGGTTTAAGCAGTAAAGGGACACAGTCTGGCTTAGGTTTTAAAACTCTCTCTGGCTGAGGGGTGGAGAATGAATGATTGTGGGTCAGGGTGGAAGGAGGTAGCAGGTGTTAGGAAGCCGCTGCTAGAATTCCAATGAGAAATGGTGGGTTGGGCCATGAGGGTAGTAAGAAGGGGGTCAGTCCTAGACGTTCTGGAAGTAGGTCCAGTAGGGCCTGGGGATGGACTAAAGGAGACAGAGAGGGGCAGGGAAAGTCCCAGGTTTGTGGTTTGAGGAAATTGAGGAGAGAGCCTGGATGGGTCAGGAGTTCTGTTTGGGCCCTCTTAAGTTGAGGCTGCCAGGATGACATGCAGACAGAGCTATCCAGGAGGTGCTGGGGTGTACAAGGAGTTAGACTCTCGGGCAGAGAGTCTTGGCCCACTCAGATCTTGGCTGAGACACTGCCTGGCTCTGTGAGTCCTGGGCAGGTGGTATCCCCTTGGTTTCCTTGTTTTTAGAATAGGGGTCGTGCCATCTGCCGTAAATACTGACAGGCTGTTTAGGATATTTTTAAAAATAGCTAGTGGTTGTGAAAACACCTGTCACTTAGGCGTTTGCTAATCAACTAGAAAGTACAAAGTCCCAGACTGCCTGGCTCTCTGGGAGGGCAATGTGTCGGGCATTCACTCCTCGGCCGGCTGACTGCCAGGTGCGGAGGTGAACACACCAGGGCCCCCTCCCAGTGTATACAGGCACAGATGGACAACAGGATGGCATGGAGGTGGGGGAGGTGCCATGCTTTCCAGGGGCTGAGGGCATAAGAGGCTTCACTGCAGAAATGACCCTGACCATGAAGGACGGAGAAAGGGTAGAGTCTAGGCAAGGCCCCAAGGCGGGAAGAGCCTGGAAGCTCAGGAAAGGAGTCATGGAGTTTGGAGAGAGGGATGGGGGCTGAGGCTGAGGCCTCTGGATCCCCTTACCTGCCCCTGTGGTTTTCCAGACACTGGAGGTTTAGGACACACACCCCCCTTCCCTCCCTGGGAGCTGCAGGAGGACAGGGGCTGCCCTGGCTCTCTGGTAGAAGTCAGGATGGGGTCTTTCGGTAGCCCTTCAGTCGTCTATCAAGGTCTTTGGGAAAGCGCTAGCCCTGGGCCAGGGGCAGCGGTATAGTGGCTCTGGCTACAGGGCTTGAGTACAACTCCTAGGAGAGACGGGGAACGAGTGGACAGCTCGGGGAAAGGGCAGCACCCCAGCTAGTGCTCTTAATGATCCGAGCACCCCGACAAGGTGGGAACTGGACCATCGATGTGGAGGACTAGCTGGAGGCCCAGGAAAGGGGATGGGCTATTTCAGAGTCCAGCACAGCCAGCCTGGGTCCTGACCGCAGAAGGAAGGACTTAGGAATCCCCAAGCCTCCTGGTTTCAGGTCTCAGGCTATGTTGGTCTGTTTGGGGCACTGGGGTAAAACTCCCTGGACGAGAGGAGAACTTCAGGGCCCTCAGCCCTGCAGCTCCTCCGGGCCTGGCTCTTCTCTGGGGCCCAGGCTGGGGGTCAGCAGGGCTCTGACCTCTGTTCCGGCTGGCTGCGCAGGTGATCTTGGCGCTGTCGAGCCACCTGGGGGCCGTAGAGTCGGAGAAGCAGAAGCTGCGGGCTCAGGTACGGCGCCTGGTGCAGGAGAACCAGTGGCTGCGGGAGGAGCTGGCAGGGACGCAGCAGAAGCTGCAGCGCAGCGAGCAGGCCGTGGCCCAGCTCGAGGAGGAAAAGCAGCACTTGCTGTTCATGAGCCAGATCCGCAAGCTGGACGAGGACACGTCCGCCAGCGTAAGCCCTACCATGGCCACTGGGCGGGGCGGGGGCACCTGGGAGCAGGGAGGGGCGGCAGGGAGCAGACGCTGCTCCGACCCAGCCCGCCGACCCCTGGGCCGCCTGCTTCCCTGACGCCCATCCCGTCTTCCTCCCCAGGAGGAGAAGGGGGACGTCCCCAAAGACTCTCTGGATGACCTGTTCCCCAGTGAGGAGGAGCAGAGCCCAGGTGCGGAGGGGCAGCTGGCTCTGGGGGCGGGAAAGGAAGGCTGTGTGAACTCCTGGTCCTTGGGACCCAGAGGTCACAGAAAACAAGGTCTGAGTGGCTGCTGTGTTCTCTCCTGCCTCGTTTCTGATTATAACATCCCAGCATTAGAGCTTAAAAGGCAGGTTTTACATGTTGCTTTTCTCATCTCCCAAGTTCTGTGAGGAGCGGGCATCACAGTTCAGAGCTTTGGAGCCGTCCGACCTGGGTGCGAGCCCTGCTCTGCCTGCGTTTGCGCGGTGGCCACTGGTAGAGTTTCCTTCCCCTCTGAGCCTCCTCTGAGGGTTAAAGGAGGACGCATGCACAGTGCTGATCCGCGGGCCAGTACTGGCCTTGCTGATCGTGTGGCCTTTGTATCAGAGCCTCTCTTCTGCACGTGACGAGGCTGAGGCTCGGGGGTTAGGCGACTTGCCCTGGGACACACAGCTTGAAGCACCGGAGCTGGGACTCTACCCACTCTTCTTGTGGGGTGACTAGACCCACTCTACAGACGGGGAAACCGAGAGCTAACGGTGACTTGCCCAGGGCCACGTGTGAGGTCGGTCAAAGGCATGGCTGGCATGTGCCGGCCCAGCTCAGGAGGCACTTGGCACATCTGACCTCCCGCCCTTGGCTTTGCAGCCCCCAGCCCTGGAGGAGGAGACGTGGCTGCCCAGCACGGGGGCTATGAAATCCCAGCACGGCTCCGCACCCTGCACAATCTGGTGATCCAGTACGCCTCTCAGGGCCGCTATGAGGTGGCCGTGCCACTCTGCAAGCAGGCCCTCGAGGACCTGGAGAAGACGTCAGGCCATGACCACCCTGACGTGGCCACCATGCTGAACATCCTGGCGCTGGTCTATCGGTGAGGGCTCCTCCGGCTTCGGTCACCCATGGGAGCATTCTTCCTGAAGGCTCCAGCCCTGGTCACAAATCCTCAGTGCCTGCAGTGGGCCAGGACTCGGGTTCTACCAGGCAGTTGGGTGACAGAGAAAGAAGGATCTTGTCCCTGGAGAGGGCCAAGCCCACAGGGTGCCTGAGCTACAGACATGAATATGCCTCAGTCTAGTGGTGGACAAAGGCTTGGACATAACCAGGGAGGGGAAGGCACACGAGGACGCAGGGGGCACACCTTCTCCAGGCACCAAGGCTTGAGGAGGGCCTTTGGTGAAAGTTGAGTTTGCCCAGAGCACAAGAAGGTCGGAGAAGGTCTCCCTGGCAGAAAGGACACCATGAGCAGAGGCCCTGGGGAACAGAGGACAAGGTGCACTGGGCATGGAGCAGTGAGGGTGGGATCTGGGGGAGTCTGGCTTGTACCCCAGCACTGCGCGCCCTTCCTGCACAAAGCCCCCCAAGCCAGAGAGCAGGGGCTGACCACGTCTCCCCATGCTCTGGGTCATGCCCCATCATGCTCGCTCATTAGTAAGTATAGGAAGAGTGACCACAGGGATCTTGGGCCACTAGGAGGAGGGCCTTGGGCCGGAGGATACCCCTCATCATCTCCCACCTGCCCCCAGGGACCAAAACAAGTACAAGGAGGCTGCACACCTGCTCAATGATGCCCTGGCCATCCGCGAGAAGACGCTGGGCAAGGACCACCCAGCTGTGAGTGAGGCTGGGTGGGAGGTGGGGCTTCCCCTCCCCCTGCAGCTCCCAGGTCCCGGGTCATGGAGCCTCCATTCTCCCACCCCCTAGGTGGCTGCGACACTGAACAACCTGGCGGTCCTGTATGGCAAGCGGGGCAAGTACAAGGAGGCTGAGCCCCTCTGCAAGCGGGCACTGGAGATCCGGGAGAAGGTGGGAGCAGGCAGGGCTGGGCAGGCCAGGTGGGCTGGGCAGACGGGGGACGTAGGCCGGCCCCGAGCCCAGCCACCGGCTCCCCCTCCTGTCCCAGGTTCTGGGCAAGTTTCATCCAGACGTGGCCAAGCAGCTGAGCAACCTGGCCCTGCTGTGCCAGAACCAGGGCAAAGCCGAGGAGGTGGAATACTACTACCGGCGGGCACTGGAGATCTACGCCACACGCCTTGGGCCTGACGACCCCAACGTGGCCAAGACCAAGAACAACCTGGTGTCCTGGGCTAGAGGGGGCTGGAGGAAGCGGGGGGGAGGGAGGAGAGGAAAAGGCTTGACTCCTTGCATCCTGCTCACCCTCTGGGCCCTGCCCCTCCAGGCCTCCTGCTACCTGAAACAGGGCAAGTACCAGGATGCAGAGACCCTGTACAAGGAGATCCTCACCCGCGCTCATGAGAAGGAGTTCGGCTCTGTCAGCGGTGAGCATGGCTGCTGTGTGCCCCAGCTCGCAGGCCCGCTCAGCCGTCAGCATCTAGGACGAATACCTCAGCCGGGCCGGCCTCACGCCTAGGGTCTGGCTGGTCCGCAGCCACTTGTGTGCACACGTGAGCACACACACCCAACTCACACAGCCCCCTGGGAGGTTGTACCCGTGCAATGCCCTCCTTTTGCATACCCATGCCCTCGGCCCAGAGCCTCTTCCCCTTTCCCCACTGGGCAACTCACGCTCACCGTGAGGGCCCAGCCCAGACGTCTCCCACTCTGGGAAGCCACCTTCTGGTCCTTCACGGTCAGTCACTTCCTGCTCAGGGACCCCTCGGCCCGGCCCATCATTCAGGCCTCGCATCGTCTCGCACCGTGGGCCTGAGGTTTGTAAGGGTGCGCCCCCCCCACCCCCGGTCACAGGCCCCTCAAGCACAGGCCTGGGCCACAGGCACCTCTGTTCCAGAGGAGCGTCAGTCATGTTTTGGGTCTGTTTCTTGTCGATTCATTCATTCAGTGAAGCCCAACCCTGGTCCTTCTTGAGTACCCCTGACCTCCCCCCAGACCCCAGTCATGTGTCCAGCCCAACCAGCAGAGGCCCACATGAGAGGCTGGTGACAGCCCCCCCTCTCCCTACAGGGAACAACAAGCCCATCTGGATGCACGCAGAGGAACGGGAGGAGAGCAAGGTAGCTCTGTGGGGCAGGGCCGTGGCAGATGTCTGTGGAGGGAGGATGAGGCTGGGGGTGTGTAGAGGGGAGGGCCTTCTCCTACCTTCCGCTTATCTCTCCCCCAGGATAAGCGCCGGGACAGCACCCCCTATGGGGAATATGGCAGCTGGTACAAGGCCTGTAAAGTAGACAGGTGAGGACGGTGGGGCGGGACTGCTGGGACAGCAGAGAGCTGGGAAGCGGCGTCCTGGGTGGGGGCCGCGGCCAGGCTCCACACTCCATACTGCTCAGCCCCAGGACACACACCTCTTCTCTGTCAGCTCATCTTTCAAGGCCCAGGTCACAGGCCAGCTGTCCCAAGAAGGTTTTCTGTCCCAGGACAGCCTGATTATCTCACTCCTGGGCTTCCCAGCCTTTAGTCCTGGTGGCAACATCCCACCTAGGGCCCTCAGGTGATTCCCCAAAACAGGGGGATCCAGGCGGACCTAGCACAGGGCCTGACACACAGGAAAGGCTCGATATTGGGCGGCTGGACGGTTCCTCAGGGCCAGCGTGGGCTGGGTGTCAGGATGGGCCCTGGCTCCTGGGGAACACGGAGTTGGAGCCCGTCCCGCTCTCCCGTCCGCAGCCCCACGGTCAACACCACGTTGCGCAGCTTGGGGGCCCTGTACCGGCGCCAGGGCAAGCTAGAAGCCGCGCACACGCTGGAGGACTGCGCCAGCCGCAGCCGCAAGCAGGTAGGGCGACAGGCAGCAGGGGTGTGGGCAGGGACCTGCGTGGCCCTGCGTGTGATCCAGTCAGGGCCCGTTGCTCCACCTGATGCGCCCGCCCCCCCCCTCAGGGCCTGGACCCTGCAAGCCAGACCAAGGTGGTGGAGCTGCTGAAAGACGGCAGCGGTGGGCGCGGAGACCGCCGTGGCAGCCGAGACATGCCCGCGGGTGCCGGGGCTCGGTCTGAGGCTGACCTCGAGGAGGCAGGGCCTGCAGCCGAGTGGAGCGGAGTGAGTAGGGGCTGGACTGGGCCAGGAGGCTGTGTAGCCGGCATGGCACAGAGACGAACCTGTCCACCCCACAGGACGGCAGCGGCTCCTTGCGGCGCAGTGGCTCCTTCGGGAAGCTCCGAGATGCCCTGAGGCGCAGCAGTGAGATGCTGGTGAAGAAGCTGCAGGGTGGTGGCCCCCAGGAGCCCCCAAACCCCAGGTGAGCCGTCCACCCAGGTGAGCCTCTCGAGAACCCACCCCACAACCTACCAACCCCAGCTGAACTTCAGACCCAGGGTGAACTCCCTGTCTCGCTCAAGCTCCACCCACCACCAATCTCCCTTCCCATCAGCCTCCCTCCCCTGCCCCAAGCTGACCCCTTCCCCCATCCTCCCCCAGTTCCACCGTGGGCAAATCCTGACCGCCCTTTCCCCTCAGGATGAAGCGGGCCAGTTCCCTCAACTTCCTCAACAAAAGTGTGGAAGAGCCAGTCCAGGTACGGGTGGATAGTTGTCGGCACTGGGCAGCTGAGGCCCCGGCCCCAGGCCTGCATGTCCTGTGTACTTGCCGAGCTTCTCAAGCATGTCTGTTCATCCAGCCACACTTCCTGTCTCCATCCCAGGCCTGGCTTTGGGCTGGACCCTGGGGAGACAAATGAGGGAAACTCAGCTCCTGCCTGTGAGCGGCCAGTGGCAGCACAGTAACTGTGGAGGTGGGTGGGAGTGTCAGGACCCTTCGGGCCAGGGAAGCGCGCACTGGCGGCAGCCCAAGGCTGAGCCACCTGCCCCTCTGCCCACAGCCTGGAGGCACAGGTCTCTCTGATAGCCGCACCCTCAGCTCCAGCTCCATGGACCTCTCCCGACGAAGCTCCCTTGTGGGCTAATCCTGAAGGGGCAGCTGGTCCCCAGAGCCTCCACCCGGCACCATCCCCACCCCAGCCCTGCGCATGGGCCTGCTGCTTGCCCCTCCTGTCTCTCCCAAGGACCCCTGTCTTTTCTGTTCAATCTCAGGGTAACCTCCTCCCTTGTCATCTCAGCCTGAGCCCTGGAGGCTGGGCCTGCCCACTCCAGTTCTACCCCTTATTTATTCCTTCCAGCAGGGCCCCCTCTTCCCTAGGTTCAGGGCCAGCGGAGGGGCTGGCCGGGGTCTCCAAAGGTAGAGAGAGGCTCAGTGGCCCCCCCTCCGCAGACCCCAAATCCAAGAACACTAAGCACCTGCCGTCCCTTCAGCACCCTGCCCTCCCCCGGCCGTTGCTTCTGTATATAGAGAAATAAGTTATTGGCCGCACTCCTCCCCTCAGTCCTTGGTACTATCCGGCCTCCCCTCACCCCACCCTTCTCTAGTGGTACCGCCCAGGCCTTAATCACCCCCATTCCGCGCGGTGGTATCTCCCAGGCTCCACATCTCAGGGGCGGTGCCTCCCCAAAGGGTTCCCTAGGCATTCTCGCTTTCCTCCCGGCCTCTAAATGGTGCGCCCTGCCCCGTGCCCCAGGACGGAGAGCCCACCCGCTGTCCGTCCTCTCACCGCCGGGCTCTGCCCTGCAGCCCGGTCTTATGCACTGCTCCTCCCGCCCGGCCTGCCCAGGCTCGGCCTGACCCCGCCCCGGGCACCGCCCGTAGAGCCATCCTGCCACGCCTCCTCCCACACCTGCAGCTTCTTGCTAGGGGCAGTGATGGACCCCTGTGGCAGGAGGGGCTGCCCCAGTTGGGAGGTGAGGCGGTCGCTCTCTATTTTCAAATGTTGCTGTAGAAATAAAGACGGTTTGACTCTGAGCTGGGCTTGTTTTGGGGCGGAGCCCGAGGGCTCCTGGCGTCTCTACGTCTCTACATTGGGGGTGGGTACAGGAGAGGCTGCGAGTGTGTGTGTGTGTGTGTGTGTGTTTGTGTGTGTGTCTCGCTCACGTCTGGTCCTGCGCAGCTGCAACCCAGATAGGCTTCTCCTATCCCGGAATTGTTCGGGAGCCCCACAGATTCAGGATTTTTTTCTAACAACCTTCATCTCTGAGATTCTGGAGACCACGGGCTTTGATCGAGCTTTGCCCCTTTACCAAGCTGTTTGACCTTGAGCGAGTTACCGAGTCTCGATTTCATCTATAAAATGTGGGTGACACCTTCCTGGGGTTTCTGCTGGGAGTTAGGAGCGCCAGCACACGAAGAACCCTGGATAAATGAACTTTTACCAACGCTGCGGGGAGTGTAAGGATGAATGCCTCTGTCAGACAGACGTGAAACGTGTCAACGCCAGCACTAAATTGAGGATCTAACGCCGGGACGCTGTCAGGCTCCCGAGCGCGGTCCTCAAGCCCAGGTACTTCTAGGGAGGGAACTACAAGCTCCAGAAGGCAACGCGCGGCGATGGTGGGGCGTGGGCTAGGATTACGCCTGCGCAGCGGGGGGCGGGGTGAGTTGCACAATGTAAGGAGACTACAAGTTCCGCGGAGCCACGCGGCGAGGTCCCAGTCCCGAGTGTTTGCGCCTGCGCGTCGCGGGCGGGGTCTCTGGGGCGGAGCGGCCACCATCTTGAAACGGGAGGCGGAGCAGAGCCGACTGGGAGCGACCGAGCGGGCCGCCGCTGCCGCCATGAACCCCGAATAGTGAGTGCGCCCCGCCCGCGCCGTGCAGCGCAGCCTCGATCCCGAGTACGGGGCTGTACGCTTACCGGGGTTGTCCGGCCCGGGTCAGGACAGCGCGGCGCCCCCACATCCGGGTCTCTCTTCCGCTGACCTCCCCCCCCCTCACATCCGGGTTCTGCCCCTCCCCCGGGGGCCCCAGAACCCCGGCTCGACGCCCCGAGTTCTTGCACCCGGGCCCGGAGACTGCGACCCCGAGGGGCACCACTTGGATCCCGAGGCACCGGCACTAGCAGGCCTTGTCGGTCAGGTGACCCCGCAGCCCCGGTCTTTCCAGGCCTCAGTTTCCCCACCTGCTGCCTGAGAGTAGCGGTCTGGGTGCTGACGACGGTCCTGGCATTGTGGAGCCCATCCCCAGAGTTTCTGGTCTCGGTCCAGTTTCGGGCCCTTTAGGTCGGGTCGTATATTCTGCTCTCCAGCCCTCCCGGAATCCGCTGGGTAGCTTTTCCGCAGGTTCTCCCCTCCGGGGCTGCCGCTTTGCCCTTTACCTGGATCAAAATGCCCTGCCGCTCCCAGAGGCTGGTCCCCTCCCGCCCTCCCCTCACCCTTGCGCAAGCCCCTGGCGCCGCCGTCACCCCACTTCCCTTCGCCGTCACCCTGCCGGAGAAGTTTAGATGAATGTGGCATTTGCTTTCCACCTTCCAGTGGGATTCTTTGTTCCTCAAACTTTCCTCACTTCTTGGTCACTCCCCCTACGGGTAGGTGGCCCACATCTCTGCCCCGACTTCTCATCGACAGTTTTCCCTTAGTGTCAGTTATCTTCTTCCTCTTTTGCCACTTGCTTTTCTCCTCCAGATCCTGGCCTCAGATTTCCTTGGGGAAGGGTGAAGCTCTAAGCTGGATTATAAGGGGTAACAGAGAAGGGAACCAACATGCTTTCACAGAGACTTTGGAGTCTGAACCTGGTTTCCAGTATTAAAGTTAACAGCTGTGTAACTTAGGGCCAGTCGCTTCCCTTCTCTGGCCTCTGGTTTCTTCATTAATTGGGAATAACCGGCACTCACTTCATTGGACTGTTGTGAGGCTTAAATGAGATGATGCATTTGAAGTACTTAGCACAAGGCCAGGCACAAGTAGGAAGTGGATACGTTTTAACTGCTATTATCATTGCCGCTTGTTGAGCATGTCTTTCTGGAGGCTTCATACCGGGCTCTTTACATGGGTATTCAGTTAAGTTCTAGGCTGGGCCCTGGCTTCCACTTCTGTGGTCTCCCCTGCCAAGTCAGGTATGGCACTGGGCAGTGTAGGAGGGTTTCCCTAAATAGCCCCTACTGGACCCGAAACCATGGAGTCTATCAGGAATCAGGGTAGGATACCGAGCTCTGTCACCTAACTGATGTGACCCTTGGCAAGTCACGTCCCTCTGTGTCTCCGTTTCCTTCTCTGTAAAGTGGGAATTCAGATGCATCCCTTTGGGCCAGCTGTGTTATGGGGAGTGGCCAACCCTCCCCATCCCAGGACTTGTGGGAGGATCTTGTGAGTGCTTTAATACTCTAATCCAAGGCACACCTCACAGTGTGGGAGAATGCTATAGGTTTGACTCCAGGATAATGGCGGGTGGGCTCCCTGCCTTCCTTCACACCTTCCCATCCTTTCTCTCCAGTGACTACCTATTTAAGCTGCTTTTGATTGGTGACTCGGGCGTGGGCAAGTCCTGCCTGCTCCTGCGGTTTGCTGTAAGTAAGAAGCTTCCCCTACCATCCATCTGGGGTCCTGGCTGGTGGCCGGAGGGAGAGGGGGGCAACCCAGAGAATAGTGGTTGCAAGACCTGGGAGACCAAGGATGAAGTTGCAGGACTTGCCAGCAACATATCTGACTGAACAGGCGCATAGGGCTGGCAAGTTGGGGTGCTGAGAACTGGGGCTCAGCAGTTGGGAGCTCGGCTGGGGCAGGACACTGGAGGGAGGTTTTCCAGATGGGCCTCAGACCTGTTCACTCAGGCCATTTCACTGGTCCCTGATCTTTCAGGATGACACATACACAGAGAGCTACATCAGCACCATCGGGGTGGACTTCAAGATCCGAACCATTGAGCTGGATGGCAAAACCATCAAACTTCAGATCGTGAGTGTTGCTCCTCCCAGAATCTCTGGTGCAGAGACATCTCCCTTGGGAGGGGAGGGGCCCTGGGCATGGAGCCCAGGGCTGACCTGCCCCTCTCTCCTGCTGTCTTGTAGTGGGACACAGCTGGTCAGGAACGGTTCCGGACCATCACTTCCAGCTACTACCGGGGGGCTCACGGCATCATCGTGGTGTACGACGTCACCGACCAGGTACTCCTGGGCTCACCATCCCCCACTTGGCCTCCTCAGCCTCAGGTCTTTGGCTTTTGCTGCTTTTTATTGTTCCCATTCTCTCTTTCTTATGCTGCCCGGAAAGGAGACTGTTCTCGGACTCATTTCACAAGGAGGGAAATAGCTGCAGACCTGGATGCTCCCCAGGCCCCGCTGCAGGGCCTTGGCAGAACCAGGCCTCACCTCCCTGTCGGACTTGCCACCTTATTCTAGACCTTCCAGGCACCTGTCTTTTGTGGGGGGGTTAGTCAGCTGATTGGTTGCTGTGCTGGGCCCGTGGCCTCCTGGGTAAAGACACTGTGGAGAAGCGATTGGAGGGCCTTACACGAGGAAGTGAGGGAGCCCTGCACTCTGGGCCCAGTGTGAGCAGAGTTCTGGGAGCCCTGTGTCTGCTGTGGCAGCGTTAGTCTTGTGTCATTGGCATCAGTGGTGATGTTAACAGCGGGAAACAGTCCTGTCACGCGTTAGAGTTCACAGGTTCTGTCACAGCCTTTTGATGCTTGTAACACTCCAAAGAGGTGTGTGTTATATTCCCATTTTACAGATGAAGAAATGGGTCGGGGTGGTAGGACTTTCTTAGGCCCTGCAGCTAGTTAAGTGGCAGAGACAGAAAGCCCAGGCCTACTGATTCTACCCGCTTTGTTTTCTTTAAACTTCGTTGCTTCATGGGGGTCAGGCCCTGGAGACGTGGAGATACTTGTATCAGCCCCAGGCCAGGAGGAGTCCCTGCTCTGAGGGGCAGCTGGGCTCTTCAGCTCACCAGGGACTCATGCTGCCTCCTGGACAACAAGCTGTGGGTGAACTTTGCTCCACTCAGAGGTCACCAAGGACCTCTAACTGCCAAAACTTGTGACTTCATTTCAGTTTTTGCCATGATTGATCTCTCATGGCTTTTAACTCTGTTCTCTTCCCTCTCTTTAAAAAAGTTACTGTGTCAAGCTCTGCCACCTCCTGCTGCAGCAGATTCTCTTTTCAGTGACTTCTCACTGGTCCGTCGTATCCTGCCCCGCTACGGCCCCAGATTCAGTGCCTCTTGATTGCCCCAAGCTGCCTCCTGACTCCCTGCACAGTTCTGGCCACCTTGTGGTTTGGCTTCTTGTTCTGTGATTTCTACAAGTAAAGAGCTGTCACTGTGGATCTCCTCTTGAGTCCTGCGTTCTGCTGGCACTTTATGTCTGTGATAATTCCCATGTTCACAGTAGAACCCAGTGAACTCAGTGGTGGCATCCCTCTTTTCCAGATGAGGAAACACACTTAGATGTATGTTGAGTTCCCTGCACTTGGCTTCACAGTCAGGAAAGGCAAAGCCTGTGTTTTGAACCCAGGGTTCTTTGCTTCCCAGCACATCCTTTCCTGCCTCTAGACCGCCTTCAGGCCATCTGTAGAGCTCCAGACCATCTGCAGAACTCAGCTTGTCTGGTGCTGGTCTCCCCGTCTCTTCTTGAACTGGCTTCTGCATCCTCATCTTTATAACAGAGTCCCTGTTGGCCTGACCAGAAAACTCTTCCCTCCCCCATCCTGTCAGTCCCTGGGCCCCTCTGTTCTCCCCCATCATCTCTCCCAGATCCGTTCCCTTGTAATAATAGCAGTGATGAGGATAATGGCAGCTCTTGCTAATTAAGCACTTGTTATGAGACAAGCCTGCATTCATTATCCCATGCTCACAACAGCCCCACCAGGAGGTACTGTTTTATAGAAGTGAGGAAACTGAGGTTCAGAGAAGCCAAGTGACATACCTAGGATCATACAATAAGTGGCAGAGGTGGGGCTTAACCCAGGGTGGTCTGACTCTAAATCCTGTACTCTTGCCTGCCTCATTCCCTGGCTCAGGGCACATCTTCTCTTCCCTGGATTATGCCAACCATCTCCCAGTTGGTCTCCGTCTCCTTGCCGGTCTGATCTGGCCTCTGCACTCCTGCCAGGACTATCTTCCCAGAACACAGGTGTGCTCTTGCTGCTTCCTTCCTAAGAAAACCTCTACTGGCTCCTGGTTGTCTAAGATTTGGCCAGGCTAAGACCCTCCCTGCTTGGGCCTGCTTCCTTTTCCTTTCCTTCCCTGCTCAGGGACTGTGTCCCAGCCGCTTTTAGCTTTTCCCCCTCACCAAAGACAGCACGCCCATCCCATCCCATCCCGTGACCCGGCATATGTCTGCTTCTCCCCTTGCATCTTGCCCCGTCCCTCCACTGGCACCCACACGGGGGTAGTTCGTCCCTGCAGGTGTAGGTCGGCTGTCATCTCCCCAGGCAGAGATGATCCTGGAGCTCCACCTGCTCCTGCCTTCTATCCCTGCAGCGCTTGGTCGCCCTGTCTTGCCGTTGTGTGTGCCCTAGTCTAGTCCTCCATTGTCCTCTGAGTGCTTTAGGGCAGGGCCCAGGCATGATTCCATTATTTGAACCCAGTGCCCAGCACAGGGCCCCGCCTGGGACATGGCAGGAGGTGTACGTTTGAACCCAGTGTGATATCAGCAGACCTCTGGCTCCTAAGAAGGGAAAGCGGCTCTAGCTCAAGCATATTCCTGAAAGTTCTGTCCTTTGTCGGCGTGCCAGGCGTCGGGGGGTGGGGTGCAGCAGGCTGCCGGGAGAGCCAGGCCGAGCACGGAGGCTGTCAGTGCCAGAAGTAGGACAAATGTCAGGCCCTGTTCCCAGGATACCTGTCTCCCCCGTAGGCCAGGGTCTCCTCTGTGAGGATCCTCCACCTACCACTGGGCTCCAAGGTTTCAAACCTTAAAGGGATTTTAAGGCCACTGTGGGGACTTTGTAATTCTTGCTAACCTGATATCCTTTGTTTCTGTCTTTCCTCTGGCCTCTCTCCTGATGCCATTTGCTCCCTCCACGTGGTTAGGCCTTTTCTGTGTCTCGGGTAAACACGAGCAGCTGCAGGAAGCAGAGCTGGCTGGCCCTTGGTCTAAGCTGCTGAGGTGTCGGGGCTGTTGGTAGACAGCCGGGGCTCTGCTGGGCCTGGCTCTTGGGGTCTCAGACAGAGGAGCGCAGGAAGGAGCGCTAAGCCTGGAGGAGCTTCCTCTGGGTCCCTGAGCCCAGGGCGCCTGCCTTTCTCAGGAGCCCAGGACAGCCATCTTCCCCTGAAAACCCCTGTTCTCCAGGGCTGGCGTAGGGGCGGGAGGTGGGAGCAAAGTAACTTTTGATCTGGTCCCTCTAGGAATCCTATGCCAACGTGAAGCAGTGGCTACAGGAGATCGACCGCTATGCCAGCGAGAATGTCAATAAGCTCCTGGTGGGCAACAAGAGCGACCTCACCACCAAGAAGGTGGTGGATAACACCACAGCCAAGGTGAGCAGGCCTGGGCCAGGCCGCCCGGGTGGGCTGGGGCCTGCTGCCCCTCACCTCCTCTCCCCTTCTCTTTTCTCCTCTCCCCTTATCAGGAGTTTGCAGATTCTCTGGGCATCCCCTTCCTGGAGACGAGTGCCAAGAATGCTACCAATGTCGAGCAGGCGTTCATGACCATGGCTGCTGAGATCAAAAAGCGGATGGGGCCTGGGGCAGCGTCAGGGGGTGAGCGGCCCAACCTCAAGATTGACAGCACCCCTGTGAAGCAGGCTGGTGGCGGCTGTTGCTAGGAGGGGCTCGTGGGGTGGGACCGGAGGTGGCACCTTCTCCAGATGATGCCCCTGGAGGGGGCAGGAGGTACTTCCCTCTCCCGGGGCATTTGAATCTGTGGCTTTGGGGTGTCCTGGGCTCCCCATCTCCCTCTGGCCTGTCTGCCTGCCGCCCTGCGCCCCGGTTCTGTCAGGGCCCCCAAGAGAGGACACCCAGGACCTTTGGCTGGGGTGAGGGTGCGGGCTTGCTCTGCTGCTGCCTCTGGGTGACTTTAAAAGATACCCCACCACACACCTTTGGGATGAGGGCTCTCCTCTGTCTGTCTCCCTCCCCCTGCCCCCCGTGTATGCTGCAGTGGGTTTCTCTCCTTACTCTTCTTCCTCCCCTCCCCTGCGCCACCCCCCTTCCCCAGGAGCCGAGGGCCTCCCTGGCCTCTACTGCCCCTGGCTGTAGTCAGCACCTGGGGCCAGGAATGGGACCAGGGGATCCAGGGCCCTGGAATGCAGGGCCCTGGGCTGGACCTCAGGACGGGCATGGGGCCACAGGGGCCCAGCAGCCCACTTTCCTCTCCTCCTTGCCTCCCCCCCGACACACACACTCACAGCTCGAGCCGTCCAGCTGCGGTGGGGTCTGAGCACATCTAGGGCAGGTGGGTGGGCAGCCGCGCTGGGCCTGTGTCTTGAGCCCAGAGGGAGCCTGCTCCTGCCACTCCCTGCCCTGCCAGAGCCAGGCCCGTGTGCTGCCTGCCCACCGTGCCCCTTTGTCCCCAAGGCAGGCGGAGGCGGAAGGCCCACCGTGCCAGAGGCTGGGCACCAGCCTTAACCCTCACTCTGCCAGCACCTCCTCCCTTTCCCTGAGGCAGCACACCTGGCTTATTCTCCCCCTTCCGTCCCTTGGAGCCTATGAGGGCGGATCCTCATCCCCTGTCGCTACTTCTCTGGGAATGTGGGTGCAACCCAGGGTGGGGGGGGCCTCTCCACTTAACTCCCTCCCACCCAGGATGCTAGCCCCCTGCCTCTGACACAGCTTCTTCCTGCAGAAAAACAAACCTTTGATCTCTACCTGAGAAGCCATGTCCCTTGTGCTGTCTCTTGCCTGTCCCACCTGTGCCCTCCCCTCCAGCTTGTATTTAAGTCCCTGGGCTGCCCCTTGGGGTGCCCTCCCCACTCCCAGGTTCCCCTCTGGTGTCATGTCAGGCATTTTGCAAGGAAAAGCCACTTGGGGAAAGACGGAAAGGACAAAAAATAAATAAATAAATTTCCACTGGCCCTCGGGTGAGCCGAGGGTTTTTGCAAGGAAGTTGTGGTGGCTGAGTGTGGTCTGTGGTGGGAGCTGCCTTTGGGTGGCAGGGAAGGAACTGGAGCCCTGGTCTTGGTGGGCTGCACAGGGGGTCCTGGCTTGGGCTGTGTGTCCTAGGGTTGCTGTTGAAAGGCCTTGACCCATTTCCTGAAGCCAGGAGAGCTGCCTGCTTGTGCTTCTATAGTCTGTCCCCACGGGCCCAGCACGGTTCCGGCCGGCCGGGAGGGCGGCTGGCGGCCGTCAGTGAGCACCTGGTGAGCCGCCGCCGCCGCCAACACCCACACAGGCGGGTCCGGGATGGGGAGTTGGGCCGCAGACCTTGTGCCCCGCTGTGTCTGGCTTGCGTCCCCTTCAGCCCCCTGGCTCAGCCCCCTCTCCCGACTTTCTCTGGGTTCAAGCCAGGTGTCTCTGACCCCTCGGACGGTGACAAGTGCTTTGCACTTAAGACCTCGGTCCGACCTCCGTGGCCGGCGAATGAGGGCAGAGGTGCGGGCACCCGTCCGAGTGGGCCGAGTGTGGCAGTGGTGGGCTCGTTGTGTGACGGGGGGGGGGGTTATGCCAGGGATGTGCGTCCATGCTTACGTGTCCCTGAGGTTGGGGCGGGGGTGGCGCCCGGGCCGCGCTGGCGGAGGGGCGCACAGAGACCCAGCCCCGCCCGCCCGAGGCTGCTCGCACGGCGGCCCCGCCCCCGGCTCCGCCCCGCCGGCTTCGCGGGCTGGAGAGCGAGGGAGCCGCGGGCGAGGGATCGCAGGATGAGCGATTGGGGCCCGGGCAGCCGGCAGCGGACGCGCCCCCCGAGCCCACCGGCCCGCGCCCCACGGCCCCGCGGCCCCGATCCCGGCCGCGCCGCCCGCGTCCCCCGAGCCCGCGCCCGAGCCCTGCGGGCCATGCCCGGCCGGCCCTAAGCGCGGGCCGGGGGGGCGTCCCCTTGCGCCCGGGACCCGCGCTGGCGCCCCCCGGGCCGCCGCCCGGCGCGGGGGCCATGGCGTTCACCTTCGCCGCGTTCTGCTACATGCTCACCCTGGTGCTGTGCGCCTCTCTCATCTTCTTTGTCATCTGGCACGTAAGGCCGGGCTGGGGCTGGGGCTGGGGTCGGAGTGGGGGCAGGGGCCGCTGGGAGCAGGAGGGGGACGGACGGATGGTCTCACGGCCCGGAGAAACTTGGAGCCTCCTCTCCGCTATCCCCCATCAGTCGGCTACTGTTCGCCCCATAAACACCCCCCATCATCGGCTTCCTTCCCGGGCCCCCCCCTTTCTCCGCCGCCCCCGACTATCTGTGGGTATGTCAGTCGGTCTCTGACCCCCCTCCCCTGCCCCATGGCAGCCTTGGGGTGTGGGGCGGAATTCTGGGATTCTTGTTCCTTTCCCTCCTATTTCCCCACCCCCCAACCCCCGCCATCTAGTCGCCCCCGTTTGTCCGTCGGGCAGTTTGTCTGTCTACTCTCCCCACCCCCTTTGTGGGTTTTTCCAGCCTGAGTGATGGAGCCAGTTGCTATGGCAACTGCATCTGTTTACAGGACCCACAGATCGCAGAGCCCATTAACCCTTTCCATTCCCGCCCCCCACCCCCACTCCCTGACCCAGCAGTGATTGGCTCTAAGCAGCCCCAGAGACCTAACCCCGACCACCAGCTCACCTTGGGTTTCCCTACCCCCTCCTGTTCGGGCTTCCCCCTACTAGGTTTCCTCCCCACTTTCCAGCTTTCCTCCTCTTCCTGCCCCCACTTTCCTCTTTGTCTCCTGTTTCCTTTGGTCTGTCTCTCTCTCCAGCCTTGCCTCACACCTGGTTCTTCAAAACGTCCATTTCTCATCCCTTATCCTGATTGCCTCCCTTTAGAGAGAGTCCCTCTCGCCCACTGTCTGGGGCCTTCTCAGTGGTCCCCTGCCTGTCTCCCTTCCACTCACTACAGAACTATCAATCAGCCTCCAGCTTATTTTTTGGGACCCTTGCTCCCCACTCCCTTTACTGCCCTCTCTTCTCCTATGTACCCTGAGGTTTCAGCCACCACCGTATCCCCTCCACACGGCCTGTGCATCTTGGCCCTGGCCCGCTCAGCTCATCATCCTCTGCTTGTACGTCCAGCACACACCTCCCTGATCATCGCGTTATCCCCCATCAGTCTCTTTGTACCCGCTTCCTTCCTCTTCCTCCCCATTGCCTCACCTGCTTCTTTCTTGGTCTCCCCACTTCATCACTCCTTTCTTTTCCTGGGACCTGCTGCCTGCCTGCTCCGTGGTCCTCCCTGGCCCTTGATCAGTCTCTCCCTTCATCCTCCCCTGCTGTCCCCTTGCTGTCTGTCTCTTTTACATCAGGATTCCATGGACTCTGACTGCGCCCCTTCTGTGTCAGGAGTGAGCCCCCATAGACACCTTCAGACACACACACCCCATCTGCAGCCCTCTCTCTCTTTGGGTCTCTCAGTTGCTTTTTCTTTTCTCTGCCCCCTTCTCTATTTCTATTTCCCTTCCTCCATCTCCCCTAGGTCCATCTTCGTCTCTCTGAGCCTTCTATCTCATCCCAGGGCCTTGGAAAATCCTGTGGGGTGGTGGCAGGAGGGCTGGAGTCCTGAGGACTGGAAGGAATTGAGAGTCACAGGCTGGGCACACAGAGCTAACCAGCTCCTGGGAGGAAGGCTCCTGGAATTCAAGAAGCCCCTTTTTGGGCTCCTCCCCACCCAGAGGCCTCCAACAGCCTCTATGGGGGTCCCTGTCCTCAGGGGATGCTCAGAGCAGACCTCCATCCAACACACTTGTCGATGCTCCTGAGAACCAGGCTCTGGTCGGCTTTGGGAGTGACAAAGATGAATAAGACTCAGGCTTCGCCCTCTGGGGCTCCCAGGCTGGGAGAGAGGGCCCAAGTGCTCCCCAAAAATACTCATTGAGTACCGACTACGTGTCAGGCACTGTGTTCGCTCAGCTGTTTAGCTGGGCGATCATAGCAAGTCTCTTGTCCTGAGTCTGTTTCCTCATCGGTAAAGTGGGCTTGTTGTGTATACAGCAGAGTGTATATAAGCCCAGAGCAAGGCTTGCCAAGGGGTGTGCAGGTGGGGAGAGGAGGTGTGGTCCTCAATCCAAATTGGTAAGAATTAGATAGAACCTTACAGGGCAGGACCCCAGATCCCACCAGGCCCCACTGGTCGCTAGGCAACCCTGGTGGGGAGTGACGCGTGTCTGCTGTCACCGTGGGGGATTGTTTGTTCCAGGGGGCTGAGTCAGCGCCAGGCAGCCTGGGGGGTGGGAGGTGCAACACTCGCCGCCTGCTGGTGGTGCCAGCTCTGGGGCAGACAGACGGCACCCTTCCGCTCCCTGCTGGACCCTGTTGCTGTGCCTGACAGAGTCAATGGGGAGTTGGTGGGGCTGCTCCAGATGGCCCCAGCTCCCTCCAGGAAGCCCGTGTTCTCTCCTTTCGAGCCTTAAGGGGTCCGGGATGCTTGGGGGGTGGGCCCGCTGCTTCATCCTAGGGCTGGTGCTCAGGGGAGGGGACTCCAGAAGGCTCCTCTGCCAGCCTTTCTCCCATGCCAGCTCCCCCCAGGTCTGTCCCATCATCCTGTCAAACACCTGCTCCCCCCAAGAGTTTCCCATCCCATTGAGGACAGTGCCGTCCACCAGATGCCCCAACACCCAAAGTCACCTTGGGTCCCTTTGCCTCCACTTCACTGCCATTCAAGCCCTCTGGATTCTGGCTTCTAAATAGCTCTGGAATCCATCCCCACCTCTCCATCCCCACTGTCCCTCTCTCCACTCAGATCACCACACCTCCCCACCGCAAGCCCCAGCCGCAACACTCCCAATAGTCCCCTGACTGGTCTGGCCTGAGTGTAGTAAAGTGGTTAAAATTTTAACTCTGGAATCTAACGGGTTTAGAAACCTGGCTTGCCACTAACTGGCTATGTGGCCTTGGACAAGTCATTTAATCTATCTCAGTTTCCTCATCTGCAAAATGGAAGTGATAATACCAGCACCTACGTCATCAGGTTGTTGTAAGCATCAAATGAGTTAACAAACATAAAGCCTGTTGGCATGGAGGAAGCATCGTGTATGTCTTGGCTGGGACCGTTAGCCAGTTTGTACTTCCTGTTCGGTCAATCCTAAAACATCAACCTAACCACCCTGCTTTGCTGCTTTATACCCCTCGATGGCTCCCCTTTACTTCTGTGTTGAAGTCCAAACATCTGGTCCGGCCTCACAAGGCACCCACGTCTGGCGCTGCTGACCTCTCCAGCCCATCTTTCACCATTCCCGTCTTTCTTCCTGCTCGCCTCACACTTTCACTTTAGTCATATAGAACCTGCAAGCTTCCTGAATGTTCCTTGTTCTTTCAACCCTCTGCCTTGGTACCTGCTGTTCCTGCTGTTCAGACTGCCTTTCCCGCATTTGTTCATCAAACTCCTACTCAAGAGTCCAGCCTGAACTCCCCATCCCCACGCCACGCTGAATCAGGCACCCACCCCAGGTTCTTCCTGCACTCCACAGCCCTGATCACCCTGGATGTAGTTCACAGTTTTTCTCCCAAGTCTGGGGTTCCTCCCGGGCAGGGGCTGTGTCCCAGGCCTCTGGGACCCTAGTGTTCAGCACGGGGCCCAGCGGAGAACACACTATCCCTTGGGATGTTTTGGATGGAGGTGTAGTGGACATGTCCTGAACTGGGCATCAGCACACTAGAGTTCCATTCCAAATTGTGTGACCTTGGGCCAGGCTCCACCCCTCTCTGGGCCTGAGTTTCTCCACCTTTGCAGCACGTCCCATCTCGTCCGATCCCCATGTGTGAATCTTATGCCACAGAAGAATGCGTGGGGGGCCATAAGCTGCTGCCCCAACCCTGACGGGCACACGCCCCTCCCCCAGATCATAGCCTTTGACGAGCTGCGGACCGACTTCAAGAACCCCATCGACCAGGGGAACCCAGCGCGGGCAGTAAGTGATACATGTGTTGTGCCGAGGTGTGTCCGTCCGTCTGTCTTGCCATATGTCGCGGGTGGAGGACGGCGGGAGGACAGGAAGACGGAGGTAGAGGGGACGGTGGCCGTGCCCCTTCCTCTGCCTTGTCCCAGCCCCCAGCAAACACCTGGCTCGGGCTCAGGGCTCGGGTTCCTCCTGGCGGGGCAGCCGTTGCCAGGCTCTGGGCCGTTGCCATGGAGACGCGGGTGAAGATCCCTCCATGGTGACGGTCGCTATGGGGACGGCGCGGCTGCTTTCCTGCCGCGCCGCCGGAAACGCCGCAGTCTGCTCTGGCGCCCCCTGGCGGCCACGTGCAGGGAGGGGGGGGCGTGGGAGGGGGGCGGGGCGCCCCCAGTGCCCACTCCTTCACCTCCACCATTGCGGTCTTTTCCTCTCCCTACAGCGCGAGCGTTTAAAAAACATCGAACGCATCTGCTGCCTCCTGAGGAAGGTCAGTGTCAGGGCTAGGGGCAGGAGGCTCCTAGCCGAGCTCAGCGCCACTGTAACCCAGAGCCGGGCCTTCCCCCTCTGCGGCCTGTTTGATCTGCTCTGCCACGTGGGAGGGAGTGGGAGGCTAGAAGCCCTTTCAGTCCCCAGAGGTGATGGTGGGTGGGCACCTCCCAAGTGCCCTTGAAGCTTGGATCTGTCCTAGCACCTGGCCGCTGACCTCTCACCCTCACTCCCCAGCTGGTGGTCCCAGAATACTCCATCCACGGCCTCTTCTGTCTGATGTTTCTGTGTGCAGCAGAGTGGGTGACCCTGGGCCTCAACATCCCCCTCCTCTTCTACCACCTCTGGAGGTGAGGGTAGCAGCTGCCTTCGGGAGGGTGAGATGGGAGAGCGGGGCAGGATGTGGGTGGGAGCCTTGAGGGTGGGCACTCAGGCCCCTCTCTCCCCCCAGGTACTTCCACCGTCCTGCGGATGGCTCTGAGGTCATGTATGACGCGGTCTCCATCATGAATGCTGACATCCTCAACTACTGCCAGAAGGAGTCCTGGTGCAAACTCGCCTTCTACCTGCTCTCCTTCTTCTATTACCTGTACAGGTGAGGTCCTGCCCATGGCAGTCAGAAGTCAGGGAAGGGATGCTCCAGGCACCATCCCTCCAATCCCAGGAATGGCTGGGCCCCAAGTTCCTGCCCTTTGCCCTTGATGACTGAGGGCAACCTAGGGCGCGACAGGGTGGGTGGCCAGTAGTGGGCATGCTCGCGACTTGGCTCACTGCCTCGTCTTCCCACAGTATGGTTTATACGTTGGTGAGTTTCTAAGGGGGAAGCCGGCCAGGGAGCGAGCCCAGAACGGACCGGACGCCTGTGCACCCCCAGCCCTGCCCCTGGGCCGCAGAGGCCTCAGCCCTGGGGAGGGAGGGGGCACTGGTGCCCCCAGCCTCCTCTCCCACACCCCCAAACTGCTGCTGCGGGGACTTCCCGCCTTCAGAGCCCCCTCCCCTTGGACTAGGGCTGGGCAGAGCTCTAAATAGGGGCAGGAGCTCCTCTGCCAGCCTGTGGGCATGGCAGTCAGTCCTGGAAGGGGCGGGACCTCTGGCCTTGTCCACTTCAGAGGGCATTTAGGCCCTGCCACGGGGCAGGGCTTGACCCTGGAAGTTCTGGGCCGCCCCCTCCACCACCACCCCCACCCTGGGGCTCCCCCTGCAGGTGGGGCGGTACCCACACCGGGAATGAGCAGGCTCAGCAGGGGGGCAGCCCCACCCCTAGTCTTCCCTCCCCCCTCCCCCAGGCTTTCTCTCCAGACCCCTCCCTGTCCCCCCTTGCCCCAACCCCAGCCACCCTGTCTCTTGGACCTATTTTCTATGTTGCCTGGAGGAGTCCGGCACCCCCTCCCCGGCCGTTTGTGACAAAATATGAATAAACTACTGCAAACACGTCTGCTCCTAAAAGGCTTAAAGAGGTGATGGGGGAAAGGGACCGCATAGGGGGCAGTCCTGAGCTAAATCCTTAGCACAGCTGGCCTCACGCCACTAGCCTACAGACCCCACTAGGGACCTCCTCAGATGGATCAGAGGCCTTTGAGGTCTCCTTAGCAGCTGCCCACTTCCATTCTCACTTTCTCAGCCACAGATAAACAACTATTTCTGCTGAAACACTTCCATCTGCCTTCCGAGGCAGTATCAAGGCCACCAACTCCAGGGAGCCCTCCCTGGATCCCCCTCCTTGGAGAAAGCCCGAGCCTGGTCCCCTGGGCAATGCAAAGGCCCACAAGTGTTGGCAAATCCCCCCATAAGCCCCAGAAACAAGGCTCAAACGAAATCAAGGAAACCAAATCTTCAATGTATGGAAAAATCAGTGCCAGTGGGGACCGGGGGGTCACCGGACCAGGTGGAAGGTCAGCCAGTATATCATGAGGGGCTGAAAGGCTGCAGCTCCCAGAGTCAGGTAGAGCTGGAGACGTTGCCGGGGGGCCGGGCCCCCCATGCTGTCGGGGCCCAGGGCTGCTGTTCGCAAAGAGCGCACCTGGAATGAAGGAGAGAGCTGAAGCTGGGCCGGGAAGGGGAAGCTTGTCCCCAGCTCCGACCCTAGGAGAAGAGGAGCCAGCCCCAGACTCACGATGAAGTACATGAGCGCGGATGAAGTCCAGGCCAGCGCCACGTAGTAGCCATCGCTGCCGAAGAGCAGGCCCGTGAGAACACTGAGGATCATCCTGCAGCGGGCAGGGGTGGGGGAGGGAGGAAGAGAAGGCTGGAGACCTCGCAAGGGTCCAGGCCTGAGACTGCCCCAGAGCCCAGCCTAGACCCCGCCTACCATCACCAGGGCCCTTTCCCCCCAACCTGTCCCCCCAGGGACCTAGACTCGAAATGAATTGGGAGGGCCAGGACTCAGCCCTAGGACCTGGATCTGAGACCCCCTTCACTACACTACCCCAGCTCACCCCTCTCCCCTGTGCTCCCAGGGTGACTCTCAACACATTCCTGACCTCCTGAGCAACACTGCGCAGCCCCTGAGGAGGCTGCTGAAAACAGGCGCCCCCTCTAGTAGAGAGGAGCTAGAGGGGGTCCAGGGTCACAGTTCGAGGCTGTAGTTATGCAGGCCGGGAACCCAGAGCGGTAGGCACCCCCGACCCAGGCGAGCCTCCCTCTTGGCCCACAGGTGCTCACCCCACATATTTGTAGCCGCTGTAGGCCAGCAGGTGGAAGGTGCTCAGGTCGCTGCGCACGGTGGCCAGGTAGACGCCCAGGAGCAGAGCTAGCACCTCCATCACAACCCACACCAGTGCCGTGCTCGCACACAGGCCCAGCACCTCTGGGGAGAACCTGTGGCCGTGTGGGGGTGAGGTGAGGGGAGCCCCAAACCAGCCATCCCGTGGCAGGTGCAAGACTGGGGGCACGAGTGGACTTGGGAGCTGGCACAAATCCCCTAGGGAGGCGAGGAGAGGAGTCAGGAGTGGGGAAGTGGTGGGAATGGGGAAGGGGTTGGCACTGACCTTTTCTGAATGCCCAGCGCCATCCCAGCCAGCAGCACGTAGGTGATGAAGGCCATTGCTGCCAAGAGCCAGAGAGATGCCATCAGCCTGGTTTCCTCAACCAGAGCCACCCCCCACTAGGTATTCAGAGCCACTGACACCCCCGTACTTCCTTCCCTGCATATCCCAACATGCTCGACCTCCACACTCAGCTCCCCAGTGCCCTGCCTGGGATGCCTGTTCCTGCTCAGCCCTCTCCCACTGTGTAAGTGCTACCTGACCCTTCTCTCAGGACCACCAAGCCACCTCCTTCCCCGTCCCTGTACTAGGAAACTCACCAAAGTTTCCTGCTGTGTCTCAGAAACTACATCACAGGCCAGAGTCACCTCTGCTATTTTCACAAAAGCTCAGACGGCAGCTGGGTTTTCACAGCAATTTCAACTCCTCAGTCCTGTCCTCTGCCCCCTTTAAGAACCAGAACTGATGTGCCCACAAGAGGGCACAGTGTCTGGAGACAGCAAACCAACTCTACCACCTATAAGCTGTGTATCCTCAAAGATACTCAACTCTCTCTGAGCCTTGGCTTCAACGTGTAAAACACGGATGGCAGTTCCTGCCTTACACAGTGACTATGAGAGGGAAACAAAATGAAGGAGGGAAGAAGAAACTGTGTCTCTCCCAGGGCAACTGGGCTGTTTGGCTGCCCTCCTGGTAGCCCTTCTGAGGGCTGGCCCGGGCATACTCACCCCTCCTCCAGCGTGTCCACCAGGGGCCTCGCCTTGTGCAGGCCCCAGGACAGAGAGAAGTCAGATGCAGAGTCTGCCAGCCACTGCACAGTGTGGGCGGCCTGACCCATGCCATGTAGACAGGCAGTTGTGGGAACCCAGAAGGGAGTGACCACCTCCTCAAAGAAGGGGATACTGAAGCAGGCCTTGGAGGACACGTAATAACAGTGATAACGGCTAATATTTACTGCGTGCTTCCTGTGTGCCACGTGCTGGCTGAGCACACACATCCCTTCGCTGAATTTCCAAAACAGTCCTCTGTGGTAGGAACTGTTGTTATTCCAGTTTTTCAGGAGCATGAAAGTAGCCACCTGAGGTCCCATAGCTGGAAGTTGCAGGGCCAGGTCTAAACCCAAGGCTCCAGCTGGGGAGGGACATGGTCTAAGTCAAGTGGCAGGAAGGTCTCAAAAGGGAGTACCCTGAGAGCACACCCAGGAAGCTGCTTACTGGTCACCCTACTCTGTCTACCTGGTCTACCTGGCATCTAGGGACACCACAAAAGCCACACACAAAAGCACCAAGAGCAGATGCTGAACCAACACATGAGCCTCTCTTCTTGTTGGCGCCTCAAGGTACAAGTCCCCCCATAACCCCTAGCCCAGATCAAAGACTCACTGGGGATATAGAGGTCGGGGGCGTTGAGGTCTTGCCGTGGAGGCAAAGGCACATCACGACTGTACTGCACTTCCCAGTTCTGGTGGTGGCAGCAGCAGCCAGGTTAGGAGGAAAAGACAAGAGAGGAAAGAAGGGGGTTGAGATCTGGGGGCCAGACTCTGGGGCAGGATGAGGGAGGCAAAGGGGTCCACCAGCTCACCTGGTAGGCAGCTCACCTGGTGTGTGTAGGGGAAGACCAGTAGCCCTAGCTTCTTGGCCACATAGGCTGTGTCCACAGCGAAAAAATACTTGAGTTTGTTCACAGACACAAAACGGTGCAGCTGGGAGGGGAGAGAGGAGGCTGTGGGCAAGCTGCACCCCAAACCTCAGGGTGCTCCTCTATGCGCTCCTTCCCTGAGGGCTGCTGTGAGGATTAGGTGGGATCCCGTGATGCCCCAGCCCTGGCCAGAAATCCTGCCACCCTTGCCCTGGGGGTGGGCCACACCTCCTTGTGCACCATGTCCTTCCCATGGGATGCGATGGAGCCGCCATAGGCCATAGCCATGTTGGCCACTGGGTCCCCAATCAAGTGGTTGACATTGAAGGCCACGTCGGCTCCTGGGGCTGGGTATCCCCCCGGCTGGCTGGAGTAAACACCGCTTGTGTCATCGAAGAGGGGAGGGGGATCCGGAGCTGCCCGGGCCCTGTGCTTGGAGCCTGTGGGTTTGTAGGTACCAGAGTAGGTGACAGGAATACCAAGCATGAGCCCAAACCACTGCCCCTTCCCCAGGCTGGGAAGCCCTGTATGGGTCCTGGGAGCACCAAGCAATCTGTGCGGGAAACTAGCTGGATGAGGAGTAGTTGACCCAGAAAGAACTTTGATGAGGGATCCTTTTGGAGAGGTGCTAAATGTGGGCAAAGAAAGAGCTGAGGCAGCCCCTGGAAGTGGTTGCCCGTCTGAGGGTTCCTGGGGGCCTCCTCAAGGGGACTGATCTCTGAACTGAGCCTTGGAGACAGAGTTTGCTAGGTGAAGACAATCGGCAGGGCATCCCCGCATGTACAAGGGTGGGAAAGGCGACGGCTGGGTACGCGGAGGCCCTGGGCAGTGGTGAGAAACCCTACCAGGGTCATGACAGGGAAAGGAAGTTTGGGAAGCAAACCCCATTCATGCCCGAGTAGAGCACGGGGATCCCAGCAGTGCTGTCACCGCCCGATCTGATCTCAGGTTTGGGCCGAGAGGGCGAAGTCCAGGACGCGTTGCACAGTCTTACGGGGCAGGAGTCCGAATGACATCCGCCGCCCTGGGCAGCGGTCACGGCCGCCCCTCTCCCTCAGAGTGAGCGGGCCGCGCAGCCGACACTCCTCGGGCCGGTCGGCCCGCGCCCCCGCCCACCCCGCGCCCCACGCACCGTGGGCTACGTAGCCCGAGTGATAAGCCATGGCCCCGACGCTCGCTCTTTCCGAGGGCCCGCTGCGTCGCCTCGTGGTACGAATACTAGTGAGGCAGCTGCTTCGTTTCCTGAGCACCGACCGAGGTTACCGAGCAGCCAGACACGTCCCCGTCCTGTCCGACGATAGCAGCATGTCCGCAGCGTCATCCTCTGCCGCCTGCCATTGGCTCCTCGGCGGCGCCGGCTCGCCCATCCCCTCTCCCAATTGGTTACTGGCGTGCCCTCGCCGAAGTGGATTCGGCAATAACCAACTTCCGGTCGGGGGAATAGGCGGAGCAACTTGAGGCGCTCTCGGATTGGATAGTGCCGTTGTTAGTTCGCGGCGGAGCAGCCAATAGAACGGTTAAAGTAGGAGGAGGTTGAGAAGTATTTCCGCGCCTGCGCACTGGAGCACTTGACGCTCTACCTGCCACGACTACAGCGGGAAGAGACCCGGCGGAGGCTGGCGGCGGCTGGACTCCGGAATGAAGTTTCGCTCGCGGGACGTAATCCAAGAGGGAGTGGGACAGTGGGGCTATGACCAAGCCCTGTCCCTCGGGGCTCTTTCCCCTCCTTCTCAATGCTAGCTTTCCTTCCCCGTCCTCCATACTTCCCCCAGTACTGGCGCGGAGCCCGGGCAGCCGGGGCGGGATGCTGGTAGGAGCCCGGGCCGAGCAGTGACTGCGCGGCCTAGCGAGCTCCGGGATGCTGACTCCTCCTCCCGCCTCCCACCACTCCTTTCCGCGCGGGTGCTGTCCGCTGTCTGGTGCTGAAATTCCCTACCGCCACTGCCGCCATCCTGCAGACTCCGAGGGCCTGGGCTCTCGACACACACACACGCACACACACACAAACACACACCTGGGCTCTCGACACACACACACGCACACACACACAAACACACACCTGGGCTCTCTACACACACACACACACACACACACTACATGTATTGAAAAACCGAGGTCCGGGTCTGAAGTCCCAGAAATTGGGTGGTAATAAAGTGGGTGGTAATAGTTGGGATAGGATCCTGCACCAGGCTTGTCCCGTCGACTCTCCCGTGGTCCAGGTGATTTGTGGGTGGAGGTGTGCCGATTCGCCTCCTGAAGCTGTGGTTGCAACTCCTGAGTCATTGCCAGCCCTTCAGTCATCTCGAAGTGAGACCCCCAAGCCTCACTCATGACCTCAGGGGCTCCTTTCTCTCCACCTTTCTCTCATTCCCACCTTCCCCGGAGACAGTCTTCGGGGCCTCCCTTCACACAGACCTCCAGCCACCACTTTCTACAGAGCAAGATCAGGTCCTCTTCGATCTGCCTCTAGTTAGCTACCCAGCGTCCAGTTACACCAGGTGACCTTCCTGCTCTCCGAACTCAGTCCACGTGGTCCAATTGCAGTGCCTTTGCCCAGAAGTCCCCTCCACCTGGGATGCCCTTCCCCCTCATATCCACTTGTCCAAAACCTAATTATCCTTTAAGAGTCAGTTCAACTTGTGCCTCTCAGACAGAGGGAAGAGTCCTGGCTTGGAATGGAGGCCGGAGGCCAGGCTCTAGGCTCCCTCTGGGTGCAGTAGTTTGCCCTGGATGTAAATTCCATGAGGACAGGGACTATGTCATTCTCCACTTCTACACTTGTCTTCGCGATGCTCGTGAATGCTTCACAGTACTTGCATATAGAAGACACCTAATAAACATCTGCGCCTAATAATTTTTTTTTTTTAATGGATGAAACTCTGGTTCACTCCTTTTTTCTCTCTACCGTTTCGGTTACTTCATCTTTAAATGGGTAGGGGTGTTGAACAGAATGGTCTTCGAGTTGCTCTTTGGGAAAAAAAAAAAAATCACAAAACAAACCGCACCTAGCATTGCAGCTCCCTATGTCCCACCCACTGATTGCCTACCTTGGGGGCTAGGCCCTGGCCCGGGGCAGATGTGAAGGTCTGAGGCCCCTGAGGGTCAGAGAGCTGCACTGGGGCCACCAGTACCTGGGAGGGGGTCCTCTCATGCAGGACGAATCCCACTCGCCTGGACAGCATGATGAATGTGCATTGAATCCAGCACCTTTCCATCCCCATTTCTCCGGTGGGAAAACTGAGGTTGGGGGTGAAGGGTGCCGACTCAAGATCACAAAGCCTAGGGCCCCGGGTGTCCTGGCCTCCTGCTTGCCTGCTCTAAGTGGAGCCCAGCTCCTCTGCCCAGCTAACGAGGTTCACCACAGCTTTCAAGGCTGTAACTGCCCCCTCCACCACCACAAGCAAGGCTTCAGGGGTGGGGTCTGGGTGAGCTCAGGCCTGGGCCTACTCAGAGATAGGACCCCGCGGGTACCCACCCTCTTCGAGATTCATTTTACAGCAGGGGAGTCTCAGGCCCCAGAGAGCAAGGACTCGTCCAAGGTCGCAAGCTCGATCGCGGCAGGAAGGGAACCCAGGCGTCCGTCCGCCCAGCCTGGGCTTCTCAGGGGTGGGGGCAGCACCCGCGGTGCCAGGCGCTGCCGGCGGCGCAGAGGGTGCCGCGGGGGCGGGGTCAGCGGAGGGCGGGGCGCCGGGCACCGCGGCTGCCAACGCCACCGCGGCTGCCAACGCCTCCGCCGCGCTAAGGCTCTAGCTCCGCGCACTCCCTCCGCGGCCGCTGAGCCGAGCGGACGCCCTCCGGGGCCGCGCCGCAGCCCTCCGCGCTCCCCCCTATCATGCCCCGGGCCCAGGCGGGGGCCGCCCAAGCAGCCAGGACACCATGCCCGAGGGCGGCGGTGGCGGCGACGGCGGGGAGGTGCCCGCGCTCATCCCGGACGGCGAGCCGCTGCGGGAGGAGGTACCGGCTCTGTGTGGTGGGGGCCGGAGCCGGGGCTGGAGCGGGAAGAGGGGGACAAGGGAAGGGGCGACCCCCAAGGCGGGGGCTGAGGAGGGAAGTCCGGAGACCCTGTGGCCAATGACGTCACTGGGGTAGCCTGCGTCCTGCAAGAGGTCCTGGGACCTAGGGGCCCACGTGGGGGTAGGGGTGGGGTTGGCTGGGAAGGGATATGGGGGCAACTCCCGCCCCCGACGCCCCCTCATCCCGCCTCGCCTTCCTGTGACGTCAGCACCTGGCCCCTGCGCGGCCCCATTCTGCAGCGCTGCCCCTCACCCCCAGAGCCCCGGGGTCAGGCCCCCAGGCACTCACGAGGTGCCGGGGCGGCGCCTGCAATGCAGCAGCGGTAGCGGGGACTCGGGGGGCGGGGAGCGGAAGGAGGAGGGGAAAGAGGGAGGGAGGTGGCCTTTGGTACCCCTTCTCCCTCTCCCTGAGGTGAGGCCCCAGGGCCCATCATGCTGGTTGGGACCCTCAGAATGGCCCCTCCTCAGTCCTAGCCACGAAGAGGGTCTGCAGGGCTGTAGGGCCCAGTGTGGGGTGTTGGGGGTGGTGGGTGGTGAGTAGATCTCTGTGTGTGTTTCGGTGGACAGAGGTTGCTTGTGGGTGTGTGAATGTCAGTGCGTGCTCCGCACACCTCGAATGGAATATACGTGCCCTACAGGCAGGTGAAGGTCTGGTGGCTTGGGTGAAATGCTCACGTGTGAGTGCATGTGAGTGTATCGTCCTGCGGTGTGTGGGTCTCTCCCGGTAGTCTGTAGGGTGTGGGTGTCAAGTCGCAGTAGGGGTGGGGGCATGTGCACCGTGGTAGGTAAGGGGCTGCCGTGTCCCTGCGCTTCAGTGAATGTGTAACATTTATGTGCATCTGTGTCCTGTGGTGGGTGGGTTGGGGGAGGGGATGCGTGTGCACCTGTGCACCAAGTTACAGTGGGGGAGGGGGGTTGCGCCCTGGGCTCTGGTGAGGGTCTGCTGCGTGCTGGATAGACAGGCAGTGGTCACATTCCCGGTGGGAGGTTCTTCCGTGAACTTAGGGTGGGGTGGGGTGGGGGTCGCGGATGAGGGCAGGTGCATCCCTCTGGCCCCGCAGGTCAGGGTAGTGGTATGCCTCTGTGGTGGGCGGCTGCTCTGGGCTGGGGTGGGGACAGTTCCTCTCCTCCTGGGTTTCTCACAGCCTGGTGGGGGTGGGACTGTGGGGCAAAAGGTGGCCCCTTAAACCCCCACCCCTGCTGCTTCCTCCAGATCACGTCTTCCTTCTCCCCCTTTTCACCCCTTCTCTCTCCTTAGGCACCTGGGGATGAGGCGGGAGCCAGGCTGGCAGCCCGGGCCAGGGAGTGGTCCCTGCTGCCCAGCAGCTGTGTGCCGCTCCACCCCCAGCACAGACGGGGAGTGGAGGACGGCACTCCATCTGCTCCCCACCCCACCACCCAGACTCACACCTCTCCCTCTCTTCCTGTTTCTCGTTTACTTGAAAGCCTCGCCCAAGTCTCCTGCTGTCCCTAGCGAGACCAAGGGACCAGAGGGAGTTGCAGGGTAACGGTAATAATATTTATTCCCATGGCCAGACCCTGTGCCAAGATCTTCACACATTATGATCTCGATGAATCCTCACAACAACCCCAGTTTACAGAGGAGGAAGTTGAGGTCCAGAGAGGATGAGGGAACTGCCCAAGTCATACAGTGAGTGGTGGAGCCAGCACCCAATCCTGGGCTCCTAAGCCCATGCTCTTCACCCCTAGGACCCCTGCCACCCTGGCTTCCCACACCACCAGGTCCAGGAATCAGTGCCCAGAGAGGGCAGGGATATGGCCACAATCACACAGCAAATCGGGAGCAAAGTCAGGACCAGAGCTCAGTTTTCTCAGTGGCCAGTCATGGGGGAGAGGGGGGTCCTCTCCTCTTTTGGCAGAGATGGGTCTATTTTGTCCTACATGCCCCTGACCGAGAGATGACAGGGCATGGTGGAGGATAGGCTTGGGGCAGACAGGCCTGGGTTTGAGTCCTGCAGCTCGACTGTCAGTTGGCCAGAAGGGTGAGGCCTGGAGCAAGTTGCCCCGTCCCTCAGAGCCTCAGTTTCCTCCTCTGTAAAGTGGGGGCACAGCACCACCTCGTTCAGTGGCTTCCGCAGAGCAGCAGGCACAGCTGATGGCCGCGTGCTGACCCACGCGTCTCCTCTCTCTGCCCACTCCGCAGCAGCGGCCCCTGAAGCAGTCCCTGGGGAGCTCCCTGTGCCGCGAGTCGCACTGGAAGTGCCTGCTGCTCACGCTGCTCATCCACGCCTGCGGCGCCGTGGTGGCCTGGTGTCGCCTGGCCACGGTGCCACGGCTGATCCTGGGGCCCGAGGCGGCCCTGGCCCAGGGGGCTGGGGGCCCGCCGCCCACCTACCCAGCCAGCCCCTGCTCGGACGGCTACCTGTACATCCCACTGGCCTTTGTCTCCCTCCTCTACCTCCTCTACCTGGCCGAGTGCTGGCACTGTCACGTGCGCTCCTGCCAGGCGCCGCGCACCGACGCCAACACGGTGCTTGCCCTGATCCGCCGGCTGCAGCAGGCGCCGCCCTGCGTCTGGTGGAAGGCCACCAGCTACCACTACGTGCGGCGCACCCGCCAGATCACCCGCTACCGCAACGGCGACGCCTACACCACCACGCAGGTCTACCACGAGAGGGCCGACAGCCGCTCGGCTCGGGGCGAGTTCGACTACTCGGCCCACGGCGTCCGCGACGTCTCCAAGGAGCTCGTGGGCCTGGCCGACCACGCGGCCACACGGCTGCGCTTCACCAAGTGCTTCAGCTTCGGCAGCGCCGAGGCCGAGGCCTCGTACCTCACGCAGCGGGCCCGCTTCTTCAGCGCCAACGAGGGCCTGGATGACTACCTGGAGGCCCGGGAGGGCATGCACCTGAAGGACGTGGACTTCCGCGAGTCCCTCATGGTCTTCGCCGACCCTCGCAGCCCGCCGTGGTACGCGCGCGCCTGGGTCTTCTGGCTGGTGTCGGCGGCCACGCTGTCCTGGCCGCTGCGCGTTGTGGCGGCCTACGGCACGGCCCACGTGCACTACCAGGTGGAGAAGCTCTTCGGCGCCAGCTCGCCCGCACCCGGGGCCGGGCCCAGCGGGCCCCCGCTCTCCCGTGTGGCCACGGTGGACTTCACCGAGCTCGAGTGGCACATCTGCTCCAACCGGCAGCTGGTGCCCAGCTACTCAGAGGCCGTGGTCATGGACGCCAGCTCGGGCGCCTACCTCCGTGGCTGCCAGCGCTGCCGCCGCTCCGTCAGCAGCAACTCGCTGCCCCCCGCCCGGCCCAGCGGGCCCCGCCTGCCTTTTAGCCGCAGCCGCCTCTCGCTGGGAGCTGGGGGCCGCGCCACGCCGGGGGTCTTCCGAAGCCTAAGCGGGGGGCCGCTGGGGCGCCGTGGAGAGGACACGGAGCCCCTGGAAAGCCCACCGTGCTACGAGGACGCCCTTTACTTCCCCGTGCTCATCGTCCACGGTGACAGCGGCTGCCAGGGGGACGGGCAGGGTGCGCTCTGAGACCCACGCGGCCCCCACACTGGCCCTCCCCCCACCATCCCACCACGGGGCTTCCATGCCTGAGTAATTGTTATCCAGAACAGGAGGGAAGACAGACCAGCACACAAGGGATGGGGTGGGGTTGGAGCCCTTAGACAGGCTAACATGCAGGGACCCACGGTCATTTTGGGGGCGGAGGGACACCACCGCGGTTGGGTCTACGTACCATCCCAGCATGGCTCCCCTCCAACCACCACCACGTCCCACCCCCTGCGATGGCGGACGATCTAGCCTGGGGGCCTCTCAGGCTGCGCAGGGAAGGAAGTTTCCGGAAAGCCTGGGCTGGGGGAGGAGTCCCAGGGACAGCTGTTGCCTGCAGCAGAGGGCTGCCTATGGACTCTTCCCTGCATGGCTGAAGCCACGTCGGGGGCCCTCGAGCAACCCAGAAGCACAAATCGGTGGTTTGGGGCCGCCCAGCTGGGCTGGCATCCATGAACCTGAAGAGCCGGCTACGGCAGCACCACGGCCGCGGCCCCACTACCCTCCCAAAGTCCCCGTCCTCCTTCCCTGACAGGCCCGTCCCTGCCTGCCCTCTGGCCTCTGCTCAGGGCCAGTCCCTGATCAGACCCTGTGGTGCGGCCCCTCTACCAGGAGCCTGGTTCTTGGAGCACAGCCCTGTCCCACCCCACCCCCCTGTCTTCCCTGGTCCACCCTCCCCTGCACATCCAGTCACCCCTGTAACCCGGGGTTCTTTCCCAGGGCCCCATCTCAATTCCATATTCCCTGGTCTCTGCTCCTGGCCCCAGAAGTCCATGTCCGCCTCTGTCAGCCGCGCACACGCCTTCCAGGCTGTGTCCTCTCATCGCCCCCGACTTCTCTGCTCTTTACCTTCCTGATGACCCACGGGGCTCAGGGCTATCGGGCATCCGAGGGGCCTTGGCCCCGGCCACAGCCTCTTGGACGATGCCCTTGCTCTGCCATGGAGGCCCCTGCTTCCCCCGTCCCTGGGGCTTGGCCCAGGGGACACCAGCCCTCCCCCAGGGAGGAGAGAGTAGTCCCTTCCCTTCCAACTGGGGCTTCCACCCGCTCTCATGGGCCGGTGGGGGAGGGAGGAGGCAGAGAAAATGCAGATAAAATAAAAGGTATGAAATGGAAGGTCTTCTCACGTGCATTCCTGGGTGGGGGGTTCAAGGCCACTACAACAAACACAATGGGCCATGTTGGGTCCGGGAGGGGATGCAGGGTGGGGCTGCAGCACCCCCAGGAGAGGGTGAGCTCCCTGCCTGGCCTGGGGTCTCTGACACTCAGATTTAGGTTGCTCTGAGCAGCTGACTCCACCCGACCGGTGTCTGGGTCGCTTCTAAGAGACTGTCCAAATGGCCCCTCTTCCAGCCCAGCAGCGGTTTCCATTCTGCTGCTGGGTGTGCTGAGGACTAAGGGAGTGTGGCTGGTCCCCAAAGTGGGAAGGAAGAGGTACGGCCTGTGGCGCAAATTCAGTTCCCCCGATGGCTGCTGGTGTCATGGATCTGGGGGAATGGGCACTGAGCAGGTCAGAGGACGCAAAGCTGGAAACAGCCAGCCCCAAATCAGGGCATGGGGTCTGAAGACGGAAGAGGGCAAAGGAAGGGCCTCCCTCAGTGGTGGAGCTCGGGCGGCCCTTGGAAGTGACATCTTCCTGTACAGCTGTGCAGGGTGTTCACTGTGCAAGAGGCAAGTGTGGGTGGAATCCCACCTGTGGGCCACTCCTCAAGCCCTGGCACGAAGCTGCATCCGCTTGGATGAAGGGCACCCTTTTCTAATCCATGCAAAAGCACCATAATGGCCAGTGGTGGCCCTAGAAGAGCGCAGAGAATGGATGGGATTCCCCCAGGCAGAGACAAGGCGAAGAGTGCTCTGGGCAGTGGGAAGTGGGAGCTGCCTGCACAAAGGCTTGGGTGCAGGGCATGAAGCAAGGGTGGAAGCAGAGCTGTGGAAGAGGTGGCTGAGGCCTTCAACACCAATCCCTTAACTGGGGCATTGCCCTTGAACTGGGGCAAACTGGAGCCCTGGAAGGTGGTTGAGCAGGGAAGTGACAAGCTCAGGACTGCATATTAGGATTTTTAGCAGAATTCCAGCTGCCTGCTGGCCACATGGAGAGGGTGGAGTTAGAGACCAGAGCTTTCCCTGTGCATCAGCCCACTGCCTCACAGTGGGTGAAGTCAAACCTTTGTTCAGAAGTAACTTAGGTGGAAAACTCCATGGTGCCCAAACATTCAAGGAGGCTGCAGCAGGCAGGGGGGCAATGTGTGGCTCCGGCTCGTCCCCATGGGGAAGATTTCCCTCTTCCATCACCCTGCTCTAACACCTCAGCCACTAATGGCCCACCAACCACTATCCATTCTCCCCTCCTCAATACCAGAACCCCAGTTTTACTTTAGATGGCGATGAGCCCAGCTAAAAGGCAATATTTCCAGCCTCCCTTGCACATATGGTGTGGCTGTGTGACCTAATTTTAGGGTATGAGATATAAGGAGAAGGTCTTGGAAGGGATTTCTAAAAATGCTCCTTGAAATAGAAACAATATTGGTGAAGGCTAGTTCTGTCCTCTCTGCTTCATCCTGCATTTCGCCTGGAGTGCAGATGTGATAGTTGGAACTCCAGTAGCTACTTGGGACCTGGAGATGACCTTGAGAATTGTAGCCATGTGCTGAGGATAGCAGAGAAGCAAGATAAAAGACCTGGGGCTGGGAATTCCCTGATGGTCCAGTGGTTAGGACTCTGAGCTTCCACTACCGGGGAGCACAGATTCGATCCCTGGTCAGGGAACTAGGATCCTGCATGCCATGCGGCGTGGCCAAAAAAAAAAAAAAAAGACCCTAGGCTTCTGATGACACCATAGGTGTGTCCACATCATCCCTGGGTTGCCTGCTTTCAAACCCTCTCAGTGAAAAAGAGAAATAAACCATTAGTTTGTTTAAGCCACTGGTTTTTCTTGTCTCTATTACCAGCAGCCCATATTATTACCTATTTACTGCTGCATCACAAATTACCCCCAAACTTAGTGGCTTACAACGTCAATAATCATTATTATCTCTCCTGGTTTCTGTGGGTCAAGAATGCAGACATGGCACAGTGGGAGTGGCTTATCTCTGTTCCATGATGTCTAGGGCCTCTGCTGGAAGAATCAAAAGCCGGGAATCATCCATGAGGCTTGTTCATTCATGTGGCCGGCAGTTGACGCTGGCTGATGGCTGAGGGCCTCACTAGGGCTATCGGCTGGAACACCAAAAGAGGGCCTCTCCATGTGGCTTGGGCTTCCTTTTAACTTGGTGTCTAGGTTCCAAGGACAAGTGTACCAAGACAGTGGAGGCTGTATTGCCCTTTGCAATCTAGCCTCAGAAGTCACATGCATCACTTCTGCCCCTTTCTATTGGTTAAAGCTATTACAAAGGTCCACCCAGTTTCAAGGTGAGGGAACATAAGACCCCGCCTCTCACTGGAGGCTTGCCAACATCGCATTGTAAGATTAGCACGTGGGATGGCAGATCTATTAGTGGCCATCTTCAAAAATGCAATTGGCCAATGAGCCAAATGCCATTCCTAACAAATCAACATCTATAGACTGGTCTGAAAAATTAGCACCAACCGTTTTTTTGTGTTTTGTTTGTTTTTGGGGGGTTTTTTTTGGCTGCACCGTGTAGCTTGTGGGATTGACCAGGGGTTGAACCCGGGCCTCGGCGGTAGACTGCCAGGGAATTCCTGAACACCAGCCATTTTATAATGTTTGTTTGAGGGAGAAGGTGGTGGTATATCAGATGTGGGCCTACTAGGGGCAGAATGACATGCTTAGGTCATTTATTTGGGCCCTCTAGCCTACAGTAGATTAAATATGGCCACAGACTCTTTGTAGCTCATCCCCTCAAGAGGTGGAATCTATTTCCTTGCTCTCTAAATCTGGGCTGGCCTTATGACTTGCTCTGTCCAGTAGAATGTGGCAGAAGTGAGGCTGCACAGCTTTGGAGGCTAGGCCTCGAGAGGACTTGCAGCTTCCACCTGTGCTCTCTCGGAGCCCCGAGACCACCAGGCTGTGAAGATGCCCAGCCTAGTCTCCTGACAGATGAGAGGTCACATGCCCCAGCCAAGAGCCTGGACGTGCCAGCCCAAATGGAGCCGCACATGACTGTAGCCACAGGAATGACCCCCAGGTAAGAGTAACAGACTAGCAGACGAACCACCGAGCTGATCCCAGCCCAAATTGCTGACCTACAGAATGGTGAGAAATAAGAAATCCTTGCCGTTTCAAGCCACTAAGTTTTGGAGTGGTTTGTTACATGCAATGGATAGCTGATACAGGCTCTGAACCCATTTCCACCTCTTAATGAAGGGTCACTGGGCCTGCAAAGCCTGGTGAAACTGGAAACCCCAGTGTCTGCTGGACAGCTCCCATCTGGTGGTCTGCTGTCTCTTGTTCATGTTTGGTCTCTATTTGAGCCAACAGTGAACCAGGATACCCCATTCTAAACCATTCTCAAAGGAGAATAATGGCTGAGGAAGGGGGCAGAGCTTTGTCCCCAGATCCCAGAGACCTCTGCCTCTGCTCTCTGATCGAGGCCTGACTCAGCTCCACACAGCACAGCTGAAACAAGTGCCCGATCTCCACACCCCCAACCCTGCTTCTCTCGATCTTTTCCATCTCAGGAAATAGTGTCACCACTGTTGCTTAAGCCAGGCGCTTGTATAGCAATCTTCTTCTTCATAGTTTTTTTTAAAAACTTTGTATTACGTAAAATTTCAAAGACCACAAAAGTAGAGAGATTGGTGCAACAAGGCCCTTCGTCTCCAGCGCCCAGCGCCTCAGCCATCGCCCACCAGGACCAGTCTTATTTCACCCACACCCCCTGCCCCACTTCTCCCAGCTCCAATTGGACTATCTCGAAGATCTGGAAGTTGTAACATTTGATCCATGAACACCTCCCTCACCCCTGACGTGACATCTACACCCAGGATTCTGCCTACAACACATCTCTCTAAACACCCCCAGTCCTCTCCAAGCCACCACCTTGCTCCAGGTCCCCCTAGGGGGTCCTCTTCCAGTGACAACCTTGGACTCCAACAAGGCTCCCCTTCCTCGCATCCCCTCCAGCCCATGCAGAATCACCTTAAAATATAAACCAAATCACATCTTCACCTCACTCAAAATATACCAGTGCCTCAGGACTTCCCTGGCGGTCCAGCAGCTAAGACTCCATGCTTCCACTGCAGGGGGCACGGATTCCATCCCTGGTCAGGGAAGGAAGATCCCGCATGCCTCGTGGTGCGAAAATATATATATATCAGTGCCTCAAGGAAAACCCAGACTCCTGCCCTGGCCCTCAGACCCCTGTGAGGTCTGGCGGACATCCCCAAGCTCCCCTCTCCTTTTGGAGCTCCAGCCACTGCGGCCTCATGCCTGATCCTGCAACAAACCAGGCTCCTTCCTGCCTCGAGGTCTTGGCACATGCTGTGCTAGCTCCAGGAGCCTTCCGCATCCCCAGCTCTTCCCGAGACGCCCTGACTGCTCTGTCTGAAGCCATCCACTGTTCTACCTCAGCTCCCTTTGCATTTCTTTTCTGCCACTCACCATAAGTGGCAACTATTTTTATTTATGTATGCATGAGGTTATTATTTGTTTCTTCTCTTAGAACTAAGCTATGGGAGGCAAATGGTAACAGGTGCAGACCGTTCAGTCTGACGGAGTTCCAATTCTGCCACTACCACCTGAGTGGCCCTGGGCAAGTTACTTATCCTCTCTCTCAGCTGCAAAATGGGAGATAATAATAGAATCTTCTGACTTCCAGGGGTTGTCATAAGGATTAAATAAGATAATATGCCACCATCACAAGATTGTAAATCAACTATAAAAAATAAATAAGTAAATAAAATCACAACAGTACTAAAAAAAAAAAAAGATAATATGCCACCATGCTAAAAACAGAGTTTACAGGATAGCAAGTGCTCAATGAATTTAGCTATCATCATCATTTGTACTATTACTGTTATTAATTATAAATAGGTACTCCAGGGCTTCCCTGGTGGCGCAGTGGTTAAGAATCCGCCTGCCAATGCAGGGGACACGGGTTTGAGCCCTGGTCGGGGAAGATCCCACATGCCTCGGAGCACCTAAGCCCGTGAGCCACAACTACTGAGTCCACATGCCACAACTACTGAAGCCCGCGTGCCTAGGGCCCGTGCTCCACAACAAGAGAGGCCACCGCGATGAGCAGCCTGCACACCACAACGAAGAGTAGCCCCCGCTCGCCGCAGCTAGAGAAAGCCCGCACGCAGCAACGAACACCCAATGCAGCCAAAATAAATAAAATAATTAATAAATAAATAGATAAATAGGTCCATATTGCGCATGTGCACACACACTCACCAGCAGCCAGCACAGCGCCTGGCATACAGTCAATGTCCAGTGAACATGTGTTAAGTGAATGATTCCACAGCTTCTACCAACACCTCTGGGGTTACTGGGGCTACAAGGTCCTGAGGATTGGCTGGTGGCCCGCTTCACCTTATCCTGTGGCCCAGACCTGCCAAAGGAGATTTGCATCACTCAGTCTCACTGGAAGTGGGCCCATGGGCCCGAGAAGGGCAGCCAGAAAAGTGTGTGCTGCCTCTCCAACCCAGAGCAGCCCATGAGGTTTTGTGTCCCCTCTGTGGATGCAGACCCAGAACTACCGGACCCCTAGAGCACCCCCAGGTGGCAGGCCCGTGCACTTTTTGTGAGTTTCATCTTCCTTCCCAGGTCACACCCACTGCCCTCTGTCCTCCAGAGCCCCTGAGTATGAATTTATCACTGAAGTGGCTGGAAAGGACAAGGACACGTCCCTGAGTCAGGGTGGAAAGGTGAGCTGCTGCCCCTCTGGGTGAAGGCAAAAAGGCCCTGGGAGTCAGATCAACAGCAACGAAGAAAAGCAGAGCGGCCAAATTGATAACTGCACACCAAGTGCCAGAGGCTGTGCTGGCTCTGCTCCAAGGAGGAGTTTCTGTCCAGTATGTCAGCTGAGACCAAAATCGGCTAATTTTCAGTAACCTGTGGTTGCCCAGGAAAAGGCAGTTGCATTTTTCTTCTTTTTGGCTGCTGTTTGTAAAACTTATAAAATAAAACTGACCAAAATAAAAATACTGATTGTTTTTTCAGTAGAAGAGTTTTAATTTTTGTGTTATAAAACACAATGTGGGTGGACTTCCCTGGTGGCGCAGTGGTTAAGAATCCGCCTGCCAATGCAGGGGACACGGGTTCGAGTCCTGGTCAGGGAAGATCCCACATGCCACGGAGCAACTAAGCCTGTGTGCCACAACTACTGAGCCTGCACTCTAGAGCCCGTGAGCCACAACTACTGAGCCCACATGCTACAACTACTGAAGCCCATGCGCCTAGAGGCCGTTCTCTGCAACAAGAGAAGCCACCACAATGGGAAGCCCGCGCACCGCAACAAAGAGTAGCCCCCGCTGGCTGCAACTAGAGAAAGCCCGTGTGCAGCAACGAAGACTCAATGCAGCCAAAAATAAATAAATAAATAAAATTTTTTTAAAAAGACCCAACGCAGCTAAATAAATATTGTAAAACACCACAATGTGTTATAACTAATATTTTAATATTAGACTAATATTTTAATAAAAATCAAGTTCAAAACTCTAAAAAACACTTCTAAAACAAACATAAGATCCTTGAAAATTTCAGACTCTGTGGACAGTTATGAAGTTAGGAGTTGGAGGGGAATTCCCCGGTGGTCCAGTGGTAGGACTCGTTGCTCTCACCGCCTGGGGCCCGGGATCAATCCCTGGTTGGGGAACTAAGATCGCGCAAGCCACGCGGTGCAGCCAAACGAAACAAAACAAAAACAAAACAAAAACAAAAAAAGCGCATCGCTCGCTTGTTTGCTGGGAAAGCAAGGGGTGGAACGTGAAGGACTCACCAGTGAAGGTGGCAGCTCCGGTGGTTTCAGGGACCGCCAACTGTGGGGTAGAAAGGAAGCTCCAATCTCCATCTTCAACCTGGCCCTCTTCCTTGAGCTCTGGATTCAGGCATACAGGTACCTTCTTGAGTAGCCCACTTGAGTGACTTCCAAATACGGCAAACGCAGTAGAGCCCACACTGAATAGCACCCATCTCTCCAAAGTGGCTGCTTCTTCCATGTCTCCACCTCCATGAATGGCACCACCAGGGGGAGCCAAAACCCGGCGGCCACAGTCCTCCTTCACATTCAGCCGGTCACTGGATCTGGTCCAAATCCACTTGCCAACCACCTCTCAACTTTACTCTCTCCTCCCATCCCAACTCTGCTTCTGCCTTGGTTCAGATCACCACCCTCTCCTGCCTGAGCAGGGCCCTGGGTGGTCTCACCTTACGTATTCCTCTTTTTCCCAGTATTATTGAGATATAATTGGCATATAGCACTGTATACATTTAAGGTGTACAACATAATGATTTGACTTACATTAAAGTAATAGAAAAAATTTTTTCCTTGTGATGAAAACTCTTAAACTTATTTACTTAACAACTTTCATATAATACATACAGCACTGTTAATTATCTTGTCATGTTGTACATTACATCCCTAGTACTTATTTATCTTATAACTGGAACTTTGTACCTTTGACTACATTCATCCAATTCCCCATCCTCCTAGCCCCCACCTCTGGTAACCACAAATCTGATCTCTTTTTTTATGAGTTTGTTTGTAAAAGCCCTTGTTCCCATGGGGATATGGGGCTCTGCATGTGTCAAAATGGCCTAAATTACACACAGGAACGAGGAAAATAGTCCGAGGTGGGTCCTCTGTGAGCAAGCTCTGTGGCGGAGCCTCTACTAGGGAAGAAAATTAAAATCTCCTCTTTAATTATTTCCTTATTAGTGAGAGAAACTGCCACTTAGAGGTTGCCTGCCGCTTTAAACCAGCTGGTGGTTCTGTAATCTTCCCCTTCTGAAAGACTTCCCCTCCTCTTCAACCAACACAATTGCAGGTCCATGATCCAAGAGAGGCCAAATGGATGCTTGGAATGTAAATTTTAGGCAAAGTCTCACATATTCTGAGCCTGGCTGGGGACGAGCATCCGGCAGTGGCCTGATCACGCTGCTCCTGCGTCCCCGCTCCAGCCTCCCAAGCTACCCCAGCTTCTGCTTGTTTCCAGGTCTGACTTTCAGCCCACATTAACCCTTAACCCCACGGCTCCCAATGTCCTACCAAAGATTCCCTTCTATTTTGCTTGACATCGAAGTTTGCTGACTGCCTGGGGGCCAAGGTACCCCTGGGAGGAGAGCATTTGAGACCTCCTTTCCTTCTGAGGTTTAAAGTGATTACATAGAGACTTCCCTGGTGGCGCAGTGGTTAAGAATCCACCTGCCAATGCAGGGGACACAGGTTTGAGCCTTGGTCCGGGAAGATCCCCTGTGCCGCGGAGCAACTAAGCCCGTGAGCCACAGCGACTGAGCCTGTGCTCTAGAGCCCGCGAGCTACAACTACTGAGTCTGTGTGTCACAGCTACTGAAGCCCGCGTGCCTAGAGCCCGTGCTCCGCAACAAGAGAAGCCACTGCAATGAGAAGCCCGCGCACCACAACGAAGAGTAGCCCCTACTCGCCACAGCAAGAGAAAGCCCACGCAGCAACGAAGACCCAATGCAGCCAATAAATACATAAATAAATAAATAAGAAACAACAACACCACATAAAGTGATTACACAGCCCCAGATGCCGGTGATGGACTTGAACTGAGATCAGATGGCAGGAAAGAACCCCAAGGGCCCCCAAGAGGGGGTGGCTAGACATAAGTTCAGTACGAGGGTCTGGATCCAGGCCAAAGCTGGAAACATCTCCTGACGCAGCCCCTCACTCCCAAGGCTGTGACAGCTGTGACAGCTGTGGCAGCACACTGTCCCCTCCAGTGCCATGGCCACACGACCAGGAATGACTGTTGGGTGAAAATCGGCAGATAACAGCACCTCTCCCAGCAGTCTGGCTGCAGCAGAAAGTGGCTGGCAACTTCTCACTAGTAAACAAGCCGACAATAAAAGGAAGATTTTATCATCTGTCCTACTGGGCGCTCCACTGCAGGACCTGCTCGCTGTGGCTAGAGGGATCTCACACCAACCCAGCACTGTTTGCCTGGTCCCTAAGTGTGGCTGTCAGAATGATGGCCCCAAATATGCCCACATCTTAATCCCCTGGAACCTGTGAGTATATTATCTTACATGGAAAAGGGGATTTTGCAGATATGATTAAGGTTAAGAACCTTGAAAGAGGGAGATTATTATCCTGAAATATCCAGGTAGAGCACCCATTTTAATCAGTCCTTCGAGGGCTTCTTTAATCAGCCTGTCTTTTTTTTTTAATGTAAAAAGTTATTTATTTATTTATTGGGGCTGCACCGCACAGCATGCAGAACTTCCCCATTTAGGGATCGAACTCATGCCCCCTGCAGTGGAAGCACAGAATCTTAACCACTGGACCACCAGGGAAGTCCTAATCAGCCTATTTTCAATGGCCACTGAGAGCAGAGAATCTCTGGGACCCGGTGACACATCAGTCTGTGAGGTTGGTCAGCTAACAGGTGGGATAGACTGATTTTACCATTCTGTTCTCCAAAGCCTCGGTATTTTTTCCTCTGTATTATTCCAAGGAAGTCTGACTCTTCCCAGGGCGACCAGTGCTAGGTTGGGGCTGGAGTGGGCCCTCTGAAAAAGCTGCTGTCAGATGCCTGCATTAGAGTGAGAAAATCCAGCTTCCCGTAAGGCAATCCATGTGTTAAGACCTAAATCTTTGCTTTCTGCTGCCTGGTAGTGTACCCCCAAAGCCAGGTTTGCCTCTTCTCCACAGGCTTCCGTCATTCATCTTGGGGGTGATATCATCTTTCTAATCTGATTTTGCCCACCCACAGGCCCGTTTTGGTTTTGTTTTTTTTTTTAAAAATGTTTATTTATTTATTTATTTTCTTATAAGTCATCCATTTTATACACATCAGTGTATACATCTCAATCCCAATCTCCCAATTCATCACACCCCCACCCCCACCACCCCCAACCCGCCGTTTTGTTTTCATTTTCCTCCTTCTCATTAGCTATCATGGGACAAACCTGGCAACGGAGTAGAGCAAGAGGAAGGGGAAGGGTTCCAGGCACCCGCAACCTCGCACCTTCTTCCCACTCCTCACAGGCATCCTCCTTCAGAATCCTGGCGTCTAACAAGATCCTTCCTTTGATGCAGGGCCCATGCACTGCAGCAAACTCATGGGGATGCCATGAAATATTATAAAACTTTGAGGGAAACACAGAGATACTGGATATCTGTCAGACAACTGGCAAGCTGCTAGCTCGAGGCAGTTCACAGCTTCAACATCGGATTGCAGTACGTTCCTTTCGATGACATAATATCTTTGCACAGCTGGATCTTTGGCAGCTGCCATGATAAAAAGCAAGTACCACAGGGAAAGTCAGTGCAGAACAGGAAATGAAGGTGACGATGTCCTGTCTCACTCCAAGTTTTGAGAAGTGGTGCACACACCCATCAGCAAGTGATTGTGGTTATTTAAGAATAAAATATTTTTGTATCTTTCAATGTATGTGTATTATTTTCTCAAATGACCACTGAGGTATTAAAACACAAGTACTTCTTACGTCATTTGAACCTAACTATTAAATGGAACTGTTGGGTGACCAAGGGACACCATGAAAAAATCAACTGAGACACTCAGGACGTGGTGAACCGACAGTGTTTGGGAACCTCTGCCGTAGGGACTTGGTGGGCGTAGGATGTCAGTTTCTGTGGATTCAGCTCTCCCATGATCAGTTTCTGGACTCTGTCTTCAGGGCTCCCCACTGGCAGCTAAAGCAGACAGCACTTCCTACAGGAGGTTCTTGCAGCCACCCTGAATGTCATAGGCTTCCATCAAGAAACCTGCCTCTCCTCATAGAGAGACCTTCCTTGTCTCCAGCAGATTATTGTGGCTATCATGGGTATTATAGTATACACATTGTTCAAATGAGGAACGATTAGGGAACCTGCCTAATGTCCCCAACCCTCAGGTAGTGGAGCTGGAATCAAAGCAAGGCTGTTTGGTGCAGGGTGCCTGGTCTTCTGTTTTTTGGCTGCGTTGGGTCTTCATTGCCGTGTGGGCTTTCTCTAGTCACAGCGAGCTGGGGCTACTCTTTGTTGCGGTGCTCGGGCTTCTCATTGCGGTGGCTTCTCTTGTTGTGGAGCTCCGGCTCTAGGCGCGCGGGCTTTAGTAGTTGTGGCGCACGGGCCCAGTTGCTCCGCAGCATGTGGGATCTTCCCGGGCCAGGGCTCGAACCCGTGTCCCCTGCATTGGCAGTGTGCCACCAGGGAAGTCCCTAGGGTGCCTGGTCTTAACCACTGCCAGTTGGTCTCCTGGAAAGAAATCCCCAAACTCACCAAAATCACGCTAAAGCATGGCCACTCTCAGGGGCCCTAAAGCTGCATCTGGTCTGGACCCCTTGTCTGGATCCCACGAGGTCACAGGCCATGCCTCACTTAGCATCATCATTCACCAAAACCATAACAACTGACTGTGAGGAAGGCTTCACCTGCCTCCCCACACCCAATCACATCATGATCAGCCTGGGAGCCCACATCTTGCAGCCTCACCCCTAAAAGCAAGTTCCCTGGGAAGTGGGCATTTTCTGATCAGAGACATGGCGGTCATTATGCACTGGCTCTGCTCTAGGGGTGAGGATCACAGAATCTACCTGGATTCAAACCTCTACTTGCTAACTTGGTCAAGTAGGGCAGGTGGCTTAACACAAGGCACTCAGGCAAGTGCCTTCAGCTTCCTCATTCATAAATTGTGGTAAAAATGGCAATTCTTGGGGATTGTTATGGTTCTTAAATGTTCTTTTCTTAAAAATTTACTTATTTTATTTATTTATTTTTGGCTGTGTTGGGTCTTTGTTGCTGCATGCGGGCTTTCTCTAGTTGCGGCGAGCAGGGGCTACTCTTTGTTGAGGTGCGCAGGCTTCTCACTGCGGTGGCTTCTCTTGTTGCGGAGATGGGCTCTAGGTGCGTGGGCTTCAGTAGCTGTGGCACGCGGGTCCGGTAGTTGTGGCTCACGGGCTCTAGAGTGCAGGCTCAGTAGTTGTGGCGCACGGGCTTAGTTGCTCCACGGCATGTGGGATCTTCCTGGACCAGGGCTCGAAGCCGTGTCCCCTGCATTGGCAGGTGGATTCTTAACCACTGCACCACCAGGGAAGCCCTTTTAAATGTTCTTTAAATGCTATGTTCTTAAAAGATTCTTAAATGTAAAGCCCTTAGAATTGGGCTAGGCATATAATAAGGCTGCAAGCATCTACTATTCTTTTAATTAGTATTTGGCACCAAACCCCACTCGCATTTGTAGAGGCCAGGACACCAGAGGTGGAATCCCCTCTGGAAGGCATCCTACTCCCCAGGCCTGAGTTTGCCGGGGGTGGTTCTGAAGCAGGGAGTGCTGGCACCTAGTTGAGCTCAGTAGGTGTTAGTTCCAACCCCCCTCAATTATAGCTCCCCGGCCTGTTCCAATATTGTTTGAAGAATGTTTTATTGAGTTCCTAGCGCTGAACTCCAGAACCTCCAGGGCTCCCTGGAGAACTCCCCCCAAACCCCGTCTAGTGTAGGAGTCAGCAGACTAATATTTTCAAATGTAGGGATGAGCACTGTTATAGAGGTCGGCCTTGAGATCAATTCCGCTCCAAAAACTGTGACTGTCAGATCCCAGCTGAGGACCTCTGAGCCCAAACCCACTCCCTCCCGCTAAACACACACCCCTATGAAAGGTGTCCACACATCCGAGCGCTAGTTGGGGGAAGGGAGGGCCCAGCACTAACAGTTCTTGACCCCAGGTGAGACGCTGTTCTTTCGCCCCCGGGAAACAGGATTCAAGAGGAAGAATAGCAAGAGTCCCACCAGCTGCTATGAAGACTGGCAGGGACAGCCTCAGCTTGAGGACCAATGTGAAGCCGTCTTGGGGTCTTCCAAATACGACGGAGGGCACCTGCGAGCAGATCTGCCGTTTTGCCGGGGGAACTCGGCAGATATTACGTAATAAACATTTAATAAATTAAGCAACTATTCATTGAACACTAGTGTGCTCTGGGAGAGGCCGGATTGAGGCTTTCTGGTGGCTTCAAGCCACCGAAGGTAGGTGGCGCCAAAGGCCCATTCATGGACACCGTCCGCCGGACTCTTGATACCGTCTTGGAGCTCCCTCCAAAGAACCCGCGATCTAGACGAACGGAAACCGGGGGCAGGGAAGGAGAGTGGGCGCCCGGGTCGGGTCCAAGGGGCATCCTGGTCAATAGGGTTCGGACCCAGTAGTCTGAGCATACCCGGAGGCAGTGAGGACTTCGAGGGTCCCAGGTCCGGAGCGGGCGTGGCTTCCGTCCTGAGAAGGTGGGGCCTAGGGTGGGTGGGGCTATACATTAACAGGAGGCGGAGCCTGAGAGGAGAGGTTGGGTTACTTTCTCTGCGTGGTTGATGCCTGTGCTCAAAGCCCCAGAGAGCAGCGCTCTGGGTGGGCGGGACTTAAGGGACCATCAAGGGCGGGGCTTCTGGACATTCTTAGTGGGAGGGCCCTGGGGCTCTGTGTAGGTGGGCCATTACCTCAGTAAGAAGCGAAAGTGTGTTAGCCATACGTGGGCGGAGCTCTTCCCTTGGTGAGGCCGGTCTGGGGTCCCGACCCTACGATGTTGGATGCTGGGGGGGGGCGTGGCTTGTAGCTGGGTGTGTAGCCTGAAGAGACGCTAGAATGGAACGCGGTGAACCCCTGGAGGGCGGAGTTTGCATCTCTACCGGACAGAGTTCCTGTCTCTGCGGGATTCCCTACACTCGTGGACCTAGTCCCCAGCTCTGCAAAGGGCGGAGCTGCGTGAGGAGAATGTGCAAACTCTGGGCGGAGTTCATACCTCCTGGAAGCTGCAACTAATAACCTCCAGTCTCCTAGCGCAAGCTGCGCTTAGGAGGCGGGGCTATGGCCCTGGTGGGCGGGGCCTAGGTACTGCCTTGGCCGGGGCGGAGCTGATAGAGCAGAGGGGCGGGGCAATCGCTCGGCGAGAACCTCTGAGCTGGCAGGGGGCGAGGCTTGTGGCCTTGGTGGGCGTTGCCTCTGGAGAGTTCCCGAGGGGACGCCAGACAGCAGTGGGTGGGCGTGGCTCGTAGCTCCGAGAAGCCAAGCTGATAGTACAGGCCCGGGTCGCGCCTGGAGGAGGCGGGGCCTGAATCAGTGGGCGGAGCCTCAAACGCAGCGCTGGGTCTGGGCGGAGCCCCATTTCGGCGCTAGTGGGGGCTCTGCCCTGGGAGGCTGTCTGTTTAGGGCCGCACGCAGCTCCGCATCTGGTGCTCATTACAGGATGACAAAGAGCCGGCTCTGGGCCCCCTTCCCCACTCCCGTCCCCGCCCTCTGACAGCAGTGCTTTTAACTCCTTCCTGCCCTCGGGGCGCTGTGGATCTCCTGCCCAGGGTCACAGGAGGGAGCTCTAGTTCTTCCCGTCCTGGCAGGCTTTGTCAACCCCCAGTCTGCGCCCCCCACCTTCTTCTCAGACCTAGGCCTTTGGACCACCTCGCGACCCCCACTCCCATCCAGTGAACCTCTCCGGCGGCGCCTCCAACGTTAAAAGCTTGGGCTAGATCTGTCGGGGGCGTCTGGTTTGAGTTAGGGGAACGTGAGAGCGGAGGGGGGGGGCGGTGCGTAGCGTTCCCTCCGCCCCCTCCGTGCCGCCCCCCACCCCGCGCCTCTATTCGTCCCCAACTCCCGCCCCTCCTCTCCTGGTCCCTTGGGGCCCAGCTCAGCCTTCTAGCCCAGGCCCAGCCCCTGGGGTCAGAGGGTGGCAAAGGGCACTGCATAGGAAAGGGGGCTCTGGGTCACCCCTCCTCGCCTGCCCGGGTGGTCGTGGTGGTTCTGCTCCGTCCTAATTAGAGGTCCCTTAGAAGCTGCAACTGAAAAATCACAGAGGTGGTGGGAACCCACGCCTCCCCCTCCCCCTCCCCCTGCCACGCCTCCCCCTCCTTGGTCCCCCCAAGGCAATGAGCCCAGGATGAGGGAGGTTGCTGGGTCCCCACAGGCTGTGATTTTTTTTTACTATCCCCTCCTCCCGTTCATGGCACATCTCAGCCTGGAGCAGCCTGAGCCTTGCTCGGTCTGCTGTTCTCCCTCTCCCAGCACCATCCACACAGAGAAGGGCACAGTGTGGTCCAGGATGGGAAGGCCTTGCTCAGGAGGCTGCCCAGGGAGCTGCGTGTGGGATCTCGCTCCTGGGCTCCTGGCTCTCCGCAGCCCAGCTTCTAGGCTCTTACTCCCACCGCCTCCCCAGAGCAGAGAGGAGTGCCTCCCATCGCCTACACCCCAGGGGGGTGACAGCACCCTTGACTCAAGCCGCCTGAGCCCCAGACACCAACTTCTGGGCGGCCTTTGAGGAGGGGAAGGGAAGTACCAGAGCTGACTCTCTAGACCACCTTCACTCTCCAGAATCACCAGGCCTAGAGCTTGCCTTTGACCCCCCTAAACCCCAGTTTGGCTCCAGTTCAGCAGAAGCCCTCATTCCAGATTCAGTCCCACCTTCTAAGAGTTATGGTAAAAAGAGGAACCAATATGAAATTCTCTTCATGCCGAACCTCCCACTCCTAGGCTCTCTGTGTGACCTTGGGCAAAGTTCTGCCCTCTCTGGGCTCCTGTTTCCCTGAGAATCTCTAAAGCATACCCTGCCTTGAGGAGTCTTACCTTATTTCCTGGGGAGCCCAAAAAAGCTGAAGGAAGATCCCCTCTTTTTTTCTGAGTCCTCCCAGACCCTCCCCTCAGGCACCAATGGGGGTCAGGAGCTTTGGATGAGGTTGGCACCCCGTTTATTGGAGAAGACCCCAGAACCCACCCCCTGAGGTCCTGGGGGGCCTCGACATCTCCTCCGTCGTGAGTGCTGGGCCAGGAAACAGAGCTCCCAAGAGTCAGGTCTAGCGGTTGACTGAGAGAGGAGCCTGGCTGGGCCCGGGGGACCAGGATGCCTTCTGTCCAGCTGGGCAGCCCCCGTGGGTCCCTGGTGCAGCCTGGCCCATGTGTCCAACGCATGGCCCTTCCCCCACCCCACAGAGCGGGGGCTGCGCCCCATCACACGCTGGTTCTGCAGGTCTGCACCCCTGTGAGGCTGCCCCGGTGGGGCACGGGTTCCGTTGAGCCCTTGCTCCCGGCGTGGGTGACCCAGCGATAGCAGTCGGTCACGCGCTTATTGGGCGCGTGGGGGCCACAGCGGGTACAGTACACGATGCCCAGTGCAAGTAGGACCACCAAGAAGACGCATGTTGGCACTAGGAGTGCCACCAGCAGCCACCGATCATCCCTGCGGCTGCGGCCTGCTGGACTGGCCTCCCCCAGGGCTGTGGGGACTGCCGAGGGCAGCCACGGGGCCAGGTTGGGGTCAGGGGTACCTTCCCTTGGGACTTGTTGGGCTTTGGAATGGGAGTGTGTCGGGCTAGCGAGTAAGGTCTGTTTAGTGGGGCTCTCTGGGGGCAGGGGAGTGTGGAAGGCTGGGGGTTGGGTGGCAGCAGGCACGGGGACTTGACGGGCAGGCGACACAGGGGGCCTGGAGGTAGTGATTAGAGAAGATTGGACAGTGGAAGTAATGGGATGGTGGGTGGCCTGGGCTTTGAGGACCGGGATATCTGGGGTCACAGGGGTTTGACGGGCGCTGGAGGTGGTTACCAGAGGGGCGTGGTTAGCTGGGATTCGAGGCAAATGAGTGGCGTTCTGGGTATCTGGAAACATGGGGGACTGGTGAGCGGGGAACAGTTCAGGATATTTGGCTGAGATACTTGGGGGCCGGTGGGCAGGGGTCGGTCCTGGGTGTGTGGCAGAGATAACGGGGGGTCGGTGGGCAGAAGGCAGATCTGGAGAGTTGGCTGAGATCTTGGGGAACTGGTGGTCAGAGGGCAAAGCTGGCTGTACTGCAGGGATCACGGGGGGCTGAGGGGCAGGGATCAGGGGTGGACGCGTGGCAGAGACAATAGGGGGTTGGTGGGCAGAAGGCAGTGGGGGGCGTGTGGCAGAGACCACCACAGGCCGGGTGACAGAGAGCACTGAGGAGTGGTAGGGGACCCTAGGGGCACTAAGCGGGGGTGGCCAGGTGGGGTCCAGGTAGGGCATCCGTGACTCTCTGTCCTCTGGGAAGCTAGGTCTATAGGCCAGGCCAAAGTCAGGTGACTGCGTGGCCTCCATCCACGGGATCCCAGGCATCTCTGTCCAGCCACCATCGAAGACCTCCCAGGCTTCATCTTCATCCTCTTCATCCTCCCCATCATCCAGCAACTCGTCCCCAAGGTCCTGGGAAGCCCGGGCGCCCATGGCCCCAGCGGGGCTGCAGCTGATGCCATCAGCCTCCAGCTCGTGGCCCTCGCTGCAGTAGCACTCAAAGCCACCAACGTAGTTGACGCACATCTGCTGGCACACGCCGGCAATCTGGCATTCATCTGTGTCCACGCAGCGGTGCGGCTCATCCTCGGCTGGCCGGAAACCCAGGCGACAGTGGCAGCTGTAGCCCTGTGGCCCTCCTGGCTCACACTGCTGCTCACACAGGGCATGGGCACAGGGGTCCTCGCAGCTGCGCCCGTCCACTGCCAGCCGGAAGCCCTCGGTGCAGCGACAGGACACCCGACCGTCCGCCTCCTCCACGCACTCGTGTTCACAGCCCCCGTTGTCCGGGCCGCAGCCAGTACCGGGGCACAAGGGCCCAGTCCGCGACCAGCCCACGCCACCGTCAGGCTGCTTCACGCAGAGCAGAGAGGCTTCTCTGCCAGCCTGGCACGGCACGGCAGCCACAGAGCCGAAGGGCAGCCACTGAAACTCTGCAGAGACCAGGTGGAAGGGCGTGGTGTAGACGGCGGGGCCGGCCTGGCCTGCCTCATCGGGCAGCGCTGGGCAGGAGCCCTCGAAGCCAAACTGGCACAGGTAGCCATCGACGGCCAGCGTGCACGAGCCCTCGAGCCAGCGATGCTCGCCACTCGCCTCAAGGGCCGCACAGCGCTGGGCCGGGCAGGGCCCACCTGTGGCGGGCTGGGCCCAGTTGGTGAAGGCCGTGTCCTGGTCCCCTGTGGTCCACGTGAAGCCCCGCAGTGGGCGCTGAGGCTGGCAGTGCCGGGCCTGCCGCTGCAGCCCGATCCACAGCAGCCGGCTGGCCGGGCCGGGGCCCACCAGGCTGTCCACGCGCCGGGCCTCCTCGGGGGTCCGCGGCGTGGCCAGGTCGCCCCCCAGCTCACGGCAGGCCCGCCAGGCCTCCAGGAAGGTGCGGCGCCGCGGGAAGAGCGCGTAACAGCTGCCGGGGCCGCAGGCAGCGCGGGGCTCGGCGGCCCAGGGGGCCTGGCCCAGCGTAGGCACCGCGGCCGCCCAGGCCAGCAGCAGGCGCAGCAGCATCGCGACGCCCCCTGACTGGCCCGGGCCCGGCCGGCAGCCGCTCTTGACAGGGGGAGGGACTGGGGCCTCCGACGGGCGGGCCGGGGGCGGGCCCGGGCCGGGCTCAGGCCTTGTAAGGAGTGGGCTGGGGCCGCTGCCAGCTCCCTTCTCTCGCTCCCCGGGGGCCGCCAGAGCAGGAAGCAGTCGGGCGGGGGGCAGGGGTGGGGGGGGGTGCTGGGAGTGGGGGCAGGGGAGGGGAGGAGGCGCTGCTAACGGGCTGGGAGTCGAGGAGAGGAGGCTGGACGACCCTCAGAAAACTCCAGCGCCGTCTGGGGCTCTTGGCGGAGGGTTGAGGTCGCTTCCCAGAGACTCACAGAGACCCCAATCGGGACACACTGACCTCATCACACCCGTGAACAACTGCTTGTCATGTGTGTGGAAACATGCTCTGACTCACGCTCTCACATCACACACGTGTGTATGCTCCTCTCCACACACAAGAGCACTCTCTCGATACTCTGTCCCTTCGTCCCAGGTTGCACATACTCTGACATGCTAAACCCTTTAGGTGTACATGCGAAAGTGGTGTGGCGTTCTGCAGGCCCTAACACAGGAAGTCACCCACCTTCGCATGCAGGCCCTGGACGTGGGAAGCACCTCGATCACACAGGCGTGGGCATCCGCAGCCCTCATTTATATACTGAGCTCCTACCTCTGCCCTCAAGCCTCCTGGCTCCAGCTGGACCGGGTGTTGGGGGTGGCCGGGGAAGGAGGAGGGGCAGGGGGCTGCCCTCCCTTCACCTCTGCTCAGCCTGGGGCCCTGGGAACCTGGACTTAGAGGGGGAGGAGGCGGCCCCCAAACAGGAAATGCTTCTCTGGGCTCCCTACTGCAGGAGGGCAGGGTGCATGGGGGAGGGGGTGGGCAGGGTGAACAGGGCTGGCTGGGAGGGGACTGGTGAGAGGCCACGTATGGACATGGGGCGTACAATGGTACACACGTGTGTGTGACACAGCCGTCACATGTGTGGAGCCCTCCTTGCCCCCAGACAGGGCCTGCTGCGCAGGCCTGGCTGGGGTCCTCTTCCCGCCCCTCCTGGAAGCCTCTGGAGGCATGTGTACTGAGCCCATTATTCAGGATGGTCCCTGGGGAGCTGGTTGTCAGATTAACCCGTGCACACCCACTGCACTCTTAGCAGAAATTTGAGCCGGGGCGGGGATGCTGAGAAGAGGTTCTGCCCCTCAGCGTGCTGTCCTGATCCGGCTTCCCACTCTGCCACAATCGACTGTGTGACTGCAGGAAGTCGCTGACCTTCTCTGGGTCTCCATTTTTCTTACCTACAAAACGGGGCTAACGTGTCAGGGCCCTTCAGCTCAGCAGGGCTATTGTATCACGGCACTCAGGGTGTGCAAACGTGCTTTGTCAGCTGCAAAGCATGAGACAAATGTTCCTTAGTCTTCTGAGCAAATCTGGGGGGGGGGGGGGGGATGGAACCAGGGCAGCTTTGCTAACCTTCTTACAGTGGCAGGGCTGGCCTTGCAGACGCGGCCAATCCCCTTGAGAACCAGGACTTTAGAAGGGCTTGCTATATGCCAGGAAGGTCATTCTTTCAAGGTTTACATCTGTGAAGCACAGAGAATTATCCCCCTTCTCATGAGAGGAAAGTCAATGCGGGGCAGTTCATCCTTCCCCTGGCTCAGACCCAAAGCCTTGAGGTCATCCTTGACTCCTCTTTCTCCCACACCCCACATCCAATCTCTCAGAAAATCCTGTTGTCTTCACCTTCAGAACAGATCCAAAATCTGACTGCGTCTCACCACCTTTGCCACCCATGTCTGGCCCAAGCCACTACCCTTGTCCATTTAGATTTGTGCAACACTCTCTCCTCTGGTCTCTCTCTTGCCTTCTCCATCCTGCCAGAGGGATCTTTTTAAACCCCAAGTCAGATCCAGTCACCCTCCTGCTCAGAACCCTCGAGGCCCCCGTCTCAACTCAGAAGAAAGGCCAGTCTTTACCACGCTCGGCCTCCAGGCTCTTGTGATCTCCCCACAAACTCCCTCTCTCATCCCTCTCCCTTCCCCTCACTCCCTCTGCTCCAGCCACTCTGGCCTGTGGATGTTCCTTAAACTCACCAGGCACATGTCTACCTCAGGGCCTTTGTATTGGCTGTTCCTCTGCTTAGAACACTCTTCCTGAAAGATGCGAAGTCTCTGCTTCTTCACTTTCTTCAGGTCTCAGCTCAGGCATCAACATCCCAGACCACCACCCTCCTCCGCCGTACCCTGGGGCTCCCTGGCCCCCTGGTCTTGCTCCATTTTTCTCCTTTGCACTTACCCCTATCTGACGTGGTATATATTTGCTTGCTGGCCTGAATTCCCAATAGCCAGGGTTTCTCGCCTTCAGTATTATTGAGATTCAGGGCTGGGTAATGACACTTTCTAGAGACTGTGTTGTGCATTGTAAGATGTTTAGCAGCATCCCTGGCTTCTGTCTAGATGCCAGTAGCATCCCTCCAGTTGGGACAATAAAAAATGACTCCTTGGGACTTCCCTGGTGTTCCAGTGGTTAACACTCCACGCGTCCACTGCAGGGGGTGCAGGTTCGATCCTGGGGAACTAAGATCCCGCAGGACTCACGGTGCGGCCAAAAAATAAAAAAGACCCCAGACATTGCCAAATGTCATGTCCCCTGGGGGCAGCATTGTCCCTAGTGGAGAACTCCAGCCCTAGGAGACTGCGAGCTCCATTTGGGCAGGGTCATTGTCTTATTCCCTACTGTATCCCCTGAGCCTGGAAAGCTCCTGGCCCACAGATGCTGCTCAATGGGTTTTGCTGAACGAAAGAATGAATGAACGCACGCATGAATGAGTGAATGAGACTCAGCTAAGTGAAGAATCTGGCTCAGGGCAACGCAGGGGGGGTGATGCGATTCTGCCTGGAGCCAAAGCCCACCTGCTCCCCACATTCACCCAGCCTTCCCCAGAAGTCATACCATCCCAGGCCTGGGAGATCCCTGGAAATCAGCAAGCTTTTTTGTGGGTGGGTACACTGAGGCCCAGGGAGTCTCAGAGAGTTTGTGTGGGAGGCCTCGGACCCTTCTTCCAGTTCTTTTTGCTGCAGTGCCCTGAGGAGTCGTTGGAGCAGTCTGAGAGTTGGGTATGATGTCAAGAAATGAGGATGGAAGGAAGGCATGATGGGAAGAAGGCACAGCCTAGACAAAGTTACTGAGCTGCGAGAGCTCAAGATGTGTTTGGAGAATACAAAGGACTCTGCCGGGCCCGGAGGGAGGTTTAGGGTTAGAGGGACAGTGAAGACTGGAGAGAAAGTATCAGAAACGGGGTAGAGGCCTGGCCTGGAAAGCGATGGAGCTGCCCCTGGAAGGCTGGCCTCCATCATGGGGGTCACGGGGAAGAGGCGTGATGAGAGATCCCTGTGGCTGGTATGCGGTGGGTGGAGGGGGGACTGGAGGCCAGGGACCAGTCAGGAGGTTGCTGCAATAGTCTGGGAGAGGGGAGGGAGCTGGCTGTAGATCTGGGTAGCAAGGCGGGGCAGGCTGGGGAAGGCAGCCGCTAGAGGCTCTTCAGGGGCGGGCGGGGGCTGGCCGGAGCCTGGTCCAAGGGTGTGGCGGTCCCAGTCATGATTCGGGCAATGGCCAGTGCTGGGGCGTCTGAGGGGAGGCTGCAGGCCGTCTGGCGAGTGGGTGGGTCAGATCAGAGGTCAGGACTACAGCCTCAGTGGGGGTGAGGCATTGGGGGGCAGGCAGGAGGAGGAGGGTCAAAGGCCAAATTCCAGATGGCCTGGCTGGGCAAGTGGAGGGAAGCCTGAGCCAGGAGGCGGGCGGTAGTGGGGAGGAGTGGGACACCCTGACCCCAACAAGACTAAGGGTTTGGTAGGTAGAGAATGAGACTTGGAGATGCACCTGGGTGCCCAGTTTGGGTGGGCATCTAGCACTCACTTACCCCCCACCCCCAGGGCCATCCATGTTGGGAGAGGTGAGGTGGAGGCTGCCTAAGGTTTCCTTGGTGGCGCAGTGGTTAAGAATCCACCTGCCAATGCAGGGGACACAGGATCGAACCCTGGTCCAGGAAAATCCCACATGTCGCGGAGCAGCTAAGCCCGTGCACCACAACTACTGAGCCTGAGCTCTAGAGCCCGCGAGCCACAACTGCTGAGCCCATGTGCCACAACTACTGAAGCCTGGCCGCCTAGAGCCCGTGCTCTGCAACAAGAGAAGCCACTTCAATGAGAAGCCCGCGCACCACAACAAAGAGTAGCCCCTGCTCACCGCAACTAGAGAAAGCCCATGCAAAGCAATGAAGACCTAACCCAGCCAAAAATAAACAAATGAATGAATGAATTAATTTAAAAAAAAAAAGAATTTCCTACCCTCGTCAGGAGAAGGTATTTAGTGGGCACAGCATCATGGATTTGGGGGTGAGGGGATAGAGGGGGGCTTGTTGTGGTCTTCATGCCAGTCCCATTCAGCCGGACTCATCTTGATTCCCCCATAGCACAGAGAAGATGCTAACTGATGCAATAAATGCTTGGAGGATGGGGGGATGGATGGATAGATGGATGGGTGGACGGATGGATAGATGGATGGATTTAGGAATGAGTAAGTGGATGGATGGATAGATGGCTAAGTAGATGGGTGTGTGGATGAGAAAATGTTTAGATGCGTGGTTGGGTACAGGGAATCAGGCAGAAATGCTAATTTATAATTAGCTGCCACCGTGATGGATGGCACACTCAGAATGTAACCCTATGGGTCTGTAGGAGTGCAGCCCAGGAGGACGGGACAGCTTGGGTCACCATCAGCAGGCAGCATGCGTGACGCTTCCCGGTTACCACACAGCCTGTTTTCTCCGTTGGGGCCTGAGGCCAATGTGTCTCCCTGGCTGGGGTGGGGACAGCTCAGGACACCAGGCGTGGCTGACTCACATTGGGAGTCAGGAGGCTGGGGTTCCCTGCTCTGATCATGGCCCTTTTGGGGAGAGCTCACCTCAGGAGGGCCATGGAAACAGAAGCCCACTTCCCCAGAAGGAACGTTGTCTTCCAGCTACTGGGACAAGCCAGACGGTGATTCTGGATGCAGTATGTGGGCCTGTTGGTGTTGGGGTGAAGGCGGCTTGCAGAGGGACTGGCCCTCAGAGGGCCCAGTGGAGCAGCCAGCATGGGGGAGCCGAGTGTGATTGGGGGGCGCCCCCCCCCCCCGGCAGGAGTCCTAGAGAGCATTGGCATGAGGGCCGCTGAGCCAGCACATTGCTTTGTGTACAAATCACCTCCTTTCCTCCTTTCTCTTTTGTCCCCATCCCCCCACCTCTCTCCATTTCTAAATTCTTCCCAAACCACCCCAGCCTTCAGGCTTCAGGAGGAAGGGCCAACGGGTGGGCGGGAGGCGCCTGGTCTTGGGTGGGAGAGGTCCCAGGGCAGGAGTGGGGAGGGAGGGGAATCTGGGAAGGAGGGGGTTGATTGCGGCCCCCTCCCCTGCCCCACGTGCTGTGCCACACCCTGTGTGCTTCTGGATGGGAGAGACCCACAGGAGGGGTGTGTTGCTGGACCAGACAGGGTGGGAGAGAGAGGCTTGGAGAAGGTGGGACCCAGGATGAAGGGTTGTCTTCCAGGCCTGGCCCCTGGGGTAAAGGATTCTGACAGCTGGAGGGGGCTGAGGTGGGGCAGAGGTGTCTTTGTCATACAGAGAGACTGTGTGTTTGTGGATGTACCTTGGTGTCTGTGCATGACCGTGTGTGTGTGTGTGTGTGTGTGTGTGAGAGCATGCGCGCACGCTTGTGAAAGCCTGGCACTGCTGTGGGTGTGCACAGCTGGGTGACGTGTGTGTCCTCGAGGGCCCGCACGTGTGCCCACAGCTGTGAGGGGAGAAGCATATGGCTGCCCCTGGATTGCCCAACCTGGGCCCAGCTGGAGCCCCAGTCTCTCTCCTGGCAGATGCCTGACCTGAACATCTGGCCACATCTGCCCAGGGGGCCATGAGTCCTGGAGCTCCCATCAGAGCTAGAGGGGCCCGGCCCTTCCACTCAGTGTTCACACGGCCCAGAGAGGGACGAGGCTTGCCCTAGGTCACACAGGCGGAGGCAGAGCGGGGACTGTACCCGAGCCTGGGGATCCCAGGACAGGTGCTCTCCCGGCCCTCACTGTTCTTGTCCTCCCTCTGGAGCCCTTTGCCCGTGCAGCTCCATGGAGCATCCCTGAAGCTGGTCCTGCCTTGGCCCTGCCATGTGCTCCAGGGACGTCCCGGATGGCCCTTCTCGGGCCACAGCTTCCTCATCTGTGTGAAGGGTACCTATGCGAGTGGACTCTGATCCCTGTGGCATCTGGCAAAGGCCTGCCACCCAGGGTGACCCACTCTTCCCCGTTTGCTGAGGACTTGCCTGGTCTCAGTACTGCAAGTGCTGTGTCCCTGGAGCCCCCTCAGCCCCGGGCAAACAAAGATGGTTGGTCATCCTGTCTCCAGGGACATTTCTCTTTCCACCACATTCTTTCCATTGCTACCCTGGTCTCCGCCCCTGCCGTGTCCACTGGCACCTGGAACTTTCCCCTTCTCTTCCTGCCCGTTCACATTCCCCGGGGACCTCTGTGTCTCACTGTCCCTCCCTCTGACTGCAGGGTCTCTTCCTCCCTGTTCCTCTCTTCCCTCTCTGTCGGGGTGTCTAGCTCCCCTGTCTGTCTCTGGGGTCCCTCTTTCTCCTCTCCTGTCCCCAGCATTGTCACCTTGTTGGTTTCTGGGGTCTCTCTGTTCTCTGCCCTCTTCTGTTTCCCCCCTCTCCATCTCTGGTGTCTCACCCGCTCTGTCTCCCTGGTCCTGTCCCCGGGTCTCTGGCTCGCCACCTTCCCTGGGTGGTCCAGGCCTCCCTCGCTCCTCTCCCCCAGCTCGCACCCCCAGTGCTGGCTGGGGTGGGAGCCAGGTCTGGGGGCTGTGACCGGGCTGGGAAGGGGAACCCAAGCAGACATGGTATTTATGTTAGGACTTCAAAGTGGAGCAGAGCCCGAGGCGGGGGTGGTGAGGGCTGTCAGGGGTGGGAGGGGTGGGAAGATGGCGGGCAGAAGCCAGACTGAGGTCAGCTCAGGCCCCTCCCTGGTGAGGGTCTCCTTGGTGACACACACCTCCCCCGTGGGGACACTGAGACCCAGAGTAGGAACAGAGTGGGCTATTTTGGTGCAGAGTTCCAAGAAAGGCACTTCCTGCACCCCCGCCCTGTCCCCTCCTTTCTTTCTTTCTGTCACCCTGCAGGAGCAGCTGTGTCCTCTGAGCATCAGCCCGGCCTGGGAGGCAGGGGCTCCGGGGGCAGCAGGAGCAGAGGGCTGCATCTCAGCCGGAAAACATCCCTGGCGCTGGGACAGGAGCGCGTTCTCAGCTCTCTGGCAGAGGTCTTGCCTGGCAGGGCAGCGAGGGTCTGTAACCCTGTCGGCCCCGACTGGGCCAGGCTGGTTCAGCCCCTCGAGGCCTCTGGGGGCCACTCGGGCTGCCTGCCCCACGGCCCAAGGGGCCAAGATGGCCGTGAAGGTCACCCCACCCCTGCCCCCCCACCCTTGGCCTAACCCCTGCTAAAGACACCCAGCTGCTGGGGCCGGGAAGGCACGGGGTCAGGGGCCCAGGCCATGGGCGGGGTGGGCAGGAGGGACTGATTGTCTCATCCTGCGACTCAGATCTGTGTCCTAAGCCCCTCCCAGGAGCCAGACCCAGCAGACACCCCTTCAGCCTGGGCCACCCCCTCGGGAAGCCCCCCTCCCAGACCAGAGGCTTGCTCTGGACCCGAGACCCTCTGATCTGAAGCCCACCCAGGCCTCCAAAGCCCCTGCCCCTGGACCAGTCTCCCCCCCCCTTCCCCAGGCACTTCCCGTGAATCACTCAGGCTGGAATCTGATGAGCTCAGGCCTCCCCACCCAGTGCTGCCGGCCTCTGCCTTCTGCCTGGCCAGTGGGGTCACCACGCCCCCAAGAGGGTCTTCTCAGCAACTCCCAGCCCCCAGCAGGGTCCACCATGGGGTGGGGTAGCTGAGTGGTGGCAGGGATAGGCCACGGCTGGGGGTGAGATTAGTCAGGAGAAGGACTTGGACCTCTTTTGCATCATCAAAAATGTATGTGTGTCGTTATGTTGTATGTGTATCTCTGTGTGTGTCTGCACTTGTCTCTGAGTTTGTGTGTGTGTCTGCACTTCCACGCCTGTGCAGCGTGGGAAGCAGCAGGCATGTCCGAGAGGGGGCCTTGGGTATGTCAGCGGCAGTCCTGCAAGGGTAGGTGTAAGCGTGCCATGAGGGTCCTTGTGGAGCAGGTCACCACATGTCTCTGTGTTGGCCTGTCTCCATGTATGTGCGTCAGGGTGTCACATTCTGAACCCGAGAGGGAGAGTGTGAGGGAATATCTCTGAGTTTGCAGATCTAGGGATGTCTGCGTCAGGGTGTGGCTCAGGGGAGGGGCCAATGTGTGTCACTGTGTCCCATCCTGCAGGGCATGAATGGCTAACAGTGTCAGGGTGTCCTAACACTCTGGGTGTTCCTGTTAAGGGTGGCGGTGCTCAGGCTTCACTGTAGGTGACCCTGGCAGGGCAGGGTGTCACACAGCCTGTGTGCAAATGTGAGTCAGGGTGTTTGCGTGTTAAGCTGTGGACATGAAGGCGGTCACAAGGCCATGGCGGGGAGTTAACTGCTTGGTGTTGAAGTTGAGTCAGGGCGTCTGCGTGTTAAGTTGTAGGCATGAAGGCGGTCACAAGGCCATGGCGGGGAGTTAACTGCTTGGTGTTGAAATTGAGTCAGGGTGTTGTGGGTCTCAATGACCGCTTTCCTCACCACCCTGGCAGGGTCCTCTCTCAGGCCACCCCACAGGTCTGGCTCCTGAGCCTGCCTGGCCAGAGAGCCCTGGGGGGAAGAGGCCGCTCTCTCATTCCCTTCCCAACCTCCATTAGCAGGATCCCCATTCGCAGGACGGTCCCAGGGCCCTTCCTGGCACCAGGCCCTGCACAGGTCCTCTGAATGCCCTGGGTCCCCGGGGGGGGGGGGGGGGGGGGGGGTGCCTCAGTAGAGAAGGGAATCTGGCATGTGACTGGGAGTGGGGCACGCCCGCCCCCTGGTGGCAGCAATGGAGGATGTGCCGCCCCATGTCCCAAGCCATGGGATGAACAGTTAGGCTGAGTCTTCAATCACTCCACATATATTTACTACATGCCAGTTCCGGGCCAGGCATTGTTCTAGGCCCCCAAGATTCAGCAGGGAACAAGGCCGACTTGGCTCTGGCCTTCTGGTGAGGAAGACAGACAATAAACAAACTCACACAGGGAACTACTGTGAGGTGATAAGTGCAACATTTCCAAGTGAGGAAATGACTCTGCTGCTCCTCCAGAGATCCAAGCGTCAGGGTTCCAGCCCTGCCCTGCAGCAGTGGATGCTGGAAATGGCACGGCACCTCTCAGAGCCCTGACTTCCTCTTCCAGAAGGCCAAAGGTGGAAGGCAGTAGTGGGAGTGGGGGGGGGGGGGGGGCAGTACAGAGTCTGAGCGCACAGTAGGCCGTTACTGCCCAGATCACAGCTGTCTCCCTCTGGCTGGGGCTGAGGATGCTTGGTCCATACGGACACAACAGATTGCTGAGTGGATGAGTAAACAACTCCTTCTGTTTTGGAGGATTGCAGAATCCGAAGCTCCACGGAACCTGGTGTCTGAGTCCTCTGCCCTGTAACAAGCCACTTTGCCTGAGCAAGCCTCAGTTTCCTCATCTATAAAATGGGGACAATAAGATCAGTTCTAGACCAGCCTGTCATTGCCTGCCCTGCCTGGAGCCCCAACCCCTGTCTCATGACCCTTGGTCATGCTGATTTATCTGGCCGGGACCCCTAACCCATCAGAATTTCTTCAGAAGGTAAACCAGAAGATTCAGGGAGCAGGCAGGGCCTGGCAGTGCTCCAATGAGCCACTGCTGGGGGCATGCTGAATTCTCAGAGCCAGGAATTAGGACTGAGCATGGGAAGGAGGTGGGAAGGGCTTGCAGAGGCCCCCTCGCAGGGGCCCAGAAGCCTCAGCCAGCCCTAGTTCCCATGAGACCAGCTCTTCATCCGGCCCTGGGGTTCTCTGAACACCCCCTGCAACCATTCCAGGTCCTTCCTCTGAGACTGAACTTGAGACATCCTGTGTTTGGTTCCCAGAACCCAGCCCTCCCTTAACCTCCCAGCCCGCTGCCCTTCCCTCTTAGTTATCAAACTCCAATTAGTGGACAACATTTATTGTGCGCCTGTGGAGTGCCCAGCACTGTACAGGGCACTCGGGTGGGTGCGGGACTCGGGGGGACATACAAAAGAGTGAAGGGAGACTCCCCACCAGCGAGAAGCTTGTGCGGGGCGGGTAGAAGTGGGGGAAGTTAGAGCTGCTGATGGCCTAGTGAGAAATTTGGGAGCCCTGCAACCTGGGCTGTATCTGGAGGGTCTGAAATCCCAATGTCCAGGATTTCTACCTTCCAGCTGTCATGTCTGATATATGAGCTGATGTCCCTTTGTGCTCAGTGTCTGAGGGAGCACCTCAGAGACTGGCTAGGGTCCTCCTTCCACCAGGGGCTAGTTCCTTCCCAGGGAGTGGTCCCCTGAGGCTGGCCTCATTCAGACCCCTGACTCCCAAGACAGCTGAGGGCCAGAGGTCTTGGCCCTGGCACTGTCCCCAAGTTGCCTGGCAGCTGCCAGACTGCAAACCCCGTGACCACCTACACACTGCCGCTGCCCTGGAGCTGCGTTCGTCCATCAGGTCACCCTCTCGGCAGCTTCCTGAGCCATGTGCACCCCCTTGTGGTTGTTGCTGGTATTTTCTTTGCTCATTTGTTGCCTGATCCGGGCCTCCCTTTGGGGTCTACCAGACCTTGAGGGTTAATTTACTGGTGGTTTAGAACACAAGGAGTAGCTGGAACCTGACCCCTGGTTTGGGTGTGGGGATCCCAATGGCCTCCTGTGTGGTGTCTTAGGAGTCACTTTCCCAAGCCTCAGTGGGTAAAAAGCCAGGCCCTGTGTCCCGTAAAGCTCTTGTGAGGTCCAAGAGAGTCAAGTGCAGAGGAGATGATTTCCGAATCCTCACCTCACTTCAGAAGCCTGTCTCCTCTGTCCCATTCCCTTGGGACATCACAGTGCCTGGGAGGACTTCCCATCTTGGGGAAAGACCAGAATGTGGGTGTTCTCTCAGCTGGACCCGACCCAGTCCCCAGGGCTGCCTGGAGAGCCTCTCCCTTCTGTGAGAGTGAAGAGCAGACCCTTGGCGAGGTGTGTGTATGTGTGTTGCCAGCGTCCAACCTCCTTCCCTCCGCTTTCCCCTAGTCTGAGCTCTGCTTTGCCACAAAACCATCCATTCTGACCCATGGAAGACTTCTGGGAGAAGGTAGGGCAGCAGTAGCACCCCGACTTCACAGATGAGGACACTGAGGTTTGGAGGTGCTTGGCCTCCAGGTGGTCTGGGCAGCACTGGGCCCCAACATCTTGCTGCCTCCCCAAATCCTCCTGACACCCAGGAGTGGGTGGGGCCTTTCAGGGCCTTGAAGCCCCACCCTCCACTGCCAGAGGTCAGGCCCCTGTTTGATTTGTCCCCTGTTGGGCACACTCACCACTGCGGGACGGCTGGCCTCCAGCTGGGGGACAAGGATGAGAGGCCAAGGGGCCTTGGGCCCTTCGTCTGGGCCCCCCCTCAAAACCCCCTGGGCTTTACTCCAGTGCCCAGATGTGGCCAGTCCAGGCACCTCCCAGCAGGTGTGATCAGAGGGCTAGACAGTCAGAGGAGGTGGCAGACACGGAGCGGCCCGGGGTGGGGAAGACTAGGGGGCTGTGCCTTGGCCAGTGGGGTGGATGGCTCTGAAAGGCCTTCCCCCCAGGCTCAGAGTTTTCTGCCCCAAATGGCCCTTCTGCCCACTCCCAGCTACTCCTCTGCTGCCTGGCTTCCCTCAGCCTCTGGCCCCCTTGGCTGGGCAGGGCCTCCCCTGGCCTGGTCCTCGCCCCCCTCGGCCATCGTCTCAGACTCTCCCCTGCTGTCCCTGGGACTGGCTTTGACCTTGGTGTCCCCATCTCCCCGGCCCCCTTTCTCCTGCTCCCTGCCCTCTGCCTCTGGCCTCCCACTGCCCTCCTCTGGGGCAGCCCCCGGGGAGGTGCCCTGGGTCTCGCGCCACTCTGTCCGGCGATAGATGAGGTAGCCGGTGGTGGGGAGCTGGTGGGCCAGGGCTCCGGGGGGCAGGCGGTGGTAGTCCTCCTCCTTGTATAGGAAGAGGCTGAAAGTATCAGGCTGGGTCACCCGGAACTTGGTGGCACAGAGCTTATTCAGCATGGCAATCGAGGCCCCTGGGGGCACGGCTAGCGTCTTGGAGGTACAGCCACTGCTGGGGTCCTGATAGGCTACGCGGAGGAGGTGCTGTGCAGGAGAAGCAAAATCAAGAACTCAGTCCTGCCTGGTGCGAATCTGGCTGCAAAGCTTGAGGTCTCAGTAGAAGCTCTGCAGGAACAGGGCTGGGATGGTACATATCCAGTGGTAGAACCAGTGGCAACAGCTTTGTGAATAAGGTGAGCTCTGAGCAGGGGCTCTGAGGAAGGGAGGGATGTGCTTGGGCTAGCGGGTCACAGCTGCAGGCTGGAAGGACGCCCCAGCAGGCCTCTACAGCCTAACAATCCTACTCAGGTAGAGCTTACTCTGCGCCCTCAGTACTTGTCCTGAATTAACCCATTTCATCCAAATATCAACCCCAGGAGGTAGATACTATTACCCCATTTTATAGACAAGAAAATTGAGGCACAAAGAGGTTATATAACTTGCCCAAGCTCCCAGAGCCAAAAAGCAGCAGAGCCAGCATTTGGATCCAGGATCTGGCTATCAAATCTGGACTCTTAGCCAAGGCTAGAAAGGGTCTCTTGACTGCATGGAAGGAGGGTGAAGGGCAGAGATGCTGTTTGGCTCTGAGGACACCACGCCTGAGCCCAGATGGGAGGGTATGGGGGTCACGGGCTGGAAGCCTGAGTCCAGTTGGGGGCCAGAAGCCAGGATCTGCCTGTGTCCCTTTCCCTCCCCATGTCATGTCTCAGTTTCCTCATCTGTAAAATGGGGATAATAATGATCCCACTTCAGAGTTTCTGTGAAGATTCAAGGCTGAGCCGCCAGCGCACTGAGCACAGTGCCGGCTCGTGGAACGCAGCCTCCAGAAAGCCTGGCTCGGACGTGTGTTACGCACGGGGCGCTGTTTCTGTCGTGGGCTAATGCAGGACTGGCCTTTCCCCTTCCCCCTCCTTTCCTGGGTCTCATTGGGCAAAGGAGAGGACTGCGCCAGACAATGCCAGACTCCCCCCGGGGGTGGCCAGTCCTGTTACCTGGAAGCTGTGGGTGGCGGGCAGGCGGCGCTGCTCCCAGAGGCTGAGGGAGGACTGCAGCTCCTGCGAGGGGCTCAGCGGGAGGGTGTGGGCCTCGTTCAGGCCACTCAGCAGGACCAGGCTGGCCGAGAGGCTGGTCAGGTAGTAGCCGCCTGGGACACAAGGGGAGGAATGCGGCTCAGGCTGGGCGTGAGTGACCTGCTCCTTCCGCCTCCTCTGCTCAGTCAGGGCGCCCCAGCCCCACCCAGACAGAAGGGGCGTGTGCGGGGTTCCTCACCCTCTCCAGTGAGCAAGGCAGGCTCCAGCAGCTCTGACATGTACTCGGCCTCCAGCAGCAGCTCAGGAAGGTCGCACTGGGCCAGGACGAGGCTCAGCAGTGGGAGGAATTCATCGGCCCCTGCACCCTCCCCTGTGGTGGTGGAGGAGGAAGCTTCAGGCTCCTCTGGGACCCCAGGGTCAGAATCCACTACTTATCTTAGACAAGGACCCTCCCCTCCGCCTGCCAGGCCTTGGGCACTGTGGTCTCTATGGCAACCAGGGGGCAAGGCCTGGGGAGTGGATACTCTGCTTTCTGGGCCACAGTTTTACCATCTGTGAAATGGGAGGGTTGGACCCTTTTTTTTTTTTTTCCCCTTCCCTGCTGTGCCATTCCTGGAGCCTCTGCCTGGTGGCCTGCCTCTGACTTGGCAGGAGCCAGTGGGAGGTGGTGGGAGGGGGCATACCTGCCTGGGTCCTCAAGGCTGTGTAGAGCAGCTTGCAGGCCTGCAGGAGCCGCTTGACCTGGGCGCTGGGTGAGTAGGCACGAAGTAGCTGCAGCAGCTTCTGGCGCACCTGTTCCATCTCTACTGGGGAGGGCAGGCTTAAGTGGGACCCGAAGGCTCTGGGGCCCTGGGCCCGGGCCAGGCAGAGGCCTTCAGCCAGGCGGCCCAGGGAGCCGTTGGTGGAAAGACGGCGCCGCAGGCGGGCCACCAGGATGGGCCGGAGAGGCTTGAGCACGGAGCGATGCAGCGACTTCTCCAGGACGCATTCTGCGGGGGAGAGGTAGGCTGGGGTCAGGGGAACCAGGGGGGCAGAGTCCCTGGGAGGAAGGGCATGATCAGGAGAGGAGAGGGATGAAAAAGAGGAGGAACCTTGGGACTTCCCTGGTGGCGCAGTGGTTAAGAATCCACCTGCCAGTGCAGGGGACACAGGTTCGATCCCTGGTCCAGGAAGATCCCACGTGCCGCGGAGCAACTAAGCCCGTGTGCCACAACTACTGACCCTGTGCGCCACAACTACTGAAGCCCGTAAGCCTAGAGCCCGTGCTCCACAACAAGAGAAGCCACCACAATGAGAAGCCTGCTCACCACAACAAAGAGAAGCCCCTGCTCGCCGCAGCTACAGAAAGCCTGCATGCAGCAACGAAGACCCAACGCGGCCATAAATAAAATAAATAATAAATTAAAAAAAGATTTGGAAACTTGGTGACAGGGAGGCAGGCGGTGGACAGAATTTGCTTGAATGGTGGTGAGACAAGGTGGGTTTGTAAAGCCGCAGAACAGACTGAGAGACAGGCTGGCAGTGTGGGGAGGCAGAGAGAGTGGAATGCGGAGATAGTGCTGAACCGGCAGAGCCCCGGGCTGGAGTCTCACCCAGCCTTTCTGGTGGCAGCAGCTTCTCCGGGCCCAGCTCCGCGCTCAGCATGGCTCGGGCCCGGCTCAGCGCCTCGCGGATACCCTGCAGCTCCTGGGTCTCAGGGCCGGCCCGCACCTGGGTCAGTAGGTCCTGCACCAGCTGGCCCACGGCTGTGTGTCGGTCCTGCATCAGCGCTGCGGCTGCCCGGCCCACCTGCCGCTCGGGCGCCAGCAGGGAGCAGAAGGCAGCGCTCATGGACCGAAGCAGCGGCCGCCGGCGGCCCAGGCGGGGTGAGGTTGCTGGGCTCCCCTGGGACCCTGGCACCCCCTCCTCCTCTGAGCTGCTGGGGGAGCCGCAATCCACCTCCTGGAGGGAAGGCAGTGGCGGGAGGCTGGGGCCGGTGCCCCCTGGCACACGGTACCCCACTGAGCTCTCCCTCCGCAGCAGCTGGCGAGAGGGCAACCTTTCTGTCTGGTTGGGGGCTGTCCCTGGCAGCACTGGGACTGGGGGAGGCGGCACAGCTGGTGGAGACAGGGGGCTGGAGGTCTCTGTGGACACACGCACTTTGAAGCTCCTCTTGAATTTCTCCCGCTTGGTGGGGCCCAGGTCCCCTGGGAACAAGGGGTTGAAGAAACACAAGGCAGCTCCAGTGCCCTGGTCCAGCTCTTGTGGGGACCGGGGCTTCAGCCTGGGCAGCAGTGGGCCTTCAGATGGGCCTGGCTGAGCCTTGGTGTTGAGGGAGGAGCTCCAGAACTCTAGGGAAGAGAAACAGGTTGGGGCCTCAGGGGGTTCAGGGAGGGGGCCCAACCGAGGGAAAGGCACAGGCTTCAGGCTGTGTGCCCATGCCTTCCCTTTCCCTCTTGGCCTCAGCTTGTCCATCTGAGCAACGGGTAGCAGGGGAGCCCTTACCAATGCCCAGATGGGAGATGGCTTCCAGCTCCTTGCGGGTGGCTGCCTGGCAGATGGCTCTGGGGAGCTGAAGCGGGAGGAGAAGAATGTCCCTGAGGCCGGAGAGGGGAGCAAAAAGTCAGGAGTGAGGAAAGCTCTGGGCTGTGGGCACTGAGAGCGTCTGTGTGGGAGGAGGACAGGGTATCCCAGGGAGCAGGGCCCCATGGACAGCAGGCGCCCTGCAGGCAGGCTCACCGGGTGTGGCAGTAGGCACAGATGAGCTGGACCAGGTCCAGGAACACAAGCTCTGAGCCCTCCAAGGAGACGCCTGAGAGACGGGAAGTGAGGTTGTTCTCTGGGGAACCCCGGTGCCCTGCCTTGATGGCTTCCAGCCCCTCCCTCCAGGCCGGTCCCTCTCACCCCCAGGGCTCTCCTGGATGTAGTGGCTGGAGACGAAGGAGGGGCCGCTGGCCTCGGGCAGCCGCATGCACAAGGCTTGGCACTGGCGAGTGTTAGATTTCCGTACCAGGAATGTCTGCGAGTCGACAGGGGTCGGAGGCTCAGGACCTCCGCGTCCAGCCCCGCTCCCTCCCACCCTCGGCCACCAGCCCCAGGGGTGGGGGAAGACTCACCCCGGGGGGCTCGGTCCTCAGCACGTGCAGCGCGGCCGCGGCGTTGGCCCGCAGCTGCAGCCACACGGGCCGGGTAAGCAGCAGGCGCTCCCGCAGGCTCACGGTGCGCCCGGGCTGCTGAGGCCCACCTGCTCGTGCCCCGCCGGCATCAGGCACATCGTACAGCGGGTCCTGCGCTGGCCTGGGGGCAGGCGCCAGACCTGAGCAGGGGGCCAGGGGCTGGGAACCTTGCCCAACCCTCTCCCCCTCCTTGCCCCAGGATAGACCCAGTTCTGTGGTCCCCCCGCCCCTGCCCCAGCGGGTTGCCCTTCCAACTTCACTAACTTTTCTCTCTCCAGGTGCCCAGGTGCGAAGCTGGTTGGGCTGGGGGCTCCGAGAAGGCCTGCTCCAGACTCTCCAGGGGCTTCCATGGCTGGGAGCTCCTTCGGTATCTCCGGGGACTCAGGAAGAGAATCCAGCCCCCAAGGCAAGAGCACTCACATTCCCAGTGGTGAGTAACACTTCCTGAGGGCGGTTCGCCCTGTCACAGCCGCCAGTTAACTCTTGTGTGTCCACTCAGCCCGGGCAGTGCCTGCTTCCTCTGTTCTGGGCCCAGCCTCTGGGGGCAGGGATCGTCTCCATGCAAGTGGCCCTCCGAGGGCCCCAGCTGTGGGGCTACCACCTCCACACAGTGCGTCCTAAAGCCTTGCCAGCCTCCTCGAATCATACAGGTGGGCAGAAAGGGGTTAAGCAGGGCCTATCTAGGTCCCCACAGGCCTCGCCTTTGGGGCATCTTTAGGTCTGTGGTCAACTGCTCATCTGTCCACGGTCTTGAGCTCAGCCTTGTGGGAGAGCGCCCCCTACAGGTCACCGATGACGCATTCCTGAGCTTAACTTGCGTTTTGGGATTTCAGGTTGCCGTGGAGAAAGGATGCTGTGTCTCCATGGAAACTAACCTCTTTGCTTAACTGAGGTTCTGGGGGCGGTTCTAACAGTCAGCGCTAAACAGGGGGGAGTCTGGCTGTGAGGTCGTCAGAACATGGCGCTGCTGCCAGCTGCCTCCCACGCACACAGGCTCTGCCAGCCTGCCTTGCCAATCTGCCAAGTGACTGGGGCAGGTGCAGACATGATCCAGTCTCCAGGCACCGAGTACCCAGTCCCCGTCCCCACCCAAGGCCACGTGCTCTGCCTGTGCCACATGTTGCTTCAGACGTTGCTCACCAGCACCAGGCAGTCCAGGGCCCAGCCCCCCAACCTCTGGGGAGCAGGCAAGTGGGAGAACCCCCCTTCCCCAGCCTATACTCCAAGTTCGAGTGGGTAGGCTCCCGCTAGGCAGTGGGAAGAGGTACCAGGGACCCCAGAAGAGACTGCCTGTCACAAGCACTCTCCATGAGAGCCCCGATTCCCTTGCAAGGTAAATTAGACACACGCCGGTCACGCCAGAGTCCCGGAAAAGGTTTTAATTCCAGTCCCTGAAATCTGGGAGGCGGACACCAGGAACCGCCTTGAGAAGGAAGACCTGGGGAGCCTGCCTTCTCACCTCCAACAACAGCCAGGACACAAAGGTCCCCCAAATATCATTTCTGGCCCAGAGTTCCCGTGAAGTGGGACCCAGCTCACTGGCTCGGTGACTAGGGAGCCGGGTCCAAGGTCAGCAGAAAGGATGTTGCTTTGGCTTAAGATGAGACACATCTTCATCAGGGAGGGCACCGCGAAGGCTGACCTTCAGTGGGGGCAGGTGGTGGGCTGGCCGGGGATGGAGGAGACAGTGTTGCCTGGCTAAGGCAGCTCCAGGCCACCGTTGAACAGGGCCCCGAGGAGGGGCAGAGGAGGAGTCCAGACCAGTGGCGGCTGGAGGGGAGGGCCACAGCAGCACTGCAGGGCTGGCTGGGCAGACGCTGAGGGGCCTGTCAGTCTGCCTTTCTGCAGCAGGTAAGTTCAAATGCTGGGTTTGCTGCCAGCTGCTCCAAGGGCCCCCTGGCTGTGAACAGCAGGGTCAAGGTCCTGGGGGTACACAGGAAGGGAAAAACCACTGCAGGTGAGAGGACGCCGAACCAAGAGGGAAGCAGGCACTTCATGTGCGGCACTGAGAGGAGTGGCCTCAGTCTGGCCCAGAGCAGGCAAGGCCAGGAGGGCACAGGTCAGCTCCACACCGCTGATTCCTGGGCCTCTCTGGTACTCTGGGCCCGCCAGGCCAGCTGCTAGGGCTCAGCACTCCACCCTCCCTAACCAGAGCTGGCGGGGCGGGTCCATCACCTAGCCCCATTACTCACCCCCACCGTAGCTCCCACAATGCCCTCACACCCAGACCGTCCTGACTCTCTCAGGTCACTGATCTGACACAGTCCCTGCCTCCCTCTGGGCTCCTTTCCTGGAGGCTGGGCTGGGGGAGGAAGAACAACCCCAGTAGTTTGTGGGTTTTTTTGACCAGGGATCGAACCCGCGCCCCCTGCAGTGGAAGCGTGGAGTCTTAACCACTGGACCGTCAGGGAAGTCCCGACCCTGCCGGTTCTTACCATCTGATTTTCTCTTCTGAGGGGACACAGCTGCTCTTGCCTGGGTGGGTAAGAAGAAAACCCCCCTGAGAGCCTGCCTCCAGCTTGGCAAATCCCCCTTCCACCATCAGCCTTTCTGAGGTGGAGGTGCTGCTGGGTCCGGGCTGCACTAGAGGGGTTGCCGGGGTATAAGACCCCTTCTAGGCAAAGGTTTGATGTGCTCTCCAGTCAGAGACTCAGGCAGCCCAGCTGCTTTCCCGCCTTCCTGACCTCCCTTTACCCCCACCCCCATCAAAACCTGCCCTGCAACAAGGGGCTGATGTAGACTAGGAACTCCCTCCTCCGGAACAGCCTCAGGCCAAACGAGCCTTGTGAGCTCAAGCAATGCCAGGGAACCTGGGCTGAAGGCAGAGGGTGCCGAGGGCTGAGCAGAGAGCTTCCCAGGCCCTCAGGAAGTCCACACGTGGAGCGCCTGCAAAGCCCAAAGCTGGCATCTGGTTGGGGAGGGGGCACTGCAGTGCCAGCCCCCATCCTGAGACAGGCAGCACCGGACCCACCTTTTTGATGGCTGTCCAGTCCTCCAGGATGTCGATCTCCTGCAGCATGTACACGATGTAAGGGCCTGCAATGGGGGTCAAGGAAGCAGGAAGCCTGGTGGAGGGGGCAGGTGACGGGCCTTGGCCCGGGAGCTCCAACACTCAGAAGAGGCGGTGCTGTGGACATCGGGGCAGGGAGCCGAGGACCTAGTTAAGAGCTCAGGCTCCACCTCCTACCTCTTGGCCCCCGGGTTCTCGGCAGGGTGGAGAGGTGGCATGGCTATGGCCTATTTCACCCACTCCACGGGGGCCTTCCAGTCTCAACCCTACCACTCCTCAGCTCCCCTCACCTATTCTCCGGTCTCAAGGTCAGAAGGCCAAGGTCCATGCCACCCACTCAGGGATCTGGCCCCTTTCCCCATCTACAAAGAGACTCTAGTCTCCTCTGTCCTGAAAACAACCCTCCTTCGGTCTCACACTCCCCTGTGGGGACCAGCCACTCTGTCCCCCTGATGTCTCCACACCCTCACCTCCCATTCACCCTTCAAGTCTCTGCAGTCCAGATTCTTCCCTCCCTCCCTGCGTGAACCTGATTCCCACCACCAGGAGGTCAGTGCCCTGAGAATCTGGTTGCTGCAGGAATATGAGGGGTGGGGTGGGTGCACAAGAGAATTCAATTCAGTTCAACTCCGTGCTGCTGTGCCAGGAGGGAGGAAGGCACAGCAGGCCCTGGACCAAAGGGACGCACGCCTGGGGCGGGGCAGAGATGACCATGCCCAGATGGGAGGCAGGTGCCCCAGTTTAGGTACAGGGGTAATATCTAAACAGCCATTTCGGCGGGGAAACCAGGAGAGGCTTCGTGGAGGAAGTAACAACCGAGACAAGCACTGAGCAGGCACACGGGCAAAGGCAGCCGATAGGAGAACGGAAAGTCAGCAAAGGCATGGGGGTGGGAAAGCCTGGGACGTCATGGGAAAGCCAGAAGGGCCTCAAAGGAGAGCTCACTCCGGAAATTACGGCGAAATCTCTGGATGGATGTTTCTACTTTTTTACGGTCCACACAGCCTAGGAGGACCCCGCAAAAAATCCCTGACGGCTGGATTTGACTGGACATGGCCACAGGATGCCAGATGACCATAAATGAGTCTGGTCTGCCTCTGTCTTGCGTGTCCCTCCACCCTCCTCCGCCCTGACCTCTCGCCCAGCTCGGGCCACCGTGGGGGAAAGGATACCGGAAACAAGAGGGGCCTTCTTCCTCTTGCTGGGCGGCACGGAGCCCCAGGTCTTCGAGCTGCCTCTGGCGTGCAGTTTGTCATCCCACCACTCTGTGCCCCAGACCAGGGTCAGGATTGGGGTGCCGGCCATCCCAGGACGCCCCACCCCTGTAGCCTGTGTCCCTCACCCGGGCCAGGCCAGCCCTTCCCCATCACTCGCACCCCTACCCCAACCAGGGCAGTGCAGAGAAGCCTGGGCTTGGGGTTGGAAGCTGAGTTCAACCCTGGGAAAGAGGTCACTGTGATTTTGTGAGGCTCGCTCTCTTCATCTGTTTCATGGACAGGGGTACGATAATAATTCCTCCCTCCCCAGTGCCCTGTATGAACGTCGGCCTGTGGACATGGAGAGGACTTGGCCATGGCATGTGCGTGTGTCAGAATGACACCTCCGTTCTGGAAACTGAGCAGGGGGGCAGGGGACCCGCTCTTCCTGAGTCCCCACTGTGTGCCAGGCTCTGGGCTAGGCGCTTCCCTGGCTGCTTTCATTCAGTCCCCACAGTGACCACGAAGCAGGTCCTCTTACAACCCCCCTGTGCAGGCAGGGAAGCTGAGGCCAAGATGGGGGGCAGGCACTGAAAGCACAGGGCCTGGGGCAGGGGTGCCCAGCCAGCCGCTCGCCTCACCAGAGCTGATGTCCAGGCTCTGGCGGTCCTCCTCCAGCCTCTGGATCCGCTCCTGCAGCTCCCCCTGCAGGGTGTCGTAGAGCAGCAGCTTCTCACTCTGGAAGAGGCGGAGTGGCTCAGCCAGGCAGGCCGGGGTGGCCACTTCCGTCCCCACCTAGCGCCCAGCGCCCGGCACATTCACCTCCAGGTGCTGCTTGGCTCCCTGCAGCTCACACTCGTACTTGTTCCTGATCACGTCCAGACAGAAGCCCTTGTAAATCCCTGTGGAGGGAGGGAGTGGGAGGTCCTGCTTGGCCAGGGACCCAGGGGCCCATAAAGGGGGGCCAGGGGCACGGGTGAGGCCGAGCAGGGACGAGAGGGGAAGGGGCCAGAGAGCCATGGCTTCTGGTAGGGGAACAGGGCACACACCTGCCACCTGAATGCGGATCTTGAGGCTCCGCTGCAGCCCCCCGAGAGGCTCTGTGTATTCGGGCGCCCTCTCAGCTCCCACCTCCTCCAGCCGCACCCGCAGCTGACTCAGCCGTTCCCTGAACAACCTGGGAGGTAAGAGGCAGCCGCGCACCCGTGTGCTCGCCCGTCAAACACGAGCGGAGCGCCCGCTCCACAGCAGGCCCCAGCCAGCCCTGCCCGGCCCCAGGGTCCCTTGCTCACTTCTCCTTCAGCTCTGAGAACTGCTTCTCCAGGTCCAGCATTTCACTGACGCACTCGCTGCGGCGGCGCTCGTAGCCCTCATCGTCCATCTCTGGGACAAGAGGCCAGTCAGGGCGGGCAGAGCGGGGGCGGGCGGCACGCGGGCGTGTGGGGCTCACCTGAGCTCTCCTCCTCGGACTCGGTCTGGCTGCCGCTCCGTTCCTCCTCGCTCTCTTCCTCCTCCCCATTCATCTCGGCGGCTGAGTCGCCCTCTGCTTCCATCTCCTCTGTGTCTTTGCTTGGAGGCTGGACGGGCATCTGGGCTCTGGGAGTAGGAGTGGAGCCATCACTCGCCACTGCCCACAGCTCTGAGCGGGAAAGTGGCCACTTGGGAAGTCAAACCAAGCCTCACTGCTGACGGGGACAACCGGGGGGGTGACTGGACTCGCCACACCCTGGGCACACACTGGGTGGGGCAGGTGCAAGTGGCCCTGCCTGCACATCTCCCGAAGCCTGGGAACCACAGAAATGCCCATGCCCTTGGACGCTGCCAGTGATCCCAATCCCGGGAACAGTGGCCAAGGTGACGATCCATAAGATGGGAAAGGCCAAGGTGGGCTCCCCACTGTCTGTGGGACTGGGCCCAAACATCTGACTGGGGCTTTCAAGGCCCTGCATAGACTGGACTTGAACTGCTGGTCCGGCTCCTTCACCCCACCTTCTAATGCTTAGTTCTCAAATATACCATGCACTTCCTACCCAGCGCCCCCCGCCCACCGTGCTGCTCCTTCTGCCTATGATGCCACCACTTCTCTTCCTGAGAACACTCTACAATGCTCATCTTCTCACCGTGCTCAAATCCTATCTCCCTCTGCTTCCTCTAAGACCTCACGTCATCAGTGCTCCCGTCTTCTGCATCCTCCACTCTCCCTCTTGACAGCTCTGTCCCATGAAACTTTAGACGCGCTCAGGAATTTCCCACCATATAGAAAAAGCAGAAACACAAAACTTCACCCCACTCCACTCAATCGCCCCCCGTTTTCCACCTTTTCCAGGCCTTGCTCTTCCTACTTTCACCTCCCGCTTGTTCTAGTCTGTTTCTGTATCATCGCTCTCAGCTTAAACTGATCCTGCAGAGTTAACAGATGACCTCCTTGTACCTAATGCCAGTATTTTTTGGTGCTTACCTCAGGTTGACTTCTCAGCAACACTGAACACTGTTAAGCATTCCTTCATTTATTCACTCATTTAATCTTTATTGAAAATCTAATATATGCTAGGTACCATCAGACACCACGGTAGGAGGCAGGCACAAGTGTGACAGAAAGACAGTCTCTGACCTCAAGGAGTTTACAAGTTCCTGGATGAGAGAGAGGCCAAGAAGCAGATCATTACTGTGGGGTGAGAAGAGTTAAGATGAGGGGCATATGGGAGAGACAGCTAAACTGGGACCTGGAGCCTGCTGCAGTTTTGAGGGCAGAGGAAGATGGGCCAGACAGATGAGCTGAGCTGGTTGAGGGAGGGAGCATTTAACCAGAGTAGGTAGTGTGAGCAAAGACCCCGAAAGGAGAGAAGGGGCAGGGTTGGGGGCACCTGGGTCTAAGCCTCAGAGAGAAATCTGGGCTGCAGAGATCTGGTCATCACATATAGTGAGTTCTTCAGGCCTTGGGAGAGGGTGCAACCAGCAAGGCAGAATGTGTGGAGTGAGAAGGGGCTCGTGATGGAGCTCCCAGGGTCACCAAAGGGGCAGATGATGCGACCCCTGCAAAACAGAAGGAAAGTAGCAAGAGGTGGAGGAGGGAAAACTCAAAGCATGGAGAGAACTTCAGAATGAAGGAGACGTGACAGTGCCAAGTGCGGCCAAAAGATCACTCAAGAGGAAGAATAAATAGTCTTCTCAACAGATCATCTCTTTGTCTACTGGGGGCTTCTGGTTCACTGTGATATGCTTGTCTGGGCACTTCTCTTGTAGTCCTTTAGTTCCGTGTAGACACCCTTCCTTATTTATTTACATGTCTATTGGCCCATTCTCATGTCTGTCTCCCCAGCCAGTCTGTAAGCCTCACCAGGGCTGGGCTGCACATGCGCTTTATTCGCCTAGCACAGTACTAACTCATTCGATGACTGGAGGATTTGCAAATACAAATTAAACCAAACAAGCTTTTGCAGGGCAGGGATTGGCTTTTACTTCTTGGTAGCCCCCGGCCTCTGTAGTGGTAGCAAACGTCAATTCAAGTAAATTAACTGGCCTAGCCTAGAGGACAGTTTCGAAACATTCCTCAATGATTTCACAAATGATCCGACCCTGACCTGAAAACTTCGGTTCTCCAAACCAGCCTCATCTTTCCCATTCTCAAGCCTCAGTTCCTGCATTTCCCAAACTTCGCAATTCCTCTTCACTGTTAAATATATTAATTTTGGAAGATGCAGCGGTAGGTAAGTCCTACCTTTCCGGACCAGAAAGGGTGAGGGGTTGGGGGAGGTCTCTCCAGCAGTCTGAGTCTACTGGGTGAGCTGAATTAAATCACAACCTCCCCCTCCTTACCTTGGGTATAAAAAGAGAATAATAAAGATTGCAAGCGATAAGGAATGGAAAAGCAAATTATAAGGCACTGTGTACAGGCAGTTTATCTCTCAGAAAGTGAGCATGTCGATGGCAGGCCTCCTCGAAAGGAAGATTCTTCCCTACCCTCGAAGAAGCCAACACAGCCCCTCTACGGCGCGCCGAGGGCCCCCCGTCCCGCTCCATCTGCGTACGCGCGGGCGCGGGCGGGACAATCACTGGCTCTTCCACGGCCAGCACCGGTCCCGCGGCCCCCGGCACGCATCCGGCCGGTTAAGTCTCCGCTTCGGCCCTGGAGATTGGGCCGGCTCCGACCCACTGGCCGGAGAGGGCGAACCAGGCGCCAGGGTTGGCGTTACGCACCCGCGGGGAGTGGGGCCTCCGGCCTCACGTCCGAGACTCCCTGAGAGGTGCCGGAGGCAGCCGGTACTGTCCACCGCCGCGGGGCTCCCAGAAGCGCCGAGCGAGCCTTTTTCCTGAGGCGAGAGCCTGTCCACGCTTCCGCATGCGTCATCAGCAGGGGCCCGTCGGAGTGCTCACAATTGGACAGCTCGGGGCTAGGCATGCCGGGATACCGCGGGCCGGTTTCCATAGCAACCGACTGAAATTCACACAGGCTTTCAACAGGCAGGGAAGGCCCTCGTGCGTTTCTTGCTTTGCAGCCAGCGCGCCTCGGTCCGCAGCCACCACCCACGGCTTGAAAGGGGAGAGCCCGCGACCTGCTCCCCCACCCCGCCCGGTTCAGGAGAGTAATGGAGCCAGCTTTAGGTGTGAACACTCATTTATTTACACATTGTAGTCGGTAGGCAAATTACCCAGCCCAGCCTATTCAGAGGTCCAGATCTCAGACTCCCACGCACAGAGCCTGCAGACCCATCCCTTCTCCAGGGCCCCTGAGACGGAGGCCTAAGACAACCAGGAAGTTGCCCAAAAGCTAAGAACTAAATTCAACGCCTTCAACTGATTTCTTTCCAAAATGCCCATTTTGTTAAGTACTCGGACTTCTCAGCTCTGCCCCATTCATACTTTTTGCTCTCCTATAGCCCACCCACCCAAGAGTGTTAATAACAATAATAATAACAACAATAATAATACTGTAATAATATTAATAATACTTCACATTTGTACGAAGCTTACAGAATGTTTTCACATGTAGCATCTCATCTGAACCTCCCAACAGTTCTGTGAGGTAGGTATTCTCACCTCCCTTTAACAGATGGGGTAACTGAGGCTCAGAGAGCGAATGGGATTTGCTCAAGGCCACACAACTAGTTAGTGGTTAAGCTAGGACTTGATCCCAGCATCCCATACTCAAGTCCAGTGTTCAAACACCACAGCTACCACTGTAAAGTGGAGTGACATTTCTTACCCCAGTCAGGCCTGAGGCGCGGCCTAAGGAGTGAGGAGGCTGAGACTTCTCAGACTAGGGGAGGGAAGGGCTCAGCAGTGACGCGGGGAGTCAGGGTACTTGGCCTTCAACTCCTGTTTGAACTGACGGTAAAGGATCTTATTGTGCTGATTTTCGGCCTCTTTCTGGGGATGGAATTTCAGAGCTTCTTTGAAGCCCTTATGAACCAGGAAACCTTCGTTCAACACCTCGAAATCGAATCCTGCCACGTGCAGCTCACAGGCCTGTGGGGGAAGAGACAGGTCAGCAAAATTTGATGACATTCCTAGGGCAGAGACTGACATCCCTGCTCGCTCCAGCATTCCCATTCCTCTGGAGGCATCCTGGATCTTCCAACCATCCAACCACCGCCTGAACTATGATCCCTCCTGCCTCATTGCCTCTTTTCCATCCAGAGCCACTCATAGCTCCCTGACCCCACCATCCATCCTGCCCCATTTCCCCTGCCCTCTCCCTTATGAGCACCTGGCTGATACGATTGAAGCCATACTGCCGAAAGCGCTCGTCGAAGTTGGGCACCTTGCCTCCGGCCACGTAGAATGGCTCCCAGGGGTCTTGCCAGGGCACCACGTAGGCAGGCCTCAGCAAGGTCTCTTCTGGCAGGTTGACCCAGCGGGAGTAGTTGGTGGGCGCCTGGCAGGGGGTGCACAGCCCATAATAGAAGGGCCGCACCTCGCCCACCTGGTAGAGCTGCAGCAGCTCGTTTTTGTTCGTGGGCATGCGGCGGGCTCGACGGATCTCGAAGGCAGGCACCACCAGCGCTGTGCCCGCCCACTGCTTGCTCTGATCCAGCATTTCTCGCAGGCCTCTCCACAGCCCCTCACTGGGCACCATGTCCACGTCGATTACCAGGGCATAGTTGGCCCCCTCACGAGCCAGATTCCTCAGCAGGTTATTGGGGTAGGAGACATTGGTGCCCAGCGCGTAATTGATCCCGGGCTGGGCCACCCTGGCTAGCTTGTCAAAGACCTCCTGGCAGGACCGCAACAGGGCAAACTCCCCTGGCTCCCGGGGGTCGGGCACGGCGGCCTCATAGCGTGAGGGGCACACAAGGTGCATGGCAACCCTGGCACGCATATCGGGGCAGTGGCTGCTCAGCGCGTAGGTCAGCACCGTGGCCAGCTGCGCCTCCTCCTTGGTGGCGGCGAACACCGACACGGATAGCGGGCCCTCCCAGCGCTCCAACAGGCCCGATAGGTGCAGCAGGTTGTCCACACTGGCGTGAGTGGCCAGGATCACATCGTTGGGGTCCATGGTGGTCTTCAGTAGGCCCCTGTAGACGCGATAGTCGCCGCTAGCGTCCAGGACGCCTCCGGAGGCCAGCGCGGTGCGAAGCTGCGCCTTGACTTGGTCCACCGACCGCGGGGACGGGGGAAAGAATTCAAAATATTGGTCTTGCTCCTCCTGCCCGTGCAGCCCGGACAGCAGCGACAGGTAGAGCAGCTGCAGCATCGCCACCAGCATTAGCGCGGCCAGCAGCAGCTGGTAGAAGGCGCACCGTATGGCGTAGGACATCTGCATGGCTCTCGGGGCTCGCGGCGCGCAGCAGAGACCACCGGGCCGCAGCCTCTGCCTGCCGCCGCAAGCCCGGATTTACCGCAGCCTGCCGAGCGCGGCCGAAGCGAGCCGAGGCGAGCCGAGCCCCTCGCGCAGCCGCGCCCGCCCGCCCGCGCCGGCCTCGGGCGCGCCAGCTCGCCCCCTGTGCGCCGGGAGGAGCTACTGCATTCTCTGCCCGCGCCGCGCGCTTTGTAAACGCTGGAAACTGGCCGCCACCGCTCCGCCGCGCCTGCTGGGTTCCCAGAAACAGGCACCCCCCTCCTCCGGGTCAGTGCGCGACCTCCTGGACCAAGCGCGTCCTGAAACCCCGGCGCGCTCGTCCCCGACTTAGGGAGGGGAAATTGTGGCAGAGCTTGGCTGCAGAGTGGTGAAGGATGGCGCGGGTTCCCGCCTGTGGCAGGCGGAAAGGAACACAAAAAGCCCCTTTCTGTCCGCCGTCTCTCCCTCCTCTAGGTCTCATCACGTCTGTACTGAGGAATGCCTGCGAGGGTGCCGGGAGGCGCGGAGATGAGAGATAAAGGAATGTGGAAAAGAGTGCTGCACGTGGGACGAGGTGGCCGAGTGGTTAAGGCGATGGACTGCTAATCCATTGTGCTTTGCACGCGTGGGTTCGAATCCCATCCTCGTCGGTCGTGTTTTACAGTGGAGATGATTCTTAATTTTCACAACCCGATGTCTGGAGCAGCGGGTCGAAGAGAACTGAACAGGAGGTGGGACCCAGTTCCGTCTGGACCGGGCCTCTCTTCTGTCTTTGTTCAACCTGCATTCCTGGCCGTTTCATACTTCAGGTACCTGGACCTTATGGGAGGAGGTTGGAGGTGTGCTTTTCCTTCTCCCTAGAAAGAGGGCCCGGGGTTTGGTGGCACCTAAAAACCAGAACCGGAATTCTGGCCAATGCTAAATTGGGGGCCAATATGTTTTCCGCAGGAACTAGAGAAAACCACCCTGGAGGAGCTGCTCTGTCTAAAGTACTGGAACTTGATGGTGGCAGTGGCGGTGATGCTTGATCATTTAAATTATTAATCTATTCAGCGCACTGATTCCCCTCCCCCAGCACTTCTCCCAGGGCAGAGACCTTGTTTGTATCCACACACCCGCCTCCCTAACACACACACACACACACACACACACACACACTTAAGCAGAAGGCCTCGAATATCTGACACCAGTCAGCGTACACAGAAGGTGCTTGATAAGTGTTTGTGGAATGATTGCTCCATGGACTCTTTCAAAGAGGAGAGGCTGTGGGGAAGGGCAGGTACTTTGATATGTATTGTAGTAACTGTTCGAGCGCTGTGAATCTTGGAAAGGTGCTTTAGGACAGTCAGGGGAGGACCTGGAACGTCAGGATAAGGTGTTCGCCGGCTACTCCACACACAGTAGGGAGCCAAGGTTGTTGAGTTGAAGAGTGATCAGGAGACCTATATTCTGCGGCTCCAGCTTGTGGAATCTGATGCTGTCTCCAGGTAGACAATGTCAGAACTGAGTTGTGTTGTAGAGCACTTAGCTGGTGTCAGAGAATTGCTTGGTATGGGGGGGAAAAAACCACGCATCAGAATTGATGCCAAAATTGTCTGTATAGAAATAAAACTGAATTTTGTGTATTCTTGAATCCTGCAACTTTGCTGAAGTCATTTATTAGCTCTAATTGTATGTGTCGGTGTGTGTATTCTTTAGGATTTTCTGTATGTGTGTGTATCACTTGTGATTATGGATAATTTTCCTTCTTCCTTTCCAATTTGGATGCCTCTTATTTCTCTTTCTTGCCCAGTTGTTCTGGCTAGAATGTCCAGTACGAAGTTGAATAGATGAAATGGTGAAAGCAGGCAGCCTTGTCTTTTTCCTGATCTTAGGGGGAAGACTTCAGTCTTTCACCATTAAGCATGAAATTGGTTGTGGATTTTTCATAAACACTCTTTATCAGGTTGAGGAAGTTCTTATTTATTCCTTGTTTGTTGAGTGTTTTTATCTTGAGAGGATGTTGGATTTTGTCAGATGCTTTTTCTGCCTCAGTTGAGATGATCATGTGGTTTTTCCCCTTCATTTCATATTTGGTGTATTACAATGATTGATTTTTGCAGGTTGAAACACCTTGCATTCTAGAGTAAATCCCACTTGGTCATGGTGTATAATTCTTTTAATATGTTGCTGGGTTCAGTCTGCTAGTATTTTGTTGAGGAATTTTACATCTATATTCCTAAGGGATATTAGTTTGTAGTTTTCTTTTCTTGTGATGTCTTTATCTAGCTTTGGCATCAGGGTAACGCTGGTCACATAGAATGACTTAGGAAGTGTTCCCTCCTCTTGTATTTTTTTGAAGAGTTTGAGGACTGGTGTTAATCCTTTAAATGATTGGTAGAATTTGCCTGGGAAGTCATCTGGTCCTGGAGTTTCCTGGGAGGTTTTTGATTACTGATTCAATCTCATTCCTTGTTATAGATATGTCCATATTTTCTATTTCTTCTTGAGTTACTTTTGGTAGTTTGTGTGTTTCTAGGAATTTTTCCATTTCATCTAGGTATCTCATTTGTTAGCATACAGTTATTCATAGTGTTCTCTTATAATGCTTTTTATTTCTGTATAATCAATAGTAATGACCCCCTTTGATTTCTGATTTTAGTAATTTTCAGGTCTTCACTTTTTTTCTTAGTCTACTCAAAGGTGTGTCAATTTTATTGACCGTTTCAAAGAACCAACTTTTGGTTTCATTGATTTTCTGTGTTGTTTTTCATATTCCATTTTGTTTATCTCCAATGTAATCTTTTTTTTTTTTTTTTTTGGCCACATTGGGTCTTTGTTGCTGTGCACGGGCTTTCTCTAGCTGCGGTGAGCGGGGGCTACTCTGCTGCGGTGCACAGGCTTCTCATTGCGGTGGCTTCTCTTATTGCGGAGCACAGGCTCTAGACACACGGGCTCAGTAGTTGTGGCTCACGGGCTTAGTTGCTCCGTGGCATGCCCACTCTAATCTTTATCATCTCCTTCCTTCTGCTAGTTTTGGGTTTAATTTGCTTGAGATTCTCCTTTTTAATGAGGCATTTACAGCTGCAAGTTTCCTCTCAGCACTGCTCTTGCTGCATCCCATAAAGTTTAGTATGTTACCTTCATTTCCATTTGTCTCAAAGCATTTTCTGATTTCTCTTTTGATTTCTTTTTTAACCCATTAGTTATTTAGGGGCATGTTGTTTAATTTCCACATATTTGTGAGGTTTCCAGTTTTTCTATTATTGGTTCCTAGTTTCGTTCCACTGTGATTGGAAAAGATACCTTGTGTGATTTTACTCTTTTAAAAATTATTGCAGGGACTTTCCTGGTGGTCCAGTGGGTAAGACTCCACGCTCCCAATTCCGGGGGGCCCGGATTGAATCCCTGGTCGGAGAACTAGGTCCTGCATGCATGCCGCAACTAAGGAGTCTGCGTGCCGCAACTAAAGATCCTGCATGCCGCAACTTAGACCTGGTGCAGCCTAAATAATTTTTTTTTTTTTTTTTTTTTTTTGCGGTATGCGGGCCTCTCACTGTTGTGGCCTCTCCCGTTGCGGAGCACAGGCTCCGGACGCGCAGGCTCAGCGGCCATGGCTCATGGGCCCAGCTGCTCCGCTGCATGTGGGATCTTCCCGGACTGGGGCACGAACCTGTGTCCCCTGCATCGGCAGGTGGACTCTCAACCACTGTGCCACCAGGGAAGCCCCTAAATAAATATATATTTTTTTAAATAAATATTTTTAAAAAATTATTGCAACTTTGTTTTGTGAGCTAATATATGATCTTCCCTGGAGAATGTTCCGTGTGCACTTGGGAAGAAGGTATATTCTGCTGTTTTTAGGTAGAGTGTTGTGTGTATGTCTGGCCTGTTTGGTTTGGAGTGTGTTCAAGTCCTGTTTCCTTGTTGATCTTCTGTCTAGTTGTTCTATCGTTTATTGAAAGTGGGATCCTGAAGTCTCTATCATTGTAGAGATGTCTGTTTCTCCTTCAATTTTGTCAATTTTGGCTTCATAGTTTTTAGGACTTTGTTGTTAGGTGTGTATATGTTTATAATTATTATATCTTCTTGATGGAGTTACGCTTTTACGAATATATAATATCCCTCTTTGTCTCTTCAATGATTTTTTAATTAAAGCCTATTTTTTCTGATATTAGTATATCCACCCCAACTGTCTTGGTTACTGTTTACATAGAATATCTTTTTCCATTCTTTAACTTTCAACCTATTTGTGGTTTTGGCTCTAAAGTGAGTTTCTGGTAGATAGCAAGCATATAGTTGAATCATTTTCAAATCCATTCTGACAATCTTTGACTTTTAATTGGAGAGCTGAATCAATTTACAAACCAGCAGGTGTCCTCCTCATAAAAAGGTGAGCAACTGGAGGATAAGGACTGACCTTGCAATGTTTGTGTCCCTCCACCAAGCCTGTCTCAGTGCCCTCCACACAGAGCCCTCTCCAACTGTTTGCTCATGGACACTGGCTGCTTCTGAGGGAACCTGGGCCTGTTGGCAGAGCTGTGTCAGGCTGGGGATGTGGCGGTGGCCAGGGGGGCTGGGCATCAGGAGAGGGATGAGCCAAGTGTAGCCCATCAGCCCAAGAATTTTTCTAACATCAAAACCAGCTGCATCCTGATCTGATGGGAAAGTTGGGCTAGGTACACGGGGAAGGAGGACAGGAAGAAGGAATTCCATGTTGTGACATCATAAGGATATCTTTCTGGGCCCATCGTCCACTGCTCAGCCCAACCCGGCTGAACGCGGACCAGTACCACTGGGTTCCCTGGGGTGGCTGGGTCTGGCAGGTCTAGGGAGCTTTTGGGTACAACAGACAACAGTCTCTGAAGGTAGAGAAGGAGAAGGGGACCTAGGAAGTACTGGGGTCCTGCTCCCACCAGTCCCAGCCAAAGGGTACAGCTAGGTCTAGTGGTCTGCACAAAATAATCCCAGAACTACAACTACCATTTAGTAAATGTCAGTCTGTACTCCAGTGCTTTCTCCAGGACTGCAGTCTCCAGGAATCCCAGTTCCCACTGCTGGGAAAGGGCCTGGCTTCGAACCCAGGACTGTGGGTCAGGGCACATGCACTTAACCACCAAGTTAAACGGCCTCTGTAGAGGCAGCAGCCTTCTCTTCTGTGTGCCTTCTCCTCTCTCTAATCCCCTGGTTAGGCCTCAGGCCTAAGGCCCTTCAGCGTTTGTCCCCAGCCCACTGCGCCAGCCTCATCCTCTCCCGTCCCTTTCCTCACATCCTAGGAGTTTCCGCTCCCCCGTGACCTGTCGCCAGAAGTCCCCACTGTTCCCTGAATATTCCGTGTCCATGCCTTCCACATTTTCTGGTACCTCTCCTGGGATGCCCCTCCCCTACCTCAGCCCAGCAAGCTCATATTCATCCCTCAAGGCCCAGCTCAGGGGACACCTCCTCAGGGATGCTTGCCCCAACTTCCCAGTTGAGATCACTGGCCCCCTCTTCTAAGAGTTTCATATTACACATTCTGCAGTGTCCTCACAAGCCCCATCACAAGTTACATTCTATTTCCCATGGCCTTGGGAGGAGGGTCACAACTCCTTCACTGTGGGGAAGCAGAGGACACCGGTGGGGGAGAGAGCGATAGTCATCCATGCGGCCAGGCACTCTGCCCGGGAGCACAGGGCTCCTTGCAGGCCAGTACCCCTGGGCCATGATGTGGTCAAGAGGGCCCAGTGCAGGGATGCCCACAAATCCCTGCCACTCTCAGGGCCTTGGTCATCCCATCTGTCAAATGGGTACAATCATCCCCACCCCACCCAGCTCATCAAAGCCAACAGAGCTGAAAGCACTTTGGAAAGTGAATTCATTGTACAAATGGAGAAGGTTATTATTAGACCCAGGAGCAGGGTCAGAGAGAAAAAACAAGCAAAAAGGTGGAGTAAGTGCTTAGGGCTCTCGCCTTGAGCCCCTCAAGGAAAAGGGAAGCAGGCCATGGGCAGGAAGAACAGCACCTACAGGGAGGTGGGAGCTGGGTCCTGGCTCTGCCAAGAACTGGTCACTTCCCCCTGGGACTCGGTTTCCTCACCTGTACAGAGGGGAGCACAATCCCTGCTGGCCTCCCTCTAAGGGCCTCAGTGTGGCTTCAGTGAGAGAGCGGGTGCAGAAGAGCTTTGCAAACTGTAAAGTGCAGTGCACACATGCAGGCTAACTGCAGTTCTGCGACCCAGGCCCAGCTGGGTTCTGGGGAGTGGACACAGTAAATGCCGGCGATGAAAACCCTGTTTGAGGCCCAGAGGGTCCTTCGAGCACCCTCAGATCCTGAACTCCTTCTCCCTGTCCCCTCAACTTCCCTGGAATCCTCTGTTCTGGAGTCCAGGAGACTTGACCATGGTGTCACTGAGGCCTGGAGAGAAGAGGAGCTCCTGTCCAGGGCTGGCCCCCACTCCCACTCTGAATCTGAAGCTGCGGCCACACCAGCCACACAGTTGGCAAGTTCCCACCTGTGGCCTCTGAGCCCCGGCACTTGGCCAGTGAGTTTCTCATGATTAACAAATGCACTCCTGGTGGTGAGGAAGGGCCATTGTCCTCGGCCCTCTTTTTCCTGATCATCGTCCTCTCAGTGAGGTCTGTGTGCATCTAGATAGTCTGTCTCTGCGTCAACTCCACTCCTGGGGAGGGTTAGAATGGCAGGTGGTGAATTCTTCCTTGCAGCACCCCAGGTGGCCACCAGCCCAGGAAAGAGAGCAGCACCCGCCTCTTCCTGGGACCCTCGGACCGCGGGGCCCCAGCCCAGCAGAGGCTTGAGCCTGGCCCACCATTCCCCCTGTGCTGGGTCTCAGCTCCGAAGAGAAGATGCTGGGAGAGCCCTGGACGGAGCACTTCAGAGCAGCGCCTTGAGGAGGAAGGAGAGCGAGGCTCCACAGGAGAGCCCCAGAGCCAGGAAGAAGGTCATGAGGGTGCCGGCCACCTCCCTCTCATGTGGCAGCACCTGCCTAGAACACACAGGAGTAGGAGCTCTTAGAAAATGTCAGGCCCAACCTGGACCCAGCCCTGTGCCCTCCGCCCTCCTAACAACAGGACGCCTGAGTTCTAGTCTGGGCTGACCCAACCTCTGGTCGCTATAATTAGGCCCTTCTCTCTGGACTCCAGTTTCCTGATCTGTAAAATGGGGCCACTGGACATAGACATCTCTCACGCCCCTGGGGTCTAGATGCAACTGCCTTCCTTCCTGGCAAAATGTCCCCTACCTGGTCCTCCCGGTCACCTCTGCTCTCCCTGGATTCTCAACTCCATTTTCCCTAGAGTAAATAGCCCAGGAACTCTGCTTGTGATCAAAACCTTAGCTCCCTTGCAACTGAGAATTTGGGGGAGTAGCTGGGCCCTAAGGAATGACAGTCCAACCCATTTATTTCACAGATGGCGAAGCTGAGGACCAGAGAGGAGGCCCCAAAATCAGTGCCTGGGCTACTTTACTGCGCAGGAACCTCCCAAGCCAAGTCCTCCTCTCCCCAGCTCCTGGCCTGGGACCGGCTCAGCAGTTAAAGCCTGACCTGACAGGTGGCACCAGTGAGGCCCCTCAAAGAGCTAGCCCACCTCCCTGCTCCCAGGCCCTCCCCCACACCTTCCCATCCCCCAGACCTGGGCGCCAGGCACATGGTGAGGGACACCAGGTAACCATTTGAAACAGCAAAAAGCAGCATGAAAGTGATGAAGTAGGCGTCCTGTGGGAAGAGGACGGGCAGCCGGGACCTCTTGGGCACGTGGCACAGCATGAAGAGTGGCACAAAGAGGACGCGCAGGCAGACCAGCAGGGGCAGCAGCCGGCTGTCTTTGTCTGGCTGCGGCAGAAGGTTGGGGTGAGGGTGGTCCCTGGGAGCAGGGTCTCTGCTCCAGGGACACCCCAGATAGACTCAGCTATCACTTCCCCTGACCTACTCCATGTGTGCCGGTGAGGACCCAGCACTTGGGCCTCTGGAGAGCGAGCAGCTGGGCCAAGGCCACCCAGCAATCAAGGACCAGCCTGGGGCTAGACTTTGCCTCTCCTGAGCTCCAGTTCGTGCTCTCTCCATGGAACTAGACAAGCATCTTCGGTTTTCAACGTCGGTGGCTCTGAGCACCCCTGGGTTCCGAAGACCCCTCTGGGGAAGATGGGTTTGGGAGCTGGGGATCCAGGCCCTGTCCTGGCTTGGATGCACAGCTTGTGGGATCTTAGTTCCCCGACCAGGGATTGAACATGGGCCCTTGGCAGTGAGAGCTCGGAGTCCTAACCCCTGGACCGCTGGGGAATTCCCAGAGCAGCTACTCTTTGATCTACTTTGTTTGTTGTGTGTCCTTGGAAGTTTTCATGTAAAGAAGCAGCATCTTGGCTAAAAGCAATCTAAATACTAGGAATCTTGTCTGACCTCCCACGTGGTGCAGGAAACTCCACATAACAGTCTCTAAGCACCAGGGCCTGGGCCCTAGGCTGGATGCTGGAGACACAGGTCAAGTGGACAAGGCTTCTGCTTTCAAAGAGTTCACAGTCTAAGCCCTGGCTTGCATATCTCCAGGGGCCAGGTGCTCACTGCTAAACCAGCCAGCTGTTCCATTACCAGACCCAGACCAGTGGGACTGTTGGGACATCACCTTTCTATGCTCGTTCACACCCTCTGATCCCCGACTGCTTCCCCAAACCGTCAGATCACCCCAGCCTAGGTGTGCTCACCCACAGGAAGTAAGAGGTCAGGCTCCGTCCCAGACAGTCCATGACGTTGAAGAGAAGGAAGCAGCAGATGGGGTTGAAGAACTGACCTGGGAGGGAGAGAGGGCTTATCCTGGTCCTGGCTGCCCTCTTCCCTCTCTGCCCTTCATTCCCACTGCCCTGTCCTCTTCCGCTTCCCAGCACTCACTCCACTTCCCAGGGCTGGTGGAGCTGGTCACCATGGCTGTGATGGCTGGGAAGACGGACAGGGTGACTGTGAAGACCAACACAAGGCACAGCGCCGTCAGCCAGATCTGGGGGTCGGAGGCAAGGGTGTGAGCAGGCAGGCAGACCCAGAGCCCAACACGCAGCCAAACCCTCCTGCTCAAGCCCTGGCCCAGGAACAGGGCACTGGGGCCTGGCCCAGCCTGTCTCTGACCCACCATGACCCTGTCATCTTGGGTGGACCAGGTGAGTACAGGCCTCAGCGCATTCTAAGAGTCTCTGGGGAAGGCTGGAGAGAGCAGCCCTCTCTTCCCCAGGGGTGGTGGTTGGGGGCTATATCCAAGCCAAACCTTCTGGAAGACAATGAAAACTGAAGGTTTCCCTGGCTTCTGGGGTTCCTCTGGCTCCATCTCTGTCTCCTTCTCAGGGTCAAGATCCAGAGTCAGCACTGCCCTTTGGGGGCTGTTGGGAATCCCGTTCTTCTCATCTGGGGCAAGAGGGGAGGGCAGGGTCATGCCTGTGACCCACGCTTGTGACAACCAGGCCCAAGGGAAGGAGATTCCAAGCAATTAAAACAAGTGACCCTCCACCAACCCAGGGTGCAGGCAAAGAATTAACAATGGAAAGATGCCGAGCTACTATGGGCACAAGCCTATACTTGTGCCTGGCAGAGTTAAGCACCTTAAATGGATTATTTCACTGCCACTGCTTTACAAATAAAGAAACTGAGGCTCAGAGGGGTTACATGACTTGACTAAGGTCACACAGCTTGGGTGTTATGAAGCTAGAATTCAAACTCAGACACACTAGGATCTAGAACTTGTATGCCTGAAGCTCTACTGCCTCCCCATTTTATAGAGGAGGAAACTGAGGCCCAGAGGGCAAAGGGATGACTTTAAGCCCATTGACTTCCCTTCAAGATCTTCTGCCTCTGATTACACGAGGCTACTAGGGATGAGGGTTCTAGTTGGGGACGGAGGGGAAATGCTTCCCTGTAGTGGTGGCTCTAGCCTCTGCTGGGACCTCCACCTCCCTGGCAGGGTCCCGGGCTCACCAGGCTTGAGGAGCTCAGCTTTGGTCTCCAGCTCTTGACCTTGTGCCTTTGATGGTTTCTTGGCCAGGTAGTAGCGGGCAAACTTCTGCAGAAGGAAAGCGTTGTCCCTGCCTGGCTTGGCTGAAGTGCCTGAATCCCTCCCCACCCTGTTGACTTAGAGGCTGGGGTCCCCCAGTGGCTGACTCCTTTGGGGATCAGGGCTGGGCCCAGGTCCCCTCTGCCTCCTTTGGCCTCTCTCAGGGCCTCAGACTCAGGGCTGTATCTGTGATGCTCTGAAGTGGGCCTTGAGCCCAATACCAGGCTCACCAGGTGGGGCAGGCTCAGGTAACACACGATGGACATGAGGATGCCCACGCAGGGCGTGATGAAGTACCCCAGGGCGGAGGTCTGGGCATCCACGCCACCTGTGCAGAAACTTCAGCTGCAGAAGGGAGGTGGCTGGTCCACCAGCTCCCGCAGGGCTAGCAACTCTTTTCCTGCTTCGCATTATACATGTCTCAGGTTCACCTCCCGGCATCTTCCACTCCTCCCACTAACAGACTCAGGACCCTTGTGCCGGGGGCCCCAGCCCAGCCCTTCACTCCTCTCACTCTTCCCCATGTGTCATTTTTGTTGAGCACCTACTATGTGCTCATTATTACTGCATGCTCCTTACAATCTGAGGATGGAGCTATAATAATCATTCAGGTGGGGAACCTGACACAGGTAAGGGCCAGCCAATGCCCCCAGCTAGGGAGCAGTGGAACCGGGATTCAAACCCAAGTCTATCTGAATCCCAAACCTGTGCCCCCTTCCCTCAACCTCAGCCTACTGCCACATGCCAGTGCTGGCCTCAGGGATCCTGCCCCTGGCCCCAAGTTAACCCAATCCTCACCTAGTCATTCTCTCATTGTATAACTCAAGAGCCCCAAACCCAATCCCGAGCTCCCCCATCACCCCATCACCTCCATCTCCACCAAAGCCCAAGGCATCCTGCTCGTGGCACATTCTCTCTGCTCCCCAGATTCCCAGAGGCCACCCCTGCCCTCCAGCCACCCAAGTCTACTCACTGGCCATGGACATGAGCATGGCAAGAGCAGCGAAGATCCCAGCCAGGCCCTGCCCGCTGAGGAAGAGGGTGCTGTACGTGGAAGGCATGGTGCCCAGTTGCCCGAAGAGGCTGCCCTGCAGAACCGCACAGAAGGCTGTGGAGGGACAGGATTGGGGGCCGCTGCTCAACTAGGCAGGCCTTGGGGACTCCCTGGAGGAGGTGTTGGCAGGGTGCCTAGGGGACTCCGGACTAGGTTGGGTAGGCATGTTCCGATGTAACACCCCACATTCATCCCTCCTCCGAGGTGCAGCCCTAGGTGTGAGGGGCTAGGGGCCAGGAGACCTGCTCTTAGGTCACTGTGGGGCCTTGGATGAGTGACTTTTCTTCCCCACTGGGCCTCAGTTTCTCATCAGGGATATGGGTGATGCTACTGCTGTCTTCCCTTCTTGGATACCTTGGGCCCTTTCAGTAAAAAGAAGAGGCTGGGCTGAAGCCCTGGGGGGCTGGGTGGGGAGATGGGGAAGGGCAGCGGTGCTCACAGTTGATGAACCAGACAGAGGCCATGGTGATGGAGAAGAAGGGCTCGGGGCTCATGTCCACCTTGACCAACACCGCCGTCAGGGTAAAGAGCAGCAGGATGACCAGCAGGCTGCCCAGAATCCGCACAGTCTCAGAGATGCTGCTCAGAATGGAGGAGGGCAGCGTGGGCATCGCTGGGCCCAGGCCAGGTGAGGGGAGGGGGCAAGAGTCTCATCCCAGGGCTGGACAGTGGGGGCTGGGGAGAGATGCAGGGGGGAGGGGAGGAAGCATGGGAGGTCTTCCCTGGGCCCAGATGGAGCTGCCTCAGCAAAGGCAGGGAAGGGACAACAGAGGGATGGCCTGGCATTGAGCCCAAGGGGCAGGGCTTCTCACCACTGGTACAAGAAGGAGTTGAGGAGTGTGAAGAGCAGCAGAGGCAGCTGGGACAGCAGTGTCACCCAGTTGTTGAAGTTGAAGGTATCTGCAGGGCTCGTGTGGTTGGTGCCCAGGGTCTCGGTGGTGCCGTTGGCCCCTGCCAGACGCCCCTGGAAGTACTGCCAGGATGCCAGGGGAGTGGGGTACAGGGTCACCCTACAACCTACCCTCAGGAACCCCCCAGCCTTCTCCCTCTGCCTCCTCCCATGCTTGGGATTGCTCCGTTAACTTCTGCGGGACTGACTCTCTGTCTTTGCACCGTCCCCAGCACCTGGCACACAGTTGGAGCTCGATGAACGTGCATTGAATTGAACGGCTGAAGTCTGGGACCGAGCCCAAGCACTAAGAACCCCCAACTTGGGCTTTGCTCCATCTTTGGATCACCCCTCCTCTCCTGTGCCCTGGCTCCAGCCCCCACCCCCACTCCTGCAGCAGCTTCCACGTTCCCCAGTATTTATGGAGCTCCTACTGTAAGCCAGGCTCTGGCCCAGGTGCTGACCAACTGCTTTCTGTCTGGAACACACATCCTGCCATGACTCTGCTTAACTCCCCCGCTCCCCGTCCATGGCTCCCTGTTGCCTGCAAGGCAAAGCCCCAAGGTTTTGGAACAGCATTTGGGCCTCTTCAGAACCAGACCCTGATCTCCCTTTTGGGCCCCATTTCCTGTTCCGTCCTGCTAAGCTCCAGTCACCCCAAGCTCTGGCCCTTTCTCTGAATAAGCTGGTACTCTCCTGCCTCTCGGTGTCTTTGCAAGGCTGCTGTCTCTGCCTGGAGTGCCCTCTCCCCTCCTACCACTCCCCTCCCCCAACACAAATGCTTTACCGAAGTTACAAATCACCTCTTCCGTTAAGCAGAAGGAATTGCTCCCTCCCCTGGGGACCCACAGGGCTCTGCTCCAAGCCTGGGATGGCACGTGTCATGTTACATTATTTATATTTCTTATGCACCCATCTTGCTCTCAAGACCATGGGCTGATTCATCTCTGGGTCTCCAGGGCCCAGCACAGAGCCAGGCACTAAAGAGGCATCTGGAAAGTTGTTGCATTTAATATATAAGAATAACCCAGTCCCAAAGAGAACACCAGCCCCACATGCCTGCCTTCCCTTGAAAGAATGTAAGCTCCGTGAGGATGAAACCTTCCTCTGCTATGTTTCCTTCTGTACCCCCAGTGCCAGGAATTCTAGGTGTACATTAACTATTTGTTGGATGAATGATTGTAATTCATGCTATTTCAAAGAAAACCAAAGGCTTGGATAACCCAATTTTTGAGTGACTAGCAAGGAATAATGACAAACAGGGGAAGTAGGTGGGTAGCTCCTTGCTGGTTCCACAGGATCCCCTGACCTGGTGGCCTTGCCCCTCTAGGATCTGGGCATCCCTCAAAGCTTGGTCGTCCTAGCCATGAGAGAGGCACCTCCCCTCTCTGAGGATCCTGCCTCAGCCGACAAACGGACATAATGAGGAATCAAAAGCGGCGTGGTGGGGAAAGGCAGCTGGAGGGACGGACGGTGGTTGTGACCGTGGGGCTGTCACTCCAGCCACGAGTCTCACCGGGATGGCTGTGATGAAGAAGTTCCAGGGAAGGAGGGTGCCCAGCCCCAGGATGAAGAAGCTGATCCCGACCAGGTGGTAGCTGTGAGGATCATTCAGAAGGTCACCCGGAGGACATCCCGCTTCGGCGGCCCCTCCCACCTCCCAGGGCAGCTCCTCCAGAGAGCGGACTACAACCCCCATCACCCAGGCTCAGGCACCCGAGGGAGGCGGCTGACGGGAATTGTAGTTCCAGCTGGTCTGCTTTGCGCTTTGGAGAGCCCGAAGGGAGCGGGTCTGAGCTGCCCACGGCCACCGGATCCCCATACGCACCCCATCCGGTCCCCAACTCGCCTGTCCTGCGGGGCGTCTCCTCGCGCCATGGCCGCCCAGCGGGATGCGCCCGGGTGGGAGAGAGATGGGGAAGCCGCACCTGCACCTGCTCCGGGGCCCGTGGGCCGAGCCGGGGACCCAGGAGGCTAGGTCTTGCAGGTGGTGGACAGGGGAAGGGGGGGTCGGGTCTCCCCGAGTCTGGAGCGGGGTAGGGGGAGGCTGGAGCCGGGCAGGGAGCCTCGGGCCGATTTCGCCTAGTCTCAGGCTCCGCAGGCTCCGACCTCGGCTCCGCCCCCGGGGCGGGGACAGAGGGTCGCACCACCCCTCCCGACCTCAGGACTGGGGGCTCCAGACTCCCGCGTCTGACCCCGGCCCGACCGTGCCGTCCCCGGACCCCAACGCACCCCGTGCCGCCCAAGAGGCGGTGGCCCGGGAAGATTCCCCCGCCGCCTCCCCTCTCTGCGGGCGCCTGGCCCGGACCAGTGCGGGCGGGGTGGGGGAAGGTAGTGGGGAAGGTGCCCCCCCACCCCCGCAGCGGACTGCTGTGGAGCTGACCTGGCTCAGTGTTCTCCCGGCTCCGCCAAGTCGGAGGTGGTGCCGTGGCGCTGCTAGCGCCGGCTAACTTGGGAGACCGCCGAGGGGCCGGGTCGCCGCGCGCCCGCCAAGCCCCGGCCGAGGGTGTAATCCGAGAGCGGCCGGTGCTGGGGGAAGCCAGAGAGACCGTCTGACGCCAGCGGTCCTGGCGGGCTGCGCCTAGATGGGTTCCCCGGGAGGCAGAGGGGAGGGCCAAGTGCAGGTGCCGGTCTGGAAGACAGACGAACAGATGGACCCTTCTTCTCCAGTGGGTGCCTGGGGAAGCGCCGGGACTTTGGGGCGCACAACGGAGGGGCGAGTCCCACCGGAGCCTCCAGGCGGGTTTCCCGGTGGCGGTGTGGCTGAGCTCCGGAGCAGTGAGGGGCTAAGCAAAGGGTCCGGAGGAATGAGTGAGCCGACGGTGAGCCCAGACCCGCTCCCTAGCCTCGCCTGGTGCCCTCCTACCACCGCCGCTTAAAAAAAAAACAAAAAAAAACAAAAAAAAAAACTTTCAGCGGTCCCACCTCACATCTTATCAAACATTAAGATGCATCCACTTCCCACTTTTTTCCGTTAAAAACTTTGAAAGGTGATAGACCATTGCCCTTTTGTAATTAATTCTCTCTAACTCATATAATTTACGAGTGGGTTTGTCTTCTCTTCAATCGCCATGCGTATTGGGGATGCTGGAGAAATAAGAGGTTTTAAATCACAAATTATTTTCATTAGTAATGACATTTTTTGGCCATTTCCAGGTTCTTGTGTTTTGTTTTGTTTTGTTTTTCTCTAGCCAACTGTGAGTATGTGAAGCAAAGACTGTACTTACCTTTTTTTTTTTTAATATTTATTTATTTGGTTGCACTGGGTCTTAGTCGTGACAGGCGGGCTCCTTAGTTGTGGCTCGCTGGCTCCTTAGTTGTGGCATGTGAACTCTTAGTTGTGGCATGCATGTGGGATCTAGTTCCCTGACCAGGAATTGAACCCGGGCCCACTGCATTGGGAGTGCGGAGTCTTAACCACTGTGCCACCAGGAAAGTCCCTACTTACCTGATTTACTGTTTATTGCAAACATCTAGCGCCACTGCCCGGTACATAGCAGGTGCCTGATAAATGTTTGGTTAATAAATGGATTGCAGTGATATACAAATGATTTTAGGGAGAACGGAGACATCATTAAATTACAGTGAGTGAGAAAGTTATTCTCTCTTCAGTTTGCTTTCAAGCTTTTGGAGTACAACAAGGGGGAAAGTCTCAACTGCGGTGCTAGCATGTTTCTAACACCTGTTAATCTCTCTCTCTCTCTCTCTCTGTCTCTCTCTCTCTCTCTCTCACACACACACACACACACACACACACACACACACACACACAAACTGGCCTCAGGGCTTCTGCTGACAAATTTACCTAAATAGAGATTAATAACTTATGTTAATTCTATCTATTTTTATAGTTACTTTATTTTTAGGGCCACTTATTTTAGGGCTACTGGTTTCCTATTTATTATAAGATATACTTTTCCTTGAAAATGAATTCATTTATACACTTAATGGGGGGGGCACAGCTGTGACACAAGTTTCCATGGAAGTACATGAAGAACTGAGGTTTAAGGAACATTGCATTTGTGAGGCTGTGAGCGAAGACGATGAAGGCGTTTCACCAAGAGAACAACCCGTACCACGGTCAGGGACATAAGAATGCCGACACATTCTGGGACATACAAATAGATCCCTTTGGCAGGCACTGCAGGAGGAGGGGACAGAGCTTCTGCGACAGCCGGTCTAGTTATGAACGGCCTGAGGGCTGAGTAAGGAGTGTGGATTTCATTTTAAAGGAGGGGTTCTCCACTCAATCAGACTCAGTCATCCTTCTAAGAGAAAATATTTTGTTACTATCCTGCAGTGAAATTCATCTGTAATAAAACCTATCTATATATGCAAAAGTTAATGTCAATAAAATACCCTAATTGTACTACCCAGGCTAGAGAGAAGTATCTAGTAATAAAATAATGTGTGTTTGAATATGTTAATGCTCAGGCACAGTGAAGCAGTCTGATTCTGGCCCCTCTTTATAAAACCACTGTTCATGCAATGGCTGTGGATGCATACACAGTACAGGCGAACCGGCCACTCCAAGACCACTAGTTTGCTATTGGTGATGTGATTTTCTGAAAGGGTGACCAAGTCTTGGCAAAATTCCAAACAAAACAAAGTGCAGCTGTCCCTCTACATAGAGAGTCTCTGCGTTACTGAAAAATGCAGTGTATACTCGAACCTTACAAATAATACATTTTATCCATACATGAAATGTGATTAGTCTAAGAGAAAATTATCAACATGGTTTTCAAAAATAAATAATAGATTTTATTTTTAGTACTGTTTTAGATTTACAGAAGAGTTGAGTAAATAATACATAGAGATCCATATACTCACCCTTGCACTCCATTGCCCAGTTTCCCCTATTACTAACATCTTGTGTTAGTGTGGTACATTTGTTACAATTGTTAAACCAATATCAATATATTATTATTATTTTAAAAAATAAATTTATTTATTTAATTTTTGGCTACATTGGGTCTTCGTTGCTGCACACGGGCTTTCTCTAGTTGCAGTGAGTGGAGGCTACTCTTTGTTGCGGGGCACAGGCTTCTCACTGTGGTGACTTCTCTTGTTGCAGAGCACAGGCTCTAGGCGCGTGGGCTTCAGTAGTTGTGGCACACGGGCTTCAGTAGTTGTGGCTCGCGGGCTCTAGAGTGCAGGCTCAGTAGTTGTGGTTCACGGGCTTAGTTGCTCCGCAGCATGTGGGATCTTCCCGGAACAGGGCTCGAAACTGTGTCCCCTGCATTGGCAGGCGGATTCTTAACCACTGCACCACCAGGGAAGTCCAATATATTATTATTAACTATAGTCCGTAGTTTACATTAAGATTCACTCTTTGTGTTGTACAGTCTATGGGTTTTGACAAATGTATAATGTCATGTGTCCACTGTTACAGTTTCATGTAGAATAATTTCACTGCCCTAAAAGTCCCCTGTGCTTTACCTATTCACACCTTCCCTCCATCCCCTGAACCCCTGGCAACCACTGATCTCTTTACTGTCAATATAGTTTTGCCTTTTCTGAAATGTCATATAGTTAGAATCATACAGTACATAGTCTTTTCCCAACCTCAGCACTACAGACATTTGGCTGGATAATTCTTGGTTGTGGGAGCTGTCCTGTTCATTGGAGGATGTCTAGCAGAGTCCTAGACCACACCCACTAGATGCCAGTAGCACCTTCCCCCAGTTGTGATAATCAATGTCTCCACACATTGCCAATTTGCCCTGGGGGCAAAACTGCGCCTAGCTGAGAACTGATGTTCTGGAGTCTTTGTTCTCAGCTCTGTCAGACCCAACACCCTCTTTTTTTTTTTTAATTGAAGTATAGTTGATTTACAATGTTGTGTTAGTTTCAGGTGTACAGCAATATATATATATTCTTTTTCAAAATATTTTCCATTATAGGTTATCAAAAAATATTGGGTATAGTTCCCTGTGCTATACAGTAGGTCCTTGTTGTTTATCTTTTTTATATGTAGTAGTGTGTATATCTGTTAATCCCAAACTCCTAATTTATCCCTCCCCTGCTTTCCCCTTAGTTAAACATAAGTGTGTTTTCTATTTACATTCTATTTCTGTTTTGTAAATAAGTTCATTTGTATCGTATTTTTATTTTTTAAAAATTTATTTATTTATTTATTTTTGGCTGCGTTGGGTCTTTGTTGATGCGCACGCGCTTTCTCTAGTTGCCGTGAGCGGCGGCTACTCTTCATTGCGGAGCTTGTGCTTTTCATTGCGGTGGCTTCTCTTGTTGCGGAGCACGGGCTCTAGGCACGCGGGCTTCAGTAGTTGTGGCTCGCGGGCTCTAGAGCATAGGTTCCGTGGTTGTGGCGCACGGGCTTAGTTGCTCCGCGGCATGTGGGATCTTCCCGGACCAGGGATCAAACCCGTGTCCCCTACATCCTTAACCACTGCGCCACCAGGGAAGTCCCCACACTCGTTTCTATCTTCCTCCCTGACATCTCTTTGCTGATACGGGCCACGAAGAATTGGGGATTATTGTTGCCACAGTATAACATGGCCTACCATTACAGCTCTAACTTGTCAAGAAGTTCTTCCTGTTACTCTATTTAAAATTCCAAACCAATTTCCCCATCCCACAACCCTGCTCTACATTTTCTTTTTCCATAAACTTAATTTTTTTTTTTCTTTTTTGGCCACGCCACATGGCTTGCAGGGCCTCAGTTCTCCCACCAGGGATTGAACCCCGGCCACAGCAGTGAAAGCCCAGGATACTAACCACTAGGCCACCAGGGAACTCCCTCTCCTAATTTTCTTAGACAGAATGTCCGTTGTTTGGTCTGTCTGTCCTCACTAGACTGTAAGCTTCACAGGGGGAGAAACATTCATCTGGTTCGTACACTGATGTATCCCAAGTGTCTTGAGCAGGATCTAGCATGAATATTTGTTGAATGAATGAATAATGCTTTCCTCCTTGTATATAACAAGTTTTTTTCCCCCATGAATGTTAATGGGAATCTTTCTGTATCTGTGGAATCTAGTACCTTCAGGATACAGCTTTGTTCTATCCTTTCATGTGATTCCTCCTCTCCCCTAGGACATGTGTGCTTTTTCCATCTATGAGCTCTTTATATATAAAGGCCATTCCTTGTTTTGGAAAAGTGTGATACTATATCTTTTAATAATTTTACTGTGCATTGTTTTCTGATCTCTTCACTGGGAATGCCAGTTATCCTATGTTTGACTTCACTTATGAATCTTCCATCTCTATCATCTTCTTTATAATCATTTTACATTGTTGCTCCCTCCCACTATGTTCTGGCTCAGATATAGGAATCTTACTCAATTCCAGCCAATGAAACCAGTGGGATAGACCTGTAGGGGAGGGTGTCTGTCAGAATCCTGGGACCGAAGCAGATAGCACAAACTGGGACAACAGTATTATCTACAAAGCTATGGTTTAGAGAAACAAGGGTCGGAGAGCAAGAGCAGAGGGCCATCACCACACCTCAGCCTGAATTTAGAAAGTGGGAGCTGTATGGAGAGAGGGCTCCAGTCTTTGATACAGAAACTGCCACCAGTCCATGGTGGCCCAGCAGAAATGGAGCTGGGAGGTTTGAATACCTCGAACTCACTCTCCTCCTGCCTTCTATTCTCTTGCCAAGGACTCCTGTTGGCCACATTGCCTGGCAACAAATGGGCAAAGGAGCCCACTGATGCTATTGTAGAGGTCGCCCTCCCAGGGCTTGGAGCAAACTAGAGAAGGTGGCAAGTGGGTCTGGAGGTGCAAATGGAAAATAACCAGTACCAGAGATTTGGTGGGGAGGAAGCTTCCTCTCTTCTGAGAAAGAGATCCAGGAATAGAAAGACCCGCTCTCTTTCTCCTCTGGATATTAACCACTGACGTCAGCTTCTCCCATTCAAACGATGAACCTCATGCTGAGCCTGGCAGAACAGAAACATGGGATGATCCTGAGTCCTTGACGATATTCTCAGAAGTTTAAATCAACCACCCTTCCTCTGGATTTCCCCATCTGTGAGATATTACATTTAATTATTTTTAAACCACTTTGAGTTGATTTTCTTTTACTTGCAGCTGAACGCTTGATACATGGATGATAGTGAGCTGCCTTGAGTGGCTTCTAGCTACTAATAAATAAAGTTCTGTGGATTCAAATTTTCTATTTATGGGTGGTGCTTGTGAAACCTAATAACACAATCTTTTTTTTTGGCTGTGCTGTGCAGCTTGCAGGATCTTAGTTCCCTGACCAGGGATTGAACCTGGGCCAGGGCAGTGAAAGTGCCAAGTCCTAACCACTGGACCGCCTAATAATACAAATTCAGAACCGGGTAAACATCAATTCTAGGAATGCAATATAGAATAATGAACCTCTTATAAATCAAGGTGTGAGCAGGCATAATTCACTGTCACCATAACTGGCTGTCGTAGGGAAACTCATGGAGGCTGTGGTAAGTTAACTGCATTCGTGGCCCCAGTTTCTGGCCTCTCTGCATCCACACCATTTGCCCTGGAACTCTGTGGTCTCCTCACACTCTGATGCAGGGTTGAATTTGTGACTGATTTGGCCATATAGAATGTGGAGAAAGTAACACAATGTCATGCCTTGGCCTCAGAAGGCTTTGTATGCCACTTCTCTCTAGGAACCCTGTCACCTCCGTGTGGACAAGCACAGGCTTGGATGCTAGAGGATGAGAGACCGCATGGAAGAGAGTCCAACTGTCCCTTTCAAGACTATACTGGACCAGCCTACATTCAGCTGATCCCCAAACGTGCGGGAGATCCCAACCAACATCAGCAGAATTGCCTACCCAACTCACAGCTGACCACAAAGCATTAACTGAACACATCCAAAACCAGAAGAACTGCCCAGATAATCCATAGACTTGTGTGCAATAATAAATGTGTAATGTTTTAAGCTACCACGCTTTGGGGTTGTTTGTTACAAAGCGATAACTAACTGATACAGAATCTCAAGGATTAACAAATCTGAACAGATATGATGCACAAAGATTCACATAAAGTGCACAAAGGTTGACCCCACTGAGTGTAGGAATAATGTGGAATTTTTAATCTTTTTTTTAAAAAATTATTTATTTATTTACTTATTTGGCTGCACCAGGTCTTAGTTGAGGCACTCGGGATCTTCGTTGTGGCATGCAGGAGGGATCTAGTTCCTTGACCAGGGATCGAACCCGGGCCCCCTGTATTGGGAGCACAGAGTCTTAACCACTGGATCACCAGGGAAGTCCCGGAAATTTTTATCTTCAACCAGTGGCCGACCTGCAACACGTGGATTATGGTTGGCTTATAAGAATTTACTAGATATGGCTCCAATTGAAAATGCTCATGAGACAGTTCACAGCTCTTTCTGGTGGAAATTAGAACTGAACAGCTATGGGAAACCACAGCTGAGAGGCACATCCTTGTGGCCATCCCTGGGAGCCACTCAGGGACAGATATGGAATTGGTGGGAAATTACACACGTATGATCATAACCTAATGGTGGAATAGTGAATGGCTAAGGAATTTACCAACTGGTCTCAAACTGTCCTACCCCTAGAGACTTTCCGGAGCTACTAACTGTTCCAGAGACCATTGATGTCAGGAGGCAGAAAGGGTCTATATGGGCAACTGTAAGCACACCTTGTAAGAGAAACTTTGGGGTCAGAAAGAGGGGACACGCTAATATCAGTCAGCAGCTGGAGGAAACAGTAGGAAAACATTTAGGAGAAGCTACTTGGGGACACATCTGGGAAAGTCTAGATAAAGGTCACTTCTGGATGGATTTCTCCAGCCCTTTCAGAATTGCCATATTGGCAGCAAATCCTGTTTACAAGCTCACGGGAAAACAGCAGAGCCATCCAGGATGAAGGAAAGGGGTTGACTTAGTTGGCGTCCCTTGAATGGGACAAGATGGCCATTGACAGGCCTTGGAAGTCCACGATCTGGTAAGTGGAGTTATTGTCACCCACGTGGGGACAACAAGCCTTGTAGTTGATGGTTCACTGTAAATTCCTGAAAAACCTAAACCATGCTGGTTGCAGTGCCTTTAGCTTTAGAAATTGTGACCAGCAGCCCCTTGGATTCCCTTTAATGGTTAACACTCAATCCTTTGGGATCCTCAAGTGGCTTAGCAAAGAATAATGGGTAAGACAGGAGCTGCAGCTGAGGTACAGGGTTTGAATCTCCACGAATTCCCAGTTGAAAACAGAGCAACTAGATAATATAACCAAATCATGTGGGGGATTTTTACACCAAAACTAGGTGATAAAGTGTGTCCTTCAACCCAAAATACAAGTTGGTAAGAACAAACCACCAACAGTCCCCAGAGACCTTCATGGAGTCAGCACCTCTGCAGGAAAACAAGAAAACCATAGACCTGAGAACAGTTACTCTCTGGAAAATTCACAGGTCAGTTTTAAAGCAGCAAGCTGAAACCAGGAGGCATTATTTTCACCCCAATAGTAGATAATAGCAAGTAGATAATAGTAGATAATAGCAAGATATATAATATATTATATATATAATATGTATATTATATATTATATTATATATATAATATATTTTTATACTATATTATATATATATATAAGACAAACTGGAACATCTAGGACCTATGAACTCTCAAAACCTCGGGAGGTGAGGGAGAGTTCCTGCCCCTCTCCTGACCTTGGGCTACTCCATTTGCTCCATTGTCCACGGAGGAATAGCCCGGGATGAGCTAGTCCCTCAGTCTCTCTTGTCAAAGAGGTAGAGTCTCAGAGGAATGTGCTGGACTCCCTGTTATCCAGCCACCTCATCCTAAAATGCCTAGATCAGGGACCTAGAGGCCTGGGCTCCATCCATGGCTGCTCAAACTTTGGGCAAAACATTTCACTTCTCTGGGTCTCAGTCTCGTTATTGGTAAAATGGGAGTAATTTTAATGAGTGCTGTCCTGCTTATCTCAAGAGGCTATGAGCTGGATTAAAAGAGACCATGGGTTTGGAAGTGAAGGGGTCACAAACGCTTTTCGCACAGTCATGAGTTCAGGTGGTGGTTCTGCCCTGTACAGCCGCCGTAGGATCTTAGGCAAGCCCAACTTCTCTAAGCCTGTTTTTCTCACCTGTAAAATGGTTAGTAGCTGTGGTCATCGTCATCATCTTCATCACCATCTGCATTGCAAGGTTGCTGTGAGAATGAAATGATATGGGGGAAACCCTTAGCAGCGATCGACACATCGGGAGCCCTCATTAAACGTTAACTACTGATGTTATAATGATGTCTTTGTTCATTAGGGTCTTAATGTGAGGACCGTCGAGATCCTTTATGCTCTTCCCTCTCACAAACGCTAGAGGACGACATAGACGGCGAGACCCCAGCCACAGCACGCCAGACGCAGCGACATTACCCGCCACGCGGTGGCGCTAAGTCACATTATGTCATTTTCCGCAGAGTTTGGGGAGCAGAGAGAGGTGACGGAGTGGGAGGGTAGATGAAGGTAAAGGGGAACCCTGGGAACTGAGGATGCTTGAACCAAAAGATCAGGGATCCCTGCCGGAATTGAGTAGCTCCCGAGTTCCCAGGATATAATAGAGTCAGTAGAGATGAATGGGTCTTGGAGCCCTTTTGAATACGAGGGCACCCCCTCCTTCCCAGTGCCGGGTCTGCATCCCCTTTCCTGGGGCAGCCTCTAAGCCTGGACGCCTGAAAGAGGGAGCGCGCTCCTCCTTTCTTCGCGGTAGCTCATTCATCTGCGGCCGCGGCACGCCGTTGCCATGGAGACCTGATGCAGGCTATGGGGAGGGAGGCCCCGGGTGACGTCTGCGCTGCTAGCAGCTGGTCTCTCGCGGCCTCCCAGTTCTTGCCTATTTTGGAAGAGAGCCGCAGCCCTTCTGCTGATGCGCGCGCGCTGGCGCCTTTTAAAGGCAACCGGCGGAGTGGCGGCTCAGCCAGAGCCCGAGAGCTGCCCCCGCCCCCGAGCCGCGAGCCCCGCGCGGGGCCTGGGCCCGGGAAGACTCCGGTGCCATGCCCCCGCCCCCCAGTCTTAGCGTCCTCCACCCACTTTGGGGAAATTTCAACCTCGGAGAAAGGAGGTCCTGCCCTTGCCCCCTCCCCACCACATTCCCCCATCTCTCTCCAACCGGGAGACACTTCTTCCATAGAAGCCTTGGAAGGAAACAAGATGCCAGGCCTAGCGCGTTTGGGGATCCTCTCTGGACAAGGCCACAGAGTGAAAACACCAGGTGAGGACTTCTCTGCTGGCCGGGCTACCCTGGGTCTCTGGTGACCCATGCCCCCTCCAGCCTCCTGCCTTAGCCTTTTTCTCCTTGGGCACAGCCTGAGGTCAGGTTAGGATCTTAGCTGGAAGGACCCTTACCAGTTTCTCCAACCCTCTCATTAAACTGAAAGAGCAACTGAGGCCCAGAGAAGAGTAGTGACTTGACCAAGGTCACATGGCACGTTCCTGGACAACATGGGCCAGAGCTCAGGGATGCTGACTTCCTAGCCAAAGATCATTCCCCCGGTGCTTAACATTGAGAATAGCTGGCACAGTGTGCCAGTCTCCGGCTCCTGCCTTGTACCCAGTAGAGGAGCTGGATAACTTTTGTAGCAGTGGCACCAGCTGCTTCTTTTTCCCCAGCAGAGTCCAGACCTAGGTAGGCTTTCTGGATCGATGATCACTTTGGGCAAGCTTCTGGATCCCATGGACTCCATGACCAACAAACCAGATTGCTGCTTACAAACATCTGCTTCCGTCAAAAGCTTATGGCAGCCCACCAGCTCTCTGGAACTTTCTGGAGCCAAACCTTCTCCATACTGCTTGCAGATGCCAGTTGGCTTCTGGTTGGAGCTGTGGCCTTCAGGCTCTGGCAGGGCTCGCCAGGGCCCTGTGGACCCAGCTCTTTGGACTCCGCCCCCCCCCCCCCCCCACACACACACACAATCCTGATGATGCCTGTACTCTCTCCACAGCACCTGCAGGGGTGTTTGACCAGGACTCACTGAAGACAGCTGTGAAGTACTTGACCATGCCCGAGGAGCTATCGATACATAGGTTTCCAGACATCTCTGGGCCCCTACTCTGGACCAGGGCTGGGGCCCCAAAGGTGGATATGATCCAGCCCAACTGTGGGCACCAAGTCTGGCAAAGGAGAGAGGTTCATGTTCTGGAGAAGTTAGCCCTGGACTTAAATGGCTCTTCCCAGGGGCATCCATTGTTAGGGCCAAGCCTTCAATGCACAGAAGGGGAAACTGAGGCAGCCCTCCAAGAGACGTTATTTGCCAGGGTCACACAACAAGTCAGTGCATTGTTGAGACTAAGACCCTAGAACCCTGCCTCCTGGCCCAGGCTCTCTCCCTCTACACCTTGATCTCAGAGACCAGCCTTTGAGAGGTGCTCAAAAGGTCATTGTGCTGTGAGCCAGGTCCTTGGTTCAGGGTCCCCCTCTACTAAGTGTTGGCTGTGTCACTTGGGCCACTCCATTCTCTGCATGAGGCCTCAGTCACTCCAGGTGGATGATCTCTGAGGGGCCCCCACTTCAACTGTGAGTCTGGGATTCTCTGAATGGGGTGTCTTGCCAGGCTGTGGACCCTCTCTGTGGTGGTCTGTGGGACACTTCTGGGGGTGTTTTCTTCCTCCCACCAGACTGAAGCTAAACAATACTGGAAGTAATAGTCACTTCAACCACAGGCTGTGCAGACCACCCGAGGATGACCTGGGGTCTGTTTTATACACCTTGGAACCAGATTCCCCCAGCGGTGAGTCCCCTGGAGCTCTCAGCACAGACCTGTGAAAATGGCCCCTGATGGGTTGGGTTTGAAGAAGGAAAACCATACCAGCCCTGTGCCCCCATGCCCTCAAGGCCAGGTCTGCAGGGCCCAATACGGGCTGAGGACTTGGTCCTCTGGGAGACTTCAGGCCCACTGAGACCCTAGCACTGGTCACATGGGCTCATCCCCACCTGAAAGTGGGTCTCAGGGCAGCAGCGTTTGACTTCTAAAGCCTGAGAGGCACTGGCCAGGGGGGACCTGGGCCCAGAGATGCTCAGGGTGCCGGAGATGGGAGGGCCCTTCCAAGCCAAGGGGTCCAACCCACTCACCTGCCATTTTGCAAATAGGGAAACTGAGGCCCAAAGAGAGGAAGGGGCTTACATAACACCCCAGTAGGCTGGTGGCAGAGCTAGGACCAGAACCCACGTCTTTAGATCCTCCTGTCCAGGACGTTTTCCCCCCCGCATCAAACATAATCTGCTGACGTCTAGACTGAGCCCACCTCCAAGTCTTTCCAGACCTTCGAATCCTTGACAGAAGGCTTCTCCAGCCCTCCCCTGTCTGCACTGGCTGATTCAGGAGCTTTCCCCTCAACCGGTGGTCCTTTCTCCTAAAGCTTCCTGGTGTCCCCTTTCCATTTGTCTAGGGCTCATCTTTTCCTGGTTCCAGAAGCTTCTCTGTCAACAGATGATAACTGCGGCTAACCCCCCTTCTTGCCACGGTTTGACCAACTCCCTGCAGTTCCAGCATTCCCAGGGGTGGGGAGTCATCATTCTCCCAGCTCTTGGGGGGTCTATTTGTTGCTCCTAGGGCTTCCCTTCTGTCACTGGCCCGGGCCCAGGCCTGCTGCTCTTCCATGTTCACCCCAGCCTTGCATCCCATCAGTCTCCCCTGGGACTTCATGGGTCATTCCCTGCAGACTTCCTCTCTGCTGGGCCCAGGTTCCAGTGGAAATAACAATAACGACCCAGGCGTCACTGGGTTGCTGCGAGTTGTGAATGAGTTAATGCATGATTAGGCGTATAAGGCACAGGTAAGTATCCATAAACTCGCATGTTATGAGGTGCATTCGGTGATAACAAGGAGTCCCTTGAACCTGGAGCCTATGATGGCCTAGGCACCTGGGGGGAGAAGGGGCGAAAGGGCCCGGAGGACCTTTGGTAACAGGGAGTGACGGGAGCCAGGAGGGTTTTTAGCTGGGGAAGAACACGGCCAGGTTGGCTTCTAGGAAAATAACAGGGGGAGCTTGGTCGCTGAGCACTGCTAGGAGCTCCATCCCCGGGCTTGTTGAGCAGGGCGGCCGCCAGCCGATGCCCAGGGCAGCAGCGCATGGGGACCCAGGCCAGAGCCCCTAGTATGACTTTGTGTGCATCCCTCAACCTCCCCAGGCCCCCAGCTGTCATCTCTGTCCTTCTCTTTGGAACTGCTGCAGCCCCCAGCCTGCCCCACCCCAGCCGGTGCTCTCAGACCAAGCTGCGCCAAGGCTGCAAAAAGCCAGTGGGTGTCCAGGCCCTGTTTCCACACTTACAGTGACAGAGCGTGTGCTACCTCCCAAACCAGCCCATGCTATCTCTTCAGAGCCTTGTTCAAAATCATATTTTCATAAAGTTAACAATGACTGACACTCCTTCATTCAACATTGATTGTACTCCTTTTGTGTGCCAGGCATTGTTCCAAGTACTTTAATGATTTAACTCAATTTCCTCATCAATCCTTTTTTTTTTTTTTTTTTTTTTTTTTTTGCGGTACGCGGGCCTCTCACTGTTGTGGCCTCTCCCGTTGCGGAGCACAGGCTCCAGACGCGCAGGCTCAGCAGCCATGGCTCACGGGCCCAGCCGCTCCGCGGCATGTGGAATCTTCCCGGACTGGGGCACGAACCCGTGTCCCCTGCATCGGCAGGCGGACCCTCAACCACTGCGCCACCAGGGAAGCCCTCTCATCAGTCCTTTGATGTAGGTGCTACTATTCTCCTTACATCCCTATTTGACAGACAGGTAAACTTAGGCACAAGAGGTTAAGTCACTTGCCCAATGTGAAGGAGCCAGGACTCCGAGTGGGCATCTCACCCCAGAGCCTCCTTCCTGGCCTCCACCCTCTCCTGCTCCTGCTTCTCCAAGCCTCAGGCTCCCTCCCACCCACCTGCCTTCCCACAAAGAACTTATTGGCTTTCTGCCCATGGACCCCTCTGCTCAAGGCTGAGCCACTTCATCTCAGTCCTGCCACAGGTGCCAAACCTGGTCGAAGTGGAGATTGGCCTCCCTTACCAGTGGCTGCCCCTCTGCACCTTCACACCGTGCATCTGTAAACACAGATACGGGCTTTGGTGGCTTCTTTTGTGGCTACATGTCCCGTGTTGTCTGATTTATGACACTGCACTCCGCCTACCCCACCCCACCTACTCAGCACAGCTGAACATGGTCAGCCAGTCACTTGACACCTGGCAACTCAGCCCAATCACACCTCCTCCGGGAAGCCAACCCAGACTCCCAGGCTCCGTCATCCCTCATTTTGCTGTCCCCAAACACCCTGTATGCCTTCTTCCCAGCAGTCATTCCACTTAAATGGCTTGATCGGGTTCTCACTTTCTCACCAGCCTGGATGCTCCCTGAGGTTAAGACCAAGGCTGTGTTTCTAAACCACTGCATCACCAGTGGTTTAGCACAGAAGCTGGCACAAACTCAGCCCTCAGATGTGTGTGTGTGAATGAATGAATGAGTGACATACCTGAGGCCCTGCTCTGGGCCGGACCCTATGCTGGATGCTGAGAATACGAGACCAGGCATAGACGCTGGTGGGGGAGACAGACAAGCAAACAGGCGGTGACAATGTAGGATGAGAACTGCACTGATGAGGAAGCACAGGCGGCCGCGGGGGGCATTGAGGAGGGGCCCTGGACCCAACCGGAGGACCAGAGGACAAGGAGTTAGCCAGCTGGAGAGCGGTGATGGAGAGGATCCTGAAACTGGACTGAACTAATGACTGAATATGCGGAAGGTCTGTCTCCTCCCCCAGACCTCCAGCTCCCTGAGGGCAAGGCAGGCATCCTGCACTCCTTTCTCCCCTACAGTGCTTGGGGAAGTGTTGGGTCCCCGAACTGCATTTAAAGAGTGGTTTCAGTTGATTGATTTTCCTTCCCTCCTTGGAACATGGCTGGTCTGACACGCTCCTCACTGCGTTGCTTGTGCCACATCTTCTCTCAGCCCTGCCTTCAGACCCTGCCCTAGAAAAGCTGCATCTTTTCCCACCTGAGCTACACTCTCCCCCTCACACCCTCTCCATGGTTCCGTGCCCCTCACCTTCTCTGCTCAGCCCACCCACCTGGCTCTGACCGTCTCAATGTGTGGGCGCCAGCGTGTACCTTCTTCACATGAGATTTGTTGATTTCATAACCATAAATAGATGAAATGTTCTGAATACTTCCCTATGCAAGTAGAATTGGGGGAGTGATAACATAATGAAGAGACCTTAAGAGAAAGAAAACAGCCTGCTAGGGTGCGCCTTTGTACAAACCAACATGAGGATTATATTTTCACTGCAGACTGGTGGACCCTAGCCCCAGGATGGGGGAGGTTCTTGGGAATCTGTTAGAAAACGTTTACATGGTTTCAAACTCATGGATTCAAAAGAACAACCTAGTTAAGAGTAGCAAGAAGTAGAAATCAGGAGACCTGGGTTCTAATTCTGGATTTATCTCATTCTAGCTGTGTGACCCTGGACAAGTTACTAAACTTCTCTGAGAAAGTGGATAGAGATTCTTCCCCTGGGTTAGACTGGAGGCTCTAGGAGGCCTGAGACCCCACAGTACTGTCATTTTCCTCCCAACAGGACATTTTGTCTTCTTGTTTAATACCTTAATCACCACCCAAAATGCAGTCTTGAGACTGGGGTTGGGGTAGGATGGAATGGAGTATCCTGACTCTTCATTGCTAACTCCAACTCATGTTGCCATGGGGACAGGATGCGGAACATCAGTTCTGCATGGGGAGGCTACATCCACACAGCTACAGAGTGGCTAGAAGCTAGTAAGGAGCCTAGCCCATAGGGCTTCCCAATCTCTTCACCCTTAAGGAGTACAGGGACACTACTGCTCCATGGCATTTGGAAGAGTAAAGGGAGATGAAATGACATTTTGGTATGCCCTGGGTCCAGAGGGCTTCTGGTTGAGAAAGAGAGAGATGAGCAAAGATATTCCTAGCGTGAACTCATCCTCTACTCCAAAAGAAAACAATCTTTTTCTGTAAAGTGTCAGTTTGTAAATATTTTAGGCTTTCAGGCCATATGGTCTCTGTTGCAGCTGCTCAACTCTGCCATTGTAGGGTGAAAACAGCCATAGACAATATATAAACAAATGGATGTGGTTGTGTGCCAATAAAACTTTATTTGCAAAAGCACTTTGTGGGTTATATTTGGCATGCAAGTCAGAGTTTGCAGACTTCAACTCTACTCCAAGGTACAAGAGAAAGCCTGGACTTGGGAGCAAGAGCCCGGCTTAAGGCTCAGCATCGCCAATAACTTGCTGTGTGACTTTGAGTAAGTCATTGTGTCTGAGACTCAGTTTCACTGTTTACCAAATGAGCATAATACTATCAACCTGATTTGGCATGAGAATAGGTCTAACAGGTCAGAACAGATCTGAAGTCTTTTCATCCCTCTGTTCCATCACTTCAGGTAGAGCTAACCCCCTCCTCAGGCCATGCCCTTGCCTGCTGAGGTTGGGCAGCAGCCTGCTGGAAGGGAGGAGGTGTTTCTCTCTAGAATCAGATTCTTGGTCTGGCTTTCCAGTCTCCAGCCCCAAGTGACCCCATTTATGCAGCAAGCCAAACACAGGAAGAAATGAGGAATCCCTTCATTTCCACCATGCAGTCATTTGGCAGGAGGCTACAGTTCACTTGAGAAAGTGATGTGGCTGCAGTGGCTGGTGGCCAGGCTTCAGAGGAGGCATTTGAGACTCAGGCTGGGACTAGAGTTTGGAAAGGTAAGCTTCAATGCTCTTCTAGATTGTTCACCTATGACCCCAATTTCCCTGGGGTCCAAGTCAAGCAGCTGCACCTGTGGTCTGGTGGTGACTTGCAGCACCACCAATTGCCTTAATGGACCTGTCTTGAGCCATCTTGTCTGTCTGTCTGACCTGACAACCACTGAGATTTTGCATCCTTTGGCATCTTGTCATCTGTTCCGAAGACCCATCAAGTGATTCATTCATTCATTCATTCATATTTTCCCTCTCTCTCTCTCTCTCTCTCCCTCCCTCCCTCCCTCCCTCTTTGTCCTTCTCATAGACACATTTGTCCAGAGCCATACAGGATACACTTTGACAGCTCCCTGTCTAGATCCTTGCCCCAAGTCTCCAGAAAATTAGCCTTAATCAGGAATCTCCATGCTGTTTTAAAGAAACAGACTCCCCACTCACCCTCCAGCTCCCTCCCAGCAGGTCATCCTCCCTGAAATCTCTGGAAAAGATATACCTTCTCTTCTCTGATAGAGGCTGAGGGGTGATGTCCCTCCAGGTCCCCAGTAAAGCCATGTAAGACAGGGGCAAGGGATCTCACGGCCTGTTCTTGCTATAAAAATCCCTTTTTCGGAAAAAATAATAAAGAAATAAATCAGCCAATCCCTCCTCGATGCCATCACCTCTTCTTGGTGATTTTTCGGGGAAGGAGTGGGCGGGGTTGCCATGGCAACAGATGCGAGCTTGTCTCGGTAAAGAAGGGACCTTGATATTTTTTCTCTCTCTCATTCTCTCTTTCAGTTGTGTATGTGTGTGCGTGTGTGTGTGTGCGCTGCGCATGCTTGTGCCCACACCAGGAATTTTTTTTTTTTTTTTTTAGAACTAAAGAAAGCCCTTCTCTTTCCTCAGCTCCCCAAATATGGAGTGATGGAAAACCATTTACTCCTGCAGGCCAGGGACAATTCAGGATGGTTCAAGAGAAAAGGAAGAGGTCATACGGGGCTCCTTTCCTCCATCTTTTAGCTAGAGATTGCATGCAGAGAGACCTTCACAAATCGTTGGGGTCCAAGAGCTGGAGAGAAGGGAAGATGTTGGGTGGAGAGAGATGATTAAGGCATAAATGGTGCAAGAGCCCAACAAGTGACATCTGAGAGAGCAACAGAAGGTGCATTGAGGCTAGGGATGCAAGCAAATCCGCACACACCATCAGGTGCTGGGAGAGAAAGGCACAGAGCCAACTCAGACGTGGACACAAACACACACATGTACAGGGAGGCACACAGAAAGCTGCAAACATATAAATACATACCAGCACAAACATAGAACTACACACAACACAGGAAATCATAGACATTCTTAATAAAGACAGGCATAAACGCAGGCATAAGGAAATGCATAGATATAAAGGGATACAGACACACAGCTATGAAGACACATGCGAACAGACATACAGAGGCCTACAAATACAGTCATGGTCAGATGGACAGACAGACACACACGCACATTCTCAGAGTCTGGCCCCCTCCCTTCAATTGCCCAAGCATCCCCAAGCAGCAGTGCATAGCTGGAAATGCTGCAGGCTCACACAGAGAGTTTGGGTGGGTGGCTTCTGCTCCCCCCATTTCTTCTACAAACTCACCCCAAGGCCCCCCTCTGAATTCATTCCCTTGCCCACTTTCTTATAGTCAATGGGCTCTAATACCTCCCTCATCTCAGACTTCCAATTCTTAGCCTGTTCTGCTGCTGCCGCCTGCTGCTTGGGAGGGGGAGGGAGGTGTGTGTGGGGTGACTCAGCCAGGCCAGGATGACTCACACTGCCAGTATTTTTAGCAGCGGCCAGGAGCTCTCTAGCGTGCCAGCCGCCCCCCTCCTCCTGCTTGCTATTTTGGAACCATCACTGGTGATATAAATAGCTCCTCTCCCACATACTGAAGCTGCTGCCAAGCTATTTTTGGTTCTCCACAGTTAAAAATAGCTTTAAGGAGGTGGGATGCAAGGGGTGTGGGAGTTGGCCTGGGGAGAGAAGACATTGGGGCATACAGCGCTTCTCAACTTGAATCAGAGTGGGCGAGCTAGGATGAGCTCTTCTGTGCCCCCTCCCTTGTCCCTTTCTAGACCCTTCTTCTCTTCCAGAGTGCCTTCCCCTCCAGTCCATTCTGGAAAAATCCAAGGGCTCTTCCCTTGAGCCCAGTTCCCCCCCCCCCTCCGCATTTACTTCACTCCTAGAGCTCAGATATCCTGCCCCCCTACAATCCACCCCCTTATTCATTCTCAGAGGACAAGGGCACAGCCAGCTGGGGCCTCACTGTGAGACCTGTATGGATTCAAGCTCTACTTTAACGTCCCATGTTCCATATGACATTCCTTGGGATAGTTCAGGACCACGGACAGCGGCGAGTGCCCCATTCTTTCACCGCGGCTCTGCTCAGCTTGCTGGACCAAACCAACAGGCACCTCTGGTCATGGAGAGGAACACTAAGAATGCCTCTCAGTCAGGGATAAAGAACCAATAAGTGAATAAAACAGGAACACTGCCCTGGATTTTCCTACAGGAAAGGGGTCCAAAGATTAAGGGCTTGTCCAAACAGAAGCTTGAGCGAGGGGTGGGTGAGTACGTCGGGGGTCAGACAGAGATGAAAGTGGAACAGAGATACGCTTTCTGAAGGAACCATTTTTCTGTCACCCAGGTAAATAGGGTTAGAGATAGTGGCAGACAGACATACCCCTTCCCTCCATCTCAGCTGTGCCACCGAATACGGGAAGGTTGATGTGGATGGACCCAACCTCTCCCAAAATACACAAGAGGTCAGGATTGGGCCCTCAGAGACCCCCTTCTTAGACAGCCTTCTTCTCAGCTGTCTCTCCTCCTCCCACTCTACCTCTCTTGCTTCCACCCTTTTCCACGAGGAGTGAAGACCCCAAATTTTGCTTCTTGGTGTCAAAGTTTATCTCCACCCCTCCTACGTGGCTTTCTACAATCAGGCCAATCCCTTCCCCCAAATTTTAAGTGGTCCCATCCCCAGCCCCTCACGTGACTTCACACACACCCTTACCCCACAGAATTCGATTTCAGATAAAATGTCCCCTAGCCCATTTCTTTCCCCTTTGTTTGGGGGAAACAAAGGCACCCTTCAACCCCAGTAGAGAGTGACCATCCGTGCAGAAAAGAGCAAGAAGAAAGAGGGAAATGATAGGGCAAAGTGATATATGTGGAGACAAAATTGACAAAGAAGAGAGACGACAGAGAGCAGAAGGGGGACGTTGGGGGGGGGGGCGCAGAGGGCGCACAAAGTTGAGATAGACCACCAAGCCGGCAATGAGATAAAGAAACTAGCTGGTGCGGGGCGGTGAGGGGTATGTGGAGAGTTGAAGATGGAGAGACAGCGAGGAATCCTACCGCCGATGACGGGGAGGGGGTTGGAGGGGAGTGTGGACAGCCCGACGGAGTTAAGGGGTCTCTGGTAGGTGCCTGCATCGTGCAGAGGGTCCAGCACGGCCCCCTCGCTTCTCTGCTGCGTCCCCATCCTCCCCGCTGGAGGCAGGGGGGAGCCCTCCGGAGCGTGGCGGAGGCAGCCAGGCCCCGCCCGCCGCTGCCGCCGCCGCAGCAGCCGCCGGAGGATTCCTGTCCTAATATGGAGCTGGGATTCCCCCGGCCCCGCCCCCGCCCCCGGCCCGCGGGGAGACGAGGCTTGCACTCGAGCGGGGGGGTGGAGGGATATGGGGGTGGTGGCGGGGGGAGCCGCTGGCTCTGAGGGCTGGCAATGGGGGAAGGGATACCTTGGTGTAGACCCAGATCCTCACCAGGCCCTGGGACCCTGCCTCAGTTTCCCCCGTCAGTGGCTGAGGTTAATTAGTTGACAGAGAAACGAAGAGTCACTGCCGACTGCGGCGTTGGTGCAAGTGTTCCTATTCTTGGCTGTGGGAAAGTAGAACCAAGGCCAGATTCATCTGGTTCCTCTCCCTCAGGACCCTTTTCCCACCCATCCTAGGGACATAGAGCCCCACCGGCCTCCCCCTGCTAAATCAGCAAGGCCCGGCTTTGGAAAGGGGGGAGGAGGAGATATGTTCTTTGAAAGTGACTAAGGGAATCCCGGATTGAGTAATCCCTAGAGAGAAACCCCAGCTGTGACCTATCCCACAGAGGCCAAGGAAGGTCCTTCTCCCCACCCCCATCGCCCCGCCCCAGACGAACTTGACCTTTGGCAAATAGGGAGGGGGGATTTGTGTACGACCCTGCTCCTCCCCTTTCCCTTATCTCTTCAGAAAAATCATTGTCAGAGCGAGCCCCTCTACAGACTCTCCTGCCAGGGGCTTCAGACCGCCCCAACCCTTGCCCTGTCCCTTCCCTCAGCTGAATACATTAGGATACCTGGGTCCCTGCACCCCCTTTCAGGCCTTCCTAAAGCAGCGCCTGCCTCTCGGCGCAGCTGCCGCCAGCCGCGGCCCCCTCCGCAGCCTGCGTTCCCCCCCTCCTCCCGGCACCCCTCCCGCTCTCGTTCTACGTCATGGGATGACGTCGGAAGCCTGGGAGGGAGGAGGAGCGCGCCCCCCCAACCCCAGCCAGCAGCTCCCGCTGCAGCTTGCTTAGCCCAGCCTCCCGCCCCCCCTTTCTCTAAAGCGAGCCCCCCACGCCTGACAGGAGCTATATAAGGCGGAACAAGGCAGGCAAGGGGGGCAGCGCAGCCGAGCGGAGCCCAGGAGAGGAGACAGAGAGAGAAAGAGCCTGAGCGAGAGACGGGGAAGCAAGGAGGAAGCCACCGGTGCGTCGGGACAGGAACGCAGGTGTTCGGAGCGCCCGAGCTGGAGCTCCGCAGCCGCTAGTCATGTATCGCTCCACCAAGGGCGCCTCCAAGGCGCGCCGCGACCAGATCAACGCTGAGATCCGGAACCTCAAGGAGCTGCTGCCGCTGGCCGAAGCGGACAAGGTCCGGCTGTCCTACCTGCACATTATGAGTCTTGCCTGCATCTACACTCGCAAGGGCGTCTTCTTCGCTGGAGGTGAGCAAACTGGGGCGGAGACACGAGCTGGCGCGCGCCGGGGAGAGTGAAGCAGAGGGAACCCACTGGGACTGCCGCAGGTCTAGGGCAGCGTGTCGGCGAGCTGGGGTGAGAAGGAACTAGGAGAACTCAGGAATTCCCACTTTTCCTCCTGAGTTCTGTCCAAACCTCACCTTAGTTCTGAATGAGGATTAGAGAGCCTGGATAGTGTCCCTGGTGCCAGACTTATGGGAGGGGGAGAGCCAGGACGGAATGGCCCCAGTCCCCACCAGCGTAGAGGCGCTCCGGGGAGCCAGCGAAGGGAAACCCGGGAAGTTACAGGGACGGAGCCGCCAAAGCCTGGGGAAGCACAGATGCTGTTCACGATACTGGAAGGGCTCTTCTGCAGCCGGTGGAGCGCTGCCCGCGGTGCTGACAGCACCACCGGGCTGCAAGGCACTGCCCGCGGTGCTGAACGCTCGGTCGGCTTTGGAGCGCTGTCCGTGGTCCTGAAACACAGACCCGCCAAAGCCCCAGCCCCGACTTAGAAGTCGAAGGGCTCGCTGGCTGGAGAGATCCAGCAACAGGTTCCCCGGGCAAGAGCTGTGGGCAGCAGGTCAACAGGTGTGTGCAGAAGCAGGTCCATGAGAAATTCCTCAGAATTTCTGAAACCCGCTCCATGTCTTTCTCACTTCTTCTTTGCTTCCCAGTCTTCCTCCTGACTCACCCTGTCTTCTCACTCTGCAGGCACTCCTCTGGCGGGCCCCACAGGGCTTCTCTCAGCTCAAGAGCTTGAAGACATAGTGGCAGCACTACCTGGATTCCTGCTTGTGTTCACGGCGGAGGGGAAGCTGCTATATCTCTCTGAGAGTGTGAGCGAGCATCTGGGCCACTCCATGGTGAGTGCTGAGGACCCTTTCAGCTTGGACTGCAGCACGGATGGGAACACAATGAGTTTTCCACTTTTGAGAATCTGGGAATTACAGGGGAGGAAGTTATAGCCTACAAGATGCTATGTGCCAAGGATTGGCTCTTGCTGCCTTCATTAATGGTCATCTCTCCTTTACCTTTCTCCAGGTGGACCTGGTTGCCCAGGGTGACAGTATCTACGACATCATTGACCCAGCTGACCACCTAACTGTGCGCCAGCAACTCACCCTGCCCTCTGCTCTGGATAATGGTGAGAACTCCTTTCTCCTTTCCTCAATCCAATATGCCTCCTGCTGCCCTGCTCCTTCCCATTTGCCATCTCTCTCAGCCATTCACTCTCTTACCAGTTTTTCTCTTCACTCACCTAGATCGCCTCTTCCGCTGTCGCTTCAACACTTCCAAGTCCCTCAGGCGCCAGAGTGCAGGCAACAAACTGGTGCTTATTCGAGGCCGATTCCACGCTCACCCACCTGGGGCCTACTGGGCAGGAAATCCTGTGTTCACAGCTTTCTGTGCTCCACTGGAGACAAGACCCCGCCCTGGCCCTGGCCCTGGCCCTGGTCCTGGCCCTGCCTCACTTTTCTTGGCCATGTTCCAGAGCCATCACGCTAAGGACCTGGCCCTGCTGGACATCTCAGAGAGGTAAGCCCAGAGTGTTCAGACTCCAGGGAAAAGGCAGGTCAGAGGTGAGGGGACCCTAGATTCTGGAGTCAGGGATAGGGAGGATGGGATCTAAGGGTGCAGAAGACCTGGGAGGGAGTGAGATGCCTGGGTATCAAGCAGGGAAAACAGAAAGCTGACCTCATCCTTTCCACCTTCCCAGTGTCCTAATCTACCTGGGCTTTGAGCGCAGTGAACTGCTCTGTAAATCATGGTATGGACTGCTGCACCCTGAGGACTTGGGCCACGCTTCTGCTCAACACTACCGCCTGTGTGAGTGTCCAGAGAGGCTGAGGACAAGACAGGGAGTTGGGAAAGGGCATGGGAAACCTGACCAAGAAGGGCTGTGATCAAGACTGATGTCGGGGAGATATCAGAGGCTAACAGCTTTGGATGCTATAGGGTGAACACTAGGGTAAGGAGTCAAGGTGAGAATAGAATCAGAACTGGGGGACTCTGAGTGGTGAGGTCAAAGTGGGGAGTTGAATGGTGCAGGTTAAGGTAGTCAGAAAAGAGGATGTCATGAATACCCCAATTCAGTGGAGAGGTCAGAGAGTGGGGAGAATAGGTGGTGCTGTCTGATGGGCGTCCTAACTCTGCATCTCTTCTTTCTCCTCAGTGGCTGAGAGTGGAGATATTCAAGCAGAGATGGTGGTGAGACTGCTGGCCAAGCCTGGAGGCTGGGCATGGATTTATTGCCTTTTATATTCAGAAGGTCCGGAGGGTCCCATTACTGCCAATAACTACCCAATCAGGTGAGCTGCAAGCCAGGGGCCTGGGAGGCAGCTGAGGTGGACATGGAGGAGAAACAAATCAGAGAACTTCTCTGGGAATGGACACCACACCCTTACCGGCTGCCTCTTCTCTCCTCTCCAGTGACACGGAAGCCTGGAGCCTCCGCCAGCAGTTAAACTCTGAAGAAACCCAGGCAGCCTATGTCCTGGGCACCCCGACCATGCTGCCCTCATTCCCGGAGAGCATCCTCTCGCAGGAGCAATGCTCTGGCCCTAATCCACTCTTCACCATGGGGCCTCCCCGAAGCACCAATTTCCCCAGTGCTCCTGAGCTGGGTGCTGTCTCAACACCAGAAGAGCTTCCCCGACCCCCCAAAGAGCTTGGCTTCAGTTACCTGACATTCCCATCTGGCCCTGAGCCTTCTCTTCAAGCAGACCTGAGCAAGGATCTTGTGTGCACCCCACCCTACACGCCCCACCAGCCGGGAGGCTGTGCTTTCCTCTTCAGCCTCCATGAGCCCTTCCAGACCCACTTGCCCACTCCATCCAGCTCTCTCCAAGAACAGCTGACTCCGAGCACTGTGACCTTCTCTGATCAATTGACGCCCAGCAGTGCAACTTTCCCAGATCCACTGACTAGCCCACTACAAGGCCAACTGACTGAAACCTCAGCCAGAGGCTATGAAGATCCTTGCACCTCCACTTTCCCAGATCAGCTGCTTCCCAGCACTGCCACCTTCCCAGAGCGTCTGAACAGCCCTGCCCATGAGCAGGTGACTTCTCCAAGCACAGCATTCCAAGCACACCTGAACAGCCCCAGCCAAACTTTCCCAGAGCAACTGAGCCCTAATCCCACCAAGACTTACTTCGCCCAGGAGGGATGCAGTTTTCTCTATGAGAAGTTGCCCCCAAGTCCTAGCAGCCCTGGTAATGGGGACTGCACACTCCTGGCCCTAGCCCAGCTCCGGGGCCCCCTCTCTGTGGATGTCCCCCTGGTGCCCGAAGGCCTGCTTACACCTGAGGCCTCTCCAGTCAAGCAGAGCTTCTTCCACTATTCGGAGAAGGAGCAGAATGAGATAGACCGTCTCATCCAGCAGATCAGCCAGTTGGCTCAGGGCATGGACAGGCCCTTCTCAGCAGAGGCTGGCACTGGTGGGCTAGAGCCACTTGGCGGGCTGGAGCCCCTGGACCCTAACCTTTCCCTGGCAGGAGCTGGCCCCCCTGTGCTCAGCCTGGACCTAAAACCCTGGAAATGCCAGGACCTGGATTTCCTGACTGACCCTGATATATTCCTGGAAGAGACGCCCGTGGAAGACATCTTCATGGATCTCTCTACCCCAGACCCCAATGGGGAATGGAGTTCAGAGGATCCTGAGGCAGCAGTCCCAGGAGGGGCCCCATCACCTCGCAACAACCTGTCCCCAGAAGATAGCAGCTTCCTGGAGGACCTGGCCACATACGAAACCGCCTTTGAGACAGGTGTCTCAGCATTCCCCTACGATGGGTTTACTGATGAGTTGCATCAACTCCAGAGCCAAGTTCAAGACAGCTTCCATGAAGGTGAGTTGAGCCAAAATGTTCAAGAACTCAAGTTCCTCTCCTGCCAATGAGGTGCTGGGTGGAGTTAGATGAGTAAACTGCCCTCTCTGTTCCTCAGTTTCACTAATAGGATAAGATCACCTGCTGTGTAGGATAGCGGTTAGGATAAGAACTAATGAAAACAATATGGAAGTTCTGGACAAGTAGGCCTGGGGGGCAGAGATTAGGGGTGTGGGATAAGATGCAAGAGAATCTTGGGTAACGGTTTGTGCTTCTTAACTCTACGAGGGACCTAGATCAGCCATCCCACCCCATTTTACAGATGAAGACAGTCAAGATCCCGAAGTTAAAGAAACTCCCCTGAGGTTGCACAACAAACTGATGGAAGCGGGTTTAGAGCTCTATCTCAGTATTCTTTGTCCCCCAAAGGGAATACAGAGTGAGAGCTTATAGGAGTTTGGGAAAGAGAGTGGGACTCAGCCCCTGGCCCCGACAGAGTGTCCCTGCTATGGCTCCATCCTTTCCAAAACCACAGACATAATTTCACTCCATTCATCCAAACTACTCCCGTATCTTCTGAGCCTCTGGTGATCATTCAGTCATTGGACCAGCGTACTGGAAGCCCATACTATGTGCCAACAGTGCACCACATCCTCAGCCTGTCTTTCCTAATAGGCCTAACTGACTGTTGTCTCTCTCTCTCTCTCTCTCTGCAGATGGAAGTGGAGGGGAACCAACGTTTTGAATAAGTCTGTGACTTAACGTCGTCAAGTATGGCATATTGTCATCAAGACATGGAGCCGCTCTCCACCCCCCCGGGATTGTTGGGGGGATTCTGGGGGCCAGAGGGGGATAGATCCGATTCCCCAGGCCCTGCAGGATTTGGGGGGGGGAGGTGGGAGGGCAAGGGAGGGGAGCTTCTTTTTAAAATTTAGAGACATCAAGCAATCCCAGTTTCCATTTCAATCTGTATTCACTCGTAGTGAGTTTCCTTGAATGGGATTTCAAGCGGAGAATGGGGGAGTCTCACTTCCCCCGCCCCGCGCTGCCCCATGGGCCTGGGCCAGTTCTCCACTCCGGGGGGCCAAGCCACCCCTGGGCCTTGGTGGGGGAAAGGCAGTGCCCACCTGGGCCAGCCTGTGCCCTGAGGGGCTCTTGACACCCACGTAGAATTCTCTACACACCAGTAACGGGATTTCAATTCCGATGGACTCTGCCGCCCTGGCGGCCCTTCTTGTGACTTTTGCGCCCCGCGCCTGGGGTGGGGGGCGCGAAGAGACGCTACGTTCCTTTCCGATGGAGGAAGGCAGACCTGCCGCCGTCACACGTGTGCTTGCACGAGTGCGTGTACCTGGTGCGGGACTCACCCGGCTGCCCAACTGCCTGGGACTACCCAGGTGGTCACCTCGTGGTGCTGCGGTGACTTTGTAGCCAACTTTATAATAAAGTCCAGTTTGCCTTTTTGGTACACCTGGTGTCATGCACTTCTGTGAAAAGGGAAGGGTGGTGACCTGAGAAGGTTGAGAGGTCCCAACGGGAGCCTGGAGCTTAGGAGGTAAACTCTGGACCTGCTGACAGCCCTGGCATTTCTTCATTCACTCATGCACTCATTCATTCATTCACTCAACACCTGAGTGTTCTGTGTGTGGCCCACCCTGTTCTAGAAGCTGAGAGTTTGGAGCTGAAACGGATGCTACGTCTTGGCTTCAAGATGCTTTGACATCCAATGCTAAAGGGTACTGGAGTCTCCTCTCTGCTCCGGGCTTGCAGTGCTTCCAGTGTGGGAGGGAGCAGAAGTGTCTGGGGATGGGTAGGGGATTCAGCTTGGCATTTTCCTGGACATGAGTTTGGAGTTTCAGAACATGAGTTTCTTTCTTCAGCCTGGCCCTACAGGCAAGCAGCTTCCCTGGATTTAGGGTCCTGGATCTCTCACTGGAAATGATAACCACCTCTTTTATCCCTGAATGGGGCTTTCAGCTGACAAACAATTTTATATCACTTAGTCGCTGCAATAAAGCCTCTGGACAGGTGTATAAGCACCATTTCATTGATGGAGAAACTGAGGATCACAAGGAAAAAGTGATTTTTTTACTCCCACAGTTAGTGAGAGCCACAGGTGGGCAATACACCCACGTCCTCTGCCTCCAAGCCCTGGCCTGTCTCCTCTGCCAGATTCCCCAGGAAGGGCAGGCTTGGGCTGGAGCAGGGGCCTCCTCCCCTCCCAGTCCACAAACTAGAGCAGACCCCAAACTTCTGAGCAGAATATAACTTAGTGGATCAAGAGGAAAAGTTTCCCAAAACACTGTCTTCCTCTAAGCTTGAGGGCCATACACCACAGGATATGGTGGGGGCAGAAATGAAAATTAGGAGCCAGAAAGAGCTGGATTCAAATTCCACCTCCACTATCTGCCGAGTAGGACGTGAGCCTCAGTTTCTTCACAGGTAAAATGGGGCTGAAAGAAACGGCCCTGACCTCCCAAAGATGCTGCTAGGACGTGATGGGGCCTCTTATAAGCTGAGGAGCACAGAAAGGACTTAAGTTATTAAACTGAATTAGAAAGCAATGGTGACCACGAAGGCTTACAAGTTTCTTTCTCAAGGTGGGGAAGGAAACTCCAGGCCCCAGTCTCCCCCACCCCAGCCCACTGAAATACGGGGGCTGGATTCCAGGAGCTGAGAGCACAACACTGAGAATTCCCTAAACCTCCTCTCATTCCAAATCCTCCAGTTCTGAGGCCATGCCCTTCAGAGGTCCTATGGGAAGGCATTCCAGGGACCTGTCACCTTTTTTCCACCTTGGATACATCCTTGGGTGAAACAGGATGGTGCAGTGTTACCTTCTGCCTTCCTGTGCGTCTATTCTCCAACTTGAACAAAAGAACTGGACTGGAAGCCCCAAAAGGACCCTGTCTCTGCTCTACCCCCCACTGGTGCCGATCACAGGGCCAAACACACGGCAGGCACACTAGAAACATTTTATCGAGAGGACCACTTCTGAAGGTCAGCCTAATAAGAACCTGAGTAGGAAGTTACCAATTTCTACCACAAGAATTTTGTGCCTAAGTTCCCCAGAGGGCCAAGCATTGTATCTTTCAGCTTTGAACCTTAAGTGACCATAAGCTCAAGACACATGTTGGAGTCCCATCTACAAACCACCCCTGGTATATTAACTAAACTTACTGTGGCAATCACTTTGAAATATATACACATATCGAATCATTATGTCGTATACCTTAAACTTATACAGTGTTATATGTCCATTATGTCTCAAACACTGGGAAAAATTGTTCATTTTCTAGTAAAACTGTTCATCAACTGAAAAAAAAAAACCTAAAACCTCCCTGGTGGTCATCAAAAGCAAGGAAAGTCTGAGAAGCTGGGACAGCCAAGAGGAGCCTATGGAAACATGATGACGAAATGTAACGTGTTCTAGATAGGATCCTGAAACAGAAAATAGACATAGGTTAAAAACAAAAGGAACCCAGGAATTCCCTGGCCCTCCAGTGGTTAGGACTCTGTTCTTCCACTGCAGGGGGCATGGGTTCGATCCCTGGTCTGGAAACTAAGACCCCTGGCGTGGCCAAAAAAATAAAATAAAAAATTAAGGAAACCTGAATAAAGTGTGGACTTTAGTTAATAATAATGTATCGATATTTGTTCATAAATGTGACCAATGTGCCATATGTGTATGATGTTAATAACAGGGGAAATAATAGGTGTGGAGTATATGGAAACTAGTATTTTCATAACATTTCTGTAAATCTAAATATATTCCAAAATAAAAAGTTTCTTTAACAAGTAAAACTAAATAAATGAACATTTAAAAATTTTTAAAATGTGAGCAAAAAAATGAACACCTCACTGGTGTTCGGTGGTGGCGGTAGGTGATAGTAGAGTGTGCGTTTTGATGAGAAGACATCTCAACATTCTGAATGAGAGATCCCGGCAGCCAAGTTCAAAAGAGCCAATGGCTCTACCTGCTGGACAGAGAGGGATCTGCTTCTGTTCCTCTCACTGGCAAGGTCCCTGTGGCTCAGAGCGTCATACCTTAGCACTGGTGGATAAACGGAGGCCAGCGGGGAGGAAAGGACTTGTCCGATGGCACTACCAGAGTCGCTACAGAAGCCAGATCTGACCCTCAGCCAGTTCCCTTCCCACGGATTCCAGACTCTGCCCTGGGAGCAGAATGTAGGAGAAAGAGCACAAGTTTTGGGGTCATAAAGACTGACCCCAAGGGCTGGCTCTGCAGCCTCATTTTTTTTATGTGGGAAATATTCACAGTAACTACATGTGCCAGGAACGTTTCTGGGTGCTGGGGACGCAGCAGTGAACAAGACAGACAAGATCTCTGGGCTCACAGAGCTTACATTCTAGTTGTGGGGAGATGTAACCAAAAGTAAGTAAAGTCTCAAAGGAGCATACAGAATATGCAGTAAGGGACAGAGCCAGGCTGCTATGGTAGAGAACCACAGCTCTGGTTCAGAGGGTCCTAACGTAGAGTGGGGTGACAGGAAGCCCTTTCCTAGAAGGTAACATTGAGCTAAGATATCAAAGACGAGGAACAGGAGTAAGAATGTTCCAGGCCAAAGGAAAGCAAGAGTAGAGGTATTTAAATGGGAAAGGCTTTGACCTGTTTAAGGACGAGCAAGGAAATCAGTGTGGCTGGATCAAGGCCAGCGAGAGGAAGAGTGGTTGGAGAGGAGGGAAAAGATTACTCAGGGCCTTACACCACAATAAGAAACTTAGATTTTATTTCACATGCAATAGGAATTGATTGAGGAGATTTAAGCAGGGGAATGACATGATTTAATTCACATGTTTAAGCCATCCCTCTGACAGTGTGTGGAGAAAGGATTAGTGGAGGCAGGAGTGGAAGCCGAGAGACCAGCTGGGCTCCTGCCGTGGTCCAGGCAAGAGGGGATGAGAGCTTTCACCAGGCACAGATGGGGGTGAGTGACTGGACTGGGGATACTTTGGAGACAGAACTAACATGATTTGCTAATGTGTTTAGAGGGGGGTGAGGAAAAGAGAGGAGTCTTGTGTCTCTGACTTTAGTAACCGGGTGAAGAGTTGCTGTGTATTTAGCCTGGGATGAGACGAATATCAGGACTTTTGTAGTCTCCTCTCGTGCCCGGCAGGACTAACTGAAAACCTCTCTGGATGAGGGCATATCCATCTTAGGCCTCAAGGAGCTTCCATAAATAACGTGTCACAGGCATTGAACAGGACACAGTCAAAGATAACCAGACACACAAAGAAGCAAGACAATACGGGCAGGAACTAGCAAAACAGATACACACAGTGTGTATATCGGAGGGGTCAGTTACTGACTTTAAAACAACTATACGTTTTCATGTTTAAAGCAGTTAATTACCAAGTCAAGAACATCTACAGGGAACATGGGGAATTCCCTGGCAGTCCAGTGGTCAGGACTCAGTGCCTTCACTGCCGAGGGCCTGGGTTCAATGCCCGGTTTCACTAAGATCCCGCAAGCTGTGTGGCGTGGCCAAAAAGATGAAAAACAAACAAACAAAAAAACACTTTAAAAAATTAAGTAACTCACTAAAAAGAAAATGGTACAAATGAACTTATTGACAAAACAGAAATAGAGTCACAGATATAGAAGACAAACTTAGGGTTACCAAGGGGGAAAGGGAGGGGGATAAACTGGGTGATTGGGATTGACATATACACACTACTATATATAAAATAGACAACTAATAAGGACCTGCTGTATAACACAGGGAACTCTGCTCAATACTCTGTAATGGCCTATATGGGAACAGAATCTAAAATAGAGTGGACGTATGTATATGTATAACTGATCCACTTTGCTGTACAGAAGAAACTAACACAACATTGTAAATCAACTCTACTCCAATAAAAATTAATTAAAAAAAATAAAGTCCACAAGGCAAGTATATAAATAAATAAATAAATAAGAAATGATTCAAATATGCAAAGTTTAAAAAAAAGGAACATTTACAGGGAACACGAAATGAAAACAGTGATAAGCAGACTTGAAAAAGAACCAATAGATTTTCTAGAAATACGATAAAAAAGATGAAAACTGAAATTAAAAATTCAATTGGAAAACAATTGGAAATGGAAAATTGGAACCCGTATCAAGGGTTTTTTGGGGGTTTTTTGGGCAAAAAATTATAAAACAATGTGCTGAGTGGCCTGTTTGTACATTGTCTGAAAACCATGTGGGTATCTTAATATATCACAGGCTACTATAATCTATACTAGGCCAAGTTTTAGTAAAAGTACACAATCCAAAATATTATTTTCTATTTCAGTTATTTGAGCAAAATAAAATCACCCTATTGATATAATGAACACATGTAATTAAAAATCATCATTTGAAATAAAAATTGGTGGCATATACTGCATATGGAGTATAATTATGTCATACACAGTGCCAGAAACTCAGGACCAGTCTCCCCATCGAGACATCAGCCAGATTTCAAATCTGCACGGGGATGAATGCTCAACTCAAAACCTCTGAGGGGCAGAACTGAATTTCCCCAGATTTTCAGAGCTGAAGAAAATCAAGTGCAGAAGCAATTCAATGCAAGAAGAATAACGTTTTCAACAAATGCTACTGGGGTAATTAGACGTCCGTGGCGGGGGAGAAAAGAATTTCAACCTAAGCCTCATACTTTATACAAAAATTAACTCAAAATGGGTCACAGACTTAAATGTAAAACATAACTATACTGTGGATATGGTTTAAGAGGACATGGTGCTTAAGAAGACATAGCTAATTGCAAACTTCTTCAAATGTAAGATTGGCACTATATACCCACGATGTGCTTACAAGCAAACCAGGATGTCTAGATTGCTTCTTAGTTACACCCAAGTAGCCATGTATAAGGATTTTAGCTTCATCTTCTTTCCTTTTCACTTTTGATACAAAGTCCCTGCTAGAAGGCTTGGAAGCAGACTCATATTTTCTATGCAAATATCTATGCAAATTTTTGCCTGGAAATGCCAAAGTTGAAAATAACAAGAAATAGTTTCTTAAAAGGTTCGATGAAGTCACACACACATAAAGAGTCAGCTGATGGGCTTCCCTGGTGGCACAGTGGTTGAGAGTCCACCTGCCGATGCAGGGGACATGGGTTCGTGCCCCAGTCCGGGAAGATCCTACATGTCGTGGAGCGGCTGGGCCCGTGAGCCATGGCCGCTGAGCCTGCACGTCTGGAGCCTGTGCTCCGCAACGGGAGAGGCCACAACAGTGAGAGGCCCGCGTAGTGCCAAAAAAAAAAAAAAAAGTCAGCTGATTCTCACAAGGCAAGTAAAGCCATTTAGGCACAGGATAAGAACTCCTTAAGAAAACACAAACTGCCTTATGAAAATGCAAGGCCAACCTTCACGATTGTTTTGCAAGTTGAAATATACCTCTGAGACTTCATTCCAGCTTTGCTGCAGGCCAGTGACTAAGATTATCTACAGAATAGATGAAAAAAGCAATGTAATCATCGTTTAGTTGGAAGACATCTGACACAGTGCTGTAACTGAGCACACCCAGATAGTCCAGGGGAAGAAGTAGCCACACAATAGTTAGAAATCATCTGCTCCTCTCACTATGGAGCTGTGGCAGAAGTACAACAAAAATTGAAAAATATAAAAGGTGCAGTATGGAAGTCACTAATATCATCAGAAGCAGGGGGTGGCAGCAGACCTCATTCACATCACTCAAATAGGAAACTTGGAATAAAATGCAACAATATATAAATTTTTCAAAAAGAAATGGCCATGGCTTTTTTTCTTAAAACCTAGGTTGAATTGAACCTATACATAATATATATATTGAGAGTGAGAGGCAACAAGATCTTAACTTCTTTGCACTCTTGTTATAAAAAAGTAAAACTTCAGAATGATTTTTTATAATCCTTTGAGAAGACTGCATGTAAGAGCACCAGGAGAGTAAGTGTTACATCTCCCATTCCTAGAAGAACAGTGGTCCATGAGGTGATTTATGAGGATTAGGAAAGTTAGACTCACCCAAATATGATGCACTATTTAAGATTTATTGTTCTTGAATAAGCAGTCCTTCCTCTAAAATGCGAGTGCCCCAATAGGATTAAATGCATGATTGTTGTTAAAAATTCATGGGAATTCAGCAAATTAAATGCTTTCCCTAAGGCCAACTGAGTTTCCATCAAACATACAAGGAGATTATATCTAGCTAAGGAGGAGGAAAGTATGTGCCAGGCTGGATAACCAAGCTGGGGAAATGCTAGGATTCTGGAAGCTACCTGAGAACACAAATGGAAGAGTAACATTTGGTCCTTCAAAACATTGTACATGTCTGACTTTTCCTACTCTTTTTTCTACCAGTAGCAACTTCAAGCTCCCTCTGAAAAATTACTACTAAGACTGTAAATGAAGCAGAAATTTTTTGCCGTCTAGAAACTAACCAAGATATAGCAGAATAGGTATAGTTTTTAAAGAAAGTCTACTGATCTCCATGGTCCATGTAAAGTGGCGCATCCCTAGCCATGACCTCAAACAAACCGTATTTTTTCTTTGCCTCACCTCATCATTCTCCTTTCTTCTGTTTTATATTTCTATCTCACCTCTCCCCACCTTGGTATTCAGAGTTTTGGTCCAAAAACCGGCAACACTGACATCACCTTGGGAGCTTGTTAGAAATTCAAAATCGTGAGTCCCTCCTCAGATATTAAATTAAATTCTGCATTTTAACAAATTTCCCCAGGTCATTCATAAATAAAGTTGTTTATCAAATAAAAAAAAAGGGGGGGGCTGCCCTGGTGGCGCAGTGGTTGAGAGTCCGCCTGCCGAAGCAGGGAACATGGATTCGTGCCCCGGTCCAGGAAGATCCCACATGCCGCGGAGCAGCTGGGCCCGTGAGCCATGGCTGCTGAGCCTGCGCGTCCAGAGCCTGTGCTCCGCCATGGGAGAGGCCACAACAGTGAGAGGCCCACGTACCGCAATAAATAAATAAATAAATAAATAAACAAAAGAAGACACAGCTATAATAAAGTTTTCATGATGTGGACAGAGAGCTAAAAATAAGCCATAAATATAACATTTTAGGAAAAAACATAGGAGAAAATCTTAGGTACCAAGGGTTTGGTGAAGAGTTCTTAGGCATGACACCAAAAGCATGATCCATAAAAGAAAATAATTGATAAATTGGATTTATTGAGGTTGAAAACTTTTGCTCTGTGAAAGATCTTGTTAAGAGGATGAAAAAACAAGCTACACAATGGGAGAAAATATTTGCAGACCACATACCTGACAAAGAGCTCCTCCCTAAAACTCTCAAAACACAGCAGTTAAAGAAAAACACAACAATTCATTAGAAAATGGACAAAAGGGAATTCCCTGGCGGTCCAGTGGTTAGGACTCGGCACTTTCACTGGGCCCACTGCCAAGGGCCCAGGTTCAACCCCTGGTTGGGGAACTAAGATCCCACAAGCCACACAGTGCAGCCAAAAAAAAGAAAAAAGAAAGAGAAGAAAATGGACCAAAAAATGGAGACAATTCACCAAAGAACATAGATATATAGCAAATAAGCACATGAAAAGATTTTCAACAACCCTAGACATTATGGAAACACAAATTAAGACCACAACAAGATATCACAACCCACCTATTAGAACAACTAAAATAATAACAACAACATCAAGTTCTGATGAGGCTGCAGAGAAACTGGATCATTCATATATTGCTGGGGCAGTGTAAGTAATGTAGTTACTCTGGAAAATAATTTTGAGGTTTCTTAAACAACTGAAAACACAATTACTATATGACCCAGCAATTGCACTCCTGGGCATTTATCCCAGAGGAATGAAAATTACATCTTCCAAGAATAATCCCTGTATTTGTAATAGCCAAAAAGTGGAAACAACTAAATGCCCTTCAATAGATAAATGATTAAACAAATTGTGGTACATCCATACCTTGGAATACTATTCAGCAATGAAAAAGGAACAGACTATTAATACACACAACAACTTGGATGGATCTCAAAGGCATTAGACTGGGTGAGAAAAGAAAACAACCTCAAAAGGACATATACTGTATGAGTTCACTCATATAGCATTCTAGAAATGAGGACAAAGACCTCCCTATAATAGAGGTAGAGAACAGAAAAGTGGTTGCCAGGGATTAGGATACTAGGAGAGAGGTGGGTGGGTGCAACTATAAAGGAGAGAAGGTAACCAAGATGGGAGCTGTGGGGATTAGGATGACCTAATCTTGGAAGTGACATGACAGCACTTCTGCCAGTCTTGGTGACATAGACTAACCCCAGCACAATGTGGGGGAGTGTTAATTACTAAGAGGTAGGGTTCGAGAGCCATTTTGGAAGGTGGCTACCACACCAACTAATTCTGTTACAAGAGCATCTAAAACATAATAGGAAAAGGTGGAAAGGATGTAAAAAAAAAGATATATTGTGCTGACTCTAAACAAAAGAGAGATTGGTGTAGGTATATTTAATAACAGACACAACAGACTTTGAGACAAAAAACATTACAAGCAAAGAGTAAATGGGAGATGAAAAGTATAGAGTCTGTTTAGACAATTCTTTTAACTGTTACAGTGAAAGAAAACAGAGCAATGGGGGCTTCCCTGGTGGCACAGTGGTTGAGAGTCCGCCTGCCGATGCGGGGGACACAGGTTCGTGCCCCGGTGCAGGAGGATCCCACATGCCGCAGAGCGGCTGCGCCCGTGAGCCATGGCCGCTGAGCCTGCGCGTCCAGGGCCTGTGCTCCGCAACGGGAGAGGCCGCGACAGTGAGAGGCCCGTATACCACAAAAAACAAAAAAACAAACAAACAAAAAAAACCCAGAGAAATGGGGCAGTGGCTAAAGGGTGATGCGAAGCAAGAGAATTGCTTGTTCTTGAATGATACTAGAGTATATGTGTGTGTGTGTGTGATTGTTGTTTTTCTGGGTTTTTGTTTTTGGTTTTTTTTTGTTTTTGTTATTGAGTTGTATGAGTTCTTTATATACTATGGATATTAACTCCTTATCAGGTATACGATTTATAAATCTTTTTCCCTTACTCTGTACATTGCCTTTTCATTTTGTTGACGGTTTCCTTTGCTGTGCAGAAGCTTTTTAGTTTGATGTAGTCCCATTGTTTATTTTTGCTTTGTTGCCTTTGCTTTTGCGGTCAAATAAAAAAACTCACTGCCAAGAACAATGTCAAGGAGTCTGTTTTCTTCTAGGAGTTTTATGGTTTCAGGTCTTATGCTCAAGTCTTTAACCTATTTTGAGTTAATTTTTAAAGTTTCATTCTCTTGCAAGTGGTTGTCCACTTTTCTCAACACCATTTATTGAAGGGACTGTCCTTTCCCCATTGTATATATATTCTTGGCTCCTTTGCCATAAATTAACTGGCCATATATGCAGTTATTGCTTCAACCTTTTGAGATAAGCACTATTTTCTCTATCTTATAGATGATGGATCTAAAGCACAGAGTAGTTAAGTAACTTGCCCAAGACAACACAGCTAGAGAGAATGGAAATGAGTATGGCCTCTGACTGATAACCAGCAAGAAATTGAGGCCCTCATGCAACTGCTCAGAAAGAATTAAATGCTGCCAACAACGACGTGAGTTTGACAGTGGATCCTTCCCCAGTCAAGCCTCAGATGAGACCACAGCCCCAGCTGACACCTTGATTGAAGTTTTGGGAGACCCTGAAGCAGAGGACCAAATGATGTTCATCACAGGGTTGTGTGTATTTTTTTTTTTAATGCAAACAACAAACCTACCCAACAGTTGAGGACTTGGTTAAATAATGGTCTACCCATAAGACAGAATACTAAGTAGCCATTAAAAATTGTTTTAGGAAGATGATTAATAATGAAAAAATGTTCTAAATCATTGCCAAGTTACAAGTAAAAGTAGAATACAACAGTATCTAGAGTATGACCCAAATTTGTTTTATTCTTAAAATATTATATATAAACACAAAGAAAAAAAAACAAGCAGAAAAGATATATACCACAATATTGCCAGGAATCTCATCTAGGTGAGGGGATTACTTGAGGCTTTTCTTTTCTTGTAGGGTTTTTCCTATGCTTTCCAAATCTTCTCGGTGTAAAACCAAGTACCTAGCACACAACAGGTGCTTAGTAAATGTGAATCCCATTTTCCCCCCAACTCCTCCTCTTTTCTCTGAGGGGACAATAGTCCTTGATATTATTACTAATGGGAAAACAAAAGGCCAGGGCTTCCCAAGGACTCCTCCCACCATGGGCAGGTACCTACCGATGCTTTGCTTCTTCCATGGGTCTGTAGCCATAAACCCCACAATAATTCACATTCAGATATCACCTGACTCAGAGCCAGGGTCAGCTTAATAGAGGGGCCTGAAGTAGCCCTTGGGATCCAGGGCACTCCATGTAGCAACCCTGCTTGGGGCTGTGACCTGAAGTCCCCAAAGGGTTCTGTCTCTGTTGAGGTGGCAAGTCCCCAAGAGATAGGAGGCATTTCTGATGGAAGCAGAAACAACATCTGCTGCCTCTGTACACCCAAGTCCAGCAGCCATGCCCCCACCTACCTTGCCCTTTCTCTCACCCCTGGAAAATGGGAAAACACAGGATTTTCTGCTACCCCTGCCAATTCAGATCCTGGGCAGTCGCTCTGCGTGGATGAGGTCCCCTTCTCTGGGGTCCCAAGGCAGAAACTGAGAGTGGGTGACAAAAGATGTTTATTCACATTTGATCCTTTTGATATAACCACACATGCATACATAATTTAAAGTCAGAAAAATATAATCAGGTTGATGTGACCTCCCTTCCTCCCCGCTGGCCCCGCCTTCCCAACTGGCCCCTTCAAAATCCTGGAGGGTGGGGGGCAGGGGTCACTTCTTGGCAGCTTCTGCCTGGGCTGCCAAGTCTGCCTCTCTCTGAGCAGCCAGGAACAGGGCTCGCTCCTTCTGGAAAGCTGCCAGCTCTTCTGAACTGAGGCTGCAGGTACAGAAAAACAGACGGTAAGTGAAGGGCCGGTCACTGGTGGGGAGCTCACAGCACCATGTCACTGTCTCAGAACCCCTCTCCCCTCCTGCCCCCATACCTTTGCTCATCTGTTTCCTCTGCCAGAACTGTCACCCCACTATCACCCCTGCCTTTTACTCCTTTCTTAAAGCCCTACTCACCTTTTGAGGATGAGCACAGCTACACCCTAGTCCAAATTAAGCTGCCCTTCCTCTGCGCCCCAAAACATTTTGTGAAATGAAGTCATCAGGTGGTGCACGCATATCTCTTTCAGAGCAAGGATCAGATTCACTCACTTCTGTACTCCCAATGCAAGTAAAGATCTGAGCAAAGTAAAGTCTATCCCTGTTCCACGTTTAACCCCACTCCTCTTGGGAAACAACCAACCGTAAGCCTTTGCATGGGGTGTGACACCAGCAGCAAGAGGCCAGCAAAGGGTTGAGTGTTGCCCCTGCTGTCGTCTGGCCAGAGGCTCTCCCACCCTACATCTCACTTCAAGGAAACAATTTCTGAGGCCATCCGAAGCCCCATGAGGGGGCCTGCTGCTGGCCTCAGGATCAAGTCTGAATTTGAGAACCAACTAGTCCGTTTGGCTCACGTCCTACTATGTCCCATTCTGCCTCTAGCATTATATACCCAGATCACACTGAACTTCTTTGCTCCATTCCTTCACCTTACATCCTTCACAGGGACTTTTCTACTTCTTGCAATGCTTGCCCCAGTCCTTGACCTCACTTCCCAGGGCTCTGCTCCCTGTTCTGAGGATACCTGTAGTTCCTTTTATCAACACTGACCATCTGGCAGTATACTGCTCCATTTATGGATCTGCCTCCATCTCTGGACTCTGAGTTCCTTAGAAAGCAAGGTCAAGCACAGCTACATCCTTCCTAGCTGCATCCAGTGTCCAGAACAATGCCTAACACGTGATAGGTACTTAACAAGTATATTCCAAATGAATGAACGAGGCTCCCCACTCCCAAGAATCTAAGATCCATTAACGCAGAAGCTGACTCTCCCACTCAGTGGGCCCTCAGCTTTGTCCCAGAGTCAAGAACTTTCCAGGCCCTCCCCTCCCACTGAGCTTCCCCGGAAACTCACTCCTTCACCACACGAATGCCCAGGGAACGGGCAGAGCCAATGATGGAGCGGACAACAGAGGACAGGGGCACATCCTGCAAGGCGAAGGCGTCATCCTGAGCTTTGACACGGGCGATTTCATACACGTGCTTCAGTGTCACTAGGCCTGCCACCTCTTTCCCTGGGAGCAAGGAACAAATAGCCCTTCAGGTGTCACTGCTTCCTTCCAGAGCCCAGAAGCCCAGATGCCCACCCTGCCCCTTACCTGTGTGCCGGGCCCCCTTCTCAATCCCAGCAGCTGCCTTCAGGAAGTAGGAAACAGTGGGTTGGCCAATTTTGATTTCAAATGTCCTGTCAGGCTGAAAGGAAAAAAGACACATGAGAATCTTTCTTCCCACCTCCCCCAACCCCTGCTGCCCCAGCCCAGGGAACTTCTAACTTCCTGTCCCCCCTTCCCTCAGCTCACCTTCCTTCCCTTTAACTGACAACAAAACCACAGAAGAAACAAATCTGCAACAAACGTCCCTGTCACTTCTATTCCAGGTCCAACTCTGCTCTGGAAGCCCCAGCAAGTTGGAGAAACAAAGGAAAGATCTGCAATATGGCAGCGCGGGTTCAGGAAAGATATGGCCTAGTCCCTACTGTATAAATGGGGAAAGTGGGGCCGGGTAACAGGAAAACACTTGCCCCAAGTTATGCGCAGAGTAGCAACCCCAGGTGACCAGCTCCAGGGCCTGGGGAGAATGAGAAGGAAACTGGGGATCAGAGTCCCGACTCCTCACCTTCACAAAAATCTTGGTAGGCAGAGGAATGCCTTCTTTGATGTCCTTGGTCTTCTCGTTGAACTCCTTACAGAACTGGTTGATGGAAACGCCTCGCTGTGAGGCAGGCATAGGGGTCAGCGTGCGGAGGAAGGGACGGCTCCCTTTCCCCCGGAGGCTCCATCCATTCTCTCCTCCGTCTTCACTTCCCTAAGCTCCCATTCTCTTTTCTCTACCCAGATCCAACTACCATTTTATGTGCCAGATGATTCGTATGTTTCACGCCTCTCTATCCTTACAACAGCTCGTGGACGAAGAACAGAGGAAGCTGAGTCTCGAAGAGGCTGTGTAACTAACCCAAGGACATACAACGTGTGGGCAGCAGAGCCGCGTTTTAAACCGAGGCCGCTCTGGCCCAGCCCGCACCCGCCACCCGGGTTCTAGCTCCCACCCTCCGACGCCTCCCACGCCAGGTTCCTGCCGCGGCTGCACCTGACCCAGGACGGGGCCTAGTGGGGGCCCGGGCATGGCCTGGCCTGCCCGCACGATGGTCCGGATCACGCCGCCGGCCTCGGGCTTCCTGAGGGCCCGAGTGGCCCGGCTTAGCTTCGACATGAGGCGGAGTCCCCGGCCTTAGATCATCTCAGGTCCACAGCAAGAGCTAAGGCTCCTGGCGCCGCCACCTTGGGTTAAAGGTCAAGGGTCCTCACGTTAGGGTAAGGCAGATGAAGCCAACCAATAGCAGCGTGGATTCATCCTTCCGCTCTCCAACTAGTAAGACAAGGAAGATGAGATGAAGCGGAAAAAACTTTTAACTTGCTACCTTAAGATTGAGGAAGGACCCGAATGTCTCAGACACACACGTTCCTCCTGGAGAGCACACAGGCAGTGCCTCAGACAGCTAAACTGGCAGGTGGCCCTTAATATCCGCACTGCATTGTGGGTATGGTAGTTTTGACCGCGTATGCGAATCCCACAGCTTGCTATGTCCTGGGGCGCCATCTGCTGGACATAGTGATAATCCCTGGGTTGGAAAATAGTTTAGCGCTCCTTTTTAGGAGTGGGGATCTCTTCACTTTCTGAGCCTGTTTCTTCACCTGTTGTTGAAAGGGAAGATGGTTAAGAGTAGGACCTTGGAAGTAAACTGCCTGGTTGCTTCTCTTGCTGGCTGTGAACTTGATCAACTTATTTAATTTATGCTCAGTTTCCCCCTCTGTACAAAGAGGATTATAATAGGTAGTACCTACCCCTGGGATTGTTGTGAGGATTGAGTCAGCAAAGTGCTTTAGAACAATACCTGACACCTAGTCAGCACGTGCTCTTCACTGTACAATAAGGACAAAACCTTGCAGAGCTCTTGTGAGGCTTAAGAGGCCCAGAACGTAGTTGATACATCACCTGTGTCCAATAAAATAAGCCAGCATCTTCTTCTTATTGTAGTTATTATCATTATTTTTAGCATTTGCTACTTGCCAGGCACTGTGCTAAGGGCATTATTATCTCATTTAATCCTCACAGTGGCATGATGTATATTGTTTTATTATACCCCCTTTACAAATGAGAAATTGAGGCACAAAAAGAGGCCCTAAAACACCTACCCTGTGTGTGACAGGGCTGGGAAAGAAATATGAGATTATCTGATTCTAGACCTTGTTCTGTTTGCCACAAGTCTGTACTGCTGTAATCCCTGGTTAAATGATATAATCCATGTAAAATGATATGATCCATGTGAAACCACACTGTAAACTGTGAGACACATAAACTTTTTATTCTGCATTCGCGTTGGACTCCCACTAAGGAAATGTGATTGCTCCTGTCTCTGAAGTCTATCAAGTTCTTGTAACGCTCAGCCTCATAAACCTTCTCAAGACTCTGGAACCAAGAAGGCTCTTTGATTTACTAGCTGTAAAACCTGGGGCACAGTAGTTAGCTTCCCTGTGCTTCCGTTTCCTCACTAGTAAGATGGGGCTGAATATAATACCTACCTCACAGGAAATTAGTTAATTCAGGTAAAGCACATAGAAGAGGGCCTGGCCCAGAGCAAGCCAAGCTGGGTAGGATTTATCTCTGGGTGCCCCACATCACTCAACCTATATTTACAAATTTATTTACAAATAAAGAAATAAATCCTTCCTGAATGAAGGAATCAGGAAGCAAATGGGCATGGCAGGTGCTCAGGGAGCCAAGAATGTGGCCTGGCACAAACTGGGCTCCATTGGGTGCAATTTCCACTTGCTGTCAATGAAAGGACAGTTTTGATTACTCAGCTCTTACAGATTATAAGGAAGCAACTCCCTAGTCTGCGTTTGGATATGTGGGAGGCCAGACTGTTCAGTGGCGAAGATGAGCCCAGACAGGCGAGTGAGGACCCGATCTCACAGGCCTTGCCAGCCTGCTAAGGAGTGCGGGCTATACAGTAGGAAGCCATTGAAGAGTGTTAAGTATTTGCATCATATTTGCATTTTGAAAAGGTGACCCTGGCTTGGATGTGTAGAGGGATTGGAGGAGAGCAGGGATTTGATGCAGCGAGACCGATTAGGTCAGGGCAGTAAGACGGTGCAGAGATAATGGTAGCTTGGGACCAGTCCAAGAGATACTTAGAATATAGAGTTTATTTTAGTCAACAAATGCCTGTGTAGTATGAAGTGTGTACATCTTTATGAAGAGTAACTCATTTTTAAAAAAATAAATTTATTTATTTTTGGCTGCGTTGGGTCTTCGTTGCTGCGCGTGGTCTTTCTCTAGTTGCGGTGAATGGGGGCTGCTCTTCATTGCGGCATGTGGGCTTCTCATTGCGGTGGCTTCTCTTGTTGCGGAACATGGGCTCTAGGCACGTGGGCTTCAGTAGTTGTGGCACACAGGCTCAGTAGTTGTGGCGCACAGGCTTAGTTGCTCCGCGCTCCGCGGCATGTGGGATCTTCCCGGACCAGGGCTCGAACCCATGTCCCCTGCATTGGCAGGCAGATTCTTAACCACTGAACCACCAGGGAAGTCCAAGAATAACTCATTTAAATCTCATTGCAATCCTTTGAGGTATAGGTGCTATTATTATGCCCACTTTATAGATGAGGAAACTGAAGCACAGAGAGGTTAAGTTACTTGTCCAAACTTACACTGTTAGAATGTGGCAGTGTCAGGATTTGAACCCAGACTGTTTGGCTGTAAGGATTCATGCACTTGACCATTCCCTAGGCTGCCACACAAATCAGCAGAAGTTAGTGCTTGATGGGTAATTTGTGGAAGGAGGGGGAGAGAAGCATCACGAGTGATGCCCAGAATTCTGGCCTGAATAATCATGCAAATGAATGATTAGGCCTTTCACTTTGAATGCTGGAGACACAGGAGTTGTAGGTTCAGGTAGAAGACAATGAGTTGAGTTTGGGTGTGTCTGTGCGACACCCGTCTGAAGGGTATGATCTGGGAGAGAAGCAGACAGGAACACTGGCCTCTGTAACACAGAGACTAGCAGTCTTTGAGGCCAGGGCCAGGAGTGAGATTGCCTGGGGTGGAGAGAAGAGACGAGAAGAGAACTCACATTTAAAGAGTGAAAAGAAGAGTGACTTCCTCAGCAGTCCAGCGGTTAAAACTCCTCACTTCCACTGCAGGGGGTACAGGTTCGATCCCTGGTCAGGGAACTAGGTAAGATCCCATATGCTGCGTGGTGCGGCCAAAGATTTTTAAAAAATAAATAAAACAAAATAAAGAGTGAAGGGACTTCTCTGGTGGTGCAGTGGTTAAGAATCCGCCTGCCAATGCAGGGGACACGGGTTCGAGCCCTGCTCCAGGAAAATCCCACATGCCGCGGAGCAACTAAGCCCGTGTGCCACAACTACTGAACCTGCGCTCTAGAGCCTGTGAGCCACATCTACTGAGCTTGTGTGCCACAACTACTGAAGCCTGCGTGCCTAGAGCACATGCTCCGCAACAAGAGAAGCCACTGCAATGAGAAGCCCGCGCATCGCAATGAAGAGTAGCCCCCGCTCATCGCAACTAGAGAAAAGCCTACGCGCAGCAACGAAGACCCAACACAGCCAAAAATAAATAAATTAATTAAAATAAATAAAGAGTGAAAAGAAGAGAAGAAGGAGTGAGCAGAGGAAACGGAAAAGGAGCAGTTACGGAGCTGGGAGGAAGAGCAGGAGAGTGAGGCATCTGCAGCTGCAGGAGAAGAGTCAGAGAAAAAGGAAATGAGAAGGTGGAGATCAAGCTAAAACTGAGCCTGTATCCCACGGAAAATGGAAAAGCCTAGACAATATTATATTTGTGGGTGGGGGTTTTGCAGACCCCCAAAGTACACAGTATCAAAGATTCACTGGGCTGCAAGAGGAAAGAGGGATAGAGTGACAAGAGGAGGGATGTAGAAGGTCCCAGCTGGAAAAGCCCCTAGCCTGCTTCTCAGGTGGGTTAATGAATCCCAGAAAAGCAGGTGAGGGCAGGAGTAGGGGGTGGCTACTCGCATTCCCCAGGGAAGCAGCAAGACCCGGGGAGGGAGCAGCTGTGCGGTGACCATGGAAGGCTCAGCAGAAATGCCTGCGTCCTTGTGTGGCAGAAAAGCTCCTATGCTTTGAAGCATGACAGGAAGAGAGCAGGAAGCCACCAGTCCTGCAGGCAAAGGCTGACAATGTAGAAGTCTTCTCAGGGTACAGGTCCCATCAGCCCATCTCAATGGGGACCTGTGTGAACAGACAGCATTGGGTGCCGGGTGCATCCTGCTGGGGGAAAGGGAAGGGATTCTGAATTTCCATCAATGGAACCAGAGATGAAGTTGAGTTAAAGAAAAGTAAAGTTCTGCATTTTACACGCAGGAAGTATGGACCGAGATCTGTACCTGTCACACACAAACAACGCTTGGCCCCATGCCTGGTACCCTGGGGGCGCCCAGAGGCATCATGGAGGAGCAGCCAAAGAAGGGGGAAGGCAGCGAGAGAAGGAGTTGGCTGGGCTCCCTTCAACTTCTTTTTTTTTCCTTTTTTCTTTTTTTTGGCCACACAGCGCAGCTTGAGGGATCTTAGTTCCCTGACCAGGGATCGAACCCAGGCCCCTGGCAATGAGAGCACAAACTCCTAACCACTGGACTGCCAGAGAATTGCCAGGGCTCCTGTCAACTTTGATTGCAGACGTGGGGAGTTAGGGACCTAGAACTACCCGCATATAGTGCACCCCCTCCCTAAGGCCCCACATTCAAATTGTCCACAAGTCTCGCCCACTTATGTCCCTACAGCTCCCACCAATTCTGCCATCCCCTCCATGACTGCCCAGAAAGTAGGGCTGACAGCCAGGTTCTCACTCTCCCAACATACACACACACTTCTCGCCAGCTGTGTGAATTCAGGCAAGTCACTTCACCTCTCTGGGCCTTAGTTTTCTCAACTGTGAAAGAAGAATAATGAAGATACCTACCAGACAGGACTGTTGAGAGAATTCAGTGAGATTAACCAGGTTGGGTGCTTAGCTCCGGCTGGCACAGGGCCTATGGTAAGCACTCTATGGAAGTTAACGATTATTATTGTCAGTTCAGCCTTCATCTTTCCTGGGCTGGATGCTCTATGGGCCCCTCTATGGGCTCTCTGCCTCCATTCTTGCCCCTCCAATCTAGCCTCTCCAACTTGGCCAGTGTCAGGCCCTTGTGTAAAGCTTGTCATTGGCACCTACGGCTTCTTTTCCCTGCAGTGTAGATCTCAGTCCATCTGAGACACTCATTAACGTGCATCTTCCTGGGATTCTCCATCCAGGGATACCTGTACTTCTCACAGAGCCCAGGGGACCCCGCTGAGACTCCTTACCCTACAAGCTAAAGTCTACACTTGTTGGTGTAGATGGGATTCAAGGCCCCACTAACCTCTCTAACCTGCTGCTCCCTACCTCCCATCTACCATCCAGTCACACCAGGGAGCACACCCTTCCCTGTCACCCTGTGCCCTCCTGTCTGTGCATATACGTACCTGGATACTCTTTCTCCCCTTTTCTTCTCTGCCTGCCTCCACCTCAGGAAGGTGACTGTTATGGGATGAATTATCTCCCCCTGAAAGTAATATGTTGAAAGCCTAACCCCCACTACCTCAAAATGTGACTGTATATGGAAATAGGGATGTTAAAGAGGTGATTAAGTCAAAATGAGGCCTTAATCCAATCTGACTGGTGTCCTTTAAGAAGAGGAAATTTGGACATGTAGAGAGACAGCAGAGATGCGTGTGCAGAGAAAAGACTATGTGAAGATGCAGGGAGAAGGGGGCCACCTGTAAGTCACTCGGGGAGGCCTCAGGAGAAACCAGACCTGCTGACCTCTTGATCTTAAGCAGGGCTTATTTCAAACTAGGGTTGTGACCTATAAGTGGGTTATGGAATTGATTTAGTGAGTTCGACCAGCATTTTTTTTTTTTTTTTTTTTTTTTGCGGTACGCGGGCCTCTCACTGTCGCGGCCTCTCCCGCCGCAGAGCGCAGGCTCCGGACGCGCAGGCTCAGCGGCCATGGCTCACGGGCCCAGCCACTCCGCAGCACGTGGGATCTTCCCGGACCAGGGCACGAACCCGTGTACCCTGTATCGACAGGCGGACTCTCAACCACTGCGCCACCAGGGAAGCCCCCAACTGCCTTTTGTAGTGGACACATTTAGGTCCAATCCATGACCTTGATGTTCCCCCATTCTCTGAAAATGCACCTCCAATCCATGGGGTTGGACCCAGCAACTATTTTTATATGACGTGATCCTGCCTATCTGTAGTTGACTGGCCAGGAGCGAGCATCTCACCCAAGCTGGGCCAGAGTTCCTCCCCTTGTGATTTTTCATCAAAAGTTAGGAATTCTATTCTCAATTTGGACTGGCTTCCTGAAAGGAGAAGATATCAAAACTTGGGAGATGTGGAGCAGCCACTTCCTACCTCAGAACAAGTATGTTGGTCTAAAGGGAAGGAAGAGTGATGCCAACATACAGAGAGACAAAGAGACAAAAAGTGGGGAGAGACGGTTCCTTTCAGGTTCCTGCTGTCTGTTGCCACTCCTCAGGAAGAACTGCTTTCAGGTTTCTAAGGGTGTCTGTCAAGGTTCTTAATTTCAAGTACAGAAGCCAATTCTGGTCAACCTAAGCAGGAAGAAAATTTATGAAGGATACTCAGTAACTCACAGGATCTCCAGGCTGTTCAGGGAACTAGGCACAGTAGCTAGGCAAGTGGGAACACACCCAAAATCGTGACACAGAACTGGTCCTAAGAATACACCACTGCCCACGCTGGGCATAGCATCTTCACCACTGGCACCGCTGGCGGAGGGCTGCAGATTCTGCCGTTGGAAATACTTTTACTGCTACTTCTGAAATTGGACATAGCCACTGTCTCCTCCACATCTGCTTCTTTAGGAAATAGCCTCTGATTCAGTCTGAAGCAGATGCCTCTGCCTGGAAGAATCTAAGACATGTGTCTGCACCCTAGATGCAAGGGATGCTGGGAAAGGGAATACCTGGCATTTTCAACCTTTATAGTTGGAACTAGTCTCTGTCTCATCAAGTTGGGTTCACACACACACACACACACACACACACACACACACACACACAGGAAAAGGTTTCAGATTATGGACAGCCAAAAATATATCAAATGTCTCTCACACTAGGATTCTGTAATACCCTGTTGCATCTAATTATGGAATCTCTCCTCTTTTTTTTCCTCCATATACAACCCATAAATAATACAGAAATTGGTGCCAGGAGTGGGGTTTGAAAGTAACAATCATAAAAACTATGGAACTGTCCAAATATGGTAGAGGCTGAGTTGTAAGTAGGGATAATTTTCATGACCTAGGATGGAAGTGGCAGTTCTTGTATCCAGTGGCAAAGCAGTTAGTTCAATTATCCCCCAGTGTCTCTTGAGACTTAGGTCAGGTGCCCACCAAGGGTGAAGCTTTGGCATAGCAAAACCAGTTTTCCATGATTCTCCAACTCTACAGCAGAAAAAAGCTATCTCTGAGTCTCCATTCCAAATTCCCAACAGACATAATGTGATTGGCCCAGCCTGGGTTACGTTGGCACCCCATCCCTTTAGCTGTGGCCAGGGAATGATATCACAAAGATAAACATGATTTCTGGGGATGCAGCACTGGGGATTAAGGGATTAGGGAGAAGTAGGTTCATTGGTGTGACCCAAAGCAAGTACTTAATAACACTGTTGATCAGTGGGTAAATAAATGAATAAATCAAGCTATCAACATTTGAAGCTCTAGGGGCCCTTCTTATCCCTTCCCATAGCTTTTCTTCTGTCTGTGCACCTGCTGTCACTGGCTTCCTCAGCTCCTCTTCACTCACTCTGGCCATGGCTATCTCAGCCTCACCAGCCTCCTCTACATCCTGACTTTTCAGCTGGAACAACTCCCTACCCATTCAAATTACAGAATGTGAGGGTTTGATTGAACCAACTCTTCTTTTTTCTTTCTTTTTTAAAATAAATTTATTTATTTTATTTTATTCATTTTTGGCTGTGTTGGGTCTTCGTTGCTGTGTGCAGGTTTTTCTCTAGTTGCAGCAAGCGGGGGCTACTGTTCATTGTGGCGCATGGGCCTCTCATTGTGGTGGCTTCTCTCGTTGTGAAGCATAGGCTCTGGGTGCGTGGGCTTCAGTAGTTGTGGCTCACGGGCTCTAGCGCGCAGGCTCAGTAGTTGTGGCGCATCGGCTCAGTTGCTCCGCGGCATGTGGAATCTTCCCGGACCAGGGTTTGAACCCATGTCCCCTACAATGGCAGGCGGATTCTTAACCATTGAGCCACCAGGGACGCCCCTGAACCAACTCATCTTATTTTTAACATTTTTATTATAAAATACAATAAACAAACCAAAAGCTCACACAACATAAATGTAGAGCTTAACAAACATTAAACGAGCACTCAGGTGAGTGCCACTCTGTCAAGACACCAAACAGCAACCTGGACAGCACCCCAGACAGCACCCCAGAGCGCCCGCTGTTCTCCTTCCAGCCTGATTTTCAGGGTGTTAACTTCCTTGCCTTTCTAATTAGTTTTACCACCAAAGTAAGCATCTTGAACTGACATAGCTTAGTTTGGACTATTTTTGAGATTTATATCAATATAATTATAGAGTATGATTATATAATTAATATAATCAATATAATTATATAATTATAGAGTATGAATTCTGCTGTTTAGCTTCTTCTACTCAATGTTATTATTTTTTGCTTGTTTTGTTTTGTTCTATTTTGTTCTTTTTTAGTCAAAGCTATATTGAGATATAATTCACATATCATACAATTCACCAATTTAAAGTGTACAGCTTAGTGGTTTTGGGTATGTTCATGGATACATGTAACCATCACCACAGTCAATTTCGGAACATTTTCATTACCTCAAAGAGAAACTCATACCCTTTAGCTATCACCCCTCATTCCACCATCCCTCCCGGGCTAAATGAGCACTAATCCACTTTCTGTCTATAGATTTTCCTATTTTGATATTTCTTGTAAATGAAATCATACAATATGCAGTGTTTTATGACTGACTTCTTTCACTTAGCATAATGTTTTCAAGGTTGTAGCATATATCAGTACTTTGTTCCTTTCTATGGCTGAATAATATTCCATTGTATAGATATACTACATTTTGTTTATCCATTCAACAATTGATGAACACTTGGGTTGTCCACGTTTTGGCTATTATGAATAATGCTACCATAAATATGTGTGTAAAAATTTTTGTGTGGGCATATGTTTTCATTTCTCTTGGGCCTATCCCTAGGAGTGGAGTTGCTGGGTCACATGGTAACTATGTTTAACTGTCGGAAGCAATGCTGGACTATTTTCCCAAGTGGCTGCAGCATTTTACAATCCCACGGTCAGTGTGTGAGGGTGCCGATTTCCCCACATCCTGACAACATCTGCCTGGTTTTTTCCTAGTCTATGTGTCATCCTTTCCTGTTGGAAACTGAAGATTTTAGATAATATATTGTGGCACCTTTGCATTTGCCACCCCCCAAGGGCTTACTATTGTTATTTGCTTGTTTAGTGACTGGGTGGATTATTTTAGTAAAGTCCATCCCCCTTTCCCACAGTCTGAGTTTAAAGCCTCTGTCCTTGGTCCTCAGTCTGCATGCCCACCGCAGTCACCTAGGATGACTGATTTGGGCAGAGCTCTCCTTGACTGACTCTCCCTGACCACACCCAGCTGTTAAACTCCACTCATTGCCAGCTGAGTTCTCTATTGTTTTCAACAATGTCCTAGAACATAAATTGTTCCACAAGCTGATCCAATCAAGTTTGGACTCTGAAGGAATAGGGTTTGGATCCCTAAATCTATCTGAGGGGTCTGTCTTTTCCCAGCCCCACGCTTCTATCTACAACAAGGCCTCAAAGGCACAGCTCAGCATCTTAGCTCTTCCTTATCCATTCCTCTGCAAATCTCTTAGCCCAGAAAGCGTTTGTTGTTGGTTTGTTTGTTTGTTTGTTTTCAACATCCTTTCTCAACTAGATGCACAAATACTCTTCCAAACTGTTTATGCCAGCCCCTATCTCTGGGCACTTGAACCCAAGAATTGAAGAAATACGGGCTGTATCTTGTTCCTTTCTTTGTCCCCTTTTTAAAAAGCAATAGGGTTGGGACTCCCCTGGTGGAGCAGTGGTTAAGAATCTGCCTACCAATGCAGGGGACACGGGTTTGAGCCCTGGTTCGGGAATATCCCACATGCCGCAGAGCAACTAAGACGGTGCGCCACAACTGCTGAGCCTGCGCTCTAGAGTCCACGTGCCACAACTAATGAGCCTGCATGCTGCAACTACTGAAGCCCATATGCCTAGAGCCCGTGCTCTGCAACAAGAGAAGCCACCACAATGAGAAGCCTGCACACCGCAGCAAAGAGTAGCCCCCACTCGCCTAAGACCCAAAGCAGCCAAAAAAAAAGAAGCAATAGGGTCAAGATCTAGATTGAAGAGAGAAGGGAGGGGCTGAACAAAAAGGTTTTCAAAACAATACTGCACATTTTTATCCCACTTCAGGAAGGTACTATTATTATTCCCATTTTATAAATACAGGAAGTGATGCCTAGAGAGATTAAGAAGCTGGAGTTCTTTTTTTTTTTTTATATTTATTTATTTATTTGGCCGCACCAGGTCTTAGTTGCGGCACACGCAGGATCTTTTAGCTGCGCCACGTGGGATCTGGTTCCCTGACCAGGGATCAAACCCAGACCCCCCTGCATTGGGAGCGCGGAGCCTTTGCCACTGGACCACCAGGGAAGTCCCGAAGCTGGAGTTCTTAGGACAGAGCATGGGCCTTAGAGCCAGAAGCCAAGGCTGGGACTTGAGATTCTGTGTCTGTTGGTGGTGTTCCAACTCACCCTTCCTCTCCCTGACCTGGACAATGCAATGCTTCAATCAGGCTCATCACGTGCTCCCAGAGGTCCCTCCTGGTCTGGCTGTACCCACCATGCAGCTCCAAGCCCAGTGCTCTACCACAGGAGAAATCTCTGCCTCCTGGGACAAAGCCTTGGAACTTCTCTTAGCCCTTCCTGCAGTCTGGTGTCGGGTCGTAGCACGGGGGCTCTGGTCAAACGTCAGTTCCATACTTGCCTGGCTGTGTGACCTGGCTGCCCACCCCCACCCCAGCCTCACTTTTCTCATCTGTAAACTGGGAATTCTAACAGTAATTCAGTACGTGTTCACAGAGGGCCTGCTCTGGCAGAAAATGTGCTGGAAGCTGGGAGTGCAAAGGGGAGTAAGACTGTCGCAGTGTCCCTGTGTTCTATTATGGCTGTGCATACCTGGCATGCAGGTGGGCATACTGTAGGCAGTCAGGGATGGAAGCTACCCTGTGGTGCAGGATTTGTATGACCTGCTGCCGGCAGCTCAGCAGTCCAGCCTGCCCTGTGGTGGCCTCTCAGGGAGTTTCTCTTTGATTAATGACTGCTTTTGTCCTCAAAGGGTGTGCTGTCAGCTGCCTTCTTGTTTCATCTGGCTGCTGGGGCCCCAGAACAGTTGGCAAAGCAGTTGGTATCTTGGACTATTTTTAGGTGGCGGAGTTAGTGGGGTGTGTGGATGTGGTGGGGCCCAGGAGGAGTCTTGGAGACGGGCAGCTTCATAAACAACAAGTTGGGGAGACGGAGGGGAAGTGTGCCCCCTCTCAGGAATGTGTGGGCAAACTTTCACTTATCCTTCTTGACTGGGGCCAAAGGTGGCCTCCTCTGTGCAGCCTTCCTTGATTTCCTCAATAAAACATGCACTCCAAAGATGGAAATTAAAGGTCCACCCTCTGGGCTTCCCCCAGCTCTTGGTTATAGTTCCAAACAGACCAAGAGATAATGAGCTTTAGGGATCTTATCTGATGCATCTCTGGGTCTCTCTGGCTCTGCACCTCTGAGTGCTGTCCAGCCTTCCCAAGTCATAACAACAAGGTATGGAAGTTAGGAGTCCGGACTTAGGAGTCACATAGCTGAGATCCACTCTTGGGCCCTTTCTAGGAAAATAACCACGACCAAGTCAGGTTCCTAAATCTCTGTTTTCTCATCTGTAAAATGGGTGATTATAGTGCCTGTCTCCCAAGAATTAAAGGGCTTATTTTGTTCAAAGCACAGCACATAGCACCTGGCACAGACTGACAGACGAGATCTCTTGCAAGCCCAGGACCGGAGGGGACTGCAAATCCCCAAAGGTCTCCATCCCCTTTGCGGCATCTCAGGTAGTGTGTGCAAGCTGGCGGGAGAGAGAGAGGAGTTCCTAGACACCTGGGGGGCCCCGAGTCAGCCGGAGGTTGCTCAGCGAGAAAGCAGCCGAGCTTGGTGGGGGAAGACAGGTCTGCTACTGGAGTCAAACGCGGCGGCTTTCCTCTCCTTCCTGCTGACGCACACCCCCTCCTCCGCCTCCTCTAGTATTTTCCTTCTCTCTCCTTCCCGCCCCTGCCTCTCTCCTCTAATTCCGCAGCTTCCCCATCTGGGAGGCGAGTTCTCGGGCAGGAGGTGGAGAGTCCCTGGCCTAAGGTGGGGAAAGAAGCCTCCAGTCCAGTGGGAAGGTCCTAGACCGCGGTGGGGGAGGGGGCGCCAGGGTCTCAAGGAGAACTCGGGAGTCCCCAGAAATGAGGGCGGGGTCAGGGGAGCCCGAACTGGGGGAGGGGTCTCGTAGACTACCTAAGAGTCCCAGAGCTGGCGAAGTTGGGCGGGGGAGTTCCTAAAATAGAGTGGTGGGCGGGGCTTCCAAGGCCCGAAGGCGGGGCCACATAAGGGGCGTGGTTTCCTGCGAAAGGGCGGGGCTCCGCCGACTGGGGAAGAGCTTCGCCGCAAGGGGCGGAGTCTTGAGTGGGGCGGGGCTTACACGGGGCGGGGCATAAGGACAGGGGGCGGAGCGTGGCTGTTGGCGCCCGTACCCCTCCCTCGGCTCCGGGTGTCTCCGTGACGAGGCAGCGCGGAGCCGCCGCGGGCCGGGCCCATCCCGCCGCGGCAGCCCCAGGGCCGAGCAGGAGGGAGGCGCAGAGGGAGAGGCGCCGAGCGGAGGCCGGAGCTCGGCCAGGTGAGGCCGCCGGGGCGGAGGGGGCGGGGGCTTCGCCGGGCGGGCCCCAGCGGACGCTGGGGGCGTGTTTGAGTGTGTCTGGGTGGCAGGGGTACTTGGTCTGAGGGCGGGCGCCTGTGGCTCTTTGCGCGATCGCGCCTGCTGTGGCGGGTCGAGGGTGGACTCTGCGCCCGTCCGGGCACTGCCCGCGGGGCTCGGGTTGTGCTGGACTGTGTGTGTGAGCGCGCGTGTTTGTGTGGAGGGGCCGCCGGGTGTGTATCTGCGTATGTGCTGGGCTGTCATTGTGCCTGCCCCGGGCGCGGGGCGCCGGCCTGCCCCGGCGCAGTCCCTCCTGCGCTGGGATATTTTCCAAACAGGCTTCCTGCGGGGACCGGCTCTGCTGCAGCCCGAGCGGGAGGGGGGAGCGCCGCCCCCACAGGCCTCCAGAGACCCGGGCGGCCCGGGGACTGCAGACTGACACCTGAGGGAGGGAGGGGGGTGCACCGGGGAGGGGTCCAGAGGCCTGCCCGCAGGGCGAGGACAAGATGGGGAGACTGGGGCAGATGGATGGGGAGGTAGAGGTGGCCAGACAGGCGGAGATGGGGAGGAGCGTGGGTAGAGAGATGGCGAAAAGGACAGCGGCGGGGACAGAGAGTCACTGAGAAAACAGACAGACAGACAGAGGCCTAGACCGGCAAAGGGGCAGAAAGATTAAGATGGACAGGTAGATTCCAAAAACCTGACAGAAGTGTTACTCAGAGGTCCTGGGGCTGAGAGCCAAACCCAGGAACTGAGTGAAGGATGAGCAGTAAGGGCCCCCAACTCCTGGGGTGACTTTCTTCCAAGCACATCCCAGACTGAGGTCCTGGCCAAAAAGAAGCTTCTGGCCACCCCAAGTTGGTCCATCCTTCTGCCCCTGCCAAATATTCTGACCCTCTGTGCAGCCCCACCCTCTTGGTTCCATCCCATCCATCTCCCTTCCCTGGTATCCCAGCAATCCTGTCAGTTTAGGGGAGGCAGAAGTGAAGTGGTTGCCATAGCAACAGAGTGGGTGAAAGGTCACTCTGTTGTTAGCCTAGGTGGCCTGCAGCAGGCTGGAGCTGGCATTGAGGGGGCTGGGGTGGAAGGCTGCAAAGCTCTTTTTCTCCTCTCCCACTCTGCCCAGAATGGTGTTGGAAGGAAACCCTGAAGTGGGCTCCCCCCGAACCTCAGACCTCCAGCACCCAGAGAACCAGGACTCTTGTGTCCTCTCTTCTCCCAGTGAAGATGCACAGCCAGGGGAGGAGCCCATCAAGTATGGTGAACTCATCGTTCTGGGGTGAGCCTCCCTGGTTCAGGTGGGGCGGGGCACCAGGCACCCCACAGGACAGCCAGACCAAGGGCCCCGTCTCTCCCCACTTAGGGCCTTCTGCTGTTTGTCCCTCCTCACCTTCCCAGCTGAGAGACAAAGTTGACCAAGCCCACCTCAATTCATAATTATTATTTTATCTTCCCATTTTTCATAAATTACTGAGACAACTCTAACTGCCCACCCACGTTTCTGAGCAGAAGAAAGTAACACCAGCTGCCTTTCATAAAGCACCTAGTGTGTGTAGTCTGAGGTGAAGAACTCTGGTTCTCCAGCAAAACTGCTTGGTTCAAATCCTGCCTTGCAAGTTGCTTAACTTCCCTGTGCCTCTGTTTTCCCATTTCCCAATAGGGATGCTAATAATAATACCTCAGAGGGTTGTTGGAAGGAATGAATGAGGTGATTTCTGTAAAGCACGTAGGACAGTGCCTGGCACACACCAAGTGTTCTGGGAGGCAGGCCTGTGCCGAGCCCTTTCATGGACATTATTTCATTTCAATCTTCACAAAGATGCTGTGAGGAAGGAGGTGAGGAAACCGAGGCTCAGAGAGGGGAAGTGACTGGCCCAAGGGCACACAGCTGGTAAGTGGCAGGGCTGGGCTTTGGACCCAGGGCTTTTTACTCTAGGTCTAGTGAACTTTTGCTAAGCTACAGCTGACCCTCATGCTACAGATGAGGAAACTGAGGCCAGGAGAGAGGAAGAGACATGAGTTGGTGGCTGAGTAGAGCTCATCCCTTCCTGGTCTTCACCTGACCAGGATCTCTGCACCACCCACCTAGCTCTTGCCCCAGGCAAAAATTCCTCTCCTTCCTCCCCTGTCTGTACCTCCTTTTGGCCTCTCTCTCTACCCCAAAGAAAGTATATGATAAGCTATGTTATCATTGTGATGATTATTTAGAAATAATAATGGCTACTGTTTGTTGACATGTACATGCCATGTACTTTTTTTTCAGTAATAATAATAATAATAGCTAACACTTACCAAGGGCTTGCTATATATATGCCAAACTCTGTGCCAAGCATTTTTAAATGCTTTATCTCCTTTAGTTCTCACAATGAACCTGTGAGGTAGGTCCTGATAAATTAACCCCATGTTACAGAGGTCATATGATAAGCGGGAAAGCCAGGATTTAAGCCAGGCCAGTCTGAGCCCCCAGCCTGTGTCCTGAACTGTCCCACCCCCCATATGTGGGAAGAGCTTACAAGGGCAAAAGTGATGCCCCTCTCAGGGGTGCTTGCATTAGAAAAGCAGCTGCTTCGGAATTCCCTGGTGGTCCAGTGGTTAGGACTCCACACTTTCAAAAAAAAAAAAAAAAAAAAAGCAGCTGCTCGATGTCCCAAAGGAAGAGCTGGCATTGCAGCTGAGGGTGAGGCCACTGATGAGGGAGAGCTCAGACCTAAGGGGACAGGCCCTCTTGACTGCCATTTGTTCTCTGCAGGGCAGTGAAGCCCCACACTGGCTGGACATCAGAGCCACCTGGCGAGCACATTGGAAAATACCCATTGACAGGCCCATCCCAAACCTACAGAATCAGAATCTCCATGTGTGAGGCCGGGGAAGATTCTGATTCAAGTGGTCCTCAGCTGTATTTGCCAGCTATTCATCCTTTTCACTTCCTGCCTCCAAACCTTCCATGGCTCCCCACTGCTTATGGAATAAAGTCCGGAATCCTCAGCCTGGTGTTCAGGGCCCTCCCACCAAGTTCATTTTCCCCTGCTGCACTTTACCACCCAAATCATCACTCTGTGATCTCACCAAACCCTTCCAGCCTCAAGGCCTTTGCTCAGGGTGAGCCCTCCTACAGAAAGTCTTCTGCAGAAGAGGCTGGAGTCAGACAGACCCGAGTTCACATCTAGACTTTTCCCACTGACTAGCCTGGGACCTCAGGCAAGTCATTTTATCTCCCTGAGCCTCAATTTTCCTCATTCGTATAATGAGAAGAAAGATACTTGCCTGGCAGGACGTTGCACACGTTCCATTAGGTAATTAATAATGCGAAGCACCAAGAACACGGGAGGCTCCGGTACATGGCAGCGATCAAGGTTATGACTCACTCCATCTTTGCCTTCCACAATCATTCCCTCCGGACGAGAGCTGGAAAGGAAGGTAGAAATTTGATGTGTGTGGCGATATGGAGGTAGTGGCATTGTGGGTCTGTTTTTTTTCTTTCATTCTGGTTTCCGGTAGTACTTGTGATATAATTAATGACAGTTTGCTAAAGGTGAATCCTTTCTAGTTCTTCAAGGCCCAGTATGGGTGTCCCCTCTCTTAGAAACCTGATCCTGGGGCCAGAATTCCCTTCTCCTGTCTCTGGGCCTGGGGCACACTTGGCTTGTGCCTGGATCATGGCAGGTGGCACCCAGGTTCCTTGAAAAACTTAGGGCACAGAACTGACTGTGGTGTGTCACTATACCATGCCAGCACCTGGCACCCGGCCAGGCATGGTTCAGGAATCCAGAAAACACTGGTTAATTGGATGCAAGGCCTTTTGAGGATATTCTGACCCCCACCCCACTCCCCGAAGGCACCAATTGGATAGAGTAGGGTCTTCTAGTTGTGGGTGGTTCTAGGGCTTGTTTATTAAGGTAGGATCTGCCCAGAAGTTGGCAGTTCCTCCTAGTCTCTCAGGGGCTCACTTTCTCTCTCTCTCCCTGCAACCCTTTCTTCTTATCCCTCACATCCACAGCTACAATGGGTGTCTGGCAAGTGGGGACAAGGGCCGCCGCCGAAGCCGCCTGGCACTGAACCGCCGGCCACACGCCAATGGAGTGAAGCCGGACGTCATGCACCATATCTCCACACCGCTTGTGTCCAAGGCAAGCAGCTTGTCCTAGCAGTCCTGGGTGCTGGTCTTCCCAGTCCTACCTACCCACAGCCCCGCTGGAGCAGGGGAGCCCACTGTGTCTTCACTCACTGCCCCAGAGAAATGGTGCTGGTGGGAGATCCCTTGCCATGAGTTACAGTCTGCACAGTGTTTCCTTGACCACCAGACCCCATTCGTTGGATGGAAGTGGTCAGCATCATTTTAGAGGCGGCCAAGGCTCAGAGAGGGGATGTGACAGTCACACAGCAATGACAAAGGAAAGGCCTTTGGCTGCAGAGGGTTTGGGTTAGAATTCGGGCTCTGCTGTTTCCAGCTGTTAGAACTTAGGCCAGTTTCTTCTCCTCTTGGAGCTGCAGTTCCCTCAACTGTAAATCGGGAATGATAACCATGCCTCCTTCGGGTGGCTTTAGGGATCAAACAAGGTAACCTGTGTAAAGTGTCAACTGCACAATACACCCTCTGCAAAGGGTGGAGCCGCCCCTTCCCTAGGAAGTGGCCACTGGGCCTTGGGCTCCAGCTTCTGGCTTAGAGGCTCACCCTTCTCCTGGCCACATGCCCGGGAAAGTGACTTCTCCTTTCTGTCACCAGGCACTGAGCAACCGTGGCCAGCACAGCATCTCGTACACACTGTCCCGGAGCCACTCGGTCATAGTCGAGTACACACATGACAGTGACACAGACATGTTCCAGGTATGCTCGGGTGCCTCCACAAGCCTTGGCCACTGGACCACCAGGCCTGGACACTCAGCTCTGCAGGTGTTCCAGGGGGTGGCTCGTGGCCACGGGGCAGGTACTTTGTGTCCTCAGTGCAGTGGATCACTCTTCAGATGAGGAAGCAGGACACCCCAGTGAGGGTTGTTGACTTCCCAGTCACACAGGAAGTCAGTGGCTGGATCAAGATTCAGACCCAAGCCTGGACTCCCACCTGCGGGAGGCATACAGTTTAGGAGTTCAGAGTGTGTTGTGAGAGTCGCACTGCCTGGCTTCTGCTCCCAGCTCCGTCAGTTAGTAGCTGGATGACTTTGGGCAAGGGTCGCTTAACCTCTCTGGGCCTTGGTTTCCTCATCTATAAAGTGGGGCCCATTATAGTCCCACCCCAGGGCATCGTTGGGAAGATTAACTGAGATATTGCACACGAAATGCTTAACATGATATATAGTAAATATTTACCAAAAATTCACTATTTTCTACTAACATCTGAACATTCCCAGACTATGGGTGTCCGTTACCCTTTCACTGTTCTATCCGCAAATCAGCTAGTTTTTAATTGAGTGGGGTGCTTCCAGGAACTGGGGGGGAGACAGAGAAGGAGAAACACAGACACCAGTGATTGGATGTGGAGACCCCCAGGGAGCTGGGATGGTGCTGTCCCCTCCTTGTTTGCTGACCCTGCACACAGAGCAGCTGCTGGGAACCCTGGGATGGGAAGCCCGCAGGACTGACCTGTGCACACAGCATTCCTGTGCCTGCCCTCCCCTCCCTCACAGATTGGCCGCTCCACGGAGAACATGATCGACTTTGTGGTAACAGACACGTCCCCTGGAGGAGGGGCTGCCGAGGGCCCCTCTGCCCAGAGCACCATCTCCCGCTATGCCTGCCGCATCCTCTGTGACCGCCGGCCGCCCTATACCGCCCGCATCTATGCCGCTGGCTTCGATGCCTCCAGCAACATCTTCCTTGGAGTGAGTGAGCCCCCCGGGCAGGGACCAGCACTACATCTGAGAGTGAGCCGAGGGGTAGGCTGGGGAGGGGCAGCATCCTGGGGTGATGGACCAGCCTGCAGTAATCATAACCATGACCTATGCGGGGATTAGCAGCCCCACTTAACAAATGAGCAAAGCGAGGCTCAGAGAGGTCAGGTGATGCCCAAGGTCACGCAGCGCCAATTCTAGTCCTCTCCGGGCCACCTCTGAGCTCGAGGGTAGAGGGGCAGCACTCCTGGCTCGCAGCCTGCTGGGGGACACTCGGGGATGTGATCTGATCCCACGTGTGGTCCCAGGAGCGGGCAGCCAAATGGCGGACCCCTGACGGCCTGATGGACGGCTTAACCACCAACGGGGTCCTGGTGATGCACCCAGCAGGCGGCTTCTCTGAGGACTCGGCCCCGGGTGTCTGGCGGGAGATCTCGGTCTGTGGGAATGTATATACTCTGAGGGACAGCCGCTCGGCACAGCAGCGGGGGAAGCTGGTAGGTGGCCTGTCCACCCTCCTCCCCACCCCCTCATCCTTCCTGGGTCCTCCCAATCTCCCCTTCCCCCTTCCCAAGCCAGGACAGATGATCTCCAGTCCTGCTGCACAAGGGATCCCCAACAGGGTCCATCTGGGGGCACGTGCCGCTTGCACCACAGAGGGGAACAGACCAGCATCTCCAAGTGTAGCCCACATACTACCGGAGGTCCCTGGGGTGATGTGAAGTGGCACCCACACAAACACACCGTGCAGTACCAAGTGGCTTTGAGGATGCCAGCAGCTGAAAAATTCACACCCTCCTATGAGGGTGACACTTGGCCTGTGTGTGAGCAGTTTGTAGCCTGAAATGTTGGCAGTTTGTAACATGTCTGTCGCGTTCACACGGGTTTAGCTTTATTCTCTCCCAGCAGGAAAGGGCCTTGGAGTAGTTCTGACACAGGTGACAGTGAACGCTCCATGTGGTACAGACCAGAGAACTAATGCTAGGGGCTGGGAGAGTCCTAGAGAGACATAGGGGCTTTGCCCAACGTCATGTGGCGAAGATCCTCAAATGGGCCACGCAGAGCTTTTCCTAGGTATGAGCACCTCGGGCAAGGAGATGCCAAACCTCGAGGAAAAGCATGGCTTATCTTTCCAGAGCATCAATTCTATCGGGAGATCTGGGGAAACATTACTTTTTAAAATCATGCTCTTGAACGTTTCACTAGGACACACTTATTGAGCACCTACTATGTTCTGGGCATCGTTCCAAGTGTTTACATTCATGAAAACCACTTGCTATACAGGGAAGTAAAATCCATCTTGAGGATAAGGAAATTAAGACACAGAGAGGATAAGTTACTTGACCAGGGACACAGAGTTAGTCAATACTGAGGCCAGCATTCACACCCCGATGATCTAGCGCTAGAGTCCTTGCTTTTAACCTCAACCCTTAGGACCCCTGCTTTGGGCTAAGTCCCAGCGTTTTGGACAGAGGAGTTTCTGGCCTCTGCCATTAGGGGAGAGCCTGGGAAAATGTTTTAGAAAACTCCCATTTTGGTCCAGGCCTTCTGATTTGACAGATGAGGTGACAAAGGCCCACGTTCCACTGAGTGTAAGGAATGGTGCCTGCCTGGGTGTTTTTTGTTGTTGCTGTTTTTTCGGACAGTGCCTGCCTGGGACCACTTGCCTCCCCTCCCACGTGGCTTCTCAGTCTTTTCTGCTGCTCTGCCCCCACCCTCCCCCCTCCTCTGCCCCAGTCCAACCCCCTCCTCTGCCCCAGCCAACCCCACGGGTCCAGAGTGCTCTCTCTAGGGAGGTTCAGTGGGATGGATGGGTGGCTTGACTGGGGTCACGGCGGCCCAGTGGCAGGGGGTTCAGGAGCCTCTTGGGCAATAAGGCTCTTCTGCTGCCCTTGCAGGTGGAAAACGAGTCCAATGTGCTGCAGGACGGCTCCCTCATTGACCTGTGTGGAGCTACGCTGCTGTGGCGCACGCCGGCGGGGCTGCTGCGGGCGCCCACGCTGAAGCAGCTGGAGGCCCAGAGGCAGGAGGCGAATGCAGCGCGGCCCCAGTGTCCCGTGGGCCTCAGCACCCTCGCCTTCCCCAGCCCGGCCCGTGGCCGCACGGCACCTGACAAGCAGCAGCCCTGGGTCTACGTCCGCTGTGGCCACGTCCACGGCTACCACGGCTGGGGCTGCCGACGCGAGCGGGGCCCCCAGGAGCGCGAGTGTCCTCTCTGCCGCCTCGTGGGGCCCTACGTGCCCCTGTGGCTCGGCCAGGAGGCCGGCCTCTGCCTGGACCCCGGGCCGCCCAGCCACGCCTTCGCACCTTGTGGCCACGTCTGCTCTGAGAAGACTGCCCGCTACTGGGCTCAGACGCCACTGCCCCATGGCACCCACGCTTTCCACGCTGCTTGTCCCTTTTGCGGGGCCTGGCTCACCGGCGAGCATGGCTGTGTCCGCCTCATTTTCCAGGGGCCGCTGGACTAGGCTCCCTGGGGGCCCCCTGCTGCCGCGCCCACCTGCCCACCCAGGTCCCCCACCTCCTGCAGCCCAGAGGGAGCTCTGCATGTGGGACTCTACCTGCTGGCACATCGCCACACCAGATGGACGGGTTGGATGGATGGTGCCCTTCCCCTCTTAACTCTGGCTCCAAAGGGGGGTCTCTGGGACCCCTACCTTGGTCAGAATGATGGGGCCCTCAGCACCAGCTCTGTCCCGGGCTGATGGAGGGAGGCTCACCCCTACGCCCTGGCCCTTCCTGGGGCATCCCACATCATGCCACCTACACTGTGCCCCTGGGGGAATGAAGGGGCCATGGGCCCCTGACCCCCAGCTTAGGCTGGCTGTGCCCTGAGCCTGCCGACCCAGTTCCAGATAATCACCCTGCTGCTGCCCTGGGTTCCTCTATAAACCTTGCTGCTCAGCTGCCCTCACAAATCCCTCGTGTCCTGCATGTGTGCAACGCCTCCAGCCCCTAAGGGAGTGCCGGGTGGGCAGCAGGCTGGGACCGACATCTGCGGATACCTACTGTGGGCAGGACTCCTTGCCAAGTGGGATCTGGGGACACAGAGACAGAGACAGTCAGACCTGGTTCCCTGCCTGGTAGAGTTCACAGCCTAGTGGATGACAGACCAATTACTGAAGGACAGCATGGCTTCCTGTGTGCTGGGATCAGAGAATCACCAGGAGCTGTGAAGCTGGTCTCACTGGAGGGTAGAAAAGTGAGGAGTGAGAGAGGCTTCACTGAGGAGGCGCATAAGGGCTCCGCCTCGTTGGACTGCTGGGAATCCCCACAGGAAGGATCCACAGGAAGTGGTGGGGGGGTACTTAAGGCAGAAGGGAGGCCGAGCACAGGCTCAGGTGTAAGTATGCAGGGAACTGAGTGAGAGGTTCAGAGTGGCTGGAGCATGGGCTTCAGGGGGCAGAAAGGTGGCTGGAACGAGATGCTGGCGCCATGCTGACAGGGAAGATGCTGGGTGAAAGTTCCGATTCTCATTTCTGGACAGTCAGGAGTTGAGCAGGGGCGGGGGGGCGGGGAGAGGACTCGTGGTTCCAGAGTGTTGGCTGTGACACAAGGGCTACCATCACCGAATGCCCACTGTGTGCCCTGCACTGTGCTAATGGTAATAATAACTATGTTCATTGAGCACTCACCAGGCACCAGGCTCTGCTTCTCAGAGGTTTTATTATTTAATCCTCCCAGTAACCCAGGGAGGGAGGTGTTACCATTTCTGTTTACAGGGAGATTAAAACACATGCTCCAAGTCACACAGCTGGAAAGTGGCCAAGTCAGATTCGAATCCGCAGCTGACTGCCTAGCCTCAGAGCCTGCCCTCTGCCCATCACACTGGGCTGCTTTCCTTGGACAGGGATGGAGGGGTCTGGAGGGCAACCCAGGTAAGGGGAACAGCATGGGCAAAGGTGTGGCAGGGAAAATGCTTGATGACCAATGAGGTGGGTGTGGAGGAGGCAGAAAAGAGGAATGAAGGCTGGGAATGTTGGGCTGGGGTCTGGTGGGCCTTGGTTGCCATAGAGGCCAAGTCTGAACTGGATCCCTATTCATCTTGGCTAAGTGTCGCCTCTTCCTGAGAGCCAAGGCAAGCTCGGGGTGCTGCTGGGATTGCCCCAGAGCTTTCCTGGGGCAAGCAAGTTGGAAAGACAGGTAGATGGAGGTTCTGGAAATATAAAAATCTGAAGAAGAGGCTCTGAGTACCAGCCTGACCTGGGCATCATCCCCAGTGGAAGACAGAGCCTTAGGGAGTACAGATTCCAAGGGGAGGGACCTGCCCTAATCCACACGGTGGGCTGGAGCCACAGAGACCAGACCGGGGACTGTTGAGAGGAGAGAGGGCACTTGCTGGTGGTGAGAGGAGGTGATCAGACTCTTGCTTCTAGAGCATCACACTGTCACAGAGGGGGAGCCCAGATGGGGATACTGGGGTGGACTTGGGAGCATTGCAACTACACACACACACACACACACACACACACACACACACACACACACACACAGCCAGAGCAGTAAGAATCCAACTCTTTCCAGTTCCTCTCTTCTCACTCTTTTGAGAACCAAACGGGGGAACACTCCCATGCCATTTCTATCAGGGAACCTCAGACTCTCTAGGAGGAGAGGCAAGCAAAAGGCACACGTGCCACACGAGGGAGAACTCAGAGGTGTTGGTGGAGGGGGTCAGACAGCCCTGGTCTTGGTTCAGCTCTACCCCTTTCCAACTCTTGGAGCCTCAGTCTCCTTAGCTGTTAAATGGAATAACAGTCCCTATGTTGCCAGGTGGTTGTGAATGTATGGAGGACACCTGTAACATAGTATGTACTTAATATTACTTCCTCACCTTCTCCTTCATTCCCATGGGCAAGAGCCAAGGTTGGGGATGGTCATGACTCCAGGGATTAGACTGCTGCATGTGACACTGTGTGTGTGTGTGTGTGTGTTGGGACAGGTGGAGGGGACAATGTGGTGGAAGGCTAGACCCCAGTTCAGGGACACCTGAGGACTTCCTGGGTGGCCTTAGGGAAGTCAATGAATCCATCAGCCTCCATTTCCCCATATGTGCAACAGGTAAAATGATATCCTATCTCAGGGTTTCTGCAAGAATTAAATGGGATCCTCCATGTCAAGCTGCTAGCACAGACCCTCAGGAAGTGCTCATATTAGCTGTGAAGATAAAAATGCAGCTCGGTTGGGGGTTTCCCAGGAGTACTGGGATCTTTCCTTGGCCTGAGCTGCCCACTGGTGTCCATGGAAGGCACTTCCTTCTTTATCTGTGTACATTTCAACCTCTCCCAAGTCAAGGAAGACTTTACACGCATGTTAAAGACAATGAAAATCGAGGCACAGGGAAGAAAAGTGATTTTCTAAGGACACAGACCAATTTATTGAGCTCCTCCCTACAATGAAAATCACCATCAGAGTCAACAGTTCACACCACTGTGCCAAGCAGGGCCTTGGGCACTTTTTGTGAATGAGAAACTGGTGCCACTCGTGGGTAGCTGCTGCTCTGGGCTGAGACACAGGTGTGGCCAAGGCTGGCAAGAAGGGTATCCCCTCTCTTCCACCCCTCTCTGCACAACTCTAGGGGGCAGCACTACCCTGTCAACACTTCACTCAAGCCTACAACATCCCTCCGAGTAAAGACGATTTTTAGCCTGGTTCTCTGGCTGAGGAAGCCAAGACTCAGAGAGGTAAAGTGTCCCACTCAAGGACACACAGCCAGTAGGCAGGGGAGGCCTGACTGGACCGTAGATGGCCTGGTTCTGCCTCACCTCTGACTTGGGACCCTCACCATGTTCCCCACGTCGCCCAGGCTGGGCGCTTGGCCCTTCCACATGCCATTCCCCGCCCAGGCCATCCTCCTGTGAGTCTCTCCAGACATCCAAGGCTCGGCTCTGCCCTGGGCAGCCTTTTGGGGTCACAGGCGGCTTTCTCATCCGTCAGGCACCCGGCAAGCACCAGGGAACTGCCAGGCCCCTCGCCCCTTTGTGCTGAGGAAACTGAGGCTCGAAGATACTCAGCTGCAGCCCCCATCAGGCCCACGGTAAGTCGGTAGCGGTGCAGGGAAGTACTTGGGGGCGTTTCTCCGCGCCCCCCACACGGTAGGACCATGTCAGCCCTGGCAGGAGCCCGCTCACCTGTAGCCTCGATTCCCTGCGCGAAGGGTTTTGCAGTCTCGGAAGAGTCTCCGCCCCCTGGCCCTCGACTCCACCGAGGAAGGACCACATCACTCCCACGGTGCAGGTTCCCCCATACAAAACTGAGCTCGGGGGACTGGGAGAAACCCCAAAGGAGAGCGGAGGTCAGGACTGTGGGGGGGTAATCCCCACAGTCCCCGCCTGGACTCGGGGTCCCTTGCCAGCCCCGTCTGCCGGAACTAGGCCGCCACCGGCCAGGCCACTGAGGTTCCTGACCCCCGCGCGGGCGCCACCTGCCGACAAAAGGCCAAGGCCACAGGGGCCGTTCTGCTAACGACGCCGTGGTGCCTGGGGCGGGGAGCCGGCATGCCGGCGAAGCTCGCCTCGGCGCGCCTATTGGCTGAAGGCGATGCCCGTCCGGACCCCGAGGCCCGGCAATTGGCTGGTGGGGGCGGAGTTCGCGGAGCCCCAATGAATGGGGGGGAGCCGGAAGCAGGAAGTGAGTTTGCGATCGGAGCAGCTGCTGCAGGTGAGGTGAGGCGCGGCGCCCGGGATTCAGGGTCACAATGTGTCATCCTCGGGGGACAGGGCGAGTCTGGGCCGAGCGCAAGATCATTCTCTTTCTGCCCCCCATCCCGTACCCCTGCCAAATTCATCGCGGCCCCGAGGCCAAGGAATGCTCCAGGCAGCAAAGGGTTAACACTCCTTTTAGAGCCCAGGGGATTGTGCTATTCGGGAGCAGCATCGGGAGGGGCGGGGGAGGTTGGAAACTCATTCCTAGTAAGAGAGGGCTTTGTGGAGTATACTCTGGGTTGGGAGACACCCGGATCCCAACCGGGCAGTGAGACCTTCGGTAAGTTGCTTGGCCTCAATCTCCCTAAATGTAAAATGAGTTTTCTCCCAACTCTGAATTTCTGTAGCTAGGGTAGCTCCCCTGGCTCAGTACAGGGAGAGGACAGGAGGACGGAGGACCGAAGAAAAGGCAGAGGGATGAGGGTGGGACAGATCCTGGGATCAGTGAGAGAGGAAGAGTTCAGGGAAAATCGTTTACTGCTGTAGGTACATTCCATTCGATAGGGGTGACCTTGTGACCTCGTGACCTCATCTAATTTGCATACCCACCTGGTGAGGCTGGGGTTACTATCAATCTCATCTTACAGAGGCTGTAATGGAGGGGCAGAAAAGTAAAACAATTGACTTGATATTAGGAGTCTGGGGCTGAGCCAGGATTGGAACCTGGGTCTTCCAACTGGGACTTTGTCCTTATGAGCACAGTGGTGGGCAGAATTGAAGAACCTGCAGGATGATTCTGAAGGAGGAGGCTAGGAGGTCAGAGAAGGAGGAGGGGAGGAGTGAGGCCTGGGGCTGGGAATCCAGAGATGCAGATCTCTGCTTCTGACCTCTCCCTTGTGTTATTAGGCAAAGCTCTAGCCTCTCTGGACATGTTTCCCCAACTGTAATACTAGGTAGTTGGATTCAGTCTTTAAGTTTGAGAGGCCATGGGCCAAACATTGCCTACCAGAATATTTTGTAATCTCCTTGGGTGAGTCACCTAACCGTGGCTGAGCCTCAGTTAGCATATCTGGTGCATGCGTACAGTGGTATTCCCTTCCTCATGGACTTTGGAGAGGATTAAATCAGACTGTGAGAGTGCAGAGTCAGGTGTGCAGTTGGCGTGCGATAAATGATGGCTGTGATCATGGTGATGGTTCTCAGCAGGGCCCATGGCGGACACCCAGTACATCCTCCCCAATGACATCGGCGTGTCTAGCCTGGACTGCCGCGAGGCCTTCCGCCTGCTGTTACCCACAGAGCGCCTCTATGCCCACCACCTGTCACGGGCTGCCTGGTATGGAGGCCTGGCCGTGCTGCTGCAGACCTCCCCTGAGGCCCCCTACATCTATGCCTTGCTCAGCCGCCTCTTCCGTGCGCAGGACCCCGACCAGCTGCGCCAGCATGCCCTGGCTGAGGGCCTTACCGAAGAGGAATATCAGGTCAGTTCTCTCAGGCCAGCCTGCATTTCCTGAGTGGCTTCTGGGTGTGAGAGGCCAGGAAGCAGGGGTACAAAGGACTTTCTGTCTCTTTGCATTAGACGAAAGGTTTCAAACACAGGGACATCCCCTCCTGGAGCTTCAGTCTTCTCATCTGCAAGATATGCGTGAGGATAGTCTGTACCTCTTAGGGTTGTAGCAACCTGATGCCAAGATAAGTGGTGGCTGCTGTGATTATAACAAGGGCTGTGGAGTAAAGGAAACAGCTGTGGAGATTCGGAGGCGGTAGAGGAATGGGTCCAGTGTAGGAATCAGGAGGTCTGTGTTCTGACCATATCTTCCTCTACCGTGTTGTGTGTCCCTGGGCAGAATGTTCTGCCTGTCCCCTTGTTTTTGTCTGTCTGTGGGTCTGTTGGCCAAGGAATACATTAATGCATTCTTAGTGCATTACAGAAATGCAGAAAGACACAAAACAAAGCAAAAAGATCATTTGTTCTCAGTGTCCTCCCCAGAGGTAACCACTGAAGATGGTGGGATATATAACCTTTTCAGTCCTCTGCCTGTATTGCATACCTGTACATGTACATACGCACATGTATTAGTTCCTTATTTTCTCTTTTACATATGAGATCACATTCTATGTATGCTTATGAGTTCTGCTTTTTTCACCGAACACCATGTCTTGGAGAACGTACATGGGGTACGTATAAATCCACCTCATTCTTTTTTATTGGCTGCGAAGCATTCCACAGCAATGTACACTATAATCAATTTAACCTTTTCTTTATTGATGGACATTTAGGTTTTTCTCTACTCTTCTTACAAACAATACCACGATGAGCATACTTACGCACATGTGTGAGTAGGATCTATTTGTAGAAGTAGAATTGCTGGGTCAAAGGCTCTGTACATTGGCAATTGATTGGTGCTGTTAAATCATCCTCTGAAAAAGCTTCACCAAGAATGTATGAGGATATGGTCTGTCTTTCTATATGTAAAATAAAGGGATTGGATTGCTTATCTCTGCGCTGAGGCCCAGGCTGTTTCTTCTACGTTTTTTTGAACTGTGAGTAATCACATCCCGTCTCTAGGCCTTGATTTACTCATTAAAAGAGCTAATAGCTGGGGAAGTACTTATTAATGGAAAAGTGCTACCCAAGTATTCATTATTTTCAGTGGGATTCTTTTGTTTGTAAGTAACAGAAACCCACCTCAAATTGGCTTAAATGAAGAAAAAAAAAAAAAACCTTGACTCCCAGTCTGGTCTGGCATGTAAGGAAGCTGAAGAAATGGAAAAATCAACAACTCTTCTTAGATCCTTAAGAGAAGTGAGGTCACAGGGCAAACTGCTGCCCCCAAAATTGGAGAGACAGACAGGCAGGTACAGAGAATCACAACTTACCAGAGCAAAAATTCACGAGCAGAAACCTCCACAGAACCAGTGCTGGGGTAGGAAAACCCGAACTGTAACTGACGAATTGCTGGAGGCTCAATGTGGACAATTCTAAGAGTTAAAAACTCCAAGGGGACCCAGTCATAAGGGGGGCCCACAGTTTGGGGGAATTTACGTCCAGGAGCTTGACCTGGTTCTCATAATGAATTTCAGAGAAAAAGTCCCTCATGCTCCTCACAGGAGGAGAGGAAAAGGAACCATTTTTGAAATATGCTAGAACATTCTGTTCTTCCTAACACAGTCTGCCCTCAGGAAAAACTGTTTAACCAGAACCAAACCTGCTAGGGTTTTATCAGAGCCTAACTGATCTGGAAGAAGGGAAATACCCAGCTCCATAGCTCTGACCATCTGTCCCACCTAAGAGGAGTGGTGGGAACATGGGACTGAGAAGCACATGTGAAGTTCATAGTCCAGCAGCAAAGGCACACTAAAGGACTGAGACCTAATCATGGGATTCTAGAATGCTTCCCCTGCCCCCACACCTTACCATCACCTTAATAAAGGCCTATTTATGACAGTTCCTTTTACCTAGCACATCATGTCTGGCTATCAAGAAAAAAATTCCAAAACATTCTTAAAGGCAAAAAAACACAGCTTGAAGAGACAGAGCAAGTATCAGAACCAGACTCAGATATGGCAGGGATGTTGGACTTATCAGACCAGGAATTAAAACAACTATGACTAATATTCCAAGGGTGCTAATGGAAACAGCATGCAAGAACAGATGGGCAGTTTGGGATTAACATATATACACTACTATATATAAAATAGGTAAACAACAAGGACCTATTGTATAGCACAGGGAACTATACTCAGTATCTTGTAATACCCTATAATAGAAAAGAATCTGAACAAGAATACATATATAGGGCTTCCCTGGTGGCGCAGTGGTTGAGAGTCCACCTGCTGATGCAGGGGACACGGTTCGTGCCCCGGTCTGGGAAGATCCCACATGCCGCGGAGCGGCTGGGCCCGTGAGCCATGGCCGCTGAGCCTGCGCGTCCGGAGCCTGTGCTGCGCAATGGGAGAGGCCACAGCTGTGAGAGGCCCACGTACTGCAAAAAAAACCCCAAAAAATCCATATATAGATATATACATATATATATCTGAATCACTTTGCTGTATACTTGAAACTAACACAATATTGTAAATTAACTATACTTCAATTAAAAAAAAAAACAGATGGGCAATGTAGGCAGAGAGATGGAAATTCCAACAAAGATCCAAAAAGTGCTAGAGATCAAAAAAACACTAATAGAAGTGAAGGACACATTTGGTGGGCTTATTAGTAGACTTGACATAGCAGAGGAAAGAATCTCTGAGCTTGAGGGTATCTCAATAAAAACCTCCAAAACTGAAAAGCAAAGAGAAAAAAGACTGAAGAAAACAGAATAAGATATCTAAGAACTGGGACAACTATAAGCAGTGTAACATATATAGTGGTAAAACCAGAGGAAGAAAGAAAGAAACAGAAGAAATATCTGAAATAATAATGACTGAGAATTTCCCCAAATTGATGTCAGATACCAAACCACAGATCCAGGAAGTTCAGAGAACACCAAGTAGGATAGTAAGTGCAAAACAAAAAAGAAAAACAAACAAAACCTACATGTAGGCATATCATGTTTAAACTACAGAAAATCAAAGAGAAAGAAAAAGTCCTGAAAAAACCCAGAAGGAAAAATTATCTACAGAGGAACAAAGAGAAGAATTACATCTGACCTTTCAGAAATCATGCAAGCAAGAAGAGTGGGCTGAAATATTTACAGTGTTGAGATAAAAAGGCACCAACCTAGAATTCTATACCCTGTGAAATTATCCTTCAAAAGTAAAGTGGAAATAAAGACTTTCTCAGACAAACAAAAATTGAGGAAATGTGTTGCCAATAGATCTGCTTTGCAGGAAATGATAAAAGTTCTTTAGAGAGAAGGAAAATGTTATAGGTCAGAAACTCAGATGTACAGTAAAAAAAGGAAAGGCACTGGAGAAGGAATAAGTGAAGGTAAAATAAAACCTTTTATTTTTCTTATTCTTAATTGATCTCAGAGATAAGTTTGTCCAAAATAATAATAGCAGCAACATATCCAACTATGTGTGCTTATGTGTACATGTATGTATATGCTTATGTATGCTTATGTAGAAGTGAAATGAATGACAGAAGTGATATGAGGGAGATGAGGCAAGAATTAGGATCCTTTTGTTATTATAAGGTACTCAAACTGCCCATGAAGTGGACTTGAATTAGTTGTAAATGTATATTGCAAACTCAACCACTGAAAAAACTAGAAAAAGAAGTACAACTGATATGCTAAGAAAGGAGAGAAAATGGAATCATATAAAACGCTCAGTTAAAACCACAGAAGGCAGAAAAAGAATGGAAGACAGGTGCCAGCACGGTTGGGTTCTGGTGAAAGCCCTCTTCTGGGTTGCAGACTGCTGACTTCTCACTGTGATTTCACATGATGGATCATTTGAGCTGGCTCTCTGGGATCTCTTTTGTAGGAGCACTCATCTCAATGAGGAGGGCTATTCCCTCATGATCTAATCTCCTCCCAAAGGCCCCATCTCCTAATACCATGGCCTTGGACGTTAGGTTTCAACATACTGATTTTGGAGGGACACAAACATTCAGATCATAGCAATCGATAAACCTCTAGCCAGGTTAACTAAGAAAAAAAGTGAGAGGTCGCAAACTGCTAATATCAGAAATGAAAGAAGGGACATCACTACAGATCCATGGGCATTCAAATGATAATCAAGGAATACTATGAAAAATTTTATGCCCACAAATTTGATAACCTATATGAAATGGACCAACTCCTTGAAAGACATAATCTGCCAAAACTCACACAAGAAGAAATAGATAATCTACATAGGCCTATATCTATTAAAGAAATAGAATCAATAATTAATAAACAACCTTCTAAAACAGAAAACATCAAGCCAATATAGGTTCACTACTAAACATTTAAGTTAGTAGTACTAACTTAATTGATACTAAACATACCAATTCTCTACAATCTCTTTCAGAAGAGAAAAGCAGAGGGAATAATTTCTAACTCATTCTGTGAGGCCAGTATTACCCTAAAACCAAAATCAGACAAAAATTACAATGAAAGAAAAGAAAACTACAGACCAATATGTCTCATGAGCATAGATGCAAAAATCCTCAATAAAATGTTAGTAAATTGAATCCAACAACATATAAAAAGAATCATGTACCATGACCAAGTAGGATTTATCCTGCCAATCTGGTTCAACATTCAGAAATCAATAAATGTAAATCATCACATCAACAGGCTAGAGAAGAAAAATCACACGATCATATCAATAGATGCAGAAGGAGCATTTGGCAAAATCCAACACCCATTCATGATAAAAACTGTCAGAAAACCAGAAATCTTACAGCTAACATCATATTTAGTGGTGAAAAACTTTCCCACTAACATCAGGAATAAGGCGAGGATGTCCCCTCTCACAACTACTTTTCAACATTGTACTGGAAGTCCTAGCTAATGCAATAAGACAAGAAAAAGAAATAACAGGTACACAGATTGTGAAGGAAGACTTAATACTGTCTTTGTTCACAGATGACATGATTGTCTATGTAGAAAATCTGAAAGAATCAACCCAAAACTCTTAGAACTCATAAGTGATTATAGCAAGTTTGTAGGATGCAAAGTTAATACACAAAAGCCAATTGCTTTCCTATATTCCAGCAATGAACAAGTAGAATTTGAAATTTAAAACAGAATTCCATTTACAATAGCACTCAAAAATGTTGAAATACTTAGTCGTAAATCCAACAAAATGTGTGCAAGACTTATATGAGGAAAACTACAAAACTCTGATGAAAAATATCAAAGAAGAACTAAATAAATGGAGAGAAATTCCATGTTTGTGCATAGAAAGATTCAATATTGTCAAGATGTCACTTCTTCCCAACTTGATCTATAAATTCAATGCAATCCCAGTCAAAATCCCAGCAAGTTGTTTTGTGGATACCGGCAAACTGATTCTAAAGTTAATATGGCGAGGCAAAAGACTCAGAATAGCCAACACAATAATGAAGCAGAAGAACAAAGTTGGAGGACTGATAGTACTCTAGTTCAAGACTTACTATAAAGTTACAGTAATCAAGACAGTGTTCTGGGGCTTCCCTGGTGGCGCAGTGGTTAAGAATCCCGCCTGCTGATGCAGGGGACACAGGTTCAAGCCCTGGTCCCGGAAGATCCCACATGCCATGGAGCAACTAAGCCCGTGCACCACAACTTCTGAGCCTGTGCTCTAGAGCCTGTGGGCCACAACTGCTGAGCCCACGTGCCACAACTACTGAAGCCCATGTGCCTAGAGCCCATGCTCCGCAACAAGAGAAGCCACTGCGGTGAGAAGCCCACACACCACAATGAAGAGTAGCCCCCGCTCGCCGCAACTAGAGGAAGCCTGCGTGCAGCAATAAAGGCCCAATGCAGCCAAAAATAAAAATTAATTAATTAAAAAAAAAGACAGTGTTCTGTTGGCAAAATTATAGACTAATAGATCAGTGCAGTAGAATAGAGAGCCCAGAAATAGACCCCCATAAATATAGTCAACAAATCTTTGACAAAGAGCAAAGGCAGTACAATGAAATAAAAATAGTCTTTTTAGTAGGTGATGCTACAACAACTGGGCATCCATATGTTAAAAAAAAAAAAAAGAATCTAGACACAGACCTTACATCCTTCACAAAAATTAACTCAAAATGAATCACAACCTTAAATATAAATACAAAACCATAAAACTCCCAGAAGATAACATAGGAGAAAATCTAGATGACCCTGGGTATGCAGGTGACTTTTTAGATACAACACCAAGTATGATCCATGAAAGAAATAATTGATAAGCTGAACTTATTAAAATTAAAGTTTTCTGCTCTGTGTAAGACACTGTCAAGAGAATGAAAAGATAGGTCACAGACTGGGAGAAAATATTTGCAAATATATGTCTAATAAAGGACTGTTATCCAAGATGTACAAAGAACTCTTAAAACTCAACAGTAAGGGCTTCCCTGGTGGTGCAGTGGTTGAGAGTCCGCCTGCCGATGCAGGGGATGCGGGTTCGTGCCCCGGTCCGGGAGGATCCCATGTGCCGCGGAGCGGCTGGGCCCGTGGGCCATGGCAGTGGGAGGCCCGTGTACCGCAAAAAAAAAAAAAACTCAACAGTAAGAAAATGAGCAACCTGATTTAAAAATGGACAAAGACCTTAACAGATATTTCACCAAAGAAGATATGCAGATGGAAAATAATCGTATGGAAAGGTGCTCCACATTGTATGTCATTAGGGAATTGCAAACTTAAAAAACAAGATGCCATTATATACTTATTAGATCAGCCAAAATCTAAAACACTGACAACACCAAATATTGGCAAGGATGTGCAAAAATAGGAACTTTTGTTCATTGCTGGTGGGAATGCAAAATGGTACAACCACTTTGGAAGAGAGTTTGGCACTTCCTTATAAAATTAAACGTACTCTTGCCATACGATTCAGCAGTCATGCTCCTTGGTATTTACCAAAGTGAAAACTTGAAGTGAAACTTATGTCCACAAAAAAACCTGCACACGATTTTTTTTTTTTTCCGGTACGCGGGCCTCTCCCTGTTGTGGCCTCTCCCGTTGCGGAGCACAGGCTCCAGACGTGCGGGCTCAGCGGCCATGGCTCACGGGCCCAGCCGCTCTGCGACACGTAGGATCTTCCCGGACCGGGACACGAACCCGTGTCCCCTGCATCGGCAGGCGGACTCTCAACCACTGCGCCACCAGGGAAGCCCCTGCACACGATTTTTATAGCGGCTGTATTCATAACTGCCAAAACTTGGAAGTAACTGAGATGTTCTTCAGTAGCTGACTCAATAAACAAACTGTGGTACATCAGACAATGGAACATTATCTAGTGCTAAAAAGAAATGAGCTATCAAGCCATGAAAAGACATGGAGAAAGTTAAATGCCTATTACTGGGTGAAAGAAACCAATCTGAAAAGGGTACACACTGTATGATTCCAACTATATGATATTTTGGAAAAGGCAAAACTATGGAGATAGTAAAAAGATCAGTAGTTGCCAGGCGTTGGGAGGGAGGACGGGCACAGAGGATTTTTAGGACACTGAAACTACTCTGTATAATACAGAGTAATGTATCATACATAATGGTAGATATATGTCATTATACATCTGTCTAAACACATAGAATGTACAACGCCAAGAGTGAACCCTAATGTAAGCTATGACCTTTGGGTGATGAGGTGTCAATGTAGGTTCATCAGTTGTAAGAAATGCACCAGTCTAGTGCGGGCTATTAAAATGGGGGAGGCTGTGCCTGTGTGGGGATAGGGGACTTTGGAGTAATCTCTGTGCCTGCCGCTCAGTTCTGCTGGAAACCTAAACCTACTCTATAGAATAAAGTCTATTTAAAAAAAGAGAATTACTGGCTCACATAATTGAAAAGTCCGGGGCTAGGGAGGCTTCAGCCACGACCAGATTCAGGGGCTCGGTGATACCATGGTGATGCAGTCTTCATCTCTCAGCTTTGCTTTCTTCCGTCACCCCAGTAGGGGAGCTCCAGGGGACTCAGGCCTGATGAGTCTTGGTATAAACCGGAGGCTCGTTGCCACTGGGAAATGTCCTGGTTGGGCTCTCATTGGCCACCTTGGGCCTGTGTCCAGCCCTGGAGTTGGGGAAGGGAGATTTCGCCCTATCCCAAAAGGAAAATGTGAGGCCTTATTGCCAGAGGAAGGGAGCCTAGATTTGGGGCCGGCAAAAACCACAGAGTAGTTGACCAAGGCCCCTCCAGCCCTAACGTTTGATGCTTCCGGTGCTGGCTGCCTGCCAGGTGAGGGCTGTGGACAGCCCTTCCTGCAGAAGGAGGTGGTGTTTGCACTGGGCCTCGGGGGTCACATGAGAGGGCGGCAGGTGGCTGGGAGGGTGCTGGTGTAAAGGGAACAAGGTGCATGAGGGCTTGGATGTATTTGGTAGCTGTTGAGAAGACCAGTTTGGCTGGACGATGAGTGTGTGAAGACTGGGCTGTGAAAGCATGTTGTGGCCAGACTGGGGCCTCCCAGGATGTGGGTCCTGCCCCGCCAGTCTCCCAGCCTCACCCATACTGCTTCCTCTGGGGTGTTAATATCCCAGGAGGGAACCTCCGTGGGGTAGGGAGGCTGTGCTTCCTCTGACCCCCTTTCCCCCAGGCGTTCCTGGTCTACACTGCAGGTGTCTACTCCAACATGGGCAACTACAAGTCCTTTGGTGACACCAAGTTTGTTCCCAACCTGCCCAAGGTGAGCTGAAGACGGCTGGGAAAGGTGGGCAGTTTGGGGCCGGTGGGATGGGGGGGCGGGGCATGCAGCAGATGGAGCCCCAGTGGGAGTCGGGCCCTGAGAGGAGCTTTGACCTTGTCACTACCACACTGCACGGCCTTGGGTGCTGCAGCCACCTCCTGACCCTGCTGACCCGAGGGACGAATGAGCGGAGGCTGTGAAAGGGCTCTGTGCGCTGTTAGGTGCTGCAGAGGTGGAGCCTGCCTGTCACCACTGAGGACAGCGGAGGAGCCTGGGCATGAGGAGTCCCTCTCTGGGACCACGGGGCTCAGGCCCATCTGGGGCAGAGGCAGCTCTTACACCAGGGCTCTCAGCCCCTGCTGAGTGCACGAATTGCCTGGCGAGCTTGTTGAAATGCAGCTTCTGACCCAGCAGGCCTGAGCAGGTGGGGCGTGAGGGTCTGCATTTCTCGGGCAAAGTCAGTGCTGCCGGTCTGTCAACTGCACTCTGGGCCAGAAGGTCTTAGACTGTGGGAGAAGAGCTTGGGGGTCGATGGGGGCAGGGAGGGGGGCACTCTAGGAGGCAGGTTCGGGTGGTGTGGCCAGGCCACGGGCCTCCCTTCCCCTGCAGGAGAAGCTGGAACGTGTGATCCTGGGTAGTAAGGCCGCGGAGCAGCACCCGGAGGAAGTCGGGGGCCTCTGGCAGACCTGCGGGGAGCTCATGTTCTCTCTGGAATCGAGGCTTCGACACCTCGGGCTGGGGAAGGAGGTGAGGCCCCCCCAACCACACTGGGGAGTGGAGGGCATCCTTGGGGGCTGCCTGGTATGGAGGGAGGGGCACCCGATGGGGAGGCAGCGGGCTGTCCGTCACGCCTGAGGCCAAGCTGCCCTCCACTGCAGGCCTCAGCGCCATCATTTGTAAGCAGGTTGGATGGAACGCTTTCTGAATGCCCTCCCAGTTCTGACATCCTGGGATGCCATGTGCAGGAGGAAGGAAGGAGAGAAGCTGAGAGCTGGAGGGAGCTGAGGAGGGGGCATGGGAAAGGAGGGGGCCAAAGCTTCCCACCTCTGGAGGTTGCTTGGGAGCTGCGTGGGGTGAGGGATGCAGCAAACCGTAGGGGCGGGCCCGCGAGAGGCTGGCACAGAGCTTCAGGAAGGCTGGACTTGGGCCTCTGTTTGTTGTTTGTGTTGTAATTTTTTCCCCCTGGAAAGAGTTGGAGAGGGACAGTGGAGGCTGCTGAGAGGAAGTGGAGGAAGCCAGAGGCTGGAGAGGGTGGCTGGGAAGGAATTCACCAGCTTCCCCAACCCAACTCAGCAACTCCTATTTCCCATCTGCCCCTTCCCCGACAGGGAATCACCACCTATTTCTCTGGGAACTGTACCATGGAAGATGCCAAACTAGCCCAAGACTTTCTGGACTCACAGGTTTGGGGGTTGGGGAACTTGGGGTGGTGGTTTGTTGGGGTCCCCTTGGCACTGGCGCCCACTCCTGTGTCTCAGCTTGGGCCCAGAGGCATGGGCATCTTGGGTCCTTGAGGTGGAGAAGACTTGGGAATCCTCGTCTAAGGGTCAGCCTGGCGTGAATGAAGATGTCCCCGTGTGTGCCCTGATGGAGCTGCCCCTGCCCCACCCTGGGCTGAAGGGCCTTGTGACAGCCTCAGGGCAGGAGGACACAGAACATCAGAGCTGCTTGGATTGGGCTGGGGCATCCATGTGTCACTTTCACCTCCCAGCTCAGCCGCACAGCGACATTTCCTTATCTGTGGAATGGGACCTGCCTCCTGTACCCCGGGTTAGCTGAGGTCACGAAGTGTCTTGCACAGCGCTTAGTAAAAGTTAGCGCTTAGTGTACTGAGCAGAGCGAGAGTCTGCCCTGGCCTGCCCCTGCTCTCTCCCCTCGCAGACAACTCAGGCACGTCCACCGGAGGCCCCGGACTGCTTTACCTGTGTATCTTCTCTCTCTGGTGTGACCCACTTTCCCTCCCCCCACCCCACAGCCCGCTCTGGACTTACTCTCCCCCAAACCCCTGCCCTGGTCTTTTCCAGAACCTCAGTGCCTACAACACACGGCTCTTCAAGGAGGTCGGCCAGGATGGGAAGCCCTGCTACGAGGTGCGGTTGGCTTCTGTGCTGAGCACAGGTGAGCTCACGCCCCTTCTCCTCCTTCCTGTGTTCCTGGACCAGCGTGGAGGGGGCCAGAACCCAGGACAGGGTTAGCCGACTATGGTAGCTGCAGGCAGTAACCACAGTTGTAATAGTTACGACACACGTTGATCGAAGGCTTGCTAGGTGCAAGCCCTAGTGCTCAGCAAATGGTGTTCCTGTGAGGTGAGCGTCCCCAGCCCCGGTGCTGCTGGTGGTGATGTAAACCTAAGAGGAGGCTCAAGGGCAGGGGAAGGGCCTTTGTTCCACCTGGCGAACATCACTGCTGCAAGCCTCTGACAGGGGCCACGTGTCGGCCATGGTCCTCATCCTCCAGGCAGTGGCGCAGAAGATACCAATCCATGTAAACAATGGAAGCAGAGGCTGGACCACATGTCCCATGACAGCCTAGAGGAGAAATCCAAGCTGCACATCAGTGAAGGCTTAATGGAAAAGGTGACCACCTGGGCTTCCCTGGTGGCGCAGAGAGTCCGCCTGCCGATGCGGGGGACGCGGGTTTGTGCCCCGGTCCGGGAGGGTCCCACATGCCGCGGAGCGGCTGGGCCCGTGAGCCATGGCTGCTGAGCCTGCGCGTCTGGAGCCTGTGCTCCACAACAGGAGAGGTCACGGCAGTGAGAGGCCCGCGTACAGGAAAAAAAAAAAAGGTGACCACGTGTGTCTTGGAGGTTGGGGACAATACAGAAAGGTGGGGGTGGTGAACTTAACTAAAATCCACTTCTTAAATATCTCCCCAAGTACCTTCAAGGCAAAGCCCAGATGCACTTCTAAGGGCTCCATCATGTGGAATTTCTTGGTTATAAGTGAGGAAACCTATTTCAAATTTGCCTACAGCAAAGGGGACTTCGTAGGCTTGAGTAATTAAGAAGCCCAGAATATAGTAGCTTCAGGCACAGCTGGATCCAGCTGCTCAGACAGTATTCTCAGAAATTTCTCTCTCTGTCTCTTGGCTCAGCTCTCTTTGACTTCACCCACAGCAGGCTGCTCCCATCTACATGTCCAGTGGTAGGTGTTAGCTGTTGGCTGGGGCCTCGGCTGGGGCTGTCAACCAAAACACACAGCCTGGCCCACCAGCTGGGCCATTCCAGCAAAGAGAGCCCTCTTCTCCCCGAAGTAGTGTCTTAACGTCTGGGAGTGGCTCAGGTTTCTCTGTTTCGGGTCCTTGTGGTTAAGGGACCCTGGTCCCAAGCCTACCTCACAGCCAGGTGGACTCACAGCCAGGTGGACCCACCACCTGGACTCGGGGTGGTTGTGAGGGGGTGGTTCTCAAAAGAAAACTGGCGTCTGTTACCAGGTGAGGGGGATACAGATGCAGCATTAAGAGAAGCATCCAGGCCCCTGTGAGGACCTTTGTAACCCCGTCCTCCCTTCCACACCCACCTCCCACCTCCCAGCCCCAGCATCCCACTTAGACTTTGGGCTGCAGCCACGCTCAGCAGCTTCCAATTCCCTGAAAACCCCATGTTCTCACCTACCCCCTCCAGGCCTTTGCACCGTCTGTTCCCCATTGCCGCTTGGAATGTCCTTCCTCCTCTCTAGGTGTTCCACTGATGAACCCTAATCGTCCTGTAGGCCAGGCTTGGACCTCACCTTCCCTGGACCTGTCCCTGTCTTCCCACAGCCTCTTTGCTCATCAGCACGCCCAGTAATTTCCCAGTTATTTTTCTGTTGACTTCAAGCTCCTTGAGAGGAGGAACTCTGTGTTTCATTCACCGGTGCCTTCCCAGCAGCTCTCCCTTCGTTGATCCTCAGATACCAAGCAAAGGAGGACAGGTCGGGAACAGCACTCCTGGTGGAGGGAACAGCATGAGCCAAAGCAAGGTGGTGGGAAGGTTTAGGGAGCAGCACGTACGTAGTGCGATTTGACTAGGGAAGAGGATAAGGGTTCCAGGGAATAGGAGGGGATCGCACGGGAGTATGAGCTGGGCCTCTAGGATGCAGCAGAGGACAGTGGTTAAGAGTGTGGCTCTGGAGCCAGGCTGCCTGACGTAACAAGCGCCCCCATTTGTTTAGTGATACAAAGCCACCTTTTCATGCTCCTGGGCTCTGTGGGTCAGGAATTTGGATGAGGCACGCTAGGAACAGCATGTCTCTGGCTGACCATGTCTGAGGCCTCAGCTGGGAAGACTTAGAGGTGGGGGGCGACTCAACAGCTAGGGGCTGCATCCTCTGCCTGCTCACCGACTCACACGTCCAGTGGTAGATGTTAGCTGTTGGCTGGGACCTCAGCTGGGGCTGTCAACCAGAACACCTCACACAGCATCTTCATATTGCTCGTGGTGGCTGGGCTCCAGAGCGAACACCCCAAGAGAGCCAGGCAGACGCCGTGTCGCCGTTTGTGACCTAGCCTCGGCAGTCACATGGCGTCACTTCTGCTGTAGCCACAAGCCTGCCTGCCCCGCTTCAAGAGGAGAAGTCCTGATAGGAGAAGTCACTTTGGGAGATGGGAGATACTGTGGCCATCTTTTCTTTTTTCTTAAATATAAGCTAGAAGTATGTTGTATGGATCAGAGACAACAGGCAAAATACAACAGTGTTAATATCCCATTGCGGACTTCCTGGTGGCGCAGGGGTTAAGAATCCGCCTGCCAATGCAGGGGACACGGGTTCGAGCCCTGGTCCGGGAAGATCCCACATGCCGTGGAGCAACTAAGCCCGTGCGCCACAGCTACTGAGCCTGTGCTCTAGAGCCTGCGAGCCACAGCTACTGAAGCCCACATGCCTAGAGCCCATGCTCTGCACCAAGAGAAGCCACCGCGATGAGAAGCCCGCGCACCACAACGAAGGCTGGCCACAACTAGAGAAAGCCCACGTGCAGCAACAAAGACCCAACACAGCGAAAAAAATAAAATCCTTTAAAAAAAAATATCCCATTGCTTCTGTAACAAATCACCACAAATTTAATGGCATAAAACAACACAAATTTATTCTGTTACAGTTCTGGAGGTCCAAAGTCTAAAAGAAGACTCCAGTTCCTTCTGGAGCCTTCAGGGGAAATCTGTTGCCTTGCCTCTTTCTGTCTCTAGAAGCTGCCTGCATTCCTCGGCCTGTGGCCCTTTCCTCACATCTCTCCCTCTTCTTTCTTCTCTCATCACATCTCCTACCTCCCTTCACCCTCCTGTCTCCTCCTTATAAGGACTCTTGTGATTACATCTAGGGTATGGCTAGCTTTTTAAATACAATCTGCCACACTGGGTTTGAATCCGACTCTGCTACTTGCTGCTGTGTGACCTTCAAAAACTGACTTAACCTCTCGGTGCCTTAGCTCCCCCATCTGTAGAACAGAGATAATAATTTCCCTCTCCCCACAGAGCTGATACAAGGCTCAAATGAGTTAACATGTAAATCACTCAGAACATTTCATGTAACATAACATTGGGTTGGCCAAACAGTTCGTTTGGGTTTTTCTGTAAGGTGGTACGGAAAAAGCCGAACGACCTTTTGGCCAACCCAATATCTATATTTTTGAAGATGAAAGTTTATACTAATTTCTGTGGGCAGTGGGGAGCCATTGAAGATCTTCGAGTAAAGGAGTGTCACAGCGAGAAGCCTGCTGGGGTGTCTTGTATTAGCCTTTTCCCTGAGCCATCCTTTTTCCCTCAGAGCCTATTCTGGACTCCGAAATGAATTCCAAGCTGAGGAGCTATGAATTCCAGGGAAGCAATTTCCGGGTGACCCGGGGAGACTATGCACCCATCCTCCAGAAGGTAGTGGAGCACCTGGAGAAAGCCAAGGTAGGGCTGGCTAGGGGCTGAGGTGCTTCTCCAGGCCCCTCTGGGCAGCAGAGGTGGGTATGGGGATGGGTGGGTAGCCTGAGGTCGACCAACCCTTGCTCACCCCCAGGCCTATGCAGCCACCAGCCACCAGGAGCAGATGCTGGCCCAGTACATAGAAAGCTTCACCCACGGCTCTATCGAGGCCCACAAGAAGGGCTCTCGCTTCTGGATCCAGGACAAAGCCCCCATCGTGGAGAGGTGAGGCGCCAGCCTTCACCCCACCCTGCCCCCTCCCCCCGCCCCGCCTCCATCTCAGCCCTTCTCTCCCCCAGTTACATCGGGTTCATCGAGAGCTACCGAGACCCCTTTGGCTCCCGCGGAGAGTTTGAAGGTAACTTCTGGGAGGTGGGCGGTCGGATGGAAACCCTTACCCTTGTCCCCTGAGGACTCTCCCCTCCCCGCTCCTCCCTCAGCAGTAATAATAACAATGACAACAGCCATTGATGATTTGCCATGTACTGGACACGTAGCTCATTTTGACACCATCATCCTATGAGAATGTCTCTCCTCACTTCACAGTTGTGGGAACTGAGGCACAGGTCGTGGGTGGCCTAGTCTAGGCACCTTGGCTCTGAGCCACTTTGCTGTGCTGCCTCTCATGTCTGGTCCAGGCATAGGCTCCAGCTTTGTCACTTAATGGCTGTGTGACCTTGAGCCACTTAACCCCACCTCTGCGCATCCGTCACTCCTTTTTGGGTGTCGTGGGAAGTGAGGTATTATATGCAGACAGCTCAGCACAATGCCAGGCGTGGAAATGGTGCTGAGTTGATGGGAGCAGAATTAACACTGGGACTGTGAACTTGACTCGGCTGCTGTCATCTCAGGACAGGTGGCAGGCTGCCTCGGCCCTTGTGTCCAAGCCCCCATGGGAACCACTAGTGCAGGGCAGGGCATCCAGCCTGAGGATTTAGACTTGTTTCTGCCAAGCTTTATCCTCCCCAGCCCCTGGATGGAGAGTCTGGAGCATCCAGCTGCCAAAAGCCTGGGAGATTAGCCTTGGAGGAGAGAGGAAAGCCCCGACAGCCCATGAGGGCTTGGATCTGAGCCCAGAGATCCAGGCCCAGGGACACGGCAGAAGGGACAGGCAGTCCAGGGGCCGGAGGGTGAGACAGGTTTCCTGCCTGGGTCCTGATTTGCCAGGCCTGCTCTGAGGGCCAAGACCCCAGGGCCTCCTCAGCAGCCTCAGTCTCAGAGGTCCCCCCCTTTTTACACAACTCATTGTGATTATTAGAAAAGTAGTCTCTGTTCGTGGTCAAAAATTATGAAAATACAGACCAAAACAAATCAACTGTGATTGTACCCACCCCAAGGTTAAAATTTGGAATGTACTTTTTGTCTTCTGTTTTTATATAGTGCTGTGCTTAAAAACGTGTGTGTGATTTAAAATCTGCATTTGTTGCAAGTAATTGGAACAGTACAGACGTATGTAGGATAAAATGTGAAATCCCTCCTTTACTATCCTCTCCTATGTCACACCCCTCCTGAGATCACCACAGCTCGCAGTTGAGTACAGGTCCCTCCAGGCCTTTGTCGAAGCATTCACACACACACACACACACACACACACACACACACACACACATTCCTTTTTTTTTTTTTTTAAATAAGTTTATTTATTTTTGGCTGCATTGGGTCTTCATTGTGGCACACAGGCTTTTCATTGCGGTGGCTTCTCTTGTCGCGGAGCACGGGTTCTAGGCACGCGGGCTTCAGTAATTGTGGCTTGTGGGCTCAGTAGTTGTGGCTCGCGGGCTCTAGAGCCTAGGCTCAGTAGTTGTGGCACACGGGCTTAGTTGCTCCGTGGCATGTGGGATATTCCCAGACCAGGGCTCGAACCCGTGTCCCCTGCATTGGCAAGCGGATTCTTAACCACTGCGCCACCAGGGACGTCCCCACACATTCCTTTTAACTCATCTAGGTAAATGAGCTTATATTCTATGTATTGTTCTGTCACTTGGTTTTTTCACTTAATCATGTATAGTGGATACTTTTCCTATCGGTATATATAGACCTACCACATTCTTTTTAATAGGTGTATAGTATTCACAATATATCATAAATAATTCCCCACAGCATTTGATATTGTACTACATATCTAACAGCTGCATGGCATGCCATCACATAGCTGCCCCCTGATTTATTTAATAATCCCCAATCATTGGACATTTATTTAGGTCGCTTTTCCTTCTTTGCTATTTTAATCATCCTCTCTTCCTGCCCTGGTGTGATGATTTCATCAGACAGAGCGAATCCAGATGGAGAGACATTGCCAAGCCCATCCCTCGGCCAGGTTAAGGTTGACCCCTTCCTCGGTCTAGGTCAGGCCTTTCCAGCGCACAGTCCCTGCAGGGTTAGCAGGAATTACATCAAGAAGGATTTGTTGCTGAGCAGCAGGGAGTCTCTGCTTGCAGGACTCTTTAACGTGCAAATGTGCATTGCGAACCTTTAAGAAGATGGAGGTAGAGTGTATAGTTTTGCCCAAACTTATCTGACCAGGGAGCTCTTTCTTTATGAAGGCTCTCATAGAAAATGTGTTCTATGGAGTACAATTTTGGAAATTGTACTGCTTTGAGCCAGGAACGCTAACTGCACTGAATCTGAAAGGATCAGTCCCAGCCGCCTGTGCGGCAGCCTCACTCACCACCGCATAAGCCAGGTGCACTAGCCGTGCAGGACAGTTCACAGTTCCCCCAAAAAGGAGAGCATCTTTTTTTGTTCACGTCGTCCCTTCCACTGGGCATCTGATCCTTTCCCCATCATCCCCTATGTACTCCCCACAATCTCCTTTAAGATCCACCTCAGGTGTTACTCAGCGAAGCCTTCTCTCTGTTCCCCACCCATCCCAAAACAGTGACCTCGTGGAGGCAGGGCCCAGGCCTGGGTCACCGTCCTCCCGAGTGGCCAGCACAGGGTCACTGTGCACAGCAGGCATTCAATACCTGCATGACGGCTGGAGGGTTAGAGGGGTTGAGGAGGGTGTGAGATCCCTTCCAAACCCTGCCAACCCACAGCCCACTCTGTCCCCCCACAGGCTTCGTGGCCATGGTGAACAAGGCCATGAGTGCCAAGTTTGAGCGGCTAGTGGCAAGTGCGGAGCAGCTGTTGAAGGAGCTTCCCTGGCCCCCAGCCTTCGAGAAGGACAAGTTCCTCACCCCCGACTTCACCTCCCTGGATGTTCTCACCTTCGCCGGCTCCGGCATCCCTGCCGGCATCAACATCCCCAACTGTGAGCTTCCGTGGGCCCTGCCCCTCGAACACGACAGGATGGCCCAAACCCCCAGGAGACCCCACTGAGAGTCGCACCCTCCGCCTCCACACACTCACCCTGACCACAAATCACCCTGCTCCGCTCACCATCCCGGCCTGTCCCTCTTGTCCAGACTCCTCGTCTGTGACCCTTGACCTTTGCCCCTTCTCCCTGGTCCCCACCCTCACCTTCTCCAGATGACGACCTAAGGCAGACGGAAGGCTTTAAGAACGTGTCGCTGGGGAACGTGCTGGCCGTGGCCTATGCCACACAGCGGGAGAAGCTCACCTTCCTGGAGGAGGAGGACAAGGTGGGCACCGGCAGCCCAAGGGCCGGCGCTGGGCCTGGCCTGACCTCAGCTGATGCAGGAAGGCGGACAGGCCAGCGCAGAGGAGAGGAAAGAACGTGGCTTCGGGCCTGGCTCTGCTGCTTCCCCGCTTGTGACCTTTGACCTTGTGTCTTTGGAGCCTGTTTCCCCAGCTGGCAAACAGTGGAGGCAGACCCTTCTTCGCAGGTTGCTGCAAGGATGGGATGGGCTTTGCGGTGCCCAGTGTAGTAGGCCTTTAGCAAATGTGTGCATCACGATGGGCCCTCGGCCTGGCACGGGGGGTGTGGGCAGGCCGTGTGGCCGTGGTGGGACAGTGGGCAGCATGGGTCTCTGCTTGTCTCGGCAGGACCTGTACATCCGCTGGAAGGGACCCTCCTTTGACGTGCAGGTGGGGCTGCACGAGCTGTTGGGCCATGGCAGCGGCAAGCTCTTTGTGCAGGTAAGAACACGGGGCTGGCCGTGGTGCCCGCAGGAGCCTCTGCAGAGCCAGGCCTATGGCTCCCCTCCTCCACAGTCAGCCCCTCAGAGGTGAAGCTGCTCCAGTCTTGGCCCTCAGTGTCTCAGCCTCCCCCAAGATGTCCCAGGATTGAGTGGGACCTGCAGGACTATCCAGCTAAGGTCCCCCCACAGGAAGAATTGCTTGGTTCAGGCCAGGGAAGCCTGCCCTGAGGGTGTGACCCAGGCAGCCCCAGGGCTAGAGAGGCCAGGAGGGGGCAGTGTCTGGAGCCCCTAGTCCTGAGGCTGCAGCACTGTCTGTCTTTGCACTGCTGTTCCCTGGAGCCTGTACCTTTCCAGGTATTGAAGGGGGCCCCTTCTCCCCAGAGCTGCCCCTTCCTCCTGGCCAGCCAGAGTGACTGGAGCGCCCTCAGCACCCACTCAGGGAATATGAGAAGACAGACAGCCTTTCTGGCAGGCCGGGAAGAGCCCATTGTGGACCCCCAGCCCGGAGCTGCATGGATGACATGACTGGGGGTGGGTGGGGCAGGGCTGTCAGAGAGTGCAGCGTTGGGCCTGCTCCTTGTGGGGTGGAGCTGCCTCTCCAAATGGGGATGGGCTGGGCCTGGAAGTCAGGAGGATCCAGAGAGCAGCTGATGGGGGCACAGCTTGGCATTGGGCTTTGTCCAGGCTTTGAAGTCCCAGGGAAGCGGGGACACATGTGGCCCCTCGATGGCCTTGCACAACAAGACAGTTCCCCTCCCTGAGCCTCAGTTGGCCCATCTGTAAAATGGGGTTCCTGACTCCTATGGTATGGCTTTTGTGAGGAATAAAGGCAAAGCCCTGGGATTTGCTTGGCACTCGATAGGCCCTCTGAAAATGGGTGTTATTGTTAAGAGACAGTGTGCACAGACATTATGTGCTCTGATTCGGCTTTGGGGTTCTTAGTCTCTGAGCCTTAGTTTCCTCCTCTGTGAAGTGGGGTAGTAATAGAATGTTCCTTGGAGGGTGGTTGCAAGGGTGAAATGGATGGTGCACGAAAGACACTTGGCACATGGAGAGGACGGTGAGGGTGATGCTTCTGAGGCAGAGAGTCACATGCTGTGACCTCCTCTGCCAGCAGAGGGGCCAGGAAGGTGAGAAGCGGCCAGGCCTTCTGGTCCACCCACTGGGACATCTGCAGCTGGGCTCTGGAGATACTGAGTCCAAGTCTTCATGTGACTTTGGGCATGTGCCTCCCCGTCTGGCCTGCAGTGTCACTGTCTGTGCAGGGGTAGGTGCCTGACGTTCTCCTACCTCCGGGGCTTCTGAGATGTGTCACAGGACAGGTTTGGAGGCGGCAGTGTGTCAGTGGACCTGCTGCTCCTGCCATCCACTCACTGCTCCCGGCACCTTTCTGAGCCACTTGGATCCAGGGCTGAAGGCCTGGCCCAGGGCAGGGGCACCTTGCCCTCACCTGCCCCACATTCATGACCATTCTTCTGCAGGATGAGAAAGGAACATTCAACTTTGACCAGGAGACAGTGATCAACCCAGAGACAGGGGAGCAGGTGAGGGTGGCCTCGGCGGAGCCTTGGGGTGCTGGGACTGGGGCGGCCCAGGGGGATGGCAGGCACCCCTAAGCTTGCTTCCTGGGCCTCCCCTCCCAGATTCAGAGCTGGTACCGGAGCGGGGAGACCTGGGACAGCAAGTTCAGCACTATTGCCTCCAGCTATGAAGAGTGCCGGGCAGAGAGCGTGGGCCTCTACCTCTGCCTCAACCCCCAAGTGCTGGAGTACGAGCAGCAGGCCTGGGTGGGGGGGCCTCCTCTGTGGATGGAGGGGGTGCTGGCAGGGAGGGCAGGGCCCGGGTAGCCTCTGGCCCCCCTCCCCCCTGCCACTTCCCCTCCCTCCCCCAGGATCTTTGGCTTTGAGGGGGCTGATGCAGAAGATGTGGTCTACGTGAACTGGCTCAACATGGTTCGGGCCGGGCTGCTTGCTCTGGAGTTCTACACCCCTGAGGCCTCCAGCTGGAGACAGGTGGGGGCCAGGGGATCCCTCAGGAGGGAAGAGCCTTAGGTGGGGACCAAGATCAGGATTCTGGGTGTAGGGAAGGGACAACCGTACCTACGAGGCACATAAACTGGGTTGATCCCAGAGTCCACTGCATATGAGGGCAAGTCAGGTCACTGTTGTGAGTCTCGGTGTCCCTGTCTGTGAAATGGGAGTAATAATCTCCTTGCCCACCTTTGAGGGTGAATCAGATGAGATGATTTTACTATGATCACTAACAGATGACTTGCATGGGACTTACTCTGTGCCACTTAGTTCTAAGTGCTTTATGTGATTAACCCATTTGTCCCCAGTGTCAACCCAGGAGGTAGGTACTGTTATTACCCTCATTTTAGAGATGAGGCAATTGAAGCACAAAGCGATTAAGTAACTTGCTGGTAACAGAACCAGAATTCAAATCCAAGCAGCCTGCCTCCAGAGCCATTAGGCTACACTGTTCGGTGATGAGATGTACTTTAGAGATAGGGCAAGCAATTGAAATCTTTTAAGAAGTCAAGTAAGTCTGTTTTGAGGAGGCAATATTGTGTCATCAAAAGAACACACGGAGACTTCCCTGGTGGCGCAGTGGTTAAGAATCCACCTGCCAATGCAGGAGACACAGGTTCGGGCCCTGGTCCAGAAAGATCCCACATGCCGTGGAGCAACTAAGCCCCTGTGCCACAACTACCAAGCCTGCTCTCTAGAGCCCGTGAGCCACAACTACTGAGCCCACGTGCCACAACTCTTGAAGCCCACATGCCTAGAGCCCATGCTCCGCAACAAGAGAAGCCACTGCAATAAGAAGCCCGCGCACCGCAACGAAGCGTAGCACCCGCTCACTGCAACTAAAGAAAGCCTGTGCGCAGCAACGAAGACCCAAAACAGCCAAAAATAAATTTATTTTTTAAAAAAACACTTTTTTTTTTTTTTTTTTTTGTGGTACGCGGGCCTCTCACTGTTGTGGCCTCTCCTGTAGTGGAGCACAGGCTCTGGACGCGCAGGCTCCGCGGCCATGGCTCACGGGCCCAGCCGCTCCGCGGCATGTGGGACCTTCCCGGACCGGGGCACGAACCCCTGTCCCCTGCATCAGCAGGTGGACTCTCAACCACTGCGCCACCAGGGAAGCCCTGAACACACGTTTTAGAGTCAGGAAACTTGGGTTAGTCCTTGCTCTCTCCTACGAGCTGTGTGACCCTGAGCAAGTCACTTCACCTCTCTGGGCCTCTGTTTTGTCATCTGTAAACTGTGGATAACGGTGCCCTCTTGATCCCACTGTTGAATGCAAACAGGATTGTGGAGAAGAAAGTGCTCGGGGTCCTGGTGGCGAGGGGCCCTCTGGGGGTAACTGTTGTCATGAGGGTGGGCTGTGGAGCAGCAGAGGGGATGGTGGGTGACAAGGGGGAACATGGGGCTCTGGGTCCTGCCTGGAAATGGCCTTCCTGTCTACCAGGGCAGCCTGCCCTCCCTTGTGAGAGGAGAAGGGAAGCATTTGAGGGAAGAGGAATAGGCACAAAAGGACCCACAGGCTGGGGAAGAATAAAACGACAATAATAATTGACAATTAGTGCGCACATATGATATATCAGACCTTGGAATGAGCTCTTGATACTTCTTGCCTCGGGGTTGCAAATGATTCCTTTCTCTTTGGCCCCGGCAGGCCCACATGCAGGCCCGGTTTGTGATCCTGAGGGTCTTGCTGGAGGCCGGCGAGGGACTTGTTACCGTCACTCCCACCACAGGCTCCGATGGGCGCCCAGATGCCCAGGTCCACCTTGACCGCAACAAGATCCGGACCGTGGGCAAGCCCGCCCTGGAGAGGTTCCTGCGGAGACTCCAGGTAAACAGGGGCCTCTCACCTTGGAGGCCCCCTCCAGCCTCACCCTGTCTCCCCACCCTGTAACAGGGAAGGCTTCTTGGAGGTGGTGGTATTTAAGCTGGAATTTGAGTGCCAAGGAGGAACCAGCTATTAGAAGATCTGATAGCAGAAGAAACAAAGCGTAAAGCCTGGTCTTGGGACTGGAAGGAGCTTGGTGGGTTGAGAGACAGAAGGAGGAAGCCTGGAGCTTGGTGAGTGAAGGAGGGAGGGACAGTGGTCACTGCAGCCCTGACGTCCCTCCCAGGTAGGGATGTTTAGAGTCAGTAGACTTTTTGGGGTTCTGGTGCCAGTACTAACCAGCTGTGTAATTGGGGTAACATACTTTGCCTTGCTGGCCTCCACTTTTCTCATCTGTCAAATGAGGTACACCACCTGCCTCACCTGGTAGGAATTAAATGAAACAACATATATGTGGAACTGAGCGATAGAATGTCGTGTTATCCAAGCCAGTGTGACACAAAGTGTGATCCAGAGACCAGCAGCAGCATCGCCCAGGACATGCAGATTCAAAGGCACCACCCCAGGGCTCCTGATTCAGAAATTCTGAGTGCGGGGCCCCGGAACCTGCACGTTTACTAGCCTGCCAGGTGATTCTGACACTCAACAAAGCTGGAGGACCACCGATGGTGACCCACTCCTTACCGGGAAGTGCCTTCCATCAGAACAGGGTCCTGCTGGCTTTTTCAACCTGAAGAAGGCCCAGCCTTCAATTCAGCAAATATCTCTTTATGATTGTACTCCCACCTATTTCCAGAAGGGATGTTAGGCATTTTTCCTAAAAAGATATGTTTGGCCATTAAAGTAAAATAAAATTAGAAATTAAAAATCATTAGATGCAAAACACAGTGCAGTGTCTTGGGTCAGATTCCGGAATAGATAAAAGACATCAGTGGGAAAACTAGTGAAATCTAAATAACGTCTAGAGTTTAGTTAATACGAATGTACCAATTTTGTAAGATGTTAACAACAGGCAAAACTGGGCCAGGGCCACACGGGAACTCTCTGTACTATCTTGGCAACTTTTCTGTAAATCTAAAATTATTCCAAAACAGTCTATGAATAATAATAATAAGTCACTAGATAAAGGAGTCAAATCTGCCACATCTTCAGCCAGTATTGAACTGTGACTTAGTAGGGAGTGAACGCAGAGCATTCCGTTCTAGAGACTGAAGCAGGTGGGTCTCTGTACGAGAGGAGTCATTCAGCAGAATGGACAATGTCTGCAGCAGTAGTTTTACAGAAGATACGGAATATGGAAGCATTTTTGGTGTTGCTGTTTCTTTTATTAGCCCCCAGGAAAAGCCAAGAGCAGAGCAAGGAGCCAGCCCCAGGGAAGATGAAGGCTTTTCCATAGGGAAAGGCTTCAGCCATGGGTCACAAACACAGTCATAGCTTTGGCCCACCCGTATTATAGAAGTTGGTGAGCTGAGACACAAATGTGTATTTCTGACTTCTTTGAAGGCCTGACATCAACAGACGTAATTCCCACGTGAATGATGGGCTGGAACTGAGCATCAGCCACTGCGTTTGCACACTTGGACATTTGGACATGGCGTGACTCTCCAGTTTGCCGGGTCCACTACCTACCTGCCTTACTCACTTGTTCATGATAACACCTGGGTCCCGTCAGCACCCCTGTTGCCAACTCTTTGGTTTAAGCTCCTGGGGTCTAACCTGTCGACCTGATGAATGTGTGTTCACATTCTGGGTGTTAAATATCATGCAGAAGAGAGAAAGGTGAGGTATTCTCTCTAACCTTCCCCCAGGAGTTCCCAGTCGGTTTTAATTACTCCAAAGCTAGGGAAAATCATTCTAACCCTGGGTCTAAGAGGGGGAGGCTTACCTGGAGGGTGCCCTAGTAGGAATCCTACTTTGCCACCTGCAAATTGGCAAAAGAAGTAAGGATCAGAGCCACAAAATGTCAGATATTTGGAAGAGAGCTACATAGACCTCCTAGCAATAATCTTTATAATCACTGAAACTAAAAATAGGCAGCTGAAACAGGGTTTAAATCCAGCTGAAGATAAAGGAAGTTATACAGCATGTAGCACAGAGACACAAAGCTAGGAAATTTGAAAGAGAGATTAAGAGACATGGAGGATAGTGTGAAAAGGTCTAATGTACATAAACTGAAGTTCCAAGAGGAAAGGAGAGAGAAAAGGTAAGAGAGGGAATATTAGAAGAGATAATGGCTGAGAATTTTATAGAACTGATTAAAGACCCAATTCATAAATCCAGGAAGCTCTAGAGATACCAAGAATGACAATTGGAACCCCTGTCTAGAAACATCATAGAATGGGAATTCCCTGGGGGTCCAGTGGTTAGGACTCTGCGCTTTTGTTTCAGGGGGCCCAGGTTCAGTCCCTGGTCTGGGAACTAAGATCCCGCATACTGCGTAGCCAAAAAAAAAAAGTGAAGGCAAAATAAGAGTAGAAATTTAAAGGGGGACATAACTGTAAATATAGCAGGAATTTATGGCAATAACTTTTTAACTTGGATGAATGGACAAATTCCTAGAAAAATAATAACATTAAAATTGACTCATGAATAGATAGCTTGAATAATCCTATAGCCATTACAGAAATTAAATCGGTGGTCTAAAATCTTCATACAAAAAATGCTAAGCTGGGCCTTGCCTGGTGGCGCAGTGGTTAAGTATCCACCTGCCAATGCAGGGGACACAGGTTCGAGCCCTGGTCTGGGAAGATCCCATATGCTGCGGAGTAACTAAGCCCGTGCGCCACAACTACTGAGCCTGCGCTCTAGAGCCCGCAAGCTACAACTACTGAACCCCGTGTGCCTAGAGCTCGTGCTCTGCAACAGGAGAAGCCACCGCAATGAGAAGCCTGCCGCATCACAACAAAGAATAGCCCCCCCTCGCCACAACTAGAGAAAGCCCACGTGCAGCAACGAAGACCCAACGCAACCAAAGATAAATAATTAATTAATTTTTTAAAAATGCTAAGCTCACAGAGTTTTACAGATGAATCCTACGAAATATTCAAGTAACAGATGGTATCAATTTTATATAAACTCTTCCATACAATAGAAAAAGAGAGAATGTTCTCTACCTCCTTGTAAGTTGCCAGTTTAATCTTGATACCAAAATCGAAGATAGTTCAGGAAGGGAAAATGTAAATGCCAAAATTCTGAAACAAAATCTTAGATCAAACCCAGAAAATATCAATTTGGGTTTAATCCCAGAAATGAAAGGTTTATTTAACATCATAAAATATATTTATGAAAATCACCATATTAAAGGAGAAAAACCATGATCATCTCAATAGATTTAGAAAAAGTTCTTGAAAGTCAATATCTATTTATGATAAAAAACGCTCAGGAAACTCAGAGTCAAAAAGAATTTCTTTAACTGATAAGAGTTGTCAGTCGCTGTTAGACTGAGGAACAAGTCCTGAGAGCAGGTGAGGGGATTAAGCAGAGATGGGGTCAGGAGGGTGGTGTACAAGCACACACACACTTTATTTCCTATCAAAACTCTTTATATATTGCAGTAGGCAATACATGTTTTTGTTAAAATCACAAGACAGAATCATCAGACAGTATTTCCTTAGTGTTGAAGTTATAGTACAAAACATTCTGCGAACCAGAATATAAACATGCATGAGAACAGACTGTGATTACCGAAACATGCCAAGGACAAACTATAGTTAGAGAAACCGCAAGCAGCCTCACGGGCCAAGACTCATATCTTCTCTAATAATCTTTCAGGTCCTGTCAAGAATTAAGCAGGACTTTGCCATGCTTTAAGCTGCAAGAACTGTCAGCTTGCAACTGGTTCCCGACAAAGAGTGTCTCAAAAAAAGAAAGTACAGTAAATGTCATTTGTTGAAACACTAGAACATTCCTTTTAAAATCAGGAAGAAGACAAATATACTTTCTATTTCCACTTCTGATCAACAGTGTACTGAAGGTCCTAGCTTTTAGAAGGAAACAAGAAAAACAAGTAAAAAGTTTAGGCATTAGGAAGAAACAAAACTCATCGTTTTGGGAATTCCCTGGCGTTCCAGTGGTTAGGACTGTGCTTCCACTGCAGGGGACACGGGTTCTATCCCCAGTCGGGGAACTAAGATCCCGTATGCCATGTGGGCTGCCAAAAATTTTTTTTAAAAATTAAAAAAAAAACCTCGGGCTTCCCTGGTGGCGCAGTGGTTGGGAGTCTGCCTGCCGTTGCGGGGGATGCGGGTTCGTGCCCCGGTCCGGGAAGATCCCACGTGCCGCGGAGCGGCTGGGCCCGTGAGCCATGACCACTGAGCCTGCGCGTCCGGAGCCTGTGCTCCGCAACGGGAGAGGCCACGACAGTGAGGGGCCTGCGTACCGCAAAAAACAAACAAACAAACAAAAAAACCATCGTTTTGCAGATGATATGACTGTCTACGTAGGCAAGCCAAAAGAATCTATAAATTATTGAAAGTAATAAAAGAGTTCAGGGGCTTCCCTGGTGGCGCAGTGGTTGAGAGTGTGCCTGCTGATGCGGGGGACACAGGTTCGTGCCCCAATCTGGGAAGATCCCACATGCCGCGGAGCGGCTGGGCCCGTGAGCCATGGCCGCTGAGCCTGCGCGTCCGGAGCCTGCGCGTCCGGAGCCTGTGCTCCGCAACGGGAGAAGCCACAACAGTGAGAGGCCCGCGTACCGCAAAAAAAGAAAAAAAAAAAAAAAGAGTTCAGCAAGGTTGAATAAAGGCCCAAGAGGGTTTTTCATGGAACTCTACAAGCTGATGGTAAAATCTAGATGGAAGCGTAAAGGACCGTGAATCAGAGCCACAACACGCTTGAAGCAAAACAGGCTGGGGACTTGTTCCACCAGATACCAAAGTTTATTCTGAGACTTCTAAATTCAGTGTGGCACTGGGGCAGGAATAGACAAATTGACCCGTGGAACAGAACCAAGAGCTTTGATTGGTATATGACAGAAGTGGTGTTGCAGACCACTGGGGAAGGAGGGACCATTTAATAGTGGCCCTGGGACAATAGATTATCCTTATGGAGAGACACTTTGGATTTCTACTTTATACCACACACAGAATTCAATCCCAGAGAGATTAAAGGTTTACACATGAATGGCAAAGTTTTAAACTGAGAAAAGAATATCTTTATGACCTCAGAGTGGAGGAGAATTTCTCCCCATACAAGAAGCACAGGCCATCAAGGAAGAGATCGATCCCTTTAACTACATTAAAAATGACTTTTAGGGACTTCTCTGGTGGTCCAGTGGTTACGACTTTGTGCTTCCACTGCTGTGGGCCTGGGTTTGATCCCTGGTCAGAGAATTAAGATCCCGCAAGCCATGCGGCGCAGCCAAAATAATAACAATAATAATAACTTTTATTCATCAAAACTTACCATAAAGAAGGTGAGAAGATGAGTCTTAAACTAGGATAGGGTATTTACCACATATGTGTTAACAAAAGGTTAGCATCTAAATATATAAAGAACTTTAAAAAAAAAAAAAAAAAGGGAGGAAAAGACAACCCAACAGAAAAATAGGCAAAACTCATGAACAGAAGAGGAAAATAAGTAGCCCACCAACCTGTGGGATGCTATTCCATCTCGTTAGTCATCAGAAAAGCACAACTTAAACAACATGAGATTTCCACCCACCATCTTGGCAAAATGAAAAACTGTCAACGCCACCCTGGTGTGCCGAGCAGGACGGACTGCCAGCCCCTGCTTCTGGGAATGTAAACAGGTGCAACAACTCTGGAAAACAATGTGGGCATCGTCCTTTAAGGATGAGCATTCACCTGACCTCCAGACCTTGATTCTCTGGGGAAACCTGCCTCTGAGCATCAGGAGATGTACAGGATGTCCCCAGCAGCCCCAAAGGGCAAAAAGCACAGGTTACACAGCAACAGTGGAAGAGATGAAACTGTGGCGTGTTTGTAAGTGGAATACGTACAGCTTTGAGAAGGGTGAACTATAACTACACGCACAAACACAGATGAATCTCAGATGTAACTCGAGCAGAAAAAGCACATCACAGGATGTGGGCGAAATTTATGGTTGAGAGTAGAACTCGGGGAAAACAAGGGACTAATGAGCACCAGGTCGAGTGCTGATTCGTCAGATGGGGGAGACCACAGGGTGCAGTCAAGGAGGGGGCGACTGGACTGACTCTTAAGCTGGGTGGTGGTCGTACGGGTGTCTTATTCTTTATAACATACATACTATATATTTTGGGTGTGTGAAATGTTTTACTAAAAAAAGAGGGTGGGGACTTCCCTGGCGGTCCAGTGGTTAAGCCTCCGAGCTCCCACCGCAGGGTCAGTACCTGGTTGGGGAACCGAGATCCCGCATGCCATGCAGCCAAGGAGAAGTATTTGTTGAACACTAAGGATAATTGCCTGAACATTTGTCATGGTGAAAATAAAACTGTTTTTATTTATTTATTTTTAATAAATTTATTTATTTTTTGGCTGTGTCAGGTCTTTGCTGCTGCGCACAGGCTTTTCTCTAGTTGTAGCGAGCGGGGGCTACTCTTCGTTGCAGTGCACGGGCTTCTCATTGTCGTGGCTTCTCTTGTTGCAAGCAGGGGCTCTAGGCACGTGGGCTTCAGCAGTTGTGGCTCGCAAGCTCAGTACTTGTGGCTCGCGGGCTCTAGAGCACAGGCTCAGTAGTTGTGGTGCACGGGCTTAGTTGCTCCGCGGCATGTGGGATCTTCCCAGGCCAGGGCTCGAACCCGTGTCCCTTGCATTGGCAGGCAGATTCCTAACCACTGCGCCACCAGGGAAGCCCAATATTTATTTATTTATTTGGCTGCACCGGGTCTTAGTTGCGGCACGTGGGATCTAGTTCCCTGACCAGGGATCAAACCCGGGCCCTCTGCATTGGGAGCGCAGAGTCTTAGCCACTGGACCACCAGGGAAGTCCCTAAAAATGTTCAAAAAAAAAGAGGGTGATGATAATACCTTCCTTGTCTACAGCTCAAGTGAGACACGCAGAGGAGAACAATTGGCTTCACTTTAGTGTGGGCACTTACTCTGTGCTGGCACGTGATCCGCATTCCTCGCGTATTCAGCACAGGAAAGCTGCGAGAGAGCAGATGTAGTCCAGGGCTGGGCGCCGTTGGCTGTAGCCCCTGGCAAAGCCCCGTGGATGCCGGGAGGGCGCCCATGATAGGCACTAACTGCTGCCTTCCCACAGGTGCTGAAGTCCACAGGGGACGTGGCTGGAGGCCGGGCTCTGTATGAGGGGTATGCGGCGGTCACCGATGCACCCCCCGAGTGCTTCCTCTCCCTCAGGGACACAGTGCTGCTCCGTAAGGAAGCCCGGAAGCTCATCGTTCAGCCCAACACTCGCCTCGAAGGTAATGGGTTCCTGAGCCCTCACTGATGGGGGCCGTGCAGAGCCCTCTGGGAGCACAGAGAAGGCCTGGAACCAACCCGGGCTCAGGAAAGGCTACCTGGGGTGGCCCTCCTCCCCATGCCAACCCTCAGGCCCACACCTTGGCATCTTCCACCCCCCACACACACGGGGTCAAGCTGCTTCTCAGACGGCAACAGAAGGTTTGAGGCAGGCCAGCAGAGCAGGGGCTAGTAGAACAGGCAGACCCCGGGCCTGTGAGGAGGCCAGGCATCATACCGGAGAATCAGGCCTGTCGGGGGCCCAGGAGTGAGGTCAGCTCAGGCAGAGAGTTGGCACCCAGCAGGCCGAGTTGAGCCCAGGGGACAGCAGGACTTGGCAGAGCCCAGAGAGAGATCAGCACCCCCGTGGTCCTTCTCCCTCCTCAAGCAATGATGCCGTTGCCAGAATCCCTGGCCCTGTCTGCCTTGCGCTTGTACCTCTTGTATTAAAGGCGCTTTTGTATTAAGAGCGTTTGCTCCTCACTGCCATAGTCACGGGCAGTTGTGAGGGTTAAATGAAATAATTACCTCCTCCTGGTGTGGAAAAAGCATTTAAAAGGTTTATTCTAAACTCTACTCTGGGGAATTCCCTGGTGGCCCAGTGGTTAAGACCCGGCGCTTTCACTGCCAGGGCATGGGTTCAATCCCTGGTCAGGGAACTAAGATCCCCGCAAGACGCGTGGTGCGGCCAAAAGAAAAAATTAATAACAATGAAAATACACCTCATTTAAAAAATAAAATAGAGGAGTTTGGCCCCCACCCCTTGGCAACCCTCTCCCCGGCTCCCCACCCTACAGGCACACCCCCTGAGCTATCACCCAACCTCCTCTTCTTCAAACGGCTGTCACTCTGCCATTTTCCTGTCTGCTCGTCTGCTCATCTCCATGGCAGCAAGAGCAGCACATCCCTGACACCTGGCACAGGGCCTGGCCCACAGGAGCCTCTCAATGCCTGTCAAATGAGTGAGAGAATGGATCATGCCGGGCACATAGTCAGTGCTCATTACATGGACAATATCGTCATTGCTTTGACTGTCTAGCCCTGGGCATGCATTGGGGTTGGACTACTCACTTCAAGTAGTTCACAGCCCATTAGGAGTAAGCCAGAGAGAGAAATGATCTTATAAGGGAAGTGTTCATGGGTGCCCAAGAGACACAAACAGTGGTCTGAACACTTAGAGAAGGGAAGATCACCTCTACTTTTGAGGGACTCAGGGAAGGGTCTGGGGAGGAAGTGGGGGTAAAACTTTAAGGCCTGAAGAACAGGTTGAATTTTCAAAGGTAGTGGTGGTGATGTTGATGAAGATGCTGATGATGATTGTAGCTAACTTTTGAGGACTTCCATGTGCCAGAGTCTGGGTAAAAACTTTCCATGGATCAACTCCCAACAACTCAATGAGGAAGTTATTATCCCCATTTTTCAGCTGGAAACTAAGACACAGAAGGGAATGTACTTGCTTGAGGTCACACAGTTAGTGGGTGGCAGGACCAGGATTTGAACTTGGGCCATCTGAACTCAGAGCCTGTGCTCTTAGCTGCGTACATCCCATGATGCCACAGGGCACAACAAGGTGCTGTGAGTGGGTAGAGCAGTGGAAGGATGTTAGAGGGAAGTGCTTCCCAGGAATATTCAGGAACACCCCATAAGTAAGATGGGTACCCTGGGAACAGCCTCACTTAACAGGTGAATAATAGGTTCAGGGGTCGTGATGCTCGTGGTAGCTGGCGCCTGGTGAGCATTCCTTCAATGCATTCTTGTATTTAATCACCACAGCTTCTTGAGACAAGTACTGTGCTTGCCCACACTTTACAGATGAGGAAACTGAGGCTTAGAGAGGATGAGAAACTTGCCCAGGGTCCAGCAGTAGACAGAGATAAGGCAATTCCTGGAGGCCAAGGACTGTGTCTGTTTTACCTAACATGGCACTGGTGTAAATCTTTATTAAGGGAATGAATGAGTGCAGCAATTCACTGAATACCCCCCTTTAATATTTCCTATCTCATAGGATTATTTTAAGGATTCAGTTAGATAAAGAAATATTGAGGGGCTTCCCTGGTGGCACAGTGGTTGAGAGTCCGCCTGCCGATGCAGGGGACACGGGTTCGTGCCCCGGTCTGGGAAGATCCCACATGCCGCGGAGCGGCTGGGCCCGTGAGCCATGGCCACTGAGCCTGTGCATCCGGAGCCTGTGCCCCGCAACGGGAGAGGCCACAGCAGTGAGAGGCCCGCGTACCGCAAAAAAAAAAAAAAAAAAAAAAAAATATTGAGCACAATTTTTGGCACATGGTAAGAGCTCAGGAAGAACTAGCTGCTCCTATGCTTATGATTGTGATTCTGCTTCCCTATTAAGACCTTTTCCTGCTGCTGTTTTTTTCTCCATCTCCTCCCCAGGCTCAGAAGTACAGCTTCTTGAGTATGAGGCCTCAGCTGCTGGCCTCATCCGATCCTTCTCTGAGCGCTTCCCAGAGGATGGGCCCGAGTTGGAGGAGATCCTCACCCAGCTGGCCACAGCTGATGCCCGGTTCTGGAAGTGCCCCAGTGAAACCCCATCTGGCCAGGCTTGAGGCAGATTTGCATGGCCCTTCCCCCACTCCATTAAACCAAGGCTGCAAGTGGCCCCCTTTTTGTCCGTGTCTTAGGGGCTAGGGGAGGGGCAGGAGCTCGGACCTTGGTGCTACCTCAGCCGAGGGTGGCGACACTAAGCCCTTCCATTTGACAGCACTTTCCAGCTTACCAAGTGCTTCCCCTGTGTTATCTCATCTGATCTGCACTGCCCTCTGTGGGGTGAGCAAGGCAGGACTCCTTATCCGGCTTCCCAGATGAGGCAATGCAGGTTCTGAGAAAGTGACCTGGCATCCTGCAGGACTCAAAACCTATCCCAGTCCAGTGCTCTTCATGTATTACTTTTATAACCAGAAAAATAAATATTAGAAACCACCACCATCTTTGCAATTTGTGTGGTTCTTCCTTGCCTTTACCTCACTTCTCATTTGCTCCCAGCAAGGTGCTGGGATCAAGGCCTGCGGAGGGAGAAGGAGGGTTATTTTTAGGCTCCCATCCACAACGGGATTTTGACATCACCTCGAAATGTGGATACACAGAGAGTCAAGAGATGAACGTAGCACAATTTTTGCCGTCCTCCTTCGTGGCTTTTCTTCTATTTTAAAATATTCCAGGAACCTAAAACCTGGAAAGCCTCAACTTCAGCCACAATCCTAGGATTTAATCTCTTACCCTTTGTGTTTTTTCTCTGAGCCTGGACCTCTAGAGTAAGGAGGGAGAAAAGGAGTGGCCTCTTTTCCACCCGGTTAACCATGAAGATGAGGAGGGGAGGAGTTAGTTTTGCTGTTCATAAACACTACAAGGGCTCGTTTCCAGGGCTCAAAGCCAGAGGGCCCTGCTGCTGACTCTGAGCTGCAGGGCCCAAAAGCTCCTACTGGAAGGATCAAGGATAAATGATATGAGCTGGAATGAGGGATTGCATCTCAGTAGCTAGAAACCCGGCACAAGCCAGAGCATCCTGCTCGCTGGCCTCTGCGTCCCGGGCCGGAAAGCTGAGCGCCCGGAACCTTTATACGCGAGCTTTCCAGAACCCGGGCTCTATTAGGCGCTGCGCGGCGGCTTGCCGGAGCTGGTTGCCAGGGTGACGCCTGAGAAGATGGCTGCTGCGTCTTCGTCGGATTCCGACAGCGGCAGAGCTGAGAGGTGAAGGCTGGGGTCCTTGAGGCCTCTTTTCCTACCTATGTAAAGAGGGTGCCCTGGTCCCGGGATCTGGGCTCCTGCGGTTCTCAGCAGCGCTGGCGGTCCTTGAAGGGCTCTTAGAGATCAAGTGGGGAAACTGAGGCCCAAGGAGTGAATGGGTGCGTGTGGGTGACTCGAGGTCGCTGTGCACCGGTGGTGGAGCCTGGACTTGGACCCAGATGTTCTATACCCCTAGTTCAAAGCTGCCTACACACCTCATTCTCAGAAACCAGCTCCGGCAAGTTTTCTTCCCCTTCCTTGGGATTCATCTTCCGCGCCCCCCGCAACTCTTTCCCTCTTCTCCCAGCAGTGAAGCCAGTTCGAAATGGCTGGATGCACACTACGACCCCATGGCCAACATCCACACCTTTTCCGCCTGCCTGCGTGAGTCTCTGGGACCAGGAACCCCGGTTCTTGGGGGACGGAGGAGTCAGATGGTTCTGTAGGGAAGCCTCTAGAATTCTGAGACCCTGGCTTATGGCTGTTTTATGTTTTCCAGAGCTGGCAGATTTGCATGGTGACGGGGAGTACAAGGTAAGCATATCACCCCAGAGGTGAGACTTCCCGATGGCTGCAAAGAAGCTCAGCATAATCTGGAATTAACGTGTACTTTGAAAAAGCACATTTAGGGTTAAATTTTATTTTTAATGTGGAAAGTGAAGAGAACCTGTTGATCTCACAGTACAGACTGCGGAAAGTAAAGCAGAGCAAAAATGCTGCCGGAAATTATACTAAGATAAAGCATCTTAATTTTGTTAACTTGAAGTAATTCTTTACTGGAAGGGCACATCCCTTGGTTGGGGGTGGGGCGTTACTCTGGAGGGAAAGTAGAAGGGAGGAGAGTGAGAGTTTTATGTTTATCAAAAGGATGGGAGAGGCCACAACAGTGAGAGGCCCGCGTACAGCAAAAAAAAAAAAAAAAAAAAAAAAAAGGGCATAGGGACTTCCCTGGTGGTCCAGTGGTTAAGACTCCATGCTCCCAATGCAGGGGGCCCGGGTGTGATCCCTGGTCAGGGAACTAGATCCCACATGCCTCAACTAAAGATCCCACATGCCCCAACTAAAGATCCCACATGCCACAACTAAGACCCCAGTGCAGCCAAATAAATAATTTTTTTTTTTTTAAGAAAAGGGTATAGATTTTAAGATTAGCCATGAGCTAATCATTGTTGAAGCTGGATGGTGTGTATTTGGGGGTTCATTATATGAGTCTCTCTACTTTTGTATATGACTGAAAATTTTCCATAATAAAAAGGTTAAATTTTAAATTTAATTTAAAATATAAAAGTAAGTAAATAAAATGTAAATAAAGAAATAAAAAATTGGGGGAATTCCCTGGCAGTCCAGTGGTTAAGAGTCCACACTTCCAATGCAAGGCGCGCGGGTTCGACCCCTGGTCGGGGAACTAAGATCCCACATGCTGCACGGGGTAGTCAAGAAAATATTAAAAAAAGAAGAAAAATAGGGCTTCCCTGGTGGCGCAGTGGTTGAGAGTCCGCCTGCCGTTGCAGGGAACACGGGTTCATGCCCTCGTCCGGGAAGATCCCACATGCCACGGAGCAGCTGGGCTTGTGAGCCGTGGCTGCTGAGCCTGCGCGTCTGGAGCCTGTGCTCGGCAACAGGAGAGGCCACAACAGTGAGAGGCCCGTGTACCGCAAAAAAAAAAAAAAGAAGAAGAAAAATAGATAAAAAATTTTGAAGGCACAGGTTTTTAAAAGTTTGAGATATATATTGGGCTAAATAAAGGAAGTTAACATGTCTGGAGTAGACTCTCTTTGAGGCAGTTTCACATACATAGATATTATTTATTAGTGGGAAAATAGATTCTGAGAGGCTGAGTTTACCGAGTTTGTAAAAGGTGGCAGACCTGGGTCTGTCAGCTCAGCCCTCAGCAAGGGCAGTGAACCCACAATGGGTGTGTTATGTGGGCAGCTTGAAGGGAGTCATACCCTACATGGACTGTGCAGTCAGATTTGGTGACTTTGGCCCCCAAATTCCTATCCATAAATCATTCAACAATTCAGCAAGCATACAGTGAACCCCTTCTGTGTGTCAGGTGTTGTGCACACACTAAACTTAGAAATGAGCCAGTCCATAGTCAGAAGGAGATATAGACAATGCCCTTAATTCATCCATGATGTTGACTGAACACCTAGTGTATGCTTGGCGCTGGGCTGACAGCAGTGAAGGGTAGAGAAATCACAGACCCAATAACTAATGTGAAATGGTAATGCTTTTGTGTAATAACTTTTCCAATGGCTAGTTTGCTTACTGTCGATTCCAAGCATCTAACCCAGTGCCTGGCACAAATTAGATAATTGATAAATATTTTTGGGGTAGATGAGTGGATGCTAAAATAGAATATACGGAAATTATTACGGGAGCACCAATGAAAGAACAGTGACTCTATCAGGAGGCACTAGAGGGCAGTAACATGAACTGGTGCTGAAGGATGAATGAAGTGTCCCAAGAAGGCATGGAAGAGAGGAGGGCATTCCAGGCAGAGGGAACAGCACAAGCAGAGGCAGAGAGGCTTGGAAGTTCACAACATATTTGGAAAGAGCAAATTTGAAATTAGAAAGTTGAGGCCAATATGAAATAATAGTTAAGACCACCGGCTTTGGATACAGACAGACCTAGGTTCAGGTCCTAGCTCTACCACTTACTAGCCGGGTGACTTTTACCTAACATCTCTAAGCCACAGCTTCCTCATTTGTGAAATGAGGCTAATAATCGTACCTACCTCACAGGTTGTTGCTAGGATTAAATGAAAGGATGCATGAAGTTACTGGTGTGGCTCCTAGCACACTACATGCGCAGAATCCGGGCATTCTGTGGCAGCCCGCATTCTGGCTGGGGCATAGCATGGATAGGGAGGTGTTAGAAAACAAGTTGGGAACCAGATCAGAGGGGCCTTGAAGGCCTCACTCAGGAGAATGGGTTTGCATGACAGCTACGGTGGCTTGGAGGGTGGAAAAGACAGGCTGAGGAGCTGGGTTCTCCTCTCTGGGTCCATAGAGCACATCCTGCTCTGCGTGACTGGTTCTGCATCTTTAGCTCTGTTCCTGTTTGGAAGCCAGGCCTCAGAGCCCAGATATGAGTTTCAGGCCCCCCACTGACCTCAGCAACTGTTCCAGTGTCTAGAACAGTGCCTGGCATGGAGCAGGCCCTGAAGAAATGTTAACTGAACAAGCAATGAAAACATGAGCTGCCACCTACTCCTCGCTAGGTTCTCTAGTTGATTATCTCATTTGATTTTCACTACAAGTGTCGTATGGTAGGTATTCCCCTTTTGCACGTGGGAAAACTGTGGCTCAGGAAGTTGCATCAGTTTTCCCAAGGTCACACAGCTTACAAGCCTTCTTGCAAAGCCTTTGCCCTTCCCCCACCCACCCATGGTGCATTGTGAGCGTATATGAATGTGCACCAGCAAAGAGCTAAGCCCAAGAAGAGGTGCAGTAGCGGGGGTGGTCTTTAGACCCTGAGCCAGGAATCAGCCTGCCTCTCTCTACAGCTGGTGGTGGGGGACCTTGGCCCAGGTGGGCAGCAGCCCCGCCTGAAGGTGCTTAAAGGGCCCACAGTGCTGAGCGAAAGCCCGCTACCTGCCCTGCCAGCCGCTGCTGCCACCTTCTTCATGGAGCAACACGAACCCCGGACACCAGCGCTGGCACTCGCGTCAGGCCCTTGCGTGTATGTGTATAAGAATCTCAGGCCCTACTTCAAGTTCAGCCTGCCCCAGTTGCCTCCAAACCCCCTGGAACAGGACCTTTGGAACCAGGCCAAAGAGGTGAGTGATGTGCGGGATGAGAACAAGAAGGCGAAGGTAGCAGCCTTGGGGTTGTCCTCGTTCCCTGCCTGGCTCTGGTGCTCACAGGCTGTACCTTCTTCCCATGCTGGCACAGGACCGGATTGACCCCCTGACCCTGAAGGAGATGCTGGAGGGCATCCGGTGAGATCCCACTTCCCCCTTCGTATGCCTCCTACCCCTCCCTCATTCCCCCACCCCTACGCCTTCATCCCAGAGCCCGCAGTCTGAACCCCAGGCCCTGTTCCTTAACTAAACCTGCCATGATGGTCCCTCTCCTTACAGGGAGAAGGCAGAGGTGCCTTTGTCTGTACAGTCACTCAGGTAAGGGCCCTCTGGAGGGCCAGGGCTCCAGAAGTTCCCAGCGGGGAGGGAGCGGCCCTGGAGTGGCCTGGGGAGAGCAGCCAGGCCCAAGGCATGCAGGTGTCAGTGCTCTGTGTGTCCAGGTTTCTGCAGCTGGAGCTGAGTGAAATGGAGGCATTTGTGAACCAGCACAAGTCCAAGTCCATCAGGCGGCAGGTACTGCCCCTCTCTTCTTATTTCCCTAGAAAAAATAAGGACAGTTTTTTTAAAAGACGATGTAACGTTAGTGGTAAATTCTACAGCCAAATGCGACTAGTTTTACTTTGCAGTTACCCTTCCACATATATAGTCACAAAGCTGCAGGGCTTCTACTTTCCAGTTAACAGTAACAGCTTTTTTTTTTTAACAAATGTATTTATTTTCATTTAAAAATTTTTTTGCTGCATTGGGTTTTTGTTGCTGCACGTGGGCTTTCTCTAGTTGCGGTGAGCGGGGGCTACTCTTTGTTGCGGTGCGCAGGCTTCTCATTGCGGTAGCTTCTCTTGTTGCGGAGCACGGGCTCTAGGCGCCCGGGCTCAGTAGTTGTGGCACACGGGCTCAGTAGTTGTGGCGCACGGGCTTAGTTGTTCCACGGCATGTGGGATCTTCCCAGACCAGGGCTTGAACCTATGTCCCCTGCACTGGCAGGCGGATTCCTAACCACTGTGCCACGAGGGAAGCCCCACAGTGACAGCTTTGAATTGATATATAGTTATGTAGCTTTATATAACTTTTATCATCTTGGGGGTAAAGGTAATATATTTTCATTAGAGAAAACTTTGAAAATAAAGAGAAATATAAAGGAGAAATGTAAGTGACTACACTCACTACTCAGAGGTACTCTTACCAGCTTGGTACATTTCCTTTATAAATATGCTTTTATATCCTGCTTCCCTTGAGTACATAACATTATATCTTGAGCATTAGTCTTGAAGAACTCCATTTTTAATCAAGTGACCCCTTGATTATTTCATTGATTATTCATTATTTCATTCATAGTTTATGTAACTATTCACACGCAGGTCATTGGAGAAGAAATGTCTCCTTTTTATGCACTTCATATTTTTCTTAGTTATGCTTTTAATGGCTTTATTGATGATCCTATTCGTTGATGAACTCCAGTGGTTCCTGACCTAGGGGTTCCTGACTCTAGCCCAGGGATGGGCTCCCATAGCTGTTCCTGCATTTCAGAAAGCCGCAGGGGAACCGGCTACTTCCTGTAGAGGCCACGTGAGCCGAACACACTGACCAACACATACCTCAGCCTTTGGCTAGCCTTAGACAATTCTGTGAGAAACATTGTTCTCTCCTGCCGAGCAGCAGCTGAGGTCCACAGGTGTCACTATCATTGAGTACTTTTAAAATCAGGAAGTAAATGAAGTAAGTATTGCTTAAAAGATGCAGTTTTGGGGAGGCCATCGTTCCAAGTATGTGCATGGTTACATGATTGGGAGCCACTAACATCCATGTTTCTATAACTTTTCTCCTTCCACTAGGCATTGAGGATCATTCCTTTTTTTTTATCTTAAAGATAGTCACACAATGAACAGCTTTATCCAAAGAAACATTTTAGTCCCGCTAAGTTACTTCCATAGGAGAAATTCCTAAAAAAGGGATCATCCCCTTCTCTTTTGTTTTCTCTCCAATCACAATTAGAAAAAGAACATATGCCCACTGTAGAAACTGTAGGAAAGCACAATGGAGAAATTAAACATCACCTATGATCTCATTGTCCAGAGATAACCAGTGTTTGTATTTAAGGGTTTAGCTTTCCAGCATGTTTTTTTATTCATATATTTTTTTTTAACTGGGATAATACTAACATAACTTTTTACCTGTGTTTTCTCTTAATACGTTAGAAGCATCCTCCCTGTCACTGAGTCTTCTTGTAAAATGTGATTTTTGTAAATGACTGCATGGGTTTTTTATCATACAGATAGTTTATAATTGACTTAGACAATCCTCTTTTGTTAGAAAGTTAGGTTTGTTGCAGTAAACACCTTTGTACATAAATCTTCTGTCACATCTCTGATACTCTTCCTCCTCCTTTGCCCTCTTTCTTCCTGGGGCGTCCTGGGAGTCTCTGGGGGAATGGTGTGAGGGGAGCTACTGGGTGACCCCTGCAGTCCCTCTGCAGACAGTCATCACCACCATGACCACCTTAAAGAAGAACCTGGCTGACGAGGACGCTGTGTCCTGCCTGGTGCTGGGCACTGAGAACAAGGAGCTCCTGGTACTGGACCCAGAAGCCTTCACTGTTTTGGCCAAGGTCAGTGTGGGGCCTGGCCGTGGGCACACCCGTGGCCCAGGCTCCATTCCCTCCCCTGTTCCCCAATATCTCCTGCCCCCCAGTTAGTTCTTGGTAATATGTGTTCACTGTGGAAAATTATAAAATGTAGATAAGCGTAAAGAAAGAGATATAGGGACTTGCCTGGCGGTCCAGTGGTTAAGACTCTGCGCTTCCACTGCAGGGGGCACGGGTTCAAGCCCTGGTCAGGGAACTAAGATCCCGCATGCCATGTGATGGGGCCACAAAAAAAAAAAAAAAAGAAGAAGAAGAAAAGAAAAAGATATATATCCCCAAATCCTACCACCCACAGATAAGTCTTTGGCATAAGTCTTTCCAGACATTTTCATATTTAGACACAGATATATAATTTTACATAATTTTTTTTTTTTTTTACAAATATGGCCTCTTGGCATAGGATCATGTAAGCTACTGTTTTCATGTAGCAGAAGCTTATCAATATCTTTCCATATCTATATAAAACCACATCAGCCTTTGCAAAGGCCACACAACATCGATTATATAGATGTACCCTGTCACCTATTGTACATTTGTTTGCAGTTTTTTGCTATTATTAACACCACCTCAGTGGGCTTCCTTGCCCAAACATCTTTGCGTGCTTATCTAAATGCTTCCTTACGATGCATTCCTAGAAGTGGCCGAGTTTAGTCAAAGGGCTACATGTTGCCGAGTTTCCTTCCAGAAAAATTGTACAAGTTTAAACTGTGACCAGCAGGGTGTGAGTGAGGAGATTGGGACTTGGAGGAATTACTTCAGGTCAGGGAAGGGCTGGGGCTCCAGGGAAATCGGGATGTTTGAGTCTGTTCTTTGCAGATGAGCCTACCCAGCGTCCCCGTCTTCCTGGAGGTTTCTGGCCAGTTCGATGTGGAGTTCCGTCTTGCTGCTGCCTGCCGCAACGGGAACATCTATATGCTGAGAAGGTAGCCACATCCGTGGTCTCTGGGGCTAGAGGAACATCTCAGAAACCTGGTGGTCTTGAGGGCTTGTAAGATGAGCAGGGAGCTTTGGGGCTGGAATGTGGGAATGGAAAGAGCTGAGAATTTCATATAGGAGGCAGAGCCCTTGAGCACAGGGGACATGTGGAGGCTCGTCCGATGGGGCCTGGCAAAGTGAGAGACTGGGCCGGGTGGCCGTAACACGAGTGATGCAATCAGATATTAGAAGAAATGAAAATAGTCTCTCATACTTGTTCTGTTGCTTTTATAGGTATGTGAAATTTCCTTATGCATTAGTTTGATATTTCTCAACAGTCATTTTTTTAATTCAAGAAATGTTTTCGAGCACCTACTATGTATGAAGCATTGTATAAGGTGTTGGGGATATATTGATGAACAAAACATAACAAAGTCCCTGCCCTTGTGGGAAGATAGATATTAAGGTCAACAAACCAAGGTAATATTGCAAACTGGATGCATGCTATGGAGGAAAAATATAGGCTCAATGGGAAAAAACAATGGGGTCAGGGTGATCAGCGAATGCCTGTCTGGGGAGATGACTTGAAGGTTAAGAAGGAGCCAGTTGTTCAGAAAGTGAAGCAAGGGCTTCCCTGGTGGCGCAGTGGTTGAGAGTCCACCTGCTGATGCAGGGGACACGGGTTCGTGCCCCAGTCCGGGAGGATCCCACATGCCGCGGAGCAGCTGGGCCCATGAGCCATGGCCGCTGAGCCTGCGCGTCCGGAGCCTGTGCTCCGCAAAAGTGAAGCGAGAGTGTTACAGGCAGAGGAAATTTAAGCGAACTCTAGGTGGGAAAGACATTATCTTGTGCCACTCAAGCTTGGTGTCATGACATGACGTAGAGACCAGGGTCGGCTCATGCAGGACCTGGTGGGACATGGTAAAGATTTTGGATTTTATCCGAAGTGCAGTAGAAAACTATTATGGGGTTTTACTCAGAAGAATGACATGACCCGTTTACATTTTTTAAAGATTACCGTGCTGGGTGGAGGGTAGATTGGAAGGAGACCTCTTAGACCAGTGGGGAAGCTCTCAGAGGAGTCATCAGGTGGGAGATGACTCTGGCTCAGACTTAAGCAAGGTGGGCTAGAGCCTGTGATGGACAGACAGGAATTATCCCTACTTTCTGGATAAGAGAAATTAAGACTCAGAGGCCAGGAAACTGAGAACAGTGCATTTACACAGAATAAACTCCTCATGCTTTTCTGATGAATTACTAAACTGCGTCAGTCCGTTACTTTGTCTAACCTGCAGTGCGCTCACTGTAAACTGGTAAGTGCCAGGTTATCACACAAATTACTGTGGTAAAGTTGAGAGGAAGACTAGGAGGGAAGACACACTTCCTGTTATCCAAGGTCGTGCAGCTACTAAGTCACAGAGGTGGAACTAACAGCGCAGTCATCTGCTGTGGGCCAAGGTTCCTGCCAGGGTAGTCTGTGGGGCTTGGAAAGAGGAGGGTCAGCCGGGGAAGGAGAGAGTCTTCCTCTGGGGCTGGGAGAGTGTGTCTTTATTCCACAGAGACTCCAAGCGCCCCAAGTACTGCATCGAGCTGAGTGCCCAGCCTGTGGGGCTTGTCCGGGTTCACAAGGTCCTGGTGGTGGGCAGCAACCAAGACAGCCTGCATGGCTTCACCCACAAGGTGTGGCCTCTGGGCAAGCACCAGCCCCAGCCCCTCCACCCGTGCCTCCTTAGTCCCCCTCAGCAGGCGAGCCCTTCCGGCCTTCCCTTCCCAGCAACTCCAGCCACCCCTTCTTTCCACTCTTAAGCCCTGAGCCCCCTGCAGACATTTAGCCGTCCCCTGCCCCCCACGCAGGGTAAGAGGCTGTGGACAGTGCAGATGCCCGCAGCCATCCTGACCATGAACCTCCTGGAGCAGCGCTCCCGGGGCCTGCAGGCCGTCATGGCCGGACTGGCCAACGGAGAGGTCCGCATCTACCGCGACAAGGCCCTGCTCAGCATCGTCCGCACGCCGGTGAGCTGCTGCCTCCTCCTTGCCCCGCTCCCGCCTGTGGGGCCCCTTCGCTGCCTCTCCTGACCCCACTCCACCTGCCACCCTTAACTTCTGATGCATTTTGAAAACATTCGTTGAGCATCCCATATGCACAACTCACTGTATTAGAAGGATAAATCAGTGACTGAATCCTTACTGTCGGGGAACTTACAGTCTGAAGTGATAGCCAGCTAGAGACACAGCCGATTCAAATACAAGGCAGACTAAAGCAGGGCAAAGCACTGAAAAAGCACAGAGGCAGCCCAGTGACTGGGGGCGGGGGAGGTGAAGGATAAATGGGGACGGAACTCAGGGGCCATTTCACAGGGCAAACCACAATTCAGCTGGGCCTCGAAGCAGTCTGCTTCGATAAATGGAGTGGATAAATGGAGATAGAATATTCCAGACTGGAAATAACATGAACAAAGGCTGAGAGGCATGAGTGTTCTTTAAAGGAGTCCAGGTAGTTTGATGAATCTGGACCAGACTTTTTCAAACAAAATCAATTTAATAGGCCAGCAACAGAACCAGAAAAAAGAAGTTCAGAATATATCACATGTGAAACTTTGTGTACCTGTATGTATAAAGTGTCATATGTCACAATGTAAAATTGGAAAGCAGCTGGTTTGGACCACAGGCTGCTGGGAGGGCAGGCGGTGTGGTGTGTGGGTTGGGGAAAGGGCAGGGAGAGAGCTGATAGAAAAGGCAGGTTGGCGTCAGATGTGGAAGGCCTTGAATGTCCTGACAAGGAGGGCAAAAGCCACTGGAGGTTTTTCAGCAGGGAATAGGTGTGGTCATATTTGTATTTTTGAAAGGCAGCAGAGGCAGCAGTGTGAAAGACACTGGGGAGGAAGACTAGGCTGGGAGACCTCTTAGAAAGCTGACCCTAAAGCCAGTGATGTTCAGTCTGGAACTGTGGCCGTGGCAGTGAGGAGGGGGCTGGGATTAGAGGCAGCGTGGCTCCAGGCCTCGCCTCACATCTCACCTCTTACATCATATCTGGGGTCTCCAAGCCTTATCCCCCTCCCCCCAGACTTGCTCTCCTCACTGAGTCATTTTCCCAGCTAAACTCTGACATCGCCACCGTAGGATGCAGTGACCAGCCTTTGCTTTGGCCGCTACGGGCGGGAAGATCACACCCTCATCATGACTACACGAGGTGAGACAAGTCAGGCCTGGCAGGGGTTTTAAAGTTGGGAGTCAGTGAGATAGGCCAGATCCTGGGAAAGAAGAGGAGGCGGATGTGGAACATTGGTGGGCCTAGGTTTGGAAAGCAGGGCTTGCAGACACGTCCTGTCTGGGCTGGGCCTTCACTGGGGACAGCTCACCAGCAGTCTGATGTCACTACCTGGGGGCCAGGCCCTGGCTGTGTCTCCAGTTCACCCCAGTATCCGCCACAATGCAGAACTGGAACATCACAGTGGTCAATAAATAACTACTAGGGAATTCCCTGGCGGTCCAGTGGTTAGGGCTCTGCACTTCCACTACAGGGGGCCCGGGTTCGATCCCTGGTCAGGGAAGTAAGATCCCGCAAGCAGAGTGGCGCAGCCAAAAATAAACAAGTAAATCAGCTGCTAAATGAATGTTTGAATTAATGGTAGGACACACTTCATTCCTTCCAGAAACTGAGAGTCTCAGCAGGAAGACTGAAATGGGTCGATATGAGACAGATTGTTTGGGAAGAAAGAATGGGAATGTAGGGTAGAAATGGGGAGGACAAATCTGCTTCTGCCTGTCCTCCTCCCTAGGTGGTGGCCTGATTATCAAGATCCTGAAGCGCACAGCAGTGTTTGTGGAGGGGGGAGGTGAAGCAGGTCCCCCACCAGCCCAGGCCATGAAACTCAACATGCCCCGAAAGACCCGGCTTTACGTGGATCAGACACTGCGAGAGCGGGAAGCCAGCACCGGTGAGATTCAGGCTGGCTCCTTCCTCTTCCTCCTCCCTTGCGCTAAAGCAGCAGGAACTGGGTGAATGCCGCCTGGGTGCCCTGAGCAGTGGGAGGAGACCTGGGTGAACCGGGTGGGTCTCATGCCTCTGGAAGCCCAGAGACAGCCTAGCAGGTACACCCTGCCAACAAAGAGCTACAGCTCAAGGGGGAAGGTGCTGTGGGTGAGGGCGAGAGCCCTTAGAATTCGAGGAGGGAGCAGCCACTTTTAGATGGAGGAATTCTCATGAGAGAAGTAGAATCTGATCGAGGTTCTTCCTTATCCTATTTGATTTTCCTCCTCTTTTTGTTCATTTATTCATACATTCACTTAATACCTATGATTATGCCAGGCCTTGTGCCAGGTGCCTAGAATTAGGCCAGTCCCTACCTAAAGAGCTCAGTAGACCTTGCTAACTTCATGTTGCATGACAGGTGTAGAATAAGTCTCTGCAGAGGGCTGTTGAGACACACAAGGGAGTGTGTTTGCCTGGGAGCCTGGGAAAGGCTTCAGAGAGAGATGATACTGGATTTGACCCCAAAAGCTGATTATAAGCCTACCAGCCAGAGAGGGAGAGGGGAGGGCGATTTAGGAAGAGGCTTGGGAAAAGGCACAGGGCCCTACGTGGATCTAAGCAGCATCTGTCATGTAGCTGCGGGTGCAGTGCAGGAAGGCTCAGTGGCCAGCGGGGAGGCTGGGAAAGCAGGTCAGCTGACTCCGAAAGGGTCTGGAATGCAAAGTTAAGATGTTTTGGTTTATTCCGTGTAGTGGAGAGATGGGAAAGATGTTAAGCAGAAAAATACAGTAACTCAACCCCCTCTGTCTTTGAAAGGAATCTGGCTTACAGTTTAAAGGATAAATTACAGGATAAAGAAAATAGCTAGCAGGCTGTTGTAGCCTAGAGGACCCAAGAGAAGCAACTGATATATTAGAGAAATAATTAAGAAGTTCTCTAAGGTATAATGAAAATAGCAAGAATCAATAGCTTTTGTATATACCAACAGTATCCAATTAGAAAAGAGAAAGTTTCCATTCACAATAGCAAAGAAATCCTTAGACGTAAACTTAACAAGAAAACATACAAAGTCTAATAAAGAAAATTATAAAACTGCTTTAAAGAACAGGAAAGACCACCTGAATATTTAAATGATGAGACTTACCAAGTCTCAGGGTAGTAAGACCTAAAGTTGTAAAGCTGTTGATTAGTTAACAGCTTCTGAAATTAATCTAGAAACATAGCAAAGTTACAGTTAAAATCCCTATGGGTTTTATTTTGAGGACTTGACCAGTTGATTCTAAGAGTAAATCTAAGAAGTTTGGGGAAAATAAGAATGAGGAGACTCAGCCTATCAGATAGCGGAATGAACTATGAATTTGTAGGAATTAGCAGCTGTGGCATCAGTATGGGAATTGATACAGCTCAGTGGCACGTTTAGGAAGTCCAGAAACACACCCTTGTACGCGTGGAAAGTCAGTATATGATAGATGTGTCATTTCAAATTAGTGGGGGAAGGAGAGACTGTCCAAGAAACATAATTAGGACAACTTGTTTCTAGAAAAAAAGTTAGAACTCTACCTCATACCAAACACAAAAGTTAATTCTGGGTAAATTAAAAATAAACTGTGAAAGTATTAGAGGAAAAAGGAAAGATGAAAGGATGGGGTAACATAAAGATGAAAGCTTCTGAATGGCAGAAGGCTCCTCGCAGGCACAAGGAGCAAGGACAGACTGGCTGACCAAGGTGCTCAGTCTGGAAAGTAGGGACAGTGGGATGGAGGGGAGGGAGCGGGCTCTGGAGAGGCCCTGAGGAAGGGTCATCCGACCTTGGCCAATGATTAGCTGTGAGGGGTGAACCTGGGTGACTTGATGGATGGGGATGCAGTGACGGAGTTAGGGAAATGAGGTTGGTTTCCGCAGCGTTGAGCTCCAGGGGTTGATGGGACGTCCAGGTGGAGGTGCCCATCAGGCAGTTAGAAGCAGCAGGCAGGCCAGGCGCTGAGCTGCCCAAGATGAGTGCACAGTACCAGGTGCAGACGCGGGCCGGACCCTGATGCACCCCTGCCCTCAGGAGCTCGTGGTTGTTCCTCTTTGGGGTGGTCACAGCTGGGGCAGGACATGGATGGGGCAGCGAGGAAGACAGAGGATGAGAAGAAGACCAAGGACAAAACTCGAGGGAACCCCAGCCCTTACTAGAAGGAGCCAGCAAAGGAGGCTGCGGTTGTGTGGGCAGCCAGGTGGTGCGAGAACCAGGAAGCAGGAGCAGGGAGTGGTCCGCAGCGTCCAGTGTCACCAGAGGCTGGCTGTGGGACCTCAGTCCTCCCGTTGCCCGCGTTCCCAGCCTCTGCGCACTGTGCCTTCCTCTCGCGCTCTCCCCACGGCCGCCTGAGCAGCACCCTCTCCCCCGGCCCTGCCCCCTCCTCCCGCCTCGCGTCCAGCACCAGCCCTCTGTGTGCCCCCTCAGCCATGCACCGGGCCTTCCAGGCAGACCTCTACCTGCTGCGCCTCCGGGCCGCCCGCGCCTACGCGCAGGCCCTCGAGTCCAGCCTGAGCCCCGTGTCTGCGACGGCGCGGGAGCCGCTCAAGCTGCACGCTGTGGTGAGCACCCACGTGGCGGGGGCATCAGCCACCTCGGGGCCAGGAGGGCAGAGGTCAGGGCTGTGCGGGCACCCCTCGGCCCAGGAGCGGATCCCAAGGCAACTAGGCCCCGTGCCCCTTCTCACCTTCCCACAGGCCCAGGGCCCAAGTCTCACGTCCCCTGTGAGAGCGCTCTCACCTCTTTCCTGTGCCGCCTCTTCCCCTTGGCTGGCCGCAGAGTGGGGCACGCTCTCCAGCCCCCTTATTCCATGCGGTGCCTCAGACGAGCCCCCAGACTTGGGGCAGGGCACACAGGTAGTCACCTTGGGCTGTTTCTTCCCAGGAGCCTTGAGGGACTCTTACAGCTGTGGTACAGGGAAGAAACCTGTTCATTTCGGTAACTGCCGGCAGCCCAAGGAGTTGGGACTGCTCAGTACTGGGAAGGGGCCATCCTGAGACTTACACTGGCACAAGGAGGATGAGGGCCCCTTGTACTCAGACACAAGTGACCTCAAGGTCGTCAGGGCTCCAGCTGGCTCTGAATGGGTCCCTGAGGTGTGCTGTCTGATCCAATTGGGCTTCTGATATCTCTTTCCTTAAAGAAAGTGGATAGATACAGCGAGGAAGCAGCTGCAGAGCAGTCGAGGATAAGAGGGAGGAAAGTGAAATCCTTGCAGCCACCAGAGGACGAGAGGAGGAGGTTGGGCCAGGCCCTGCGAAGAGCGGGGTGGGGCAGGGCACGGACACGGACACAGGTGGGAGCCAGGGCCGGCTTCCCCAGGCCAACTGTGCCTCCGACCAACTTGCTGAGTGGCCTTGGTCGAGCCCCTTCTCCGCTCTGGGATTTTGCTCATCCCTTGCACACGGAGCCAAGCTTCTGAGCTCCGTGCCTTTTGAGGGGCGGATGGACAGTGCATTAGAGTGGTTCGAGGAAGGTGACTTGAGGGCGCTGAGGGGGAGCGGGCGGGCAGGGCCGGGGTAGGCCGTATTCGGCCCCCAAGGCCACTAGGTCCTACGGGCTTTCTCCCCACCCCACCCTCTGCACAGGTTCAGGGCCTGGGCCCCACCTTTAAGCTCACCCTTCACCTGCAGAACACCTCAACAGCCCGACCCATCCTGGGGCTGCTGGTCTGCTTCCTGTACAACGAGGGGCTCTATGCTCTGCCCCGGGCCTTCTTCAAGGTACTGGACCCACCTTACTGAGACCTGGAGTGAGAAAGCGTGGGCGGGGCCGGATTAGATGTCCGCAGGTCAGAGGTGAGGGAGCTGGCAAGTGGCTACAGCCACAGACCAGACTAGGGTGCAGCAGGGGCCCTGGGGAGAGCCCCCGAGACCTGCCTCAGCTGCTTTTCTCCCAGCCTGTGAGAGGTCTCAGGGAGGCACACCGAAGGTTCTGGGAGAACAGTGAGAGTCCAGGCCTCACCGGTGCTGCTCTCAGAAGCCTGTTGGTGCTCTGGGGTCCCAGAGCCCGCCCTGTTTTCTAGCCACTCCTGCAGCAGGAATGGGAGCCCCACGGAGACTCTTCCAGAGTGAAGAGCCTTGTTTCCCCCCAGGTCCAGGTTTGACCCTAAGTTGGAAGGACCAGAAACTGAGAAAGACTTTGGGATGTGAAAGAAATAGCCCTGGACTTGGTTGGAGGTTTAAGTTTAGGGACTTCTCTGGTGGCCCAGTGGGTAAGACTCCACGTTTCCCCTACAGGGGGCACGGGTTTGATCCCTGGTCGGGGAACTAAGATCCCGCCTGCTGTGCGGTGTGGCCGAAAGAAAAAAAAAAAAAAAGGTTTAGCTTTAATTAGGGACATGCATGCAGCCCTGCGGCATTCTCTCCCCCCACTGAGCCCACATCCTCCTCAAACTGGCTTGTCATCCCTGCCCACCCTGCCAGGGCACACTGAAGTTCAGCTGGGACAACAGGTGTGAGAGTGCTTTGGAATCTACCAAACACTGTCTAGGCGTGAGGGCTGACTTCTTTACCTCTTTGTCCCCAAACTTAGGTCCCCTTGCTGGTGCCAGGGCTCAACTACCCCCTGGAGACCTTTGTGGAGAGTCTTAGTGACAAGGGCATCTCAGACATTATCAAGGTGGGTTGCCGGTTGGTACTAGTTGGGGAGGTCAGTGTGAGTGAGTGCGGACAAGGCCCCCGGGTGGCTGCCAGGATGGGGTGGGTGTCTGCCCAGTAGAGGCCTCCCAGCCTCCCCCTCCCCTTTGACAGAGCCCTGCACTAGGGCCAGTGCAGACCAGGCGTGCTTGGCCTTTGCAGGAGCAGGGGTAAAGGGGGAATGCCCCCTACTACCTGGGGCACCTTCTCCATAGGTGCTGGTGCTCCGAGAAGGCCAGAGCGCACCCCTGCTCAGCGCCCATATCAACATGCCTGTGAGTGAGGGGCTGGCAGCTGCCTGACGCCTGAGCCGGTGTTAAAGCCCCTGTGGAATCAGGACCAGGGAGTTCCAGCCCCTTCCACTGAGCCGGGCAGAGTCCACGGCCCCAGGCCCACTCCAGTGCAGCAGTGTGCTGGGCAACAGCCTCCCTCTCCTCTCCTAGTGCCCCTTTCTCACCACCCTGACCACTGGGTGACCTGTAGCAGCAGGTCAGTGAGTCCCCAGGAGGTTGGGCTCCATCCTCCTCAGGGAAACCCAGGCATTGGCCCTTTGGGCTCTCTCTTCTCCCCACTTTTCCCCAGAAGCCACTCCCAGGTCTGAAGGCAGAGTTCTGAAGTGCTCAAGGTGAGATGAGGGCATAGGCCCAGCCTCCTTGTCTGCCGCTTCCCTTAGGCATGTCACTCTGCTGCTGCTGCAGAATTGGCTGGGGCCTTGCCTGAGACAATCAGAGGCTCTTCTTGGGTGAGACTGAGCCCCCTGTTGCTCCCTGGGGTTCCAGAGGCTTGGCTCCTCCCAGCTCAGCTTGCAGACAAAACACATCCTCTGATCTCCCCTCGTGAGCTCAGCAGGGGGCCCCGGGAATAGCTGCCTTCCCACCGGAAGTCTTGGGCTCAGCCAAGGTCTCAGGCCTGTGATGCTCCATGAAGATCACCAAGGGAGAAGCTGCTGCGGGGGGCAGAGAGCGCCGTGCAGGAGCTAGTGGCCCCAGCCCCCACCAGGCTTCTGAAGACCACACAGCTGCTGCTCCTGACTTGGATGCTCGTGCCCAGAAAGCATCCCAGGAGAGGAAGGCTCAGAGAGACAGAGCAGAGGTGGGGCCGCGGCACACAGGAGGGGCGTCTCTGGGGTCCTGGGGAGGGGCTTTGGGAGGCAGAAGCCTAGAACTGCCAGTCAAGATGCTCTTCTGTGCCCCGGAGCCCAGATCGGTCAGGTGAGTGGCAGGTTCACTGGACAGTGGCCACAGTGTGAGATTCACTGGAAAGGCATGGACCATAGGTGTTGAGTCAGGTTGAAGACTGAATGAAGGTACATGTTTAGACCTTAAGCGTCAGAGACCCACAGTCTGGGCCCTTGGTGCTTCCTGGAGCCCCCTGGCTAGTCTGCCTGGCCCGCCTCACAGCCTTCTTTTGAGTTAGCGCCACCAGGGCCGCCCTGAGCCATTTGTGAGCCAGGAACCCTACTGCCTGAGGAAGGACCTATATCTTCTGTCTGACCAGGTACAGGCTAGCATGTGGCAGACAGCTCAGGCTTGTGGGAAGTACCCAAATCCCTGTGTGTTTCAGTTTCCCCAAGCGTAAAATGAGGCAGTTTGACCAGATTCAGCTCTAACATCCTAGAGTTGGCAGCCCCTCTAGAGGAAACAAGGAGTCAACTCCAGAAAGTAGGTGCAGGAGTAAGTGCAGAGCTTTTGCTCTTGAGACCAAGGGCCCCAAGCTGATTGATTCTGCCGGGCAACAGCCTCTGTGCCGGAGACAGTGAGGGACAGCCCACAGTCACCCCCTGTCCTCCCCAGGGAATGCATTCTGGGGCCAGGTTAAGAGAAGCAAGGGGACTGGACCAGAGAAAGAGCCCCATCCCCCTCCTCTCTGCAGAGTCCAGCCACTCGCAAACAAACCAATTGGATCAGGGTGGTCTAGACATTCTAGATCGAGCTGACTGAGGCACAGTTGGAATAAGCAGGACGTTTCGTCTGGAAATGGAAAGACAGGTAGAGCGAGTGTCGCTGTCAGAGAGATTTCAGCTTAACCTGAAGAGTCTTCTGAGAGAGCTTATCAGAGACAGAAGGGCCTGCCCTAGCAGGTATTGGGCCCCTTGTCACTGGAGCTGTGTCACTGGGGCTGGGCCAGATGACCTCACAATCCCTTTCACCCCAGTGAAGTGATGAACTGTGTGAACTCGGAACAAAGAAGTCTGATCTGGGTTCAACTCATAGTTATTCATGATGATGAAAGCGGAGAAACTATTCCTAAGCCCAACCTAACGTGAATTTATATGATATAATACAATGTACCTATTATTAAAAAATATGTGAATTGTACTGGTCTGGACAGTGTAAATAAAGCAATACAAAGCAAGAAACTGTGCATGATACCCCATGCCCTCACCAGTTAGAGCTCCAAGAAACTGTACATTAAGGATGAGGAGAGTGGTGCTGCCTTTTTTTTTTTTTAAGTATCTAAAAACATGTACCTACTTGGTACTATGGAATTAGGCAGTTTATAACAAGAAAACAGCCTCTCAGGAATTTCCTGGTGGTCTAGCAGTTAGGACTCGCGCTTTCACTGCAGCGGCCCGTGTTCAATCCCTGGTCCGGGAACTAAGATCCTGCAAGCCTCTCCCCATTCCCCAGTACTGCCCCCATGCTACAGTTCTCTTAGCTATTCTTTAAATATGTTTATGCTTAGACATTATTTCTTGGCTCCCTATCGTAATAGATGAGGCTTATAGCTCTCTTGTGGGAGCACCCTGCCCTCTCCTTTTCTCCCCAGTTTTTAGGTAAATTCATACTGTTTGGATTACTGTGTGAAAGTTATCTACTTATTACAGAGCCAAGAATTGGGCTATAATTAAATTACCTTTTTTGTGTACTTATTTTTCATGGAGTTAATAATTGCCCTGTTTTTTTCATTTGCTTAGTTTTCCATATTATACCGATTGCTAATTCTTCCTCCTCCCAGTCCGACGGTTCCTCTTTTTTCTGTACACTTCTGTTCATCCTCCGCCTAAGTGAATGCTGTTGGCTGTCTAGAACTGCAGCGAGCACTTCTCCTGGGAGTTCTGTTTGCCATGTTCTGGGCTAGATTCCCTAATTCCTGGACCCCCATGTCTTTTTTCATAATTCTTCCATTTTTGGTCAGGGAACTAAGATCCCACATGCTTCATGGCATGGCCAAATAATAATTTGAAAAAAACACTTGGGCTTCCCTGGTGGCATAATGGTTAGGAATCTGCCTGCCGATGCAGGGGACACGGGTTCAAGCGCTGATCCGGGAAGATCCCACATGCTGCAGAGCAACTAAGCCCATGTGTCACAACTACTGAGCCTGCACTCTAGAACCCGCGAGCCACAACTACCAAAGCCCGCACACCTAGAGCCCGTGCTCCGCTACAAGAGAAGCCACTGCAATGAGAAGCCCGCACGCTGCAATGAAGAGTAGCCCCCACTCGCCGCAGCTAGAGAAATAGAGAAAGCCCGTGGGCAGCAACAAAGACCCAATGCAGCCATAAATAAATAAATGAATAAATAAATAAGCAAACAAATAAATAATTTTAAAAGAACTTAAAATGTAAGCAAGAGTATATAAAATGAGCAGGCAAACTTGAAAAAGAACCAAACAGAACCTCTAGAAATGAAAAATAAAACATTTGACACATAAAACTCGATGAGTTGGTACAACCACTAAAAACAAACAAAAACCAAAAAAACTTCAATAGATTGGTTTAGCAGTTGATGAAAGACTTAATTGGAAGATAGATTTGTGGAAATTATTCAGAATGCCAGAAACAGAGAAAATAGGAGCTATTAAGAGACAAGGCGGGGGACTTCCCTGGTGGTCCAGTGGCTAAGACTCTGTGCTAGAACTGATGAAAGACATCGATTCATAGAATCAAGAAACCTAAGGAATCCCATTTAGATAAATACAAAGAAAACCACACTTGGACACATCACAGTAAAATGTAGAATACCAAAGACAAAAAAATCTTAAAAGTAGTTGGAGACAGAAAGTATCTTCAAAGGAACAGTAACAACAAAAAAATGAAATAGATGACAGCTGACTTACAGCAACAAGAGACACCAGAAGACAGAATAAAATTTTCAGTATATTGACAGGAAATAACTATTAGCCTAGAATTCTACACCCAGCAAAAAAATAACTTAAAAGGGTAAAACACTAGCCAAGATAGGACAACAGCACAAAATAAAGGAGTAGAAATATATCCAAGAACGTTAATTACAATAGATAAAAATGACTAAATACTGGGACTTCCCTGGCTGGCAGTTCAATGGTTAAGACTGTGCTTCCACTGCAAGGGGCACAGGTTTGATCCCTGGTCAGGGAACTAAGATCCCACATGCTGTGTGGCGTGGCCAAAAAGAATGGACTGTACTTCAGTTATTAGAAGACAAAGATTTAAACAATCCGTCTACAGGCCATTCTTAAGAGGCAGAGAATGAAAGTAAAAGAATCAAAACTCAACATACTTGGAACAGAAGGGAACTTTCTCAGCCTAATAAAATCATCTATTAAATAAAAAAACACAGCAAACATATTTTATGGTGAAATATTGAAATCATTCCCTCTATTGTGAGAAACAAGTCAAGGGTAGCCACGCTTTCTTCCATCCAGACAGAGGCAAGAAAAATAAGAGATAGTTCCCCGGTGGTCTAGTGGTTAGGATTCTGGGCTTTCACTGCCACGGCCTGGGTTCAATCCCTAGTCGGGGAACTGAGATCCTGTAAGCCGCGTGGCACAGTCAAAAAAAAAAAATAAAAATAAGAGATATAAAAATTAAAAAGGAAGAACAAAACTATTTTTTCATAGATATGATTATAAATACAGAAAACCCAGAAGAATTTTCAAGGAAATAAATAAGTTTTAGATTTGCTGGACATAAAATTATTTTCATAAACTATGAATGATAGCATCACGATACCAAATACATAAGAATAAATCTAACCCATAAAGGCATGATCTTTACGAGAAAACATACATAACTTTATTGAAAACATTACATGGAGAGATACACCATGTTCACGAACTGGAAAATTCAATTTCATGTGGATGTTGATTTTCCCCAAACTGATCTATAGATTCAGTTGGGTTCCAGTCACAATTTCAAGGGGGGTGGGGGGTTTATTGGTGGAACTTGACAAGCTGATTCTAAAATTTATATGGAAGAGCAAGGGCCAAGTAGATCTTAGGAGATCATACACAGGGGTAGATAAAATGATCGGTGGGACAAGAGAGAAAAATAAATTGTGGTATATTCAATGGATCACTATACAGCAAGGAAAAGGAGTGCTCTACAGCCACACACGTTAATTTGGATAAATCTTAGAAATATTGAAGGAAAAAGCGAATCACAGAAGAATAAACATGGCGTGGCTCTGTTTATATAAAATTCAAAAACATGCAAAACCAGTACAAACATAGCTAATAAAATCACAGGGCAAAGCAAGGGGATGATGAAGACAGCACAGTGTTTCCTCTACCAGGGAGGGGCACAGCAGGGACCTCAAAGGAAATAGTATCCATTTCTTAAATGGGGGTGGGGAGGGTGTTGTTTCTATTTTATAAACATTTCCCTATCTTTTCACTATAAAAAAAAAACAACAAGAAAAGATATTCTGGAGGGTGAGGGGTAAAGCAGTAGAGGAAACAGAAGTCTTCCAATGCTTATGTACGGCACAAAGTGATAGGTACACCAAGTTCCTAACAGAGTTAAAAAATAGTAATAGAGCATGCTGTTTAGAAAAACAAAGAAGTCTTAGCAGCTCAAACCTTTGTGGGCATGGGCGGGGCCTGTCAGAAGGGTGGGCTTCTCTGCGGGTTCTTGGAAGGCAAGCCTGCCATGTCACTGAAGGACTACCCCCCTCCCCCAGCAGCACTTGTAGGTTTTCACTTAACTCCATTTTTGGTCCAGTCCCTCACCCCCACCCTCCCCAGGGCCCCCCGAGATGCAAAGCTTCTTCGAAAAGCCCCCGCCTCCACCCCAGGGGGGTAGCGAGGGGTCAGGTGGGTCCTGGGGGGCGGGGCAACCTAGCTGCTTCTCATAGAGACCTTGAATCAGTCCCGGCCCTACTGTCAGCCCCAAACCTTGCCTTCCACAGTGAACCTCTCCAGGGTTCCTGGGGGCAGTCGGGCTGCCTCTTGGCCCCTCCAAGAAGGGAACGCTTAATTTCAACTTCTAATTCTCTAAGAGAGTAAATGAGCCTCTATCCACTTTCCATCTTTCAGAATGTTGTCAGGCTCTTTGGTCTAGTGCTGTCTCCCTCCTATTTTCTTTGTCTTTGTAAATTTACATCATTTTTAATTTCTTTACTATCATTTTAGATTTTAAGAGGAAACAAACTCACATGTTTAAACCTGCCACATTTAACTGGAAATGTCTATTTACTATATTTAAATAGAAGTGTTTAACAAGTAGCTCCTGAAGCGTCCAGAGAGGAGGAGCTTAGCAGTCTCAGCACCACCCAGCCAGCACAGATGCTTGAACAGCCCCACCTGATCTCTCTGCCTTGATTTTTTCGGCTGTTCAAGGGTGAAGGAGAAAGCACAAAGGTCTGGGTTCAAATCCGCACTCCTCCATTTACTACCACGTGATCTTATCACATCAACTCTCAGAGCTTTATCACCCACATAATTGCTGCCCAGTGCACCAGGTTAGCTGGAGAGAAGTTCACTGAAATTGTTGCTGTGAAATGTTCCTAACTATAAAGCACTGAACCTGGGGAAGAATTCTGGATTCTCATACCCTGGAACACTACATTCTGCCGTAAACTGCTGGCCACCCCCCCGCCCCAAGGCCGCAGGAGGCAGAGCCCTGGCTGCTCACACCCTCAGGCATTCTGTGGTTCCCAGGCCTGCCAATCAGAGGAACCAAAAACAGCAACCCTGGAAACAGTGAAGGTCCAGAAACCCACAGAGACGGAGGGAGTCCAAGAACCAAGTGGGCACTTTATTAACCTGGCAAAGGGGCAGCTGGGCAGGCCGAGCAGCCCCCTGCCAGACCCTTCGCTGTACTCAGGGGCCACTGATAGAGGCAGAGCCGCAGGGCCCAAGCCCTGGACACTAGGAGTCCAAGCTGGGCAAGGGCAAGGCTAAGGGCGGGGCTGGAGTTGCCGAAAGCAGGCATCAAGTACCAGCGTACCAGCCTGCCGCCCCTTCTGAGGCTGGGGGTGGGCCTGAAATGAGTTATCTGAGTCCCCTCTCCTGTTCCCCACTCCTTGTACAGCTCAGGCTCTTCCTGGAGTCAGGAAGCCATGAGTCCCACATCAGCTGTGGTCTGGAACGTGATGCCGTCCCCCGGCAACGGGGAGGCCAGGAAGGGCCAGAGCCAGACAAGGACCCAGCGGGGCCCCAGGGCCGCCTGCAGGTTGTGGGAGAGGCCCAGGTCGTAAGAGCGCTGGCCCCGAGCCCACTCCCACGTGGTCTGGCCCCTCAGCAGCAACATCCCATGGAAGAGCAGTCCAGCCCCGCACAACAGTGCACCCGCCACACACGTGTCGGTCACGAAGGCCAGCGCGAACTGCGCCAGAGACACTCTGCCTGCAAGGAGAGAGCAGAGAGGGTCAAGGAGAAGCAGCAGGCCCCAGCCGTCCCAGAGCCCAGCTCCTGCCCTCCTCCCGTCCCCTACTCCACCATGAAGCAGGGCGCATTCCTCCACTCAGGAAACACTGAGTTGTTGCTCCCTGGCCAACCCATGCCGGCTGATGGGAACACACTAGTGAAACGGGCAGACACAGCCCCCTGCCCTAGATGCGACTTTCACTCATGCATCACAAACTTGTGAGCACCTCCTATGAATACCAGGATGAATGGCAGGTAGCATGTCCGACCTCAGGGAGCTCACAGACATTCAAGAGATCATGTCTCAGTTACTTAATTACAGCTGTGATGTGTGTGACAATGCAAAAGTACAGCATCTTGCATCATCTTGACCCACAGAAGGTAGTAAATATCAGGTGAACTAATGAACTACAAGATGCCATGAAATGTGCTGTCAAGCGAGAGAAGGCAGACACAAAAGGTTATGTATCGTATGGTGCCGTTTATATGAAATGTCCCAAACAGACAAATCCATAGAGACAGAAGATTAGTGGTTGCCAGGGGCTGGGGGCACTGGGGGAAATAGGGAGTGACTGCTTAACGGGTACTGGGGGCGATGAAAAGGGTCTGGAACTAGATGGTGGTGATGGCTGCACAACACTGCCAATATACTAAACGCAGCTGAACTGTGCACTTGAAAATGGTTAAAATTATGAGTTTCATATTATGTGAATGTTTTTCCAATAAAAAAAGAGAGCCTACTGGTGGGGAGATGACATGGAAACTTATCAAGAGGCTCAGGGAAATAAACTTCATCTATTTTGACGGGGATATTTTGGGTGATGCCTGAAGGTTAAGGAGGTATTTGCTAAGTGAAGAGGGGAGAACACATTCTGTGTGAAGGTCCTGAGGCAGGATGGAGAGGTGCCTGCGAGACAAGTGAGTGGACAGTTCTGGAAGCTCAGGAGAGAAGCCCAGGCTGGATACGCAGATTTGTGAGCGGTTGGTACCCGGGCGGTTCCGAGACCCGACAGAGTGTGTAGGGAGATGAGAATGGCGTCTCGACCTCAGCCCGGAAACCAGGTCCTTAGGGATCAGATATAGGGAAACCAGGAAGGAAGGAGGAAACCCCAAAGTACAAGCCGTCGGGGACGTCAAGCGTAGAGCCCTTTAAGGAGGCTGAAGGCCAGCAGTTTTATGAGGCTGAAAGGTCTCATAAGCAAGAAAAGAACACAGAAGGGTCCTCCGGGTTTTGTGGAGACAGAGGCCTGGGGACTGTGGCAGTCTCGGAGGACGGGTGGGGGCAGAAGCCAGTTTGGAGCAGGTGGAGGAATGGGTGGGAGGCAAGGAAAAGCAGCCTATAGCCCAGGCAAGTCCTTTGACTTGGCTGCTGATGGAAGAGCCCGAAGGCATGAGCTGGAAGAGGAGGACGTGGGGTGAAGAGAGGCTTTGTACCAGCTGGGAAAACCCAAAGGAAGCCAGTGGAGGGAGCCTGGAGTGGCAGGAGGAGAAGCGACCCACGGTGTGAGGGCTCCCAGCAGGGAGGAGGGGTCGGGCACCAGGAGAAGGCGGGGCAGTGAGCTTCTGCCTCCAGGACGGGACAGCCAATTCTGGACGTGCCATCTGATGACTAATTTCCTCTGTGATGTATTTTCAGGAGAGGTTGGGGCTTGGAGGACAGGAAAGTGGGAAGATTTGAGCTGCAGCCATTAGGGGAGGAAGCTTATGAGAAACCAGGGCAGCCAGGCACCGCTGAGGGCCTGTTGAGGTCAGCAGCCATGAACGTGACATGACACCGACTGCCACATAGTACCAGGCATCTCTGGCAGCTCTCCGCAGCCAAGGGCAGACACAGAGAAGCCAGGAAGGCACAGCGGAAGGAAGACGGAGCAAAAAGTCTTGAGATGAGATGCTGCGGAAGGCTGGTGGAAATGAGGGCCCTACGCTGGACCTGGGGTGGTGAAGGGGGAAGGTGCTGATGGACAGAAAGGTGAGGGCCAGGAGCTCCGGAGGGGGGTCGCGGAGCACAGAATGAGAGATAGATAGGAGAGGCGGTGGGGGCAGAGAGAGGGGTGACATGGGGTGCTCTGGGAGGTGACACGACTGGGGTGGGGATGTGGGAGTAGGGGAAGGGAGGAGGGGAGGAGAAGGTCAAGAAGCTGAGCGACTGGGGCCATTCACCCACGCTTTCAGATACCTATGCCTTCAGCAAGGCCCAGGGCTGAGAGGGAGACGAGGGGCCGGAGCCCAAGTCTTCGGTGACTGCGGGGAGCAAGTGGGAGATTGTGGATGACCGGGGGTTGGGAGCGTGCAGACAGGAGCAGCTGGAGGGCTTGAGTCTCAGTGGAGGCAGGGGGGTCATGAGGAGGGCAGAGGGCTGCTCAGGAAGCCAGTGTGGGCACAGGAAAACCCTGACAGCCCCACTGGGCCTCCCAAGATGCCCCCTGGGCTGCAGGGAGGGGGTCCTGGGGACAGAGCCGGGCTTGGATAGGATGAGACAGAGCCACTATTCAGAGTTGTCAGGGAGTTTAGTAATTGCAGGACAAGGTTACAGAGAGGACCGTGGACAGGTCAGGAGGAAGGAGTCAGGGAAAAGCAAGCCCGAAGTGTTTTGGGGGGCAGAGAACAAAGTATAAAAAACCAGTGGGGGGCTTCCCTGGTGGCGCAGTGGTTGAGAATCTGCCTGCCAATGCAGGGGACATGGGTTCGAGCCCTGGTCTGGGAGGATCCCACATGCCGTGGAGCAACTAGGCCCATGAGCCACAACTACTGAGCCTGCGCGTCTGGAGCCTGTGCTCCGCAACAAGAGAGGCCGCGATAGTGAAAGGCCCGCGCACCATGATGAAGAGTGGCCCTCGCTCGCCGCAACTAGAGAAAGCCCTCGCACAGAAACAAAGACCCAACACAGCAAAAATAAAATAAATAAATTAATAAACTCCTACCCCCAACATCTTCAAAAATATAATAATAATTATTATTACGTTTAAAAAAAAACAACAGTGGGGTTTCTACCTTGGGTGGTGTCAGAAGAAAGTGTCAACCAGAACACAGCCTCTCAATCAGTCTCCTGATTCAAAACATCCCCTCCCCACTTCCCAAGACTGGCCCTTCCCCTGCCTGTAACTTTCACTGGCTCCCCACTGCCCAGTCAAGTAAGGACCAACTCCTCACACTCCATTCAAGGCCCTCCACCATCCAGTCCTCACTTACTGCCCTAGCCTTAATTCTCACAATTCCCACCAAATGCCTTCACTACTCCGTGCCCAACCTCCAAGCCTTTGTTCACACTGCTCCCCTAGCTCCGAATGCCCCTCACTTAGAATGCTCTCTCACCGTCCCATCCCCCTCTAGGTGAAATCCCACTAGTCTTTCCTCCCCTGAGTCTCTCAGCCAGAACTCTGTACCTATGCTGAGGCCCTGTATTTTACCAGAGGGCACACCCAAGTGAATACCAGGCTCCCTTCACCTCCCGTAATTGACGTGGGGACTAGGTCCCCAGGGCGCTGCCTGGAGAACCAGGCGGAAATCCCATCGCCTACCAGAATGGGCCTCTGCCTCTCTGTGGAGGCCTCCCCGGCCCCCCACCTGTGAGCAGCATGAGCCAGGGCAGCAGGAGGAGGGCGGCGGTGTGGAGGGGTGTGTGGGCTCGCAGCAGGGCCGACAGGGCAGGGCCCAGCAGCACAGAGACGTGCAGCAGGACGCCTGCGGCGTGAAGCAGCAGACACAGGAAGGGCCGGTAGTTGTGGAAGCCCACGCAGCGGCCCAGCAGGCGGCAGTGGTGGTCCCGGCGAAGGATGCAGATGCGGCAGGCAGAGCAATGCCCGCTGCGCGGTGGCACCTGGCTTTGGCACTGGTAGCAGTAACTGCAGGGAAGGAACCACAGGGTCAGTTCCCCCAGCAGCTCTGAGTGCCCCATTTCATGCCCGGTCAGCCCCTGAGCCCATCCTGGGGAAGCAGGCACAGCCCCTGCCCTCTCTAAGCTTCAGGTTCTTCACAGGTAAATGCAGGCTAAACACCACCTCCCAGGCCCTTCCATTCCTGGCACAGCAGGTCTGAGGGCTCTTCCAGCTCTGAGAGCCCCAGTACTGAGGCCTTTCTCGGGTCTCTAACATCTGGAAGCAAACTTCTCCTGTCCTCCACTGTTACCACCTCCGTCCAAGTCACCATGAGCTCCCCCCTGGATTATTGCAACAGCCTCTTGCCTGGCTTCCCTGACTCCACCTTTGTCCCAACTGGTGTAGTCTCACCCCAGCAGCCAGACTGATCCTTTTAAAATCTAAGTCAGGGGAACTCCCTGGAGGTCCAGTGCTTAGGACTCCGCGCTTTCACTGCCGAGGGCCCGGGTTCGATCCCTGGCACGGCCAAGAAAAAAATAAATCAAGTAAATAAAATCTAAGTCATGTCCCTCCTCTGCTCAAAACCCTCCAATGGCTCTCCGTTTCACTTGTAGTAAAAAGCAAAGTCTTCGAGGTCTTAACAAGGTCTTTATGTCTCTGACTTCTCCCCCCTCACTCCACTTTGGCCACACTTACTGTTCCTGGAACATGCTGGGCAAACAAATGCCTCAGAGTCTTTGCATCATCTGTTCCCTCTGCCTGGAACGTTCTTCCCCCAGATGACTGTGGCTAACTCTCCCCCCTCCAAGTCTTTGCTCAAATGCCACCTTCTCAATGAGGCCTACCTTGACCACCCTATTTCAAACTGCAATTTGAGTCTCCTTTATCCTGCTCTTTCTGTTTCCTTACCACCAACACCTTCTAACATTCTACATTATTTTCTGATTTATTACGCCTGAAGTTTATCATCTGCCCCCTCCCTGAAATCAGGAATATGTTTTATTGTACCTCCAGTGCCTGGAATAGTACCTTGCACGTAGTAGGTACTCAAATATTTGTAAGTGGATGAATGATACTCCTTCTGCCGTCTGGTTCAAGCGGATCTTACTGTAAACTGGTTCTAACATCTTCAGGTCCTGAGGCCCTCCCCCTGCCCAAAGCTCCCGCTTTTCCCCCCGCCAGATCCCGTGCCCCACTCACGCCCAGCCCTGGCCCAGACCACGGCCGGCCAGCATCACACCCCGGATGCTGGGGTCCGAGCGCAGGAAGAGCCCCACGTTGCCCAGTAGATTGAGCAGCTGAAAGGTTGCCAGCGCAAGCTGCAAGGTCCGGGCCAAGGGTCCCAGTGGGGGCGGCCCGGGACCCAGTACCAGCACGTAGGCCAGCTCCAGGCCCACGGCCGCGGCCCACAGCGCGGTGAGCACAAGAGGAAGCCGCGCGGACGCCGCCTCCGCGCTCCCCACAGCCCTGGGCTGCCCCATGGCCTGGACCCACTAGCGGTCGGATCCCGGGTACCCCTCCGCTTCCGTATTGGGGCGGGGAGAGTGGCAAACGGATGTCTGCTACGACCAATAGGAGCTCTGAAGGGGGTGAGCGAGCGTTGAGGTTCACGGGGAGGGCCCGCAGATACGGAGATGTGATTGAACGGCCGAACGAGCCAAAGAGATGCTTGGAATCTCGTTGGCGCTAGAGCCGGTAGGGCAGCGCGGTTACAGCCCACCCGCGCAGGCCCCGCCCCTCCCGCAGACGCTCCTCGCGCTGGTCCCGCTGGCCCGCACTCCGGGAGGATTGAGTTGCAGTTTGGGTGCTGTTGGTGTTTCGCGGCTCAGCACATTCCCCCTCTCCCTCTAGTCGCCCCGATATTAATAGCCCTGTTTCGGCCCATCCAGCTGGCTTGGAGCCCCTCCCCATGCTCTAGTGTCTCCCTTCATCACCCCAGAAAACATTCAAAACAGCTCGGCGCCTCGGTGTTTCTGACTGTGAAATGGGAATAGTGCTCCCTGTTTCCCACCAGCGCGACGCAGGAAAAGGGTCATGAGGCCCAAAAGGTAGCTTCTAGAGCAGTCTGCAGCCAGACTATTATCGTCATCTTCGTTGTACATGTGAGGAAACAGACTCAGAGAGGCCCCGTGGCTTTCGCAAGAGTCACACAGCGCCCAAGCTGCGGAGCCGGAACGCGAACCCCGGATCTCCGTCACGGGGTACATCCCAGTGCCCCCAAATTCTGCAGTCTCCTAGCCTCAGGGCAACCTGCTGCCTGGTCCCGACCCGAGTGGCCTCGCCCCCATCCGGCCCCTCCCTTCTCTCCCATATTTAGCAGGAATCCGATCCGGGGCTGGGCCGGGTGCTACTTAACGCGGCCCCCGTGTTCTGGAGCGCGCCGAACGGAGCGGAGCCAGGAGCCCGAGCGAGATGATGATGGTTATGCAGCCCGAGGGTCTGGGGACCGGGGAGGGGCCCTTCGCGGGCGGCGGCGGCAGGGGCGGCGAGTACATGGAACAGGAGGAGGACTGGGACCGCGACCTGCTGCTGGACCCGGCCTGGGAGAAGCAGCAGCGGAAAGTGAGTGCTAGCCCATTTCCTGATGGCAAAACTGAGGCCTAAGAAGCCAGACGGTTTGTCCTTGGCATCTCAGCAGATCAGGGGCAGAGCCTGTCTTAACCCTCAGTGCCACTTCCTCGCCCAGGCTCTGACCATCAGTCCTCTGCTGTCCCCCAGGGCCCGAAGAGAGGGCTGGAGACCCTCACGAGGGGTTTAGGAGGACAAGAAGAGTTTCAGGGGTCCCCACCCCACAGGGTTCATTCCCCTGGACCCACTGCTCCACTTCTGCTAAGGAATATGGTTTGGGCAAAGCCCGGGAGATCCAAGTTCAGGGTGTGGGTGGGGTTGGGAAGAATGATCTTTGTCTCCACAACCCCACTCTCTAGTGAAATATTCCCAGACCTCACCTGCGGACTTGCAGCCAGGCAGCTAGAGGACTTGGGAGTGTGGGGAAGGGGTAACCGTCGCAGACCCCTTCCCCACCCTCTCTATGTTCTCTCCAGCATGGTGTCCGTGGTCACTCTATCCCAACTGTTAAATGAGGAAACTGGGGCTGAGGTAGGAGCCAAATCACATGCTGTCAGAAAACAGGACGCCCCGCAACCTGAGGGGTTTTGCCCGTTGCTTGCCCCACCCCCATTCTTTCCCAAGATACCCCTCCTTACCCCAGGGGCCCTAAATCTGCTGAAAAGGCCACAAGGTCGGGGAGGAGGGGAGCCCTGGGTTCCCTTTCAGGTAGGTAACCTGACTCTCTGGCCAGATAGACACTTCGTGCTGAGGCAGCACCTTGGAGAGCTGAGAGGGGCACATGGGCAGCTGCTGCCCAGGCCCAGCCTTGTAAGGCACTCGGGCCTCCCCTCCCCGATCTATTTTCACTCGCAGACTTTCCCAAGTGGAGGGGGCAGGACACCTGGGGACCCAAAAGAGAAAATGATCCAGGCTGGAGTGAGGAAACTTTGGGGAGTGTGGCAGGACAGCGGTAGGAGTGTACCACGAGGTCATTAGACCCTGCTCAGCACTTGCCAACAGTGTATGAGTCCAGGAAAGGGCAGGGGAACAGGGGTGTTTGGTGGAATTTGCAGGATCTGAGAATCCCAGAATTTAGAATCAGAGCATTTCCTCTGGGTTAGTTGATAGGAGATGACCCCAGGGGCTGGGAGGCTCAGCTGACTTGGCTAGGATGCCCGGGGTGACACGCCTCCCCCCAGGCTCCTCCTGCACCTGTCTCCAAGCAGGGCTGTGGTCCTTGGGTCCAGCAATCTCCCAGTGATGTCATCCCTGCCCCTGGCTCCAGCTGCCATCTGCTCTGCAACAACTCCTATCCCCCCCACCCACCCACCCAGGCCTCTCCCAGATCCAGGTCCACATGCCCCTCATAAGATACAGGCTAGTCTGTAACTTGCTTTCATCACTTAAAATATCAGGAGCATCCTTCCAACCCAACTTACAGCCACCCACCTCACTGACTCATTCAACGATTGCCCAGAGTAGACGCTCTGTAAATTCATCAGCACCCCCTGGAGCTGGACATTCCGGTTGTTTCTCATCTAACATTGTTTATTACAATGTAATGAACATCTCTGTGCTCAGCTTTGGTCCCGCCCCCATGCCTACTTCTCCTCCATGTCTTGAAGCCCTCCTGCCTCCCCCACCTGATAACCGAGTCCTCTTCATTCAACCTCATTGCAAACATTCATTCATTGTTTCTTAGGGAGGTCCTAGTATGTGCCAGCCACTGTTTTAGGTGCCAGCAGTTCAGCAGGGGACAAAATTAAAGACACCGCCTCAGGGAGCTTATATTCTAGCAAGGACAAATGTTTTCATCTCATCCACTTGATCCTGCCCTGTCCCACTCACTGACACCTTTCCTCCCTCACCCTGGTCTCAGTCGGCACCTCCTCACTTCTCCCTTCTGCTCTGCGAAGCCATTTGTCTCCCCTCTGCAACCAGAATGAGCTTTCTAAAACACAGTGCTGCCCCTCCCTGTCCTGTGCCTGAAAGCTTCCCTTGTTGCCCTCAAGATCAAGTTCAGACTCCCTGGCTTAGCACTCAAGATCGTGCGTGACCTGGCCTCTGCTGCCCCTCCGGCCTGCCTCTCACCACGTATACCCCAACACCCCCAGAGCAGTGCCCAGATAGCTGTAGCTCCGCAAACCTAGTAACTGTTTCTCATTGCCAAGCACTTGCCCGTGTGGCTGCCCCTGCCTGGAATGCCCTTGCCTGCCCTTCCCTGCCTGAGTAACTCCTGCTCTTCCATCACAGTTCTGATCAATTATTAACCTTCCCCAAGAGGTCCCCCACTTGATATGAAGAACTCCTCCCCTAGTCTCCCCAATACTAGTCTCTCCCAGCACTTCTCAGACCAACAGGACTCTTTGACTGTGAGTTCCTTTAGGGCAAGGAGCAAATCTCATTAAAAGTCATGTTTGTCAAATGAAAAATGCCCCTTCCTCCACCACGGAGGCCTCACCCAGTCCTGCCTTTCCTCCTGCCCTATCTCGACCCAGCACCCACTTACACAGCGGAGGGAAAGAATTCCAAATGATTTCCAGGGCCACCTCCCTGGAGTATCTGCTTTGCGGTGGCGGCGGGATGCTCTCAATTCCAGAATCCTGCAAGGTCAGGGGAAGAAGGACCTGAGACATCACTGAGTCTGAACCCTTAATTGTGCAAATGGAGAGACTGAGCCCAAGAGAGGTCAAGGGGCACATCCCAGGTCACAGAGAGTGAGTAGCTCAGCTGGGATTGGAGCCCAAGTATGGATTCCACCAAGGACTGCTGATGGCAGAATCCAGGGCCTCGAGGCTTGGTAGGTTGGTAGAAACTTGTGCACTAGGTCACTGCCATCCCCCAAAGACACGCAGCCGTATACCACCCCTCCCATCTCAGACAGAGGCTGAGGCGGCAGCACACGAGGGAGGGCAGTCTCCTCCAGAAACTGGGTCAGGCTGGGCCTGAGTGTCCAGCTGAGCCTCTACAGCCTGCAGAAAGCTCTTGCAGCCTCATGGTCTGCTTGAAGGCCAGTTCACAGCAGCCTTAAGGGATCGGTGAGCCTGAGATAATAAAAACACAGGTGCACAGTCCCTCAGAGCCATCTGTGCTTCACAGAATTTTTCAGATTTGAGGCAGTATCACCTGCACTGACTCTTGTGCCTCAGAGAGCCCCACACTTTGGCGTGTCTGCTTTACAGGTTTCTAATTCCCCCTTCAGTGCTTGTTGTGCCGGCAGTGAGGCACCCCAAGTCCAAACTGGGACCTGAATGGGCCCCAGACCCCATTTCTCCTTTTCCAGGAGAATTAAATCTCAGAGAGGGAAAGGGGCTGGCCCCAGATGCACAGCAAGTCAGTGGCTGAGCCGGTACTTGAATCCAGGGCCTTGGGCTCTGAGATCTGCCCTGACAGAGGAGCCAGGGCGCTGTCCTTAGCACTAGGGTCTGAGCACTGTCCTCTGCCCCCAGACCTTCACTGCCTGGTGCAACTCACACCTGCGCAAGGCTGGCACCCAGATCGAGAACATCGAGGAGGATTTCCGCAATGGCCTCAAACTCATGTTGCTCCTGGAGGTCATTTCAGGTGAGGGGTGCAAATCAGTGCACAGGGACCCCAGGACACAGGGGAAAACCCAGAGAGCTGGGGGAGTAGTGGCATCAGAGTGCTGGAGGGGGATTGCTGAGGGAGGGGGAAGTTTGAGGACCATGTCTTCAGCTTCCTCTCATGACCTTTGACCCTTGACCTCTCCCCTCACACCCAGGAGAGAGGCTGCCCAGGCCAGACAAAGGCAAGATGCGCTTCCACAAGATCGCCAATGTCAACAAGGCCCTGGACTTCATTGCTAGCAAGGGGGTGAAGCTGGTGTCCATCGGTGCCGAAGGTGAGGCGGTGGCAGGAGGAGGCCTGGGCAGGGGCTGGGGGTGCGGTCCCTCATCTCAACAATGGGGATAACCGTCCGTGCCTCGCAGGAGGGACTGTCCGGAGCGAAGGTACCCAAAGTGCCAGCGCAGGACCTGGCGCCCAGCAGGTGTTCAGTGAATCATTTTGAAGGAAAATGATCGAGCACCTACCTACTGGTGCCGGCCCTGGGATGGGGACAAGGGCCAGAGGGCGGAGCAGGGGGAGGGCAGCCAAGGCCTCAAGTGCCAGGTGGAGTGTGTCTCCAACCCCCCACCCTGCAGAGATTGTCGACGGGAACCTGAAGATGACCCTGGGCATGATCTGGACCATCATCCTTCGCTTCGCCATCCAGGACATCTCCGTGGAAGGTGAGCGGCAAGGAGGCAGGTAGGGTGAGAGGGCTGGCCCAAAGCCCTCCCCAACCAACACTCACCCCCGTCCCCGCCCAGAAACCTCGGCCAAGGAGGGCTTGCTCCTGTGGTGTCAGCGGAAGACAGCGCCATACCGCAACGTCAATGTGCAGAACTTCCACACCAGGTCCGTCTGCCCATCAGCATGTGGGGCCTCAGCCGGGCTCTGGGCCCTGGCATAAGCCACAGGGCAGGAGAGGTCACAGCCAACTTCCTGCAACAGTGTCTGAAAAATAGGAGGACTCGGTCAATGTTGAATCGAATCCAGGAGGGCAAGGGGGAAATTCCTGGAGGAGGGAGCACAGGAGACATCGCGGGAAGGGTGTTCCAGCCAGAGGGAACCTTGTGAGCAAAGACCTGGAGACCAAAAACATCTAGAAATTGGTGTAGCTTAAGCACAAGGATGTGAAGGAACCATGATGAGCTTGGAGGAAACGGTCCCAGGTTGGCAATCAAGGGCCTTAAATGCCAAGCCAAGGAGTTTGGACTTTACTCCATTTTACAGATGAGGCCGTTATGATAGGGGTGCTCCTGGGACGAGGGTAGGACAGGGCTGCAGCTTGAACCCAGGCCTGACGCCCACACCCCCGTTCTCTCTGTGCAGCTGGAAGGATGGCCTGGCCCTCTGTGCTCTCATCCACCGGCACCGCCCCGACCTCATTGACTACGCCAAACTGCGCAAGGTAGGCCTCCGCCACCCGCAGCCCCGACTCCCCAGTCTCTGCCCTCAGCTGACCTTTCACCTCTCCCCCCCACCCCGCACACCATCTAGGATGACCCCATCGGCAACCTGAACACTGCCTTCGAGGTGGCAGAGAAGTACCTGGACATCCCCAAGATGTTGGATGCAGAAGGTGAGAGTAAGCCTCGCCTGGGCGAGGACTCCCCTTACGCACCAGTCGGCACGGTCCTACCTCCACACCTTTGTCCCTGCTCCTCCCTCCTCCTGCAATGCTCTGCCCTCACCCTGCTCCCTGGGCAGAATCCTCCCTGCCAACAGGCCCCCTTCTCCAGGAGCCCGTGTCCGGTCCCCATCCCTCTCCACCCAGTGGAACCAGGCTCTGCCGCCTCTGCCTCATGTAATGGCTCCATCTTCTACCCCATATCCCAGTAACCTGGGTCACCTGGCGGCATGACGGTCACCCATCCTGGGAGCTGCTCTCCGGTGGGTCCTGCCTCTTGTCCCTGGGCCCGTAAAGGCGTTAGTCAGTTGAACCAGCAAACATTTTCTTTGCACCTACTGTGCCTGGTACCCTGGATGTGAACTTAGGAGAAAGACAGACAGGCAGACAGACCAAGGTATGGGATGGTTAGAGACACCAGGCAGTGCGGACTGGCGCCTCATCAGGGCTACAGTGTCTGCTCACTCACCCACACCCTCATGCTCTCCTCACCCCACAGCGGGGGAGGTTGCTAGGCCCTGGGGCGGTCCGAGAGGACTCCAGGGAAGAGCTGGGTTTGGAGCACCAGGCAGCTGGTGGCCATGACTAGATGTCTGTGCACCCTACCGTCCCGAGGGAACTCTCTGCCTGGGTGGGGACAGGAGCCCACTCCCCACCCCTGGCTTCGGCCAGTCGACACCTCGCTGCCATCCCGCAGACATCGTGAACACCCCAAAGCCCGATGAGAAGGCCGTCATGACCTACGTTTCCTGCTTCTACCACGCCTTCGCGGGGGCGGAGCAGGTAGGGGCTCAGCTGCTGCTGCCTGGGCTGGGCGTGTGGGCCCAGGGGCCCAAGCTTGGCGGCATCTCCACGTTTGGAGGTGCCAGGCCCCATGTGGGTGGGAGTGCCACTGTCCCAGCCGCACATACTCGATCCTTGGGGGAGCTCAGGCGCAGAGGCTTCTGGCCTGGGAGCCCATCCTTACCCTACAAGATGTGCCCCCTCATCCTCTCCTCTGTTGCATGGGCCCAGGTTTGAAGGGTTTACAGAGGGAGGCTGGGTCGGGGGTGTCTGTGGCAGCTTGCTCTAACGCCAGCCCTTCCGCCCACTCCCACCACAGGCAGAGACAGCCGCCAACAGGATCTGCAAGGTGCTGGCCGTGAACCAGGAGAACGAGAAGCTGATGGAGGAGTACGAGAAGCTGGCCAGTGAGGTGAGGCTGGGGCTGAGAGGACCTCCCCCTCTCCCCTACCTGTGCTCTCCCAACCCAGCTGAGCCCTGGACTGGACCTGCAGAGCCTACCTCTCCTCAGAGTAGCCGTGGCCTCTCCCAGCCTCCTCCTGCCATCTCTACCCATCCCCGGCCCCCTTCCGCCCACCCAGGCTCCTGTCATCCACTCATCATCCATCCAGTTACTCGTTCATTTCTCCATTCACTCATCTTTAGGCAGTCTCCTGGCCCTTTGTGCTTTGCCGACCTACACTGGTCCCTGGACTCAGAAGTTAACCGTCCTGCTCCTGCCCTGACGAGCGGGGACCCCCACTCTGCTTGAGGCCCGGCCTTCAGGCCACAGCTTGGGTGTGGGTGGAGAGGGGTGGGCGAGGTGAGCAGGCCCACTCAGCGCTCTCTGCTCTGCCCCTGCCTGGCCCTGCAGCTGCTGGAATGGATCCGCCGCACCGTGCCGTGGCTGGAGAACCGCATGGGCGAGCCCAGCAAGAACACCATGCAGCGCAAGCTGGAGGACTTCCGGGACTACCGGCGCCTGCACAAGCCGCCCCGCGTGCAGGAGAAGTGCCAGCTGGAGATCAACTTCAACACATTGCAAACCAAGCTGCGGCTGAGCCACCGGCCCGCCTTCATGCCATCTGAGGGCAAGCTGGTCTCGGTGAGCCAGGCCAGGGGAGGTGGTGACCCCGGCCCTGCCCACATCCTCCGGGTGACCTTGGACTCTCTGTCCCCGTCTGTATAACGGGTGAACTGTGATGGCGGGCACCTCTGCCTGCCCCATAGGACATAGCCAACGCATGGCGGGGGCTGGAGCAAGCGGAGAAGGGCTATGAGGACTGGCTGCTCTCGGAGATCCGGCGCCTGGAGCGGCTGCAGCACCTGGCAGAGAAGTTCCAGCAGAAGGCCTCCCTGCATGAAGCCTGGACCCGGGGTAGGTACCTCTGGGGCCTGATTCTGTCCTGGTGTTCTGCAAGGAAGCTGGAGATCTGTTTTCTAGTCCCACCCTGACTTGCTGTGCAGTCAAGTCACTGCCCCTTTTGGGGCCACAGTTTCTTTATCTGTAAACTCAGGCCCCTAACTTTCTCCTGGCTCTGGTCTTCTGTAGGTCTACTCTGATTAATTTGTCATTTAGTACTTTATTTGTGTATGTGGCAGGTATCCAAAGGTGAGTCCCCCCACTAACATCACTTACATTATACCCAAAGTATACTGATGCCAAAATATTGCATGAATCAAATATATCACTGGGTGCAAACATTCTCTCTGTATTCTATCAAGGATTTTAATCCTATAACTGAATGAGTCCTGCTGAAAAAAATAATGAACGCTAATAATGGATTATGGACATATTGGATAGCAGTGGTTTGACAGAATAATTCCTTAAATATATGGCCATTTATGTGATCCTGACAGGTCTTTGAACTTCTAAACCTCAGTTACCTTCTCTGCAAAATGCAGAGGCACTCAATAAATGGTTGCTACTGCAATTACTGTGACTGTGGTCTTATCTGCATAATTATGGTAACTGTCATTCTCAAAGCACTTTTACATTCATTATTCATTCATCTAACAAATATTCATAGAGGGTCTACCAAGTGCCGGGCACTGGGTAAGCAAAGGAAAATGGATCAAGGGCTCACTGGGTTCACAGAGTCATTGGAAAGCACTTTGCGATCGAATAATACCAAAAGTGTACCAAGGGCCACCCCAAATCGTGCAGGGTCAAGGGACCCTGACATCACTCACAGGCCATGCCCTGGAACAGGAGCTTCACTTAACTTTATCATACTAGTGTCTCAGAGCAAACCCCGAGGGTAGGCTGGGCAGGTGTGATCACCTACATTTCACAGATGAGGACCCTCCATGGTCACACAGCCCGGCTTGGACCCCCTGCTCCTGTCGCAGCTGCTGCTTGGTGACCTGAGCCGGGCCTCTCTCCGAGCAGGGAAGGAGGAGATGCTGAGCCAGCGGGACTATGAGTCGGCTTCGCTGCAGGAGGTGCGGGCGTTGCTGCGGCGCCACGAGGCCTTTGAGAGCGACCTGGCGGCGCACCAGGACCGCGTGGAGCACGTCGCTGCGCTGGCCCAGGAGCTCAAGTAGGCGCGGATTGCTGCGGGGCAGCCCGGGGTGACCACGCCCCTACCTGGCCCCACCCCCTCTCCCCGCTCCCGTAGCCCTCCAGACCTTTTGCTTTCCCTGGTTTGGTAACCCTGCCTTGGCACCCATGTCCTTCCCCGTCACCACTTACTCTGCCCTCCTCCTGTAACCCTCTCCCCGTCTCCGGAGCTCGCTCTGCTACCCACGTTCTTCCCACACTGGCGCTCGACCTGCCCCCAAACCTGGCGGCTCCCTTCAGCTTCAGGCAGGCCCAATCCTCACCAGCAGCCTGGGCCTTGTGCCACCTCTTAGAAACCGGCCCCCGAAACTCCAGGCCCTGCCCCTCCACCCAAGCTCCTCCAGGGACTGGAGCTGAGGACTCCCTTCTCCCGGGAATGCGCTGGGAAGTCCCTGCGCTAGGAAAGCCCCGCTTTGCCCCCACCTCCCCTGGCTCCCTTATGCCTTCACCACCACTATGCCCAGGTTCCAGCCCCTGGAGGGCAGTCAGGAAGAAATCTGGGCTGGAGTCTGGCCCCAAAGTTGCCCCCCTTCCCGCCCCCAGTGAGCTAGACTACCACGAGGCGGCCTCGGTGAACAGCCGCTGCCAGGCCATCTGCGACCAGTGGGACAACCTGGGCACGTTGACCCAGAAGAGGCGGGATGCGCTAGAGGTGAGGCTGGGGGCCAGGGAGGTGGAGGCTGGACACTGGAGGAGGTGAGAGGGCCTGCTGGGCAGGCTGCTGACTGGCCATCCCTGTGGCCCCTAGCGGATGGAGAAGCTCCTAGAGACCATCGACCAGCTGCAGCTGGAGTTTGCCAGGCGGGTAGCACCCTTCAACAACTGGCTGGATGGCGCTGTGGAGGACCTGCAGGACGTGTGGCTGGTGCACTCGGTGGAGGAGACCCAGGTGGGCGCAGGGGTTCCAGGTGTGGGGTGGTTGGAGGGGATGACAGGGAAGCGGCCTGTTTCTGTCAGCCACCCCTTTGGGCTCCTGGGAAATGGGGGGCCAGAGAAAAACACCAGTTCCCGAGTGCTGGGAGACGGAAGGCCTGGGTTCTGGCCCCACTGGATGGCCCGGAGCACGCTGCTGCCCTTTGTTGCTGCGGGAAGTGGGGGCGCTGGTTGATGCTTCCTGCCTGCCCTCCCCAGAGCCTGGTGACAGCACACGAGCAGTTCAAAGCAACATTGCCCGAGGCCGACCGAGAGAGGGGAGCCATCCTGGGCATCCAGGGTGAGATCCAGAAGATCTGCCAAACATATGGGCTGCGGCCCAGCTCTGCCAACCCCTACATCGCCCTCAGCCCGCAGGACATCAACACCAAGTGGGACACGGTCAGTGCCGCCTGTGGCCTTTCCCTGCCTCCCCCCGCTCAGATGCATTCTAACCACCCTGATCTGTAAAATGGCCGTAACAGCAGCATTTTCCTGTGAGGTGTGATTTTTTCTTTCTTTTTTTTTGGCTGTGGTAGGTCTTCGTTGCTGCACGCGGGCTTTCTCTAGTTGCAGCGAGCAGGGGCTGCTCTTCGTTGTGGTGCACAGGCTTCTCATTGAGGCGGCTTCTCTTGTTGTGGAGCGCGGGCTCTAGGCACGCGGGCTTCAGTAGTTGTGGCACATGGGCTCTAGAGCGCAGGCTCAGTAGCTGTGGTGCACATGGGCTTAGTTGCTCCGCGGCATGTGTGATCTTCCCAGACCAGGGCTCGAACCCGTGCCCCTTGCATCGGCAGGCGGATTCTTAACCACTACGCCACCAGGGAAGCCCCTGGCAGGCCTGATTGAAGCAGACTTAGATCTGGTGTGTGGACATCCTTTATAAAACAATCTAAGTTCATTAAGAATGATGTCATGGGCCCCATTTTGCAGACAAGGAAACGAGCCTAGAGAGGCTGAGTGCTCAGAGCTTGGCCCCCAGAGAGCCCTGAGGCCTTGGCTCAGAGCAGCGGGAGCAGTGTGAGGGGCTGGAGCCCATCTCCCACTCCCAGAGCTGCCCCTGGCACAACCAGCCTCCCTCCCAGGTCCGAAAGCTGGTACCAAGCCGTGACCAGACGCTGCAGGAGGAGCTGACAAGGCAACAGGTGAACGAGAGGCTCCGGCGGCAGTTTGCAGCCCAGGCCAATGCCGTTGGGCCCTGGATCCAGGGGAAGGTGGAGGTAAGGCTGGGATCATGGAGCCAGCCCGGGAGAGTAGGGCCAAGGCTGGGCCACTGGGAGCTGGGAGCCCTCATTCTGCCCGGCACCCCCTGCAGGAAGTGGGGCGCCTGGCAGCGGGAATGGCCGGCTCTCTGGAGGAGCAGATGGCGGGGCTGCGGCAGCAGGAGCAGAACATCATCAACTACAAGAGCAACATCGACCAACTGGAGGGTGACCACCAGCTGCTGCAGGAGAACCTGGTGTTCGACAATAAGCACACCGTCTACAGCATGGAGGTGGGATCATACCCGCTCAGGACAGAGGGGAGGCGGCACTGGCTGGGGAAGCCTGGGGCGGCCACAGCTGGACACAGCACATCTGCCCCAGGGGTTCCCCAGTTCAGCGTGGCCAGGTCCCCCAAAGTACTTGTGGGGATACTGAGACCCAGTGAGTGAAAGTGACCTGGCCAGTCACAGAGCAGTCTAAACCCAGGCCTGGATTGGCCATGGCTGGTTGATCAATACATAATACATAATAAATCATCAAACTTTAAGGCACGAAGGGCCACTGGACGTCACTCTGTGGAACCTCCAGATGGGGACAGAGGCCCAGCAAGGGGGAGGACTTGCCCAGGGTCAATACAGTGGATTGGGGGTGGAGCCAGACCTAGTGGACAGGCACTGGCCACCCACTGACCCAGCCTGTTTTCTGCTTTCCCAGCACATCCGTGTGGGCTGGGAGCAGCTGCTCACCTCCATTGCCCGCACCATCAACGAGGTGGAGAACCAGATACTGACCCGAGATGCCAAGGGCCTGAGCCAGGAGCAACTCAACGAGTTCCGGGCATCCTTCAACCACTTTGACCGGGTCAGCAGGGGCTTAGCCCTGTGCGGTGGTGGACTTAGGGGCAGCGGGGGGGCGGGTGTTGGGGACTGAGCCTGACATCTGCTCCCTCACTACAGAAGCGGAATGGCATGATGGAGCCCGACGACTTCCGGGCCTGCCTCATCTCCATGGGCTACGACCTGGTGAGTGTCCCCCAGCCGCGTCCCAGCCGTCCCACCTGTGCCTGTGTCCCTCCCACCTCACACACGACCTCATTTCCTCCTCACCCACCCGCTGGGGCTGGGGAGAATTACCCCATTTCACACAGGGGCTACCAAAGGCTCAGAGAGGTAAATTAACTTGCCCAAAGACACTAGATTTGGACCTTGTTCTGTGTGACTCCAAAGCCTGAGCTTGCAACGTTTCTACATCACAGAAACAGCACTACAGAGGCCCAGGAAAAGGTCAGGACCGACGGGCAGCAGGAAGCACTGCCGCGGGCAGGAAGCAGAGCACAGCCTACAGAAAGGATTTCCCAGACCTAGAGCTAAGGCTGCAGCGGATGGTCTATGGAGAAAGGGGGCACCTTGTCACTGGAGCTGTCAGGCCAGGGGGACACTGGGAGCCCTCCTGGCTTAAGCACCCCCGGGCACGGTGCCCGGCCTCTAACCCTGCAGGGGGAAGTGGAGTTTGCTCGAATCATGACCATGGTGGACCCCAACGCAGCCGGGGTCGTGACCTTCCAGGCCTTCATCGACTTCATGACCCGAGAGACAGCCGAGACCGACACGGCTGAGCAGGTTGTGGCCTCGTTCAAGATCCTGGCGGGAGACAAGGTGAGTCCCTGGTGGTGCAGGGGGCTGGCGGGCGGGGGCAGGGAACAGGACCTGTGGGCCCTCAATCCCTCTTCTTCCCCAGAACTACATCACACCTGAGGAACTGCGGCAGGAACTCCCAGCTGAGCAGGCCGAGTACTGCATCCGCCGCATGGCGCCCTACAAGGGGGCCGGGGCTCCAGCCGGAGCCCTGGACTATGTGGCCTTCTCCAGCGCCCTCTACGGGGAGAGTGACCTCTGACCTCGACCCCTGAGGTTCTCTATGCAAGTCCAGAGAGAGGATGCTTCCTCCGGCTGATCCCATCCATCCCTCGGAGCAAGGGCCCTAGAGAATGACCGGCCAAGTGTTTCTCAATAAAAAGCCATGGTGGGCCCCTCTCCATCTCCTTCTGCTTCCTGAAGCAGAAGCTGGGCCCTCAGGCTTCTGGGCAGGACCAGTTGCCCCACCGTGACCCTCCTCCAGGGGTCCCCACCACCCCTCCTTGCCCTCAGGGTCCGACATTCACACCACACTGGGCTCTAGGACACCTCTTTATTGTGTTAGAAAAGGTTGGTTACAACAGTTTCTCTAGACATGGAAGGCAACACTGTCCCCAGATCCAGGGGGGACCAGAAAATTTATAGCATCAGAGGAAAGCCGGGGCAGGAAGCCTGAGCCTACAGAGGACAAAGCTGGCTTTAAGACCAGAATATTTTCTTCCCCCTGCTCCTTACCCGAGCCCAGGGTTCTTGCCCCAGCTTTGGCTGCCAAGACATCATCCTTCACCCCAAGATCCTCCTAGCTACCACAATTCAACAAAGGTGCAGTTGGGGAACTTCAGGGTGGGAGTAGGGGCTGTGCCCCTAGCCCAGTGGCCTTTGCTCACCCTGAGGTACCTGGTGCCCGTCCCTCAGCCAGCTGTGCCTCCTGGGGAGAGGCCTGGTCATGCAGGTCAGGCAGGGGAAGGGGCTGCTCTGGTCAGCACCAGGCCCGGAGCTGGTATGCCTCAGTCCACCACTGCTGAGCTGGCCATGATGTTCACACCACAGGCCCCGGAGCCACGGTGCAAGTAGTAGTAACCCTGGGAGACAGGGGGGGTTGGTGAGGGCACCGGGGCAGGATGGGGGCTGGAGGGCTGGGGCCAAGCGGGCGAGACTCACCTCCTCGCCCCAGTCAGTGCCCCAGCTGTTCTTGATGGCCCAGAAGGGAGTGGCAGAGCCTGAGGAGCAGTGCAGAGAGCAGGGAGTCAGGGCCTCAAGCACTTTGCACTCTTCAAACATCTGCTGTGGGCCTACTGTGTGACAGGTACTAGGAAAAGAGCAGAAAGCAAGACAGGCCCACCTACCACGCTCCTGGAGACCTGGTACGGCTCTGGGGTTTGGGGAGGACACCCCCCACCCGCCTCTAGCAGGGTATCCATTCATAACACCTCAACCTCCCAGCGCCTTGGCTTTCCCATTCATAGAGAGGATGGATGATCCTGCCTGGCCCATAGACCGAGGCAGAGTTTAGGACAAGGTTCCTTGGTGTTCCCCTGATGCCCCCTCCAGAGGTCCTGAGATGCTGTGGCCCAGCCTCTGCCTGTGACCTGGGGTGGATGGATGGGCAGAGCAGGGTCAGCGGAACTCACGGTTGCCGTAGCCCACGAGCAGCACGGCGTGGTCGATGAGCCAGGGGCTGCAGAGGGGCCGCAGTGGGTGGGAGATCCCATGGCGGTAGAACTGAGGGGGAGAAGGCGAGTAGGGGGCCAGCTCTGAGAAGTGGGGGAAGAGTCAGCAAGAACCGGAGCAGCAGTGAGGCTGGGGTCCTACCTGCATGCCAAAGGCATTGATGGCAACGGAGATGGGGCCTTTCTTGGCCAGCCAGGCCGCCAGCTCTAAGACAGAGGAGGGGCAGTGTCAGGGGCACCCAGGCCCCAGCCCCACCTGGCCTGTCCTCACCCCCGCACCCCTCCCTCACTCACTTTGCTCATTCTGGCTCAGCTCCACTGAGTCATTGATGTAGACCTTGGCCTTGTCTGCAGAGAAGCTGCAGGCCTGCAAGTGGCCGTGGTAGCTGTAGTCGTCCTCTGTCTCCAGCCCTCCTGGGGAATGGCGGGGGGCAGATTGGGGGTTAGAGAAAACGTGGGCCCCAGTTCATAACACTCATCTGCTCCCAGCCAGGGGCTGTGCTAAGCCCCTCCTCCACAAGGCCTCATGTTCTCTATCCACCCCCAGCTATAGGCCATCCTCTCTGAGGGAGGCCTCATTCTAGAGGTGACACAACTGAGGCCCAGAGGGATGGGGGAGCCCCCAGTGAGAAATGTGGCAGAGATGGAATCCAGCTCCCAGCTTCTGACTCCTCACTCATCCCAGCATTCCTGGGACTCCTGACCTTGGCTTGCTTGTCCGGCCCTGACAGTTTGCTCCCAATCTGGCCCAGACCCCTGCCAGACTCCCTCACCAATCTTGGTACAGCCACCTCAATCCCTCAGCCCTTATTTTCCTGCCACTGCGACCCACTGCTCAACTGAATTGCCAATTTAGGACAATGCCTCCCTCTCAGGGGTGAGGTGTGCTGCTCCCTGGTTTAGCAGCATTATAGAAATACAGACCGCCAAGCAATACCGAGAATACTGAAAATACCGAGACCCCCTGCTGTGCACCAGGAACTTTACAGGTATTTCCTCACTTGACACTTAAGACGATCCTACAAAGTGGGCATGAAGAGCCCCATTTCCCAGGTGAGACAACTGAGGCTCTGAAAGAGCTGACCTGCCCAAGGTCTTCAGCCGGTAAGGGTCAGCAATAAGACTCGAACCCAGTTCAGGTGACTGCCACGCTCATGCCTCTCCCCTCCCAAAGTGACTTCCTGTGGAGGGAGCTGGGGCTCCTGCTGCCCCTCCTGAAGCCCATGAATGCATACCCAGAGTCCTTATGGCTGAGTAGGCGTTGGAGGGCAAGCCACCCAGGCAGGCCTTGTCCACCTTGTCACAGTCCAAGAGCTCTAGGAGACAGAAGCCTGGTCCCGAGGAGCCCTCCGGAGGGGCTGGGCTGGGGACAGGGTGGGCAGAGTGGGATGCTCACCCTGCTCAGAGAGGGAGAGCAGGGACCCCCGTTTTAGGAACCACTGGCCCTCCACGTTGCCTGTGACTGAGAAGGCCCAGCAGGAGCCGCACATGCCCTGCAAGAGACAGGGAGAGTCAGGGCTGGGTCCCTTCCAAACGCCAGTGCAGTCCTCATGTCCCACCCTCACTTCTTGGGGGTCCAACCTGGTCCTTGACTTTGGTGACAGCCCCCTTACTCCTCCAGTCCCACTCAGGTGGAGGAAGGTCAGGGATGGACTGGGCTAGGCGCATCCTCTTGCCAGGCTCCTCTTTTAGGAGGGGATTCAGGTAGATGGTGCGGAACTCCTCCTCTGTGGGCAGGGGATGGGAAAAGAGTATTCTAAGCCAGTCCTGACCAGGGGCCTTGGGAGCAGGCCCTGTCTCTTCCAGGTACCATGACGGCTCTGACCCTACCTGTAAGGTCACTGAACTTGGTGACCCCATACCGAGCTGTGCCACGGTCCAGGGCCTGGATCTTCTGCGCTCGCACCATGTTATTGGCAAAGACGGACATGCGCCACCTGGCTTCTGAGGAACGAGTAGAAGAGAGGCTTGGGCCCCAGGCAGATCATAAAAGGAGAGGTGCTTGGGGATAAGAGGCAGAGGTTTCCCCAGGGAATGGTAAGCTCTGGATCAGGCCTGAAGCTTATTTCAAGAAGGGCAGAACCCTGGGGTGGGTGAGGGTAGGGGGCCAGACCTGCAAGTGACAATGGGGCCAAACCGGGGTGATGACTTCCCAGGTATGAAGGCAGAACCGAAATGGGCTCCAGAGGACATCCTGACACAGGAGGTTGTGGGAAAAGGCCACCATGCCAGGGGTCCTCCAGCAGAGAAAATCTGGCCTTTGCCCCATCCCACTCTACCCAGGATGATGGAGACCTATGGTTTCTGACTAGGAAAATCAGATGGGAGAAGGGGCCAGGTATCTGAGATGGCTGCCAAGTCCTGGGAGGCTGAGCAAGAAGTTGGGGATTTAGGGGCCCTTGAAAGGATGCACTGCCCCTTGTGCCCTTCCCCTCTCCCACACCAAGGTGCCAAGTTTGGGGGAAGGTCCTGATCTGATCGGGACAGGTACAGCCAAGGCTAGGTCCTCACCCTCCGTCGTTTCATATGTCCGGTTATAGGTGGTGACAAAGTCCTTGAAGATTGAAACCATCTTCACAGAAAAGTCCTGGAAAGGCAGAGGGGTCTTTACAAGGCGTCCTTCTCAGAATGACCCGGGAGCCCCAGGCCAGGGTGAGGGGAAGAGAGGGAATATAAGGCAGCAGCCAGTTCCCCAGACAAACAGGCTCCTCACCTGGGGCAGGGGATCCTTGTTCAACAGTGGAAGGAATGAACTGAAAGTCTCATTTTTGTCATCTGGAGGAGAGAGTTGGAACAGAGAAGAATCAGGACTGACCCCTGAGGGAAGTCTGACCTGAGCTATCCCAGCATCCCTGGGCTATCCCAGCACCTGTAATCTTGGTATCCACTGGGCCACAGTCCTGCCTCAGCAGCATGTGTCTCCCCAGCTCATCCAGGACTTCAAAGCTGCAAAGCTGGAGGAAGAGGAGGAAGACCGTTGGGGGGCTGGGACAGGAGCAAGGCCTTGGCAAGATGGAGCCGGAGGGTCCCCAAGTGAGGACCACCTCCAAGGCAACCATCCCCATAGGGGAGAGCGAGGCACAGTACGGGAGTAAGCACCCAGACACCCTCCCTTTTACAGCTTCCTGGTCTCTGGCCTTCCAGGCCTGGGGAGTGACTCACGGTGGGGTAGCTGCGGCCTCAGATCCCTCCCTCTGGACTTGACCGATCATCCCAACTACTGCCAGACTCAGTCTGGGGGCAGGGTATCGCAGGAACCCCATCACTCACCAGGGTTTTCTTGGACACACGGAGCTGGCACACCGTGGGGTCGTTGCAAGGCGGCTCCACCAGGGTCGCCTTCAGGGAGTACAGTGACCCCCGGCCCGCCTGGATGGGGGGTGGAGGGGGGCGCCGTGAGGCGGGCACAGCCACTCCCTCCTCAGTCCGGCCTTCGTGGGGCTCACAGCCCCACCGTGCCGTTCCCCTTCCCAATCCGTAGAGGTCCAACGCCCCCATCCCAAGTCAGGCGTACAACGCCCCCGCCCCAAGTCTACCCCAAAGCTCCCAGCCCTCGGACGAGAGTCCCGCTCACCCCGCACCGGGCCCCCACCCACCGCCGCCGCCGCCGCCCCCAGCGCGTCCTCACCCGGCGGACGCGACCGCGCACGACCCTCAGCGCGGCCCGCGTCCTGGCAGCCCGGCCGCGGTTGTACATCTCTAGGGCGAAGCGGGCGGGCTCCAGCAGCTCCGGGGACTCCAGCTCCCAGGCCTGCGCGCCGGCCGCTCGGGGCTCGTTGGGGGCCGGAGCGGCGCCCGGGAGCAGCCCCAAAAGCAACAGCAGCTGCAGCCAGGGCGCCATGGCGAGGGCGAAGCCGGCGTCCCGTCCTCAGGCTCTGACAGACGCGCGACCCAACCGACCGGGCTGAGCAGCCCGCGGTCGGGGGGGTCGGGGGGGTGGGGTGGGTTGGGGGAGCCCTGAGGGTCCCTCCCTCCGTCCCTCCCTCAGCTCCAGGGCGGCGGGGTGCCGGCCAATGGGCGCCGGTTGGGGGCGCCTGCGCGCTCGCTTATTCACGTGAGGCTCATGGGTCGCGCTGGCTGTGCAGGCATCCTGGCGCTAGTCCCGCGCTGATAACGCATCCTTGCACCAGCCGGGTCTGAGGAGGGGTGGCCCCAGCCGCAGCCTTGAAGTAATCTTCTTACGTCTTGGAGCTGCTGTTTGTGTAGCAGGAAGAGCCAGTTCTGACTCCCTGTTGGATCTGTTTCTTTTACTTTAACCTTTGCTTTTCGTTGCTTTTGTTATTGTAATCACTGTCTATAGCTGTGAGCATCCTGCCACAGGGAACCCTGCCCCTCTGCCTGTTAAACTAAAGTGCCTTTGTTCAGCTCACAGAGAGACATTCTGACCCTGTCCATCTGTGAGTGGCTGCACAAAAGAAGAGATTAACACATCCCCTCCTATTTTGCAAGATAAATGGTATTTTTACTTTACTTCCTCACCTCCTCCCCGTCTCTGTTCTATAAAAGAAACTGGCATCCAGACCCCGATAAGATGTTTTTTGGCGGACCCTAGTCCACCATCTTCTCAGTCTGACGGCTTTGTGAATAAAGTCGTATTCCTTGCCTCAACACCTCGTCTCCCGATTTATTGGCCTGTCGTGCGGCGAGCAGGGTGAGCTTGGACTTGGTAACGTTTGGGGAGGAGAAAGGATGCCGGCCTGAGAATAAAAATAACTAGCATTTATTGCATGCTTATTATACATGTTATATGCCATCTCCCTTTAATCTTTGTAGCAATCCTGTGAAGTAGATGTTATTATCCCCGACTTATAATTGAGAAAATACAGGTTTAGGGAGATTAAGTGGCTTGCCAAACAGCTGCTAAGTGAAAGAGCTGGACTTGAACCCAGAGAGTTGGCTTCAGAGCTTGAGTTCACAGCTCCACCAGCTCTTCGAAGCCCCTCTTCTCATCAGCAAAATGGCAGCTAAAATTCCCTGCACTGGTACTGCCTCAGGCAGTCATGGGGATCAAACACAAACATGCAAACAGCGCACAGGGTTGGGACCGTTCTTCTGTTCCACCAAGTATTCACCACTGTGTTCAAGGCCTAGCAAGAAGAAGCATGAACAGATACACTAGGCATAGTGCTGCCTATTCGGAGCTCCCAGTCTAGTGGAGAGAGATGAGTAAAAGGAATTTTCCTCCAAGATGTTACCAGCTATGGGACAGGAAACAGGGAAGAGAGTTTTTAAGGGAGTTGGGGAAGCCCCAAAAGTGGGTAGAGGGTTAGTTTGGGCATGGAGAGTGGGGAGAGCAGGTCCTAAAGATCATCCGGTCCACAGCTGACTTCTTTTGGTAGCAGAGGGCTATCGAGGCGAAGTGACTTTCAGCTACTCAAAACTTAGTGCTGGAGCCAGACCAGAGTCAGCTCCAAGCTCCCAGCTGATGTCTGAGAGGGAAGGGCCTGAGGGAGCCCAGCAGTGGCTGATCTCCCCCTGCTTGTGCCCTCCCCAGTTGCAGCTCTTCGGGGCTCCCTTTGTCTCTCTTGCAGGAGACAGTCCCAGGTCCTTAATCTGGCTCCTAAGGCTCCCTTCAGGTCCAGAAGCACCTTGGCTGTCACCTTGTGCTGTGCACTTGACACTCCAGTCTGACTCTATTTGCAGAAGTTCGAGCTCTTGCGCACCCTGGAAGCTTCACATTGCTCTTCCCTTGGACAAACTCCCAGACACCTTTCAGCTCTCGGTCTAGAGGATGATTCCTCAGGAAGGCGTCCCTGACCCACCCCTGAAACAGGAGGGAAGGGGGCAGGGCACAACCTCTGAAAGAATGACACAGCCCGAGGACATGACATAAACTGATTAGAACCAAATGGGTCCAAGATGGTGGACAAGTCGACTTCCACTAGACCTTGAGCCTCAGTATACCTCACTGTAACACGTCAGCAAGCTAAATGACATACCTACAGGCGCCATGACAGTTCCAAGCCCAACCACAGGGATCAAAAAGTGGGCGGTGGCCCAATTCCTGGAAATCCCCGCCCCTTCCCGAAATAGCTGGAATACTCCTCCCACTCATTAGCCTAAGAAATTACCCACCTTTATGAAAACTGACAACCCCATACCCTGGGGCCACTCTTGCCTTCTGAGATGGCCTACACTCTGTGGAGTGTGTTTCTCTCTAAATAAATCCACTTTTTACCTATCACTTTGTCTCTCACTGAATTCTTTCTGCAGTGAGACATCAAGAACCTGCGCTTCATTAAGTCCCGAAAGCAGGTGTATGGCCTCAGTTGGAATACCAAGGCTTTTGGTCGGGTTTGAGTCCTGGCTGTGTGGGTTCGAATCCCAATCTGAGGTGCACGGTTTCACCCCCACTGCCCCTGGTTGAGCTCAGTGCCATGGCCTCTGTATTCCTAGACCCTTAGCCCCGTGAACTGCCTCCTCCTGAAAGGTCTAGCAATTTCTAAGGCCCAGCAGGGGCAGTGAGACTTTTCTTAGATCTGGGTTTCCAGAGATCCACATTGCTGTCGTATTTATTTCACCTTCGTGGGAAACAGTCATCTTCCCCAAAGTCTGTTCCTTGGGCACCGGAGCCACCTAACAAGTGTCTGGGGGAAAGGGTGCCTCATTTTCTCATCAGAGCGAGGGAAGAGCGCATACTTGTAATTCACAAACGAAAGGGAGGAATTTTTTTTAAGTCACACATATGTTATCTCAGGCAATTCTCACAACAACCTTCAAGAGAGAAACCGTACAATTACACATGAGGAAAGTGAAGCCAGGGGCATGGCAACATCCAGGCGCTGAGCTGAAAAGAGGGAGGCTGCAGAGGAGACTGAGAAGAAATGGACATTGAGAGAGAAGGAAGTCTGAGAGGATGAGGTCAAGAAAGTAGAAGAGAGTGGATTTCAAGAAAGAGGAAGTGGCTGGCTGTGTCAAATGCCACAGAGAGGGCAAGTAAGATGAGGAGACAGAAGTGACCTTGGGATTGGGCAACATGTAGGTCATGGGGGACCTCATTAAGAGTGGTGAGTTGGGGGCTTCCCTGGTGGCGCAGTGATTGAGAGTCCGCCTGCCGATGCAGGAGACACGGGTTCGTGCCCCGGTCCGGGAAGATCCCACATGCCGCGGAGCGGCTGGGCCCGTGAGCCATGGCCGCTGAGCCTGCGCGTCCGGAGCCTGTGCTCCGCAACAGGAGAGGCCGCAGCAGTGAGAGGCCCGCGTACCACCAAAAAAAAAAAGAGTGGTGAGTTGGGAATTCCCTGGTGGTCCAGTGGTTGAGACTCCATGCTTCCACTGCCAGGAGCCCGGGGTTCGATCCCTGGTGGGGGAACCAACGTCCTGCATGCCTTGGAGCACAGCCAAAAAGCGTGTTTTTAAGATGGGAGACACTGGAGTATGCTTATGAGTTGATGGAATAGAAAGGGAGATATTGATGATTCAGGAGAGTGAGGGGAGAATTGTAGGAACCAATAGTTTGCAAAGAGAGGGGTGGTGTATCAGTTTTCTATCACTGTGTGGAACATTATCACAAAATGAATGGCTAGGGCTGCAGTCTCATTGGAGGCTGGACTGAGGAAGGATCTGCTTCCAAGCTCACGGGGCTGTTGGCAGCACTCAGCTCCTTGTGGGACCTCAGACTGGGGCCTCAGTTGTTCGCTGGCTGATGGCTGTCTGCCACCCTCAGCTCCTTGCCATGTGGACCTTCCCAACACGGCTGCTTGTTTCCTCAAAGCAGGTAAGGGAAAGCGAGGATATTAAAGTCTTGGCTAATATAATCACACATGTAGTCACTTGTATCAATCACCTCTGCTGTTTTCCTTTCCTTTTTTTTTTTTTTAAACTATTTATTTATTTTTGGCTGCATCGGGTCTTAGTTGCGGCACCCAGGATCTCTTGTTGTGGAGTGTGGGCTTCTCTCTAGTTGTGGCACACAGGCTCTCTAGTTGTAGTGCTCAGGCACCAGACCATGTGGGCTCAGTAGTAGTGGTGCACAGGCTTAGTTGCCCCATGGCATGTGGGATCTTAGTACCCTGACCAGGGATTGAACCCATGTCCCCTGCGTTAGCAGGCAGATTCTTAACCACTGGACCACCAGGGAAGTCTCACACTTCTGCTGTTTTCTGTTGGCTAGAAGCAAGTCACAGGTCTCTCTCATACTCAAGGGGAGGGGAGAGGATTACACAAAGATGTGAACACCAGGAGGTGGGGATCATGGGGCCCACCTTAGAGGTCTGTCTGCATGCGTGTTCCCCAGAAGAGAGCCTGATACACAAAAATACTAACAACAGTAAAAATAATGTCTAACATTTAATGAGCACTAACTACATGCTAGGCACTCAGCATTCTCAGTACATGCATATGTATTAGCCAAATGAACCCCACAACAACCCCACAAAACAGCTATGATGCGGATAAGGAAACTAAGGCAACAAGAGATTCAGTTACTTGCCCAAGTTGTAGAAAGGGTGAAGATGGAAGCAGGGTTTGAATCCAGTTCTAATACAGATAGAGATTCTGCTTCTCAAACTGGCCTCTGCAGACCCCGCGGTACAGGAGGGGTGCCATTTAAAGCCAGAGGATAAACAGAGCATTGTTTTCCCAGGTAAGCTCAATGAACTAAATAGATCAGCCACCAGAATTCCCTGGCCCTCCGGTAGTTAGGACTCTGTGCTTCCACAGCAGGGCGCACAGGTTCGATCCTTGGTCTGGAAACTAAGATCCTGTAAGCCGTGCGGTCAAAAAAAAGAAAAGAAAAAAAAAAAAAAAAAAAGATCAGTCACCCAGTGGCCAGGGGGTGTGGAGTGAGGAATGGGGGAGTAGTTGAAAATGCATGGTCCCGGCTTCTGCTTCAGTAGGTCTAGGTAAGGAACTTGGAATATGTGGGTGAATCTTAGAAACATTTATGTTTGAAAAGTATGCCATTATATGTCAATTTCTACACTGAGATGAAGTTTATTTTAAATTTATTTTCTATTGGAATGTCCCCCAAATATTAGGGATGGTGTGCAAAATTTACAGTTGTTTTTTTTTTGGCCATGCCAAGTGGCTTAAGTGATCTCATTTCCCTGACCAGGGATTGAACCCAGGCTGTGGCAGTGAAAGCACCAAATGAATCCTGACCATCGGACTGCCAGGGAATTCCAGCAGCACTTCCTTAAAGACCTGAATTTTCAATGAAATGGTAGTTGCTTGCAGCTCATCCCTAGGTTCCAGGATAAGGGGTTGATTTCGCCCTCTTCTGCCACTAGGGTTTGAGAAGGTCCGCATTTACACTAAAGCAAATGCTACCCAGAAATGAAAATGTCTGGGAGATGGCCCAACACCCTGGACCTGGCCAAATGGAACTTCCCTTTCTAGGACAAGGTAGGGCAAACAGCAGGGTTTCCTTCTGGGAATTTCACCTGATTTATGAAAATGGTAGTTAACAGCTGTATGGTCTGAATCTATTCCAGATCCCTCCAGCTCACCTCCTGACCCTTGGAAATGGTGGACACTTCTAAAAATTTTACCCAGTAAGTGAAATACTTCAGTTTCCTAAGACTTGTTTCCCCAAGACTGGGAGGTAGGAGAAAGTGAGAAGGGATTAGAAAAGAGGGAAAAATCACAGGCTTTAGAGTCAGACTGACTAGCTTTTAATTCTGGTTTAGCCACTTCAAATTGGCTGTGTGGCTATGAGCAAGTTACTTTACTTCTCTGAGCCTATTTGCAGAAATAAGATAGAAATGTACCTCATTCATCACCTCAGTTCTAGTCTTCTAGCAACAAACAAACAAACACTTGCAGAGAGAGTCCTAAAGGGTGGGATGAGAAGTGAGAGTGTGAAAGCCCAGATCCTTGTGGGGGTGGGGGGGACGGGAGGGGGGGTTCGGAAAGAGGAGAAGGCCAGTTAAGCAAAGCTTAGGTGGCTAGGCTTTCACATACACCAGAGGTTTCAAGCGAGCTCTACTGTCCCTGGAAATTTGAACTTGGAAATATGTAGGGGCATTTTTGTTTTCACATTGATAGGGGCTCTTCTGGTCCTTAGTAGACAGGGGCCAGAGATGCTAGACATCGTTCAATGTTCAGGACAGTCCCACATAACAGAACTGTTCCGTGTCCTGCACAGATTTCTAATGTCCCACTGGTCATTTATGTAAGAGGAAAAACCTGTTTATAATTATCTGCGCCAAGAACCCTAACTCTGTTATATATGTAAACATGTAATATTATGTGCAGTTATAGCATACACTAAATTTTCCAGGAAGTCTACTAAAATGAAACTCCAGGGAAGAATTTTCCTTGTATGAGTTCAAATCTTTACAAAGGGCATTCACTGTAAGGTCGGATCTTAACAAACGGCACCGCGAAAGGAGCGCTCCCGGGCGAGGTTCAGTGGTCCGAGAGAAAGGGGCCAGAGAAGTCGCACCCGGGCGAGGGTTGGGCAAGATTTTATAGGGGAAGAAGGGAAAGGGGTGTGGTGAATCTGGGAGGGCGCAGGGTATTCCTTATTTGGTGGTCTTTTCGGGTATCCTGGGGAACCGTTAGTCCCGCCCCTCGAAAGGCGGGGAAGGCTGGGCCGGGTGCAAAGTCCCCAGGTCAGTTTCTGGAACTGGGTGGTCCGGCGAGTTTCGGTCTGATGCAACCTGTGAATCTGATTGTGTTCCCCTGCCTCGGGCCAGTTGGCCTTACATTCACCATTTCAGAAGATCATGTTTCAGACTTCCTTGGTGGCGCAGTGGTTAAGAATCCGTCTGACAAGGCAGGGGACTCGGGTTTAAGCCCTGGTCTGGGAAGATCTCACGTGCCGCGGAGTAACTAAGCCCACGTGCCACAACTACTGAAGCCCGCGCCGCCTAGAGCCTGTGCTCCACAACAAGAGAAGCCACAGCAGTAAGAAGCCCACGCACCGCAAGGAAGAGTAGCTCCCGCTCAGCACAAGTAGAGAAAGCCCACGTGCAGCAACGAAGACCCAACGCAGCTAAAATTAATTAATTAATTAATTTAGAAAAAGAAAAGAAAAAGATCATGCCTAGATCAGTATCTGGGGTGATCCCAGTTCACAATAATCACCTTGTTACGTCTTCCGATGTGATCCTGACTGAGCATGTACATGTGGAAATGCAGATTTCTTTAGCACAAATTGCTTTCATTTTCTTTTTGCTTGATTTAAAAAATTATGTCGTTAGGTAGGATACTATCCATGAATTTTCTTTCATTCATTTAACAAATATTGACCGAGTGCACAGTAATGCATCAGGCACAATCCAGATGTCGGGATGTAAAGAGGGCATTGTAAAACATTTACTGTTAAAATGGCGTGTTGGATCTAACAGAATTGAGATCCACTGGTAGGCTGACCTGGGTTTTAATCCTAACTCCACCACCATCTACTAGTGTATAACCTGGGACACATCTTTTCACCTCTCTGAGCCTCCTTGTATTGATGCGTGTAGATTACAAGGGATCATGCGGCTCCTCCTATCTGCTCACTGAATGGTAGCTGTCAACATTATTATGATGTTGATTGATTCCTTTATGGCACAGGTACAGTAACACCATTTTATCTTTCTCACATAATTCCTCAAACTCCGTTGCCTAGCTACCTCTTTCTTTTGAGGCTCCTCATCTCCCGCCCACTCTGAGTTGTCCAAAATCTGCAGCGATTTACTTAGTCCGAAAGAGGCGCTGGTTTCTGAGGGTATTTCCTGTGGTCTGACCTCTTTCCCCACCTTGCAGGCAACTGAGGTCTGGAGTCCACTGCTGTTATGGCTTATTACCACCACACGATGGCGCTGTTGAGGCTTGGTCCTGGACACTTCCAGGGTCTTGAGCCTGTAAGGGGCGCTCTCTCCCTGCTCTCTCACCTCCCACCCAGCCACTTCCCTCAGGAATCCCACATCTCAGCATATGGCATCACTGTTCCCTCGGTTGTTCAGTCCACAGACCTGAAGCGTCCTTGATTCTTCCCTTCCCTGCATGCCTCACATCTAATCCATCTTCAAGTGCTCTGGTTCCACCTCCCAATGTCTCCAAGAATCATCCACTTATCTGTATTCCCACAGCCATCACTCATGGCCAAACCACCATCACTGCTGGCCTGGCTGGACCCACTCTTCCCTCCAATAATTCTCTCCACGCAGCAGCTAGAGGGGCCTCCTTAAACATAAACTGGATCAGGTTGTGGGCTGTGACGCACAGACCAGATTCTTCTTCAGGGATGGACTTGGTGTCCAGCTACTGGCTCACTGCCCTCTGCTGTCAACCCCTCAGGGCCTCGGCTGAAGAGTCATGCCCACTCCCCCAGGCAGCTGCATCTAATGACAAATCTGAAGGGTCATCTCAGCTTCAGAATTCCCTGCTGGGTCAGGGGAGGTGCCCATTGAGACTGCACGCAGCTCAAATTCTCCCTCTGCTCAGTCTTGCCTCCCTCCCCTCTCTTCCACCCGTGTTGATCCTGAGAGCACTCCTTAATGGACCTCCTGCCCGCCAATCACCCTCTCTGAATCTGCTCCCCAGGGAGCCAAACCTAACTGGCACTCTCCACTTAGAACAAAATCTCAACTCCGTACCATGGCCTGTACGGCTAGGCATCACCTGGCCCCTGCCCTCCTGTCTGAACTAATCTCGTGCCCCTCACTCAGCCCCTGCCACAATGACCCTCTTCCTGTCCACAAGCTAAGTGCTTTCCAGGTTCAGGGCCTTTGCACTGGCTGTTCCCTCTGCCTGGAGAGACTCCCCCTGCTCTGTAGGGGGCAGGTTCCTTCCCAGCTCTCCTGTCTCAGCCTAAATGCTATTTCTTCAGAATAAGGACCACCTCGTCTAAAGGAGCCCCCTCCCTCTCTCTCAGAACACTGTATCTTTCAACATCCATCATACCCTGTCCTTACTTTGCTTATTCCCACTGGACTGTTTTTTTGTTTGTTTTTTCTTTATTTTTACATTTTTCTAGCAAATCATAAACAAGTTACATGAAGTCAGATAATTTCAAAAGCAAAACTATAAAATTTCTTTCAAATAAATTTACAGCAAAATATTATTTGAGGTGGGACATAGGTGCATTTGATCAGATGTGAGAAGATGTGGGGTGGGGACCCCAAAAGTCTGACAGACTAAGACCAACAAGGGTCAAAAAATGACCCTGCCTTGGACCTTAGTGGATTTACTGTAATATTTCTTCGATGATTTGATGGATGGATGGATGGAAATTCTGGGCCCAAAGTCTTGAGCCCAGACTCCTTTCCTAGAGGTGAATATATCTCAGGGAACATCTCTCAGCCTTGAGTGAGCAGCTCTTGTCCACTTCCAGGTCTCCCTGGCTGAATCATTAGGCCTAGGGTTAGTGTACTGACCTTCCCCACCTCCACCCCCAAGGGCTCTAGAGCTCCATGCATAAATCGATGCATATCCTCACTGCTTTGTGGCTAAGATCTCAGGCTGCAGCAGCTTCAGAAAGTCCCTGAAGATTTTTTTTTTTTTAAATAAATTTATTTATTTTATTTATTTATTTTTGGCTATGTTGGATCTTTGTTGCTGTGCACGGGCTTTCTCTAGTTGCAGCGAGCAGGGATTACTCTTTGTTGTGGTGCGCGGGCTTCTCATCGTGGAGGCTTCTCTTGTTGCGGAGCACGGGGTCTTCAGTAGCTGTGGCACGTGGGCTCAGTAGTTGTGGCGCACGGGCTCAATTGCTACGTAGCATGTGGGATCTTCCCAGACCAGGGCTCGAACCCATGTCCCCTGCATTGGCAGGCGGATTCTCAACGACTGCGCCACCAGGGAAGCCCCCCTGAAGATTCTTGTTACACCCTAATCCCAGAATGACCTCACCTCACTGTTGTATAACTCCTAGGAATCATCCGATAACAGCAACAACAAATAATAACGCATAGCTAGTGCTTACTCTGTGCCCCATATTACACCCTTCATAGGAATTACCTTTTAATTTAGAAAGGTCATCTCCAAGTGACCAGAGGCCTTCAAGGTCCTGAAGTAGGAGAGGATGACATTTTAATAACTCCCTCAGTGGAACCCACTTCAATCTCTGCCTTAATCAGCCAGCAAGTTGTTATTTTGGGGAGTTTGGTCAGATGAGGTGTCGCGATTTAAAACCTGAAACTAGGGGCTTCCCTGGTGGCACGTGGTTAGGAATCCACCTGCCAAGGCAGGGGACACGGGTTCGATCCCTGGTCCGGGAAGATGCCACATGCTGCGGAGCAACTAAGCCTGTGTGCCACAAATACTGAGACTGTGCTCTAGAGCCCGCGAGCCACAACTACTGAAGCCCGTGCGCTTAGAGCCCGTGCTCCGCAACAGGAGTAGCCACTGCAATGAGAAGCCCACGCACCGCAACGAAGAGTAGCCCCCACTTCGCACAACTAGAGAAAGCCCACATGCAGCAACGAAGACCCAACGCAGCCAAAAATAAATAAATAAAATTAAAAAAAAAGAATAAATTGGGTTATTTGTCTTTATTATTGAGCTGTAAGAGTTTTTTATATAGTCTAGATACAATTCCCTTATCGGATATGTGATTTGCAAATCTCTTTTCCCATCCTGTGGGGTGTCTTCCACTCTCTCGATGGTGTCCAGGGAAGCACAAGTTCTAAATGTTCATCTATCACTTATTAACTATAAGACTTTCAGCGAATAGCTCTGCTTCTCTGAGCATTTCTTCATCTGTAGGGTAAGCATATAGATGTCTTGCAGGGACGAGATGAGAGTACAATAAAATGAGGCACATAAAGCCCAGGTCCCAGGTCCCAGGGCTTGGTTGGGCTTGAACATAACCTACCTGCTCCTAAGTCTCTCAAGGCAGGAAGGGAGGCTCAAGGTCACGGGTGATCCACAGGCCTCTCCATTACTTCTACTCGCTCTTGAGGGCAGAAACCCTGTCAGCTTTGCTCATTCATTGCTTTCTCCTCAGTGCCTAAGCACAGCCATAGCTCACTGAATATGCGATAAATGAATGGGTGAAAAGGAGATGGAATTCATTGCCCAAGGTCACAGACAATGAATGGGAAATCTGGGACTTCTTTTTGTTTGTTTTGTTCTTTCTACAAGTATTTTCTCTTCTTCCTTTTTTTAAAAAAATTTTTATTGGAGTATAGTTGATTAACAATGTTGTGTTAGTTTCAGGCGTACAGCAAAGTGGATTAGTTATACATATACATATATCCACTCTTTTTTAGATTCTTTTCCCATATTGGTCATTACAGAGCATTGAGTAGAAGTTCCCTGTGCTATACAGTAGGATTTTATTTTATGTTATTTATTTTATTTTATTTTATATTTTTCATTTCATTTTATTTTATTTTCTGGCCACACGGCAGGCAGGATCTTACTTCCCCGACCATGGATGGAACCTGTGCCCCCTTCAGTGGAAACACCAAGTCCCAACCACTAGACTGCCAGGGAATTCCCTATTTTATATATAGTAGTGTGTATATGTCAATTCCAATCTCCCAATTTATCTCTCCCCCCGTTTCCCCCCGGTAACCATAAGTTTGCTTTCTACATCTGTGACTCTGTTTCTGTTTTGTAAATTAGTTCATTTGTACCATTTATTTTAGACCACATATAAATGATATCATATATTTGTCTTTCTCTGTCTGACTTACTTCACTCAGTATGACAATCTCTAGGTCCATCCATGTTGCTGCAAATGGCATTATTTTGTTCTTTTTTATGGCTGAGTAATATTCCATTGTACAATATGTATGTACCACATCTTCTTTATCCACCCCTCTGTTGATGGGGGAAACCTGGGACTTCTGACTCCCTGGCTGGGATATACCTGATGATGCCTGTCTCTGTCTGCTCAGGCTGCTGTAACAAAATACCACAGACTGGAGGCTTAAACAAACATTTATTCCTCAGTTCTGGAGGCTGGGAAGTCCTAAATTAAGGTGCCAGCAGACCAGGGCCTAGTGAAGGCCTTCTTCCTGGTTTGTCATTTGCTGCTCTCTTGCTGTATCCTCCCACGGTGGAAAGAGAGGGGGCTCTGGTTTCTTCTGCTTCTTATAAGGGCTGGGGCCCCACTCTCATGATCTCATCTAACCCTAAATACCTCCCAAAGTACCACCGAACATCATCACATATGAGTTTTGGGGGGGACACAAACATTTAGTCCATAGCAATGCCTAACTCAGTGGTATTAGGTGAACTTTGTATTTAGTGAATAATAGCTTTTAAAAAAAAAGTTTAGCTTTGGTAAAATTGTAAAAAAATAATTCTTTTACATATTTTAGGCCCCAGGTTGACCTAGAAAATTAGTTTGTGATATCTGAGCAGTGACATAAGACATATGGATATAAGTATGCTGTTTAAAGATTTCCATCTTTAGCAAAATTTCTGTCCATCTAAGAAAAAACATTTGCCTCTGGATCTCCACTTGGATGCCCTGCAGGCACATCAAACTTAACTTTTTTTTTTTTTTTGCCATGAAGTTTGTGGGATCTTATTTCCCGGACCAGGGATTGAACCCCACCAGCCTGCAGTGGAAGCGTGGAGTCCTAACCACTGGACCACCAGGGAATTTGCAAACTTAACCTTTTCAGGGCTGAACTCATCATCTCCCCCCACTGCACTCCCACCAAACCCTCCATCCTCTCGTTTCATGAAGGGCTCCACCAGAGGCCCAAGCCAGACACCCAGGAGGACACTGAGGAGGTGCCCTTGACTCTCTACCCTCATTCCCCACAGTCAGTCTTCACCAAACGCTGCCAAATTTGCCTCCTAAACACTCCGTCCTGGCTCATCTTCCCACCGTGGCAGCCTCCACCCTTGTCTGCTAGCCTCCAACCCGCAGCCTCCTAACCCTCACCCGTGGGGCAGCCAAATGTCACTCCTCTGACTAAAGCCTGATAAAACCCCCTTATTTCTCTGACCTAATTCCCAAGCATTCCCCACCTGGTCCGTGCCACTCCAGCCACACTGGCCTCCTGACTCACCAGGCACACACCCGTCTCAGGGCTTTTGAACTTACATTAGCCCCAGCCTAGAATGTTCATTCCCAGGTATCACACAGCTCTCTTTCCACTCCTTCCAGTCTTTGCTCAAATATTCCCTCTTTTGATCCCCTATTTTCTCTTTTTTTTTTTTTGCCGTGCCCCGGCTTGACCAGGAATCAAATCCGTGCGCCCTGCAGTTGAAGCGCAGATTCCTAACCACTGGACAGCCAGGGAATTCCATGATACCCTATTTTATAAATTTATTTATTTTTATTTATTTTTAGCTGCTTTGGGTCTTCGTTGCTGCGCACAGGCTTTCTCTAGTTGCAGCGAGCGGGGGCTACTCTTCATTGCGGTGTGCGGGCTTCTCATGGCGGTGCCTTCTTTTGTTGTGGACCACCAGCTCTAGGCGCGCGGGCTTCAGTAGTTGTGGCTCACGGGCTGTAGAGCGCAGGCTCAGTAGTTGTGGCGCATGGGCTTAGTTGCTCCGCGGCCCGCGGCACGTGCGATCTTCCCGGACCAGGGCCCGAACCCGTGTCCCCTGCATTGGCAGGTGGATTCTTAACCACTGTGCCACCAGGGAAGTCCCGATCCCCTATTTTAAACTGCTTTTCTCTGAATTTTCTCTTGCCATTTTGGCTTTTTCCCCCTGTATCATTTGTTTTACCTGCCTGGCTGTTGTGTCCTCCCCCAGAACACGACGCGTCCTTGTCTGTATTGTGCAGTGTGGCGTCCTCAGCACCTGGAGCAGCCCCAGGCACCGAGCAGGTGCTCGGTAGGTATCTGCTGGTGAATACATGGCTTCCCAACACCTACAGAACAAGGCCCACACTGGACCTGGCCCTGCCTCCGCCTCCGCCTCCAGTCTCACTCCCTTCCCAGCCTTTTCAAGGCTGATTAATGCCAAAGTACTTGTAGTTCTCCCCCATACACTATGCTCCTCTCCTGTACCTTTGCTCACGCTGGGCTTGGAAAACTCTCCTCTTCTTCTCTGCCACCATGTGCCTGCTGACTCCCACTCAACCTTCTAGAATTTAGACTCCAATTGAGTGTGGCCTCCTCCAGGAAGCTCTCCCAGATCACCCTTCCCCTATGCCCCGGCTCTGTTGAATGTCCATTTTGTGGGCTCCCACCGTACCCTTCACTTGCCATATTATTGAAATTATCTTCCCTACTAAACTTTAAACTCCTCGGAGACAGCGACTGGTTCTTTCTGGTTTCCTCTGGCTCTGCTTCCCACCCCCCCCCCCCCCCCCCACCAAGCAGTGTCTGCCACTTGGGAGGAGTTCAGTGCTCTGGGCCTGAAAGAAGAATGATGTGGGCCTCAGAGTCACCGCTGGGAATCAAGTGGGCTGTCCGAAAGCCTGATTTCCTCCGGGGACAGGTAACGATGAAAGCCGAAAATCTGATCATATTCAGCTTCTCCCCATGGACTTCAATTGGGCAGACCTGTTTTTTTTTATATTTTATGATAAGAAACAGTACAGTGGTTAAGAGAATGTACTTGGAGTCAGACCTCTGGGTCTGAATCCAGACTCTGCCATGTTCCTAGTTGTGTGACCTTGGGCAAGTTACATAACCACTCTGTGCCTCAGTTTCCTCATCTGGGCCTTGAAATAACAGTAGTGCCTGCCTCACTGCATTGCCATGAGGACTCAATGAATTACTGCATGAAAAGTGTTTAGAATGGAGTCTGGCACTTAATAATCACTATATAGTATTAGCTAGTGTGATTAAAATTGCCTTTTAAAATAAGTTTTAAAACAGAGTCAGTGGGCTTCCCTGGTGGCACAGTGGTTGAGAGTCCGCCTGCCGATGCAGGGGACATGGGTTCGTGCCCTGGTCCGGGAAGATCCCACATGCCGCGGAGCGGCTGGGCCCGTGAGCCATGGTTGCTGAGCCTGCGCGTCCGGAGCCTGTGCTCCGCAAGGGGAGAGGCCACAACAGTGAGAGGCCCGCGTACCGCAAAAAAAAAACCAAAAAACAAAACAGAGTCAGTATACTCAGAGACGTAAAGGACAGACTTGTGGTTGCCAAGGTCGGGGAGGGAAGGACTGGGGGTTTGGGGTTAGCAGATGCAAACTAGTATATCTAGGATGGGTAAACAACAAGGTCCAACTGTAGAGCACAGGGAACTATATTCAATATCCTGTGATAAACCATATGGAAAAGAATATAAAAAAGGATGTATATATGTGTGTAACTGAGTCACTTTGCTGTACAGCAGAAATTAACACAACATGGTAAATCAACTATACTTCAATACAATTTTCTTAAAAAGGGAGTCAACATAAAGAAAAGTGTTTGATAAACAACAGTACAAGGAAGAGGTGGGCCAGGCACAGAAACCCCAAGACCAAGGGGGTGGGGCTGTAGGCTTAGTGAAGTCAGAAGCACCTGGGCCTAGATCCAGTTCCCGCCAGCACTGGTGAACCGTCAGGACAGGACTTCAGCTCTGTGGGTCTCAGCTTCCCAGCGTGGCCAGATCACCAGAAGCCAATGTGCTTGTCCAGCAGCTGAATGACCAATTTGCAGAATTGCCGATTGTTTTTTTCAAGTTGTATTTTACCTCTGGCTTGACATTTTATAAGCAAACAAGCTGGTCACCCAACCCTTCCCCCACTTTCACTGCCCCTGCCCCAGCAACTGCCCACTCCCCCGAATCATGTCTCACAGTCCTTAACACCACCCTCACTACTGCCTTTGCTCCCACCTGTGCCCCTTCCTCTATTTCAAAAAAAATAGGCCCCCCCAGACCCTTTCTGGGGTTTCATGATATCAAAACCATTTTCAGGGCTTCCCTGGTGGCGTGGTGGTTGAGAGTCCGCCTGCCGATGCAGGGGACGCGGGTTCGTGCCCCGGTCCGGGAAGATCCCACATGCCACAGAGAAGCTGGGCCCGTGAGCCATGGCCGCTGAGCCTGCGCGTCTGGAGCCTGTGCTCCGCAACGGGAGAGGCCACAACAGTGAGAGGCCCGTGTACCGCAAAACAAAAAACAAAAAACAAAAAACATTTTCATAATACTGCTGACACGTTATTTGCCTTTTCTACCCTCCCTGTTTCTGAGTACAGTGTTTTCCAGAGGCTGCATGACGTGCAATATCGCAACAGATGCAGCAGAAACATGAGAATCCAGTTGTCTCCTATTAAGCCAGACATTCAGGAGATTTGCAAAAGAGTAAAATAGCCACTCTTCACTACTTTAAAAAAAAAAGTTGTTTTTCATAACATATATTATCTCTGTAAACACATAATGGGATTAGTGTTAATTTAAATAAATAGTAAGGAACTTCCCTGGTGGTGCAGTGGTTAAGAATCTGCCTGCCAATGCAGGGGACACGGGCTTGAGCCCTGGTCTGGGAAGATCCCACATGCTGCGGAACAACTAAGCCCGTGCACCACAACTACTGAGCCCGCGCTCTAGAGCCCGCGAGCCACAACTACTGAAGCCCGCATGCCTATAGCCCATGCTTGGCAACAAGAGAAGCCACCTAAATGAGAAGCCCACGCACCACAACGAAAAGTAGCCCCTGCTAGCCACAACTAGAGAAAGCCCGCGCACAGCAACAAAGACCCAACGTAGCCAAAAAAAAAGAATAGTCAAAACCAATTGAAAAGTGGGCAAAGGGCATGAGAATCTTACAGAAAATAACCCAGCTTTTAAATATCTAAAAGATGCAACTTCACTCATAAGACAGATGAGAACACAACTCAAATGAGATGCAATTTTTTCACCTATTAGATGGTAAAGATTAAAAATTTTGATAACACTATCGATGAGAGTGGGGAATTATTATTATCATCATGCAGTGCTGACAATAATGCAAATGGTTACAGCCTTTGTGGAGGGTAATCAGTAATATCTATCAAAATTACAAGTGCTTATGCTTAGATATAATTCCACTTCCAGGAACTTAAACCATAGAAATAGCTGCACATACTAAAGAGATGAACAAGGATTTTTTTAGAGCATTGTTTTTGTTTGTAAATGTCCAACAATAAGAGACTGGTTAAACAAAATAAAAATACACCCAGAGAATTCCCTGGCAGTCCAGTGGTTAGGCCTCCACGCTTTCACTGCCAGGACCCAGGTTCAGTCCCTGGTTGGGTGACTAAGATCCTGCAAGCCGCGAGGCACAGCCAAAAAAAAAAAAAAACCAAGACCAAAACCAAAAACACCCAGTGGGATACTAGATAGCAATCAAAAAGAATAAGTCAGATCTATGTGTACCGACGTGGAATGAACTTGAGGCAAGCTCATTGGGGAAAAAAAAAGGGGCAAAACAGGGGACAGTATGCTACTGCTGGTGTAAAGACATGTGTATAGACAACATATTCATGTGTGTTCATACATGCATAGGCTATCTCTGAAATCATTTTTACAATGGCCTACAGGCCTTACATAATCTAACCTGCCCCCTGGCACCTTGTCACGACCCCTCTGACTCATCCCTCTTTCCCCTTAGCTCTGCTCCACCTGCATTGGCCACCTTGCTTTTCTGGAACACCCCAGGCACCCGCCTGCCTTACGCTTCCCAATAGCTGGCAGGAACACTGTTGTCCCAGATGTCCACGGAGCTCACTTCCTCCCCTCCTTCAAGCCTCCGTTCAAATCTCCCCTTCCCCGTGAGGCCTACACAGACTACCCTAATAAAGCTACATCCTTCACACTTTATTTCCTCTTGCCCTTCTCTATTGATGCATGAGTTTTTGGCTGTGCTGTTCATGGCTTGACAGAAATGGGACTACTGGGCTTGTGGATTTTTTTATGAGAACTTCATGGTCAAAATAAAGTGCTAATTTCAGTCCCCTGGTAGTTGGAAGCACAGTTTTCCTGAACCCCGCACTCCCAGATATTTCTTCTTTCAAAGCAGTCCAGAGGTCTGGGTGAGCTGCTGGGTGTATGGGGGTGAGGGAGGGACCTGAGGGCACTTGACCTGGTCAGAGAGTAATGGGCGTATTCCCAGGGGCTATTAAAGGCTGGCTGCTGAGCTTCCTGGACAGGGCTGACTGATGGGAGGCCCTCTTGGCCCAGACCAGGTGGTGGAGCCGCCGCCACTGCTGCAGCCAGTAGAGCATCTCCACTTTGTCATGCTTCATCTTGTCCAGGTAGCGCCGCCCCTTGAAGGTCACTGGCTCACCGAAGACTAACTCGATCTCCTCCAGGAGGGGAACCAAAGGAGCCTCCACTAGACCGAGCCTCTTATGGAGATGGTTGCGGATCTGATTCTCCTCCAGGAAGCGACTCAGGCCCATGTCGGTCTTGTGGAAAAAGCGGTTAGGGTCGGAGGCTTGTCGCTCAAACCACTCCAGTTTCCCCAGCAATACCTCCCGCAGCTGAATGGGCTGCAAGGCCTGCTCCCAGGCACTCACCAGTGACGGCAGCTGCCTCAGGCGGGCATTGGAGCTGTACTTGATGGCCATGTCCAGCCGGTCTTTGTCAGGGACCTCAAGCATGGACCACAGCTGCTCCAGACGCTTCTGTAGGCTCAGGATTTTGTGAGAGTCTTCCAGGAGGCTGTTGTTCTCAGTTCCCAGCCTGTGCTCCAGCACCGTGTCCCAATCCCACTCTCCTGGCACAAAGTCTGGCTCGTCGTCTTCTAGCAAGGGAGGTGGGTGCTGAATCTTTCGGGACTCTCTGACAGGGGCCACGATCTCCACAGGAACCTCCTCTTCATACATTTGGAAGATGACATGGAGGAAGTCTGTCTCCTGGGTGGTGAGGTACTTGAAGTAGTCACCCACAGACAAAGTCGTTTTCCACCAGTTCAGCCATGAGGCCTTGTTTGACCACTTCTCCCAGCTTTTACGTGCTTGGAGTGATGTGAAGGAGGACATCTTATCAGGGTTGGACTGTAAAGTGTTAGCTCTCAGGGAAGAAAGTCCAGCCAGCTTGGTGTTGATGAAACGATGCTGTTTTTCTTGACGTAGAAAGGCTGAGAATAGGAAGGCCGACCAGTCTTTATTGGCTGCAGGCTCAACCAGGGGCCCCTGGTCAAAAGAGAAGTGGTCCTTAGAGACATGGCTCATCAGCTCCTTGTACACCTCCCTGATGCTACTGCCCAAAGTGCAATCAGTATCCATTTCCTCGATAAGTTTGGGTTCCAGTTCACCAGCCAGGTGGTTGTATAGGACTCCGGCCCCCTCAACGTGGAAGGAATCCAAAAAGTTTCTTGCTGAGACCTGTACAGCAGCTGCCTGGACCACCTGATTTCTTAGCTTCAAAGTAACAGTCACTGGCTGTGGTTCAACTGGATGGGATCTGGGGGACTGGGGGCTCCACTGCTCTGAGGCTTTCTTCTCCTCAAGGCCCTTCAACATTCTCTGCAGCTCTTCCATGTGATGTGCTGCAGCTGGGCGGTAGGTCAGGGCCCCCAAGAGTGGGGGCAGGCCCGAGTTCAGCGGTGAGTAGTGAGACCACCCCAATTGCATGTTCTTCATCCTCTGCTTCAGGTCCTCAGCCGCAGTGTCCCCTGCCAGCTCTGGTTTGCTCTCTGCAACCAGGACCAGTGGGGTTAAGGGGCGAGGAGAGAATGGAGGAAGGCCCAACTCATCTGCTAGTTTCCAGCCCTCACGCAGAGAGGGCATGGACTGGCCCCTCTGGAGCTGGGAGGAGAGGGGCAAGTGGGAGGTGGGGGGAACCTGGTTGGGGGTAGCCACAGAGGACCCAGGCAGTGAGGCAATCTGTGAACTGAAGTTGCTTTCTCTCCCCTTTTGCATGGTGGACAGCCAGCGGAGAGGCTTCTTCTTCTTCAGCTGGGGAATGGACTTCCATTCCTTCACTGGGTCCGGTTCAGGCTCACTGACAAGCTCTCGCGGGCGGCTGAGTTGGATGAGGTAGTTCAGGCTGAGGTTGGAATATGGCACTTGGGCAAAGCCAGTGCTGTGATGCCACGGGATAGGGCAGAGCCTGAAAGCCGCAGTGGGGCCGAGGAGGCGCAGTCTGGACAAGCAGACTTGGACCTGCCCTTCCTTCAGCAGGGCGCGGAAGTCGGCGAGCAGGCCACGGTAGACCTCGGGACCGGTAAGGAAGACTGTGCAGTCCCTGGCGAGGCTGGCGGCCAACCGGGTGAGCGTGGCTGATTCGGTGAAGACAGCTGCGGGGGTCGACATGATCTTCTGAAGGTGCAGGTAGCGTACGAAGAGCTGCTCGCTGCTGAGCAGCACGTAGACCAGGAGCCGCTCCCGCAGCCTCTGATTGTTCCAGTAGCTCAGACCAGGTTCGGTGGGGGGCTCCTGCCAGCTGCACTTTAGCTCATCCAGGATGACCTCGGTGAAACGGAGTCGTACCTTGCGAGGCGCGCGCGCCTCCAGCCCGCTGTTGGCCAGCCGCTCCGCTACCTGGCGGCAGAGCGACGCCACCGTCAGCCGTGAGACCGGTAGGGGCAGCAGCATCAGGACCTCCTGCGAGAGGCGCTTCTGAGACTCTGTGCGCGTCGTCGTGCGGGGGAAGAGCGACAGCGGACGCAGCAACCGGTGGTAAAACCGCTGGAACTCGGGCTTATACGGCTCCATCTTAGACCAGGCGGCGCTGGCGGCGCCGGCGGTTACTAAGGCAACGAGGGGCCGGATGGCCCAAGTGCGCCTGCGCAGCCCTTGCCCGCTACAGCGTGGACGTGGGTGGGTGGGATGCAGAGCCTTGCGTGCGCTCGCAGCGGGAGGCGGGGCAAGGAGTGGCTTCCGGGGCTCCGCCTCTCCCGACGCGTCTCAGGGTTGGCGCCACAGGACCTGGACAGTTCGGGTCCTCCGGTGGTGACTGCGTTCGGGATGGCATCGGACTCGGGGGACCGCGGGACTACCTGCACGGTGAGGGTCGAGGCCTCGTGTGGGAGCCTCGCAGGGGCGAGAGCTTCGGCCCCTGGGGTGATCGTTAACTTGAGAATGGGGGAAGGAGCGTACACCTGGGTTGGGGCCTGGGATCCAGGCTGGAATGTGAGAGTAGCAGGGCCCTTGGCGTTAATGTTGAGGGGTGTTGCTCTTGGAATGATCGTGAGTGATAATGAAGGCGCTTGAGGAGGGGTCACGTGGGGCGTTACTCCAGGCCTTTGGGGGTGGTCGCAGGGAAGGTAGTGAAACAGGGTCACGCAAGAAGGTTCCCTAGCTCTCATCGGCCCGTCCTTGCAGCTGGAGTTCGCGGTGCAGATGACCTGTCAGAGCTGCGTGGACGCGGTGCGCACGTCCCTGCAAGGGATAGCAGGTAAGAACCTGCTTAACCAGATTAACTTTTCAGTGCGCAGTCAGGAGGCCTCTGGGAGGGGCAGGCAAATCTCTTAGACCAACCCTACTCCCATTTACAGATGCAGAAATTGAGACCTGGAGAGAGGAAGGAATGTTCTCAGAGTCACACAGGGACCCAGAGGCGGAGTCTAGAGTGCAGGTCTCAGGCCTGCCCTGCCAGATTCTTCTACTGGCTCTGCCTGCCCTTCTGGTGTCTTAAACCTCCAGTGCCTGGAGGTGAGGAGGGAGGCAGAGCGTAGTCCCCCCCTACAGGGGTTTTCCCTGGCACACAGGCAGTTCTTGCTTGAGAAACAAAATAATCTTGACAAAGCAAACAGCAGCCCTAGCCATGTTCCATCTTAGGCGGCCCTGATTCTTTTTTTTTTTATTTTGGCTGCTTTAGGTCTTCATTGCTGCACTTTCTCTAGTTGCGGCAAGCGGGGGAGGTGCACGGGCTTATTGCCGTGGCTTTTCTTGTTGCGGAGCATGGGCTCTAGGGCGCGGGCTTCAGTAGTTGTGGCACGTGGGCTCAGTAGTTGTGGCGCACAGGCTTAGTTGCTCTGCGGCATGTGGGATCTTCCCGGACCAAGGATTGAACCCATGTCCCCTGCATTGGCAGGCAGATTCTTAACTACTGCGCCATCAGGGAAGTCCGGCCCTGATTCTTAAAAGCCAGCTAGCCGGTCTGGAGATGACCAGGCACAATCGGAAAGATCTGAGAAGGCAGAGCCACCAGCATGGCCATGGGAACTGCCTGTCTTTGATTCTGTCAAATGTTTATCCAGTCATTCAGGTATAGACCAGACACTGGGGGCTTTTTAGGGAAAAGTGTTCACAAATGTTTCAGGCACAGCCTCTGCCCTCAGGTAACATGAGCACACAAGCATTGCGCTGGGAAGAGCAGTTCTTGGAGGAGCTGCCATGTGATGGCTTCTGAAACTGGGACATTGGTGGCACTTGGCTCTGTATAAGGCAGCAGTGTGTCCTAGGTCTTCGGGGTATGTGCTCTAGAGTCAGACTGTTTGGGTTCAAATCCCCCCTTTGCCACTTAATGGCACTAAGACCTCGTGCATGTTACTTTTTGTGTCTGTTTCTTCAGTGTTTAAATGGGCAAGGTAATGGAAGCTACCCCAGAGGTTCATTGTGAAGAGTAAATTAGTTAATACATGTAAAAGCACTTTAGAAAGGTCTTTGGCATGTAGTGAGAGCCCACTAAATCTTAGGAATTATGAGAGGCAGGGCTTATAGGTGGTAAGCTGGTTGGGCAGAGGCATGAGGGGACAAAACTTTTTTTTTTTTTGGCCGCACCGTGCGTCATGTGGGATCTTAGTTCCCCCACCAGGTATCGAACCTGTGCCCCCTGCAGTGGAAGCGCAGAGTCTTAACCACTGGACCGCCAGGGAAGTCCCTGATCTTTTTTAAGTTGTTCAAACTGTCTTATTTAGGGGTTCCATTTTCACTCCTCAATAGAGTTTATGTATTTCTCATATGCTTCCTTACCCATTAGTTCATCTAGTTCTGAGGTGTTCCTGAATGTCATCTTGATCAGCCAACCATCTTCATAACAACATTTGTGGACAAGTCCTGGATTTTCTGCAAGAGCTTCATTCATTTCAGTTACTTCTCCTGATAGAGGATACTAGAGTTCACTAGCAGCTCTCACACTTTCCAAAGCACCAAACTGCTCTTGTTGGTTCAGTTTTGTCCCAACTTCAGGCAGACTACAGTAAACAACATCTCTCAAAGCGTCCTGTGCAAAACTGTTGATTCCCACTGTTCCAACACCATTTCACTTTGTTAGCCATTCATGTTTGCCCATGAATCTTATGCATGGAGAGCAGAGCGGGGCTGGTGCGCAGCGGCCGGGCAGCACCTGCCCTCAGCCCCCAGAGCGCTTGGTGCTGGCTTCCAGTGCCATGTTTGCAGAGGGGGACAGATCCTAAAGCTGGGTTTGCTTTGACTATGTGTTTGGGAATGAGGGGTGAGTGTCTGAGAAAACTGAGCCATTCCACTGAGAGTGGAGTGTTCTGACCAAAGCTTTCCAAAGCTGTTGGACTCTACCTCCTGTAAAACATTCTTACTGGGAGAGCAGACAGCTGGACTTCTGTTGGACATAGGGCAGTTTTTAGCCCTCTGCAGGTTTCTTAGAGGCCAGATAAAGACTTCTGGTGACTACATTTTCTGGTCTGGGTAACTGGAAGCAGCTTCGCTTTCTCATGGGCTGGCTTCCCAGATACAGAGAGGGAGACAGAAAGAGTGATCGGGTGATTTGCCCTCTCCAGGAGGCCTGGGCTTTGGGGAAGAAGGCTCTGCTCTCCTCCTAAGGGTAAGTGGGAGGACCTCCCAGCCCAAGGCTCACTTCCTTGAACTCTTATCACCCACCCTAGAGTCCCCTACGGCCTTATCTTTTCTCCCTCTCTGGGCTCTGAGCTAAACAGGTACTACTGGCCAGGCCACACTCCACACCAGCCAAACCGAACTGCTGCTCAGCTGGGGAGCCAGCCTTCTTGGTTCAGACTCAGGTCAAGGTTTTGGGAATTGCAGTCACAAGGAGCTTCCCACTGGGGCCCTCCCACTTTCAGTGCAGAGACGCAGCTCTTCTTAGGAGACCCCAGAGCAGCAACCTACCTGTGCCAAAGCCAGTCCATCAGAAAGTCTTGTCTGCTGTGTCTAAAACTCTTTTTCTGTACTTTGGGCTTCACACCAAACCAGACCACCTCACCTCACCACAACCCACACGAGAACCTCATCTTTGGGCTCTCTGTTGCCCTTTCCGATAGGTTCTTCACATAGAAACCAGAGTGATTTTTTTCCTTTTTTATTTTCAATTATTTTATTTTATTTTATTTTTTGGCTGCCCCGCGTGGCTCGTGGGATCTTAGTTCCCCAACCCGCTGGTCGAACCTGCACCCTTGGCAGTGAAAGCCTAACCACTGGACCACCAGGAAATTGCTAAGAATGATTTTTTAAATCATACATCAGATGTTGTCACTGCTCTGCTTAAAATCCTGTGAAAGTCCTAATATTTAAGAGCTTCCCATAGGCCAGGCACTGTTCTAAGTGCTCTATATGAGATAACTCGTTTAGGCCTTCAGTAGCCTGCTGAAGTACGTTGTATTGTTATCTCCATTTGTAGAGGAAGAAACTGAAAAGAAAACAGAAAGGTTGAGTAAGCTAAGGCCACACAGCTAGTAGGTGGCAGACTCAGAATTTCAACTCCAGAGCCCACACCCTCAACCACTGTACTCTGTGGCCTCTGCCAATGGCCTCCCCTTGCATTAAAATTAAATTCCAGATTCTTTCCTGTTGCCTGCAGGGCTTTGTTTCATTGGTCTCCACTTACAACTTTGTATCTTATCATTCCCTTTACTCCAGCTCCAGCCACTGGGCCTTTCTCTTCCTAGAACACATAGATGTTGTTCCTGCCTCAGGGTCTTTGCCCAAACTGTACCCTCTGCTGGAATGCTCTTCCCTGACTACATTCAGGCCTATGCTTAAAGGCTCAGAGAAACTTTCCTTCACCAGCCTAAGTGGCTCACGCCCCGGTTGTTCCCCAATACCTGTTTCATTGAGCACACTTTGCCCTATCTGAATCTCCCTGTGCATGTGTTTGATATCCATATTCCTGTGCTGGAACACATGCTGCTTGATGGGGCAGAGACATCACCTGACTTGTTCCCTGCTGCATCCCTACTGCCTGGAACGGGGCGCATGATAGGCACTTAGTGTACATTTGTTAAATGAATGAATAGGCAAGTGAATCCCTCACACTGCATGCTTACTTAAGCTCTGGGAGCCTCAGACAATCAATCCTTTGGGGCCCAGTCCTTCTTCCTGTGGGGCAAGGGGACCAAGCATCAGCTCTGGAGTTGGACAGGCTGCCTTCTGAGCTTTGTGATCTCGAGCCAGTTGAGAAGCCCTCCAGCCTCATTTCTTCACTTGCCAGAGGAGGACAGTATCACTGTCCTGATGTGTGTAAAGCTGAGCACACAGCTCTTGGCATTCCCTAGAGGCTCAGAGTTCCCTGCCGTCCTCCCTACCACTTTGGCATCCAGAGGCACCTCTGGGTGGACCTGGAGCTCCAAGGCTTCACGCTAGGTGGCCCAGGATGAGACATTGTGTTAAGTGACAGGCAGTTGGGTTATTTGGGGGGTTTTCTTCTGGCAGAATTGCCCAGTACTTGCCGGGAGGAGATGGGTGTGTCTGTCTGATTTCTGTTTACAAATTCGGCCCCTCCCCCAACAGTGTCACCGATGGGGCAGGGGATCTGTAGAAGCAAGACCGTGGGACCCTTTGTAACCACAGGCCAAACAGTCCTGCCTCTTGGGTGCTACCTCCGCCCAGTACCATCTCCCCGTTTGGCCTCGAGTTGGAAGGAATCTGAACAGCTGAGGTTCCTTGTGTGTGCCTCGGGGACTGTTATTCCCATCTCTGCCTGATGGTTAATCCAGGTGTAGTCTTGATTCTCCCACAGCCCATGAGCTCCCTGCGGACTAGGACTGGTGCTTTCCCTGACCCTGGCCTCCTCCAGGCCCAGCACACATTTGTTGAATGAATACAGGGCGGGGGTGGTGGTGGGTGGGGGAACCAAGGATGAAGGGAATGCAGACAGTCAGTGCAGCCTTCAGTTCACACAGCATTGGCTCAGCAGAGGGACATGCCTCGCTTAACCTGTCTTCTGGGCTGCCCAGGGCTCCCGGCTCCCATGGGCTCTACCCTGCCAGAGCAACAGACACACTTACTAAGATCAGAGCAGAATGGTTGTAAGCTCCACAGGTGAGATCATCCCTCAGAGTTCCCAGCCATCCCCTGTGCTCTGGCTCAGGATTCAAGAGTTCTCTTAAAAGGCTTATGAGCCCTGAACATCTGAATGAAAGAGAAGCCCCTTCTCGTCCTTCTTTGAGGTGGCTCGATGGCCCTCAAAACTGAGCATGTGTCAGAATCGTCCCGCAGGTTGTGTATACACCAGGGTGGCTTCAGGGATTTGGAGGGCAGTTGAGACCCTCTGACTTTTGAACCTGACCCTTGTGGACCACACAGAGCTCCTGCCCACACAGAGGATTGTAATCGGTGCAGCATGAGTTACATAGGAGAAGTGGGAACTGCCACAGGAGGATGGAGGCGGGGGCGCCAAGCCAGCCTGGAGGCTGGAGCTGCTTCTCAGGGTGAGCAGTATTCAGGTGAAGTGCTCGGGCTCTGGAGCTAGGCTGCCTGGGATGAGTTCCAGTCCCACCATTCACTACAACGTGACTTGGAGCAAGTTGCTTAACTTCTCTATGCCTCAGTTTTCTCATCCGTAAAGTGGGGATAATAGTGCCCAACTCACAGGGTTACTGCATTAATACAGGTAAAGTACGAAAAAGCCCACAGTGCATGTTCAGTAAATGTTAGCTTTCAGGATAGTGGTGATAGCCCCCTCTTTTTTATGTGTGCCAGCTTTATTGAAATGCTCATATATCATAAAATTCATCCATTAAAGTATACAGTTCAGTGGTTTTTAGTATATTCACAGAGTTGTGCAACCATTACCACTATCAGTTTTCTATTTCATCACCTTATGAAGAAAATTGTACCTTTCAGCTATCACCCTCCTACTCCCCTACCCACTAATCTACTTTCTGTCTCTATAGATTTACCTCTTCTGGGTATTTCATCCAGAATGACATCATCTAATACGTGCTCTTTGTGACTGGCTTTTACTTAGCATAATGTTTTTAAGGGTCATCCACATTGTAGCATGTATCAGTGCTGAATGCCTTTTTATGGGTGAATAGTATTCCATTGCATGGGTACGAGTTTTGTTTATCCACTCATCATTTGATGGGCTTTGGGGCTGTTTTCACCTTTTGACTATCATGAGTAATGTGGCTATTGATAGCCCACTTTTATACAAACATTTTTTTTTATTGTTTAATTTTTAAAAATTGAAGTATAGTTGATTTACAATGTTGTGCTGAAACATTTTTAAAAGAACTATCTGTGTTTCAAAAGTTATAAAGAGGGGCTTCCCAGGTGGCGCAGTGGTTGGGAGTCCACCTGCCGATGCAGGGGACACGGGTTCGTGCCCTGGTCCGGGAAGATCCCACATGCTGCGGAGCGGCTGGGCCCGTGAGCCGTGGCCACTGAGCCTGCGCGTCCGGAGCCTGTGCTCCACGACGGGAGAGGCCACAACAGTGAGAGGCCCGCGTACCGCACCAAAAAAAAAAAAAAAAAGTTATAAATAATGCCTCGTATGAAATAAGAATTCACAACACTCCTGGGGGCAAGATGGCGTTATCCCCACTTTATTCATAAAGAAACAAACTCAGAGAGGTTAAGGGCCTTACACAGCTAGAAGGCAGCTTCAGAGCTTGCCTCCAACCATAGGAAGGTTGGTTAAGATGGGGATGGGGAATGGCCCCCTGATTCTCTCTTCCCTGCTCCCAGCACAGGGGTGCCAGCCCTCTGCTGCCCACTGTCTCCTGTCTTCTCCCAGGTGTCCAGAGTGTGGAGGTGCAGTTGGAGAACCAGATGGTCCTGGTACAGACCACCCTGCCCAGCCAGGAGGTGCAGGCCCTTCTAGAAGGCACTGGGAGGCAGGCGGTACTCAAGGGCATGGGCAGTGGCCTGTTCCGTGAGTAACCTTGGCCTTGGCCTCTCTGGGAGGGAGGTGGCCTGGGTGTGGTACAGATCCAACCATGGCCTTTGGGGGCTCGGGTTGGCGTGGCTTTAGGGACCCCGCGAAGTTATGGGGGCTCTCTCCACGTCGTTTCCAAGTTGATAAATGGGTGGGGCTGGGTGAGGTGACGAGCCAGCCCTGGTGTTTAATACCTTACAGAGAATCTGGGGGCAGCAGTGGCCATTCTCGGGGGGCCTGGCCCTGTGCAGGGAGTGGTGCACTTCCTACAGCTGACCCCTGAGCGCTGCCTCATCGAGGGGACCATTGACGGCCTGCAGCCTGGGCTGCACGGACTGCACGTCCATGAGTTCGGAGACCTCACAAGGAACTGCAACAGGTGAGTCCTCTGTAACCTCCCTGTAGCATCCTTATTGCCCCAGTTGTGCACCCACATAAGTGCAGGGGGCTGTGTTCAGCTTTTCACACACTCTTTCACGTTTGATCCTCACAAGTACCCTGGGAGGCATATACACAAAGGCCCAGTCTACAGATGAGAAAACTGAGACTCAAAAAGGTTAAATGACTTGTCAAAGACCCTAGAGCATGTAAATGGTAGAGTGGGGATTTGAACCAAAATCTGACCTAGACACTCCTGCTCATAGCCACCTTACTGCCTCCGAGATGGAAGGTGACTCCTGGACACGGGAGAGTCAGGTCTCCATGTCATGGTGTTTGTCATGCTGTCATGCCATTAGTTGTTTACTCATCTGTGTCTCGCCTGGAAGCTTATTGAGGGCAGGTCCCATGACTGATTCTTCTTAGTGCCCTCAACTCAGAGCCTGGCACAGAGTGGGCCTGTGTGTTGAATGAGTGGATGAATGAATAAGTGAGTGAATGAATAAATGAAACAAATGTCAAGTAAGAGGATGGATCACCTGGCCTGTGAGCTATTGTTTCACTGCCCACCTGCTATCTTTCCTTCTTAGCTGTGGGGACCACTTTAACCCTGATGGAATGTCTCATGGAGGTCCCCAGGACTCTGACCGGGTAAGTGAAAGCCCAGAATCCTAACCACTAGGCCACCAGGGAACTCCCCGACCAGGTAAGTATTCTTTTTAGGCTGAGAGAGAACCCAAAGTCTCAGAGGCAGGGCACGCAGCTCTTGGGGCCTGAAAGTATGATTCCTTTTTGTTGGGGTCTTTTTCCCTCACTTTTTTGGTTCCATTTAGAAACATTTATTGACACTTTCTGTGTTGAAGGCCTGCTCCCTAAGACTCACAGTCTGGTGAGGGAGACACTGAGAACTCCTTGGTTGCAGTGCAGTGAGAGAATCCTTGCAGGAGCCTGCCGGAGGCCCTGGGAGCCCAGAGCAAGCTCCTGACCCAGCCCGAGGGGCACATGCAATGGGAGAAAGCTTCCTGGAGAAGGTGATGGTGTGGAAGTTAAAGCTTTTACCTAAACTAAAAAGGCCATCCCAGAACTTCTCTGGTGGTCCAGTGGTTAAGACTCCTCACTTCCACTGCGGAGGACATGGGTTCGAGCCTTCATCGGGGAAGTTCCGCGTGCCTCATGGTGTGGCCAAAAAACAAAAAACAAAACGCTGTCCCTGACGCTGCAGCTCCTGGCCCTGGAGTTTAATTTTACACCAGAGAATTGTTTCCCCATCAGCAGTGAGTCACATGCTGCCTTAATGATTCTTGCCTTATCTGAGTACTACTTGTTCTGTTAGTTACTCAATGTTTTTATTTAAATTGACTGATTTTTTTCCCCTTAGGTAAATTTAGTTATTTTTAACATTTTAATCTATCACTGAAGGTTTCAAACAATTTCTAAAAGTAGAGAAACTAGAGTCCTGAACCCCCATGTCCCTGTCACCCAGTTACCAACTCGTGGCCAGTCCTGCTTCATCAACACCCCTGGCCCTTCTCCACCATTATTTTGAAGAAAATCAAGACATCATTCATGTAATTAAGGTAGATTTATTTTTAACAAGAAACTTGATATGGCCACAGAAAATAAGAAACCAGTACTTCCAGCCCCAAGAGGAGGATCATTGTGAAGGTACATCAGTGCAGACCTAAAACGTGTCATTAGGGTCCTGCTAGGGACTACGGCCTGCTTTACCGCTGTCAGGGTGATTAGTGAATGTCAGAGAGGCGTTAAAGACGTTTCAACACCAAGCTGACATTTTGTCCTGGATGTCGTGCCAGGAGGACGGCCTCCTCTCTCAGTGATGGGATGTTTCCTGACGCCCTGTCCACACACACCTGATTCCGTCTCCTCCGCCTGCGGTGCTATGTGTTCCCCTCCTCAGGGATTCAGAGGGGATCAGCCTCTGAGCCACACACCAGGCCGCTTGCTCCTCCGCCCAGTCCTGGAAACGCCTCCCCCTCCTTAATCTTCCTACCGCAAAAGACCCCAACACCCGGCACAGCAAAAAGTGCCAGGTGTGAGCAGCAGACGTCCCAAAGGGAAACAAGATAAAGCAGAAGTGGCTCTTCTTGCTGCTTGCTCGTCAGCCCCGTCACACAGCCCCACCCACCCGTGTGCAGGGGAGGGCAAACAAATGAAAACATGGTGTGTGTTTCTTAATTCATGTAAGTGATTTTTGTTTTTTTGGACTTTTGACAGCTCTGTCACATTTCTAGTGATCGAAGTTTTTACTCCTCGCCCCCCGCCCCCTGGGGAGTGGGGGAAGCCTTTCTGTTGGGTCCATTGCATAGTGTCATACTTGCGTTCTGTGTGTCAGTTATCTATTGCCGAGAGTCAAATTACTCCAAACTTAGGGTTTTTTGTTTTTTGGTTTTTTGTTTTTTTTTGCGGTACGCGGGCCTCTCACTGTTGTGGCCTCTCCCGTTGCGGAGCACAGGCTCCGGACGCGCAGGCTCAGCGGCCATGGCTCACGGGCCCAGCCGCTCCGTGGCATGTGGGATCTTCCCGGACCGGGGCACGAACCCGTGTCCCCTGCATCGGCAGGTGGACTCTCAACCACTGCACCACCAGGGAAGCCCTTTGGGTTTTTTTTTGGCCAAGCTGCTCGGCTTGTGCGGATATTAGCTCCCCAACCAGGGATCGAACCCACAGCAGTGAAAGCGCCAAGTCCTAACCACTGGACCACCAGGGAACTCCCAGGTTTAAAACAAACAACAAGCATTTGTCATCTCACAGTTTCTCTGGGGTAGGAATTCGGGTACAGCATAGCTGGGGACCTCTGTCTTCGGGTCTCTCAAGGCTCGATGTGGGGAGGACCCGCTTCCACACGAACTCATGTTGCTGTTGGCCGGCCTCAGGGCCTCCCTGGCTGTTGGCCAGAGACATCAGTCCTTTGCCAGGTGGGCCTCTCCCTAGGCCAGTGCACAGCACAGCAGCTGGCTGCCGTCAGAGCAAGTGAGAGAGAGAAGGCTTCCAACCTGAAGCCACGCTCCTTTTGTAACGTAAGCTTGGAGGTGACGCCAGGTCCAGCCCACCCTTGTGGTGGAGCACACAGGGTGTGAATCCAGGGGGTGCATCTTAGAGGCAGTCTTCCTCATTGAAGCCTTGAAAGGTGCTGAGCAGGAATCAGGCAGGTGAAGAAGGGAGAGTGGGAATGGAGGCTTAACAGGGGACGCCCCGTAGACAAAGCCCTGGAGGCTTGAACCGGCAAGAAGGAGGTCTGGGAACTGGCAGCCCTATGCCTCTTAGGAAGTGGAGTTTCTGAAGGGCCGAAGACCCCCTCGTGACCCGTGCCTTGGCCTGGGCCCCTCCCAGGGAGGGCATCTGAAGGGGCTGGAGCCAGCTGCTGTCTTGTACCCGAGCCCTCGGTATAGGCAGAGGAAGACCTGAGCAAGAGCTACATGTCCAAGGAGCCATGATGACTGGCATGTTCCTTTTGGATTTCAGCGTCTGGTTTTGTCCAGACAGAAGTGAATTCAGTGTGGGGATTTACGTCCAAGCCTGGTTGTCCCTTTGCACATCTCCTAACTGGTTTCTAAGCTTCCTTCCCTTCTCTCCCCATCCACCTCCAGTCCTTTGCCTTCATGCACGGTATTAGAGGAATTGTTCCAAAGCATGAAGTGACAAAGTCACACCCCTGCCTGAAACCTTTCTTAACTCCCCAGTACCCAAGGGGACAGATCTCACGTGGCTACTTGGTGTGACGTTCAGTGCCACCTGGCCCAGTTCCACCCACCCGTGTGCAGGGGAGGGACTAGAAAGCCTGCGTCTCCTGACCCTCTGCTGCTGGCTCGTGCCTCTGAGCCACACACCAGGCCGCTTGCTCCTCCGCCCAGTGCTGGAAACACCTCCCCCGCCTTTATCTTCCTACCGCAAAAGGCCCCAACACCCGGCACAGCAAAAAGTGCCAGGTGTGAGCAGCAGACGTCCCAAAGGGAAACAAGATAAAGCAGAAGTGGCTCTTCTTGCTGCTTGCTCGTCAGCCCCGTCACACAGTGACATGCTTTGTGACCCTGCTTTGCGGCAAGGCCATGTGTACCAGCCCATGTTGGCTCAGGCTCTTACTTCTGCCCAAGTTGTCAGGTTGGGGGCAATTTATTTGCACAGACAGACGTGGGTCTCTGGGACTCATCAGTAGGGCCTTGTCACCAGGAAACACACTCACTATTGTGCTAACCCTATGTTTTGTAATCACTAGTCTGTTCCATGTCTGTCTCCTCACCATGCTTTGAACCCCTTGAGGGGTGTTGACCATCACCTCCCACCCTGCCTGGCAGAGGGTATCTGATGTAGGCGGAGCTCAGTAGCTGTGTTAGGACATTTAAAAAATATATATATATTTATTTATTTGGCTGCACCGGGTCTTAGTTGGGGCGTGCAGGATCTTTTTAGTTGCGGTGTGCAGGTGGCATGCGGGATCTTTAGCTGCGACATGCAGGATCTAGTTCCCTGACCAGGGATCAAACCCGGGCCTCCTACATTGGGAGCGCAGAGTCTTAGCCACTGGACCAGCAGGGAAGTCCCAGGACATTTTTATTACCTTCAAGGGAGAAGGTGGGCAGAACCAGGTGTTGGGGGCAGGAGACGCCCTTTGCCCCTGTGTTTCTTCTTTTCCTGGAGGCCGGACGTCAGGGAAGCGATGCTGGCTGCCTCTGATGGTCAAGAAGCCAAGCTTGGCCAACTTAAGCCCAGGGGAACTGCAGACTACCAGGGGCTCACAGAGTCATCCGGAGGCTGGAGAAGTGGGCTTGGAAAAGAGCAGGAACCAGGCTAGATTCTGAGGCTTGGATGCAGACTGGGCAGCAGCCTTGTAGGAGAAGCAGCCTGGTCTAGTGACATGACTTCCTAGGGAGGGAGTCACTGGCCGTTTTCAGCGTGCTGTCATTCAGCATGCCCAGGATTTTAGTTGCAGGGAGAGAGAGTCCAGTTTCCTTCCTTGTGTCCTGGGCCGTCCCTTCATCCTACCAGACTGGACCCATAGGAGGACACTGGTACTTTGAGGAAGGGGACCCAGATACTGGGAAGCCAGAAGTTAGCAGCCATGTCCCACGTGCCCTTTCCCCCCCGGGTCTCATTGCAGCACCGTGGAGACCTAGGGAACATCCACGCTGAAGCTGATGGCCGAGCCGTCTTCAGGATAGAGGATGAGAGGCTGAAGGTGAGGTGGAAAAGAAGGTGGGGACCTTTCCTAACAGGTCCACTGTCTGAGGTCTTTGTCTCCCCTCAAAGGTGTGTGATGTGATTGGCCGAAGCCTGGTCGTCGATGAGGGAGAAGACGACCTGGGCCGGGGTGGCCATCCCTTGTCCAGGATCACAGGGAACTCAGGAGAGGGGTGAGTGCTCTGCCCGCAGTGCCCGCGGAGACCGGGAGGGGCCAGGCAGGTGCTCATCTCAACCGCACTGCTCTTCCGCAGGTTGGCCTGTGGCATCATCGCACGCTCTGCTGGCCTTTTCCAGAACCCCAAGCAGATCTGCTCCTGCGACGGGCTCACCATCTGGGAGGAGCGAGGCCGGCCCATCGCTGGCGATGGGCGAAAGCAGCCTGCCAGTCCCCCCGCCCACCTCTGAGCACAGCCTCAGCCTCGGGTCTGTCACTGTCCTCCCTGCTGAGCACTTCCAGAGGGAGGCCCTGCTCACCCAGTCCTAGGAGAACTAGTGTGTGGGGTATGTAGGGGTTGCTGTGATCTTCCCTTGGCAAATTAAAATTTTATTTTCATATGGAACTTGGTGTTTTGTCCATGTCCTGTTGTCCCTTAATGGGCTTAATAACCACAGTCCCTCTGCCTCTGTCCTCCCTGTCGAGGGCCACCTCTTGGCTTTAGAGGCAAAGAAAACTGGATTCAAAGCCAACCAGTTCCTGAGGGCCGTATCCTCCTCAGGGTCAGAGTGAAGGACCATAGCAGACATATTTCTGTTTGTGACCTGTCCCCCTCCCTTCACTATGGCCAGTTGGAACCAAAATGGACACCTGACCCACACAGGGCCTTGCTTTCCCAGAGAAATCAAAGTGGATCCAGCTTTAGTTTCTCCCTGGGGTTGGATCTGTAACATGGGAATATGGGAGCTGTGGGTGCGCCTCTTCTCCCTGCATTGTGGACCGAGTATCAGAAAAAGCCCATCAGCTGAGGAGGAAGAATGAGGCAGATGCACAGGGAGAACCTAAGAGTCGCAGGAGGACGCCAGATGCTCCGGAGTCCGCACTCTGGGCCTTTCCTGAGGCCAGCGACCTCCTGATCTGGGAGTCAAGAGACCATCCCCCCACCAATGCATCATCACCCACTTTCTAAAAAAAGTTAATGTGGCTTGAGTTGATTTCCTTACTCGCAAGTAAAAGACTCTTAATTAATCGAGTAAATAAAGTGTTTGGCACAGGGCCTGGCACAGGGTAAGTTAAGGGAGCAGTGCCTGTGATTCTGAGGCCAAATGCGGCCCCTGGAGGCAGACCCAGCCAGGCTCCCCTCTCACAGGGATGGCCGATGTCCAAGGACATCGAATTCCTTGGGGAATTGGCGCCGGGAATTCTGGGGCTTCGCAATCATCTGTTGTGCCCCCTGCCCCCACTGGACTGTGTCATGCTTGCTCACCCATGACGAAGCCGCTTTTGTGACATGGTAGGCTGGCAGAGCGCAAACTTTGCCCCTTACACTGCCTGCTTGGAGCAAGGTGGGTGGATTAACAGTCAGCTGGCCTTGGCTTGAGGCACCTGGCTCTGCTCCCATTCCCCAGGCCCTGTCTGTTTCCCTCTCAAGACTGCTGGCTCTGCCTCTAGCCCTGCTCTTTTCTCACCAAACCTATGCTGGTTGCTTTCCAGCTCCCCTTGGTTCCTGGGGAACCAAGCCCTTTTAAGCCTGGGGCCCAGGCTGTGTTTCTCCACCTCAGAATCACTGCAGGAACTCCCCTTGGACTCTGCTCACAGCCAACTCCTGACCTCCTCTCACCTTCATTCTGGAATTCTAGCTGGATTTAACCCATTTATGGCTAGACCGCTCACCATCCCCTGCCACTCTTTTTCTACTCCTAAGGGATCAGTATCCCCATTAACTTTTCTCTCTTCTAAACTCTCAGCCTTGTGGTTTTCAAACTTCGTTTTTAAATCACAGAACACTGTTCAAATACCTTGAAACCCTATCTATAAAGCAGAAGTGGAACTACAGCCAAAGATGTTTAGCTCTGACTAAGCGTCCCAAAAACCCTGGGGCTTCAGGGAGCACAGGTGGAAAATCTTTGCCAAATTCAGGCATTTTCGTGTTCTCTCTCAACTTCTGCCATGTCCACCAACCATCTGTACTATCATTTACCAAATACTATTCTTTAAATTAATTCACTTTTAAACTTACTTAAAAAGGAAAATTTAGGGCTTCCCTGGTGGCGCAGTAGTTGAGAGTCCGCCTGCCGATTCAGGGGACACGGGTTTGTGCCCTGGCCCGGGAAGATCCCACACGCCGCAGAGCGGCTGGGCCCGGGAGCCATGGCCGCTGAGCCTGCGCTTCCGGAGCCTGTGCTCCGCAACGGGAGAGGCCAGAACAGTGAGAGGCCCGCGTACCACAAAAGGAAAAAAAAGGAAAATTTAATCATATTAGCTAACACCTGTATAATGATGATTAAGTGCCAGACTCTATTCTGAACACTTCACGTGCAGTAATTCATTGAATCCTCATGACAATACTACAAGGTAGGTTCTGTTTTTGTTTTTTTCTTGGCCACACCACGTGGCTCGTGGGATCTTAGTTGGCAGTGAAAGCTCGAGTCCTAACTACTGGACTGCCAGGGAATTCCCAGTAGGTTCTGTTATTATCCTATGTCACAGATGAGAAAAGTGGAACACAGGGTGATTATGTAACTTGCCCAAGATCACACAGCTAGTTACTTGGCCAAGTCTAGATTCAGACCCAGGTGGTCTGGTTCTAAGTCTATATTGGTTCTCAGTGTAAAGTATGGAAAGCAAGAGTCATTTGCCATAATTAGAAGTTTTCAGGGACTTCCCTGGTGGTCCGGTGGTTAAGACTTGGTGCTTCCACTGCGGGGGGCAGGGGTTCAATCCCTGGTTGGGGAACTAAGATCCCACAAGCCGTGTGGCTCAGCCAAAAAAAAAAAAAAGAAAAAAAACTGTTCCACAGATTGCTCAAAATCATGTGTAACTCCAAGGATTTTTGCACTGTGTCTCAGGGAACCCAGATACTTTCTTTTGCCCCCTGTTCTCTCGGCTGCCCTTTAGCATCTTTCCTCTGCCGCAGCTGCTTTCTCAGTGGCTGCCAGTGCCCAGCCTCATAACCCATGTCTTGGAAACCTCCTATCTCTTCTGCCCTCTTCCCCCTGGGTTTTCACCTTCCAGCATTGCATTCTCAGTTCTGCCTGGGGTTCCACACTGTGGGTTTGTAGAGCTGCTCCTTTTTCCCAAGCGGGAGATCTCCCCAGCTGAATCCTGGTAGAGGGGCCCAGTTGGAGTCACTCTTCAGAGCCGTGGCAGAGCCTCGGCTCAAGGGCTCCTGGCCACAGGTGGGGTCCTTGGAAGAGGTGGGGGCCATTACGCGAAGGTAAGTGAAATTCTGGCTTCTGAAAACCCTTCTCTCTGTTCCTCCTCTGTCTTCTCTGCTTTACCACTACCAGTGGCTCTCAAGTGGGGGCCCTTGTCATCCCTGACCAGAGGCTTGAGCAACACCTGGAAATGTTTGAAATGCAAATTCTGGAGCTTCACTCCAGACTTACTGAATCAGACACTTGGTGAGTGAAGCCTAGGAATCTGTTTTAAAAGCCTTTGGCGGGGTGGGGAGGGATAAACTGGGAGGTTGGGATTGACATATACACACTACTATATATAAAATAGAAAACTAATAAGGACCTACTGTATAGCACAGGGAACTCAGTGCTCTGTCATGACCTATATGGGAAAAGAATCTAAAAAAGAGTGGATATATGTATATGTATAACTGATTCACTTTGCTGTACAGCAGAAACTAATGCAACATTGTAAATCAAGTGTACTCCAATAAAAAAATTTTAAAAAAAAGGCTTGTAGGTGATTTTGAGGCATACTAAAGTTTGAGAACTACTAGTCTCATGTTTTAAAACTGGTTAGGGGGACTTCCCTGGTGACGCAGTGGTTAAGAATCCGCCTACCAATGCAGGGGACACAGGCTCGAGCCCTGGTCTGGGAAGATCCCACATGCCGAGGAGCGACTAAGTCCATGGGCCACAACTACTGAGTGTGCCACAACTACTGAAGCCCGCACGCCTACAGCCCATGCTCTGCAACAAGAGAAGCCACTGTAATGAGAAGCCCACACACCGCAACCAAGAGTAGCCCCCGCTCACCGCAACCAGAGAAAGCCGGTGGGCAGCAATGAAGACCCAACGCAGCCAAAAAAAAAAAAAACTAGTTAGGGACTTCCCGGTGGTCCAGTGGTTAAGACTCCAGGCTTCCACTTCAGGGGGCACAAGTTCATTCCCTGGTTGGGGAACTAAGATCCCCCAAGCTGCGGGTCACGGCCAAAGAACAAAACAAAAAAAACAACAACAAAAAAACTGGAGCTATGTGTTTTAGGAGTAGAGTCAGGACTATCCTCCAGCCCCCAACATCTTCCCCTCTAATTTAAATACATATATGTCACGTACTTCCAAAAAGGACTTGAGGTATCTTAGCCAGAGACAGAGAGAGAGAGAGAGAGAGAGGAGATTATACCTAAAAACCCTGGTGATGGAAAGCACCATAACAGAGAGAGGGCTGAGCTTTAAGGCCAAGAGCAAAGTGCTCTGGGTTCCCTTGGTCTAATTGCCTAATAATACCGCTAAAAATTTCAGCAGGAGAGAATCCTGTCACTGTGTCTATGATGCATGTTAGTGGTATTGGTGCACCTGAAGAGACTGTGATTACTTCTTTTTTTAAAGTTACTGTGATAGGCTCATAATGCCTCCACTACCACACACAAATTATCGGGTCCTAATCTCTGGAAGCTGTAAATATTACCTTATCTGGGAAAAAGGGTCTTGGCAGATATGATTGAGTTACAGATTTTTAGATGAGATTATCCTGGATTACCTCGATGGGCCCTAAATGCAAGCACAGGTATTCTTACAAGAAGAAGGCCCAGGAGGTCCCCCCCACAACCCCCCGGCACCACGGGGCATACGGGATCTTAATTCCGCGACCAGGGATGAACCTGTATCCCCTGCAGTGGAAGCATGGAGTCTTAACCACTGGACCGCCAGGGAAGTCCGGAAAGAAGTTTAATGATGTTGACCTTGGAGACTAGAGTGACGCGGCCACAAGCCTAGGGATGCCAGTGGCCACCAGAAGCTAGCTGGCAGGGACAGTTTATCTCTTAGAGTCTCTGGAGGGCACAAGGCCCTGCTGACATGTTGATTTCAGCCCAGTGCTACTAATTTGGACTTCTAGCCTCCAGAACTGTGAGAGAATAACTTTCTGTTGTTTTAAGGCACCCAGTTTTTTGGTGATCTGTCACGGCAGCCACAGGAAACTAATACAGGTTACTATTCAATTGTATTAAAGTAACATACTTAAAGCCTAACTTTCCTTAAGGCTTTAACTTTACAACGTTTATTGTTCTATCTATAAATCTAGTAAGATAAGAGTTATTATCTTTACCTTTTCTTTGATAAACTCTGGTTGGCTACATTGGACTCCTTTAAATAATCATACCCATCTGCAACTTAAATTCCTTCAAACTTTAAAGAATTGTATTTGTATATTTAATATGTTTAATTTTCTTAAATACCACAGATTCCTAGCCTAAATGTAAACTTCTCAACATACTTCCTAAGTCTTTTTTTCTTTTAAAAATATTCTATTATGTGGGTCCCTATCCTTTTTTTTTTTTTCTTTTTTTTTTCTTTGGTACGCGGGCCTCTCACTGTTGTGGCCTCTCCCACTGCGGAGCACAGGCTCCGGATGCGCAGGCTCAGCGGCCATGGCTCACGGGCCTAGCCGCTCCGCGGCATGTGGGATCCTCCCGGACCAGGGCACGAACCCATGTCCCCTGCATCGGCAGGCGGACTCTCAACCACTGTGCCACCAGGGAAGCCCATCCCTATCCTTTTTAAAAAAAATAAATTTATTTACTTACTGACTTTTGGCTGCTTTGGGTCTTCATTGCTGCACGCAGGCTTTCTCTAGTTGTGGCAAGCGGGAGCTACCCTTCGCTGTAGTGCGCAGGCTTCCCATTGCAGTGGCTTCTCTCTTGTTGCTGAGCATGGGCTCTAGGTACATGGGCTTCAGTAGTTGTGGCTCATGGGCTTAGTTGCTCCACGGCATGTGGGATCTTCCCGGACCAGGACTCGAACCTGTGTCCCCTGCATTGACAGATTCTTAACCATTGCACCATCAGGGAAGTCCCCCTGTTAAGTCTCATAAATACGTTGAAACTATTCTACGACTGTTTACGAACTTTAAAAAAAAATTACACATTTTAGCTAAAAATCGTGACCCTAAAGTCAATTTTTTTTTTTTTTTTTTTTTGCTTTACGCGGGCCTCTCACTGTTGTGGCCTCTCCCGTTGCGGAGCACAGCCTCCGGACGCGCAGGGTCAGCGACCATGGCTCACGGGCCTAGCCGCTCCGCGGCATGTGGGATCTTCCCGGACCGGGTCACGAACCCATGTCCCCTGCATCGGCAGGCGGACTCTCAACCACTGCGCCACCAGAGAAGCCCCTAAAGTCAATTTTTGAAAGTGCTTTATTTTGAAATTATTTTAGATTAACAAAAAAAAGGTGCGATGTGGATAAATCTTGAAAACATTAAGCTAAGTGAAAGAAGCCAGACATGTGAGCCATATATTTGTATTGTTCCATTTATATAAAATGTCTTGAATAGGCAAATCCAGAGCCAGAAAAATTAGTGGTCACCAGGGTATGAGTGAAGGGGAGAATGGGGAGTGACAGCTAATAAGTATAGGGTTTCTTTTTGGGGGTGATTAATTAAAATGTTCTGGAATTAGTGTGGTGATGGTTGCACCACCCTGTGAATATACTAAAACCACTGAGTTATACACTAAAGGGGTGAATTTTATGTTGTATGAATTATCTCTCTTTTTTTTTGGCTGTGCTGCATGACTTGGATCTTAGTTCACTGAGCAGGGATTGAACCCTGGCCCTCAGCAGTGAAAGCGTGGAGCCCTAAGCACTGGACCGCCAGAGAATTCCCTATATCTCAATATTAAAAAATCATTTACATTAAAAAAGCAGTAGAGGGCTTCCCTGGTGGTGCAGTAGTTAAGAATCCGCCTGCCAATGCAGGGGACACTGGTTTGAGCCCTGGTCTGGGAAGATCCCACATGCTGTGGAACAACTAAGCCCGTGCGCCACAACTGCGTAGCCTGCGCCCTAGAGCCCGCGAGCCACAACTACTGAGCCTGTGTGCCACAACTACTGAAGCCCGCGCGCCTAGAGCCCGTGCTCCACAACAAGAGAAGCCACCGAGATGAGAAGCCAGTGCACCGCAACAGAGTAGCCCCTGCTCGCCGCAACTAGAGAAAACTCGCGCGCGGCAACAAAGACCCAACGCAAAAAAAATAAAGTACTTTGAAAATTAATAAATTTTTATTTATTTTATTTTTAAAAATTTATATATTTATTTATTTATTTTTGGCTGTGTGGCTCACAGGCTCTAGAGCACAGGCTAAATAGCTGTGGCGCATGGGCTCAGTTGCTCCGTGGCATGTGGGATCTTCCCAGACTAGGGCTTAACCCCGTGGCCCCTGCATTGGCAGGCGGATTCTTAACCACTGCGCCACCAGGGAAGTCCTAATTTTTTTTTCCTATATTTTGATTTTTATCTAAGTAACATAGGTACACAACTTAAAAAGTCAAATAGTACTACTATGCTTATAATGAAAAAGAGCAATTTCTGTCCCATCTCTTCCCAAATCCACTTTCTAGAGGTAAGAGATTTCAACTCCTTTAGCCATTTCTTCTGGAATTTACCTCCATATTTTTAGACAACATGACTGTATTGCTTTTTTTTAAAAAAAAATTTATTTATTTTTGGCTGCATTGGGTCTTCGTTGTTGCACGCGAGCTTTCTCTAGTTGCGGTAAGCGGGGGCTACTCTTCGTTGCGGTGCGTGGGCTTCTCTTATTGCAGAGCACGGGCTCTAGGCGCGCAGACTTCAGTAGTTGTGGCACACAGGCTCAGTAGTTGTGGCTCGTGGGCTCTAGAGCGCAGGCTCAGTAGTTGTGGTACACGGGCTTAGTTGCTCCGTGGCATGTGGGATCGTCCCGGACCAAGGATCGAACCCGTGTCCTCTGCATAGGCAGGCGGATTCTTAACCTGCGCTACCAGGGAAGTCCCAACTGTATTGCTTTTTCTTTTTTAAGGTGTGAAACTGGTCTTTTTAAAAATATTTATTTATTTGGTTCTGCTGGGTTTTATTTGCAGCAGGCGGGCTCCTTTGCGGCATGCAAACTCTTAGTTGCGGCATGCATGTGTGATCTAGTTCTCTGTCGAGGGATTCAACCCGGGCCCCCTGCATTGGGAGCACGGAGTCCCACTCAACCACTTTTTTTTTTTTGGCTGCGTTGGGTCTTCATTGTTGCATGCTGGCTTTCTCTAGTTGCGGTGAGCAGGGGTTACTCTTGGTTGCCATACTTGGGCTTCTCATTGCGGTGGCTTCTCTTGTCACAGAGCATGGGCTCGTGGTGTGCTGGCTCAGTAGTTGTGGCATGTGGGCTTAGTAGCTGTGGCGCACAGGCTTAGTTGCTCCATGGCACGTGGGATCTTCCTGGCAGGGCTTGAGCCCGCATCCCCTGCCTTGGCAGGCTGATTCTTAACCCTGCGCCACCAGGGAAGTCCCCCTGGTCTTTTTTTTAATATAAATACTTTTTAAATTTTATTTTTATACAGTTTTTAAAGGTTATACTTTGTCGACTGAAAAAATAAAATAAAAACGCACAATCTGAAAGTTGAGAGTTATGTTTTTCCTTTTTTTTTTTGGCCGCACCACGAGGCTTGTGGGATCTTAGTTCCCCGACCAGGGATCAAAACCACGCCCTCAGCAATGAAAGCTGGAGTCTTAACCACTGGATCGCCAGGAATTCCTGAGAGTTATATTTTATTCGGCAGACATTCTTAGGACTTCAAGCCCATGAGATAGCATCTCAAATAACTCTGAGAGACTGCTCCAAAGAGAAAGGGGGAAGAGCCAGGATATATAGGAGTTTTTGCAACAGAACCAATGTAGTCAGAACCTCAAAAGATTACTTGATAATAAAAGAAAACCAGATATCTCAAGTTAAGAAATTTTCCACTTTTCTATGTATGGGAAGATGCGAGAGTCTGGGCTCACTGAAACAGGGGTAATGTGATGGCTGATGGCTGTGAAATCCTTTGTTTACTAATATGGCAGGCAATAATTTAGTTCTCAACTCCATTTAAAGTTATTACAAAATATTGGCTATATTCCCTGTGTTATACACTTCATCCTTGTAGCCTGTCTAACGTCCAATAGTTTGTACCTCCCACTTCCCCAGCCCTGTACTGCCCCCCCCGTAACCACTAGCTTGTTCTCTGTATCTGTGAGTCTGCTTCTTTTCTGTTATATTAACTAGTTTGTTGTATTTTTTAGATTCCACATATAAGTGATAGCATACAGTATTCATCTTTCTCTGACTTATTTCTTAGTATAATGCCCTCCAAGTCCATCCACGTTGCTGCAAATGGCAAAATTTTGTTCTTTTTTATGGCTGAGTAGTATCCCATTGTACGTATATATCGTGTCTTCTTTATCCATTCATCTGTTAAAGGACACGTAGGTTGCTTCCATATCTTGGCAATAGTAAATAATGCTGCTGTGAACATTGGGGTGCGTGTATCTTTTCCAAGTAGTGTTTTTGTTTTTTTCCAATATATACCCAGGAGTGGAATTGCTAGGTCATGAGGTAGTTCTATTTTTAATTTTTTGAGAAACCTCCATACTGTTCTTTACAGTGGCTGCACCAAATTACATTCCCACCACCCATCTGGACCGCCAGGGAATTCCCTGTGTTCTTTCTGATGCTATCCATTCTGACAGGTGTGAGGTGATAAATCAGGGTGATTTGATTTGCATTTCCCTGATGATTAGCAAATCAATTTATCGCTAATCACCAGGGAAATGTACTGCTTTTTCTTACTTGCAGTTTTGATACTGTCTGTTGAATTCTATATTAGGATGAATTCTGCTGCAAGTAGCAAGAGTCCTAGTAGGGGTCAAAGCAATTAAGACATTTAATTATCTCATAAGATAAGCAGTCTGGAGGTTTGAGGATTCAGAGCCGGTCCAGTGGCTCAGTGGTGTCAGGACACTGTGTCACCCTGACCTGTACGTTTCTCTTAGCACCCCCCTCCCATTTTGGTTGCAGGGTGACTGCTACCACAGCCCCAAGCCTCCGCTTTTCACACCCTTACATAGGACAGGGTGGAGAGCAGGAAGGAAGAGGGTCGAAAGGGGAAAAGTTTGGAACAAGATAATATGAGTCCATGCTGTGAAAATATCTTCATTTGTGTTGTTAAAAAAACAATTTACAACTCTATTCGTTTCCCGTAGCTGCTGTAACAAATTACCAAAAACTGGGTGGCTTAAAAGAGATCATTATTCTCTTACAGTTCTGGAAGCCAGAAGTCAAAAATTAGTACTACTGGGCTGAAATCAAGGTGTCAGCAGGGCCACAGTTTCTCTGGAGGCTCTAGGGGAAAATCCTTGCCATTCCTTGCCTCTTCCAGCTTCTGATGACTGCTGGCATTCCTTGGCTCACGGCCAATCGCTCCAACTTTCAAGGCCAGCATCTTTAAAACTCTCCCTGCTCTGTCTTCCCATCACCTTCTCCTTCTGTGTATTTGTGCCAAGTCTCCCCCTGTCTCCCTCTTATGAGGATACAGGTACTTGCATTTAGGGCCTAAGCAAGTAATCGAGGATAATCTCGCCATCTCAAGATCCTTAAATTCATCACATCTGAAAAGACCCTTTTTCCAAATATGGTAATACTTACAGGTTCTAGGGATTAGGAACTGATATCTTTGGCCTACTACAGTCACCAACTAAACCAAAAAGTTTTTGGTTTGTTAGTATAATTAACTGAGATGTCCTTGTAGGTGAAAAATGTGTTTATAATTAGAACCTAATTTAGTTTATCATTTATTATTTTACTTATAAACAATGAAGTATTTTTGATGCAGCCTTAATGGATACTCTGAGTCTCTGATCTTTTTTTTTTTAAATTAATTAATTTATTGGCTGCATTGGGTCTCCGTTGCTGCGTGCGAGTTTTCTCTAGTTGCGGTGAGCGGGGGCTACTCTTTGTTGCAGTGTGCAGGCTTCTCATTGCAGTGGCTTCTCTTGTTGTGGAGCATGGGCTCTAGGCGTGCAGGTTTCAGTAGCTGTGGCTCGCGGGCTCTAGAGCACAGGCTCAGTAGTTGTGGCGCACGGACTTAGTTGCTTCGCGGCATGTGAGATCTTCCCAGACCGGGGCTCAAACCCGTGTTCCCTGCATTGGCAGGCGGATTCTTAATCACTGCGCCACCGGGGAAGTCGCTGAGTCTCTGATCTTTAAAGGGTTTGGGTCAGCCTGGCCTGGCCTGGCTCATCCTGAAGAATCCTTGGCAGCTCTGACACTATTTGTTGATGGATATTTCTGAGCTTGATCTTCCTGCTAATCCTCATTCCTCACACTTGGCTCTGAAAAATATAGGGCTATTTTAAAAAATCACATGTATCCCCAACGTTGAAGTTTCGCTTTTCCAAAGGATGTCTCTTCAGGATCTAAAGGCCATTTCAAGAAGAGGGCTAAGCCTGCACTAGCCAAGATGGCAGCCACTGGCCACATGTGGCTACATACTGAACACTGGAAATGTGGCCCGCCCAAATTGAGATGTGCTGTAAGTGTACAATACACAATGTATTTCAAAGACTTAGTTGAAGGAAAAGAATGTAAAATATCTTAACAAGAATTTTTATATTGATAACATGAAAAAAGAATATTTTTTTAGAAACACTGCATTAAATAAGATATATTGTTAAAGTTAATTTTACCTGTTTCTTTTTATTTTTTAAAGTGGATACCAGAAAAATTAAAAGCACATATGGGTTTCACATTATATTTCTATTGCAGTGTTCTGACTCTAAACCCAGGATTTTTTGGAACAAACATGGAACTGCCACCACGAATCCTTTTAAAAGACTATGTGCCCTGGGTGTCCAGAGGCCTGCTGATACCCTGCTCTGAGAATAGTGCCAGCAGTTTGGATTTGTGAATGTATCAGAGTGCCCCTCTTTTCCCCCTTACAGTGTACTTTTTTAAATTATAAAAGAATTAGATGCTCATTGTTGAAAGTCTAATGATACAGAAAAGCATAAAAAAATTAACCCCCATCTCATCCCATTGAGGTAACCGATATTACTTTTCTTTGCTGAAAAAATGTATGCGTATTATATTGAGGGTTTTTCACCTACAGCTTAGAAAGATGTAATGTTATATAATTACATTTTTTCCCTCTTAAATTATGGTCACCCTTCCATGTCAATAGATTCTGACCTATTTTTATTTTTAGAGGGTTTTTTTTGGCCTCGGGGCATGTGGGATCTTAGTTCCCTGACCAGGGATGGAACCTGTGCCCCCTGCAGTGGTAGTGCAGAGTCTTAACCACTGGACCGCCAGAGAAGTCCCCTGACCTATTTTTAATAGCAACATAATATTACATCATAAGTCAATATTTCCTTATTTATAGACATTCAGGTTGCTTACCCTGCTTGCTACTACAAACAATGCAACAATAAATAAATTTATACCAACATCCTTATTGATGAATTTTCTGTAGGCTAGATTTCCAAAGCAGGATTACTATATTAAAGGCTCACTACATTTATTTATTTAATAATTATTTATTTGGCTGCGTTGGGTCTTCATTGCTGTGCAGGCTTTCTCTAGTTATGGTGAGTGGGGCCTACTCTTTGTTGTGGTGCATGGGCTTCTCATTGTGCTGGCTTCTCTTGCTGTGGAGCACAGGCTCTAGGCATGTGGGCTTCAGTAGCTGTGGCTCACGGGCTTAGTTGCTCCATGGCATGTGGGATCTTCCAGACCAGGGATCGAACCCATCTCCCCTGCACTGGCAGGCGGATTCTTAACCACTGCACCACCAGGGAAATCCCAGCTCACTACATTTAAAGTTTTGATATTGGCAGAATACTTACCAAGAAGGATGTAGAGTTCACACTACATATGTAGTTCATAGATACAATCTGTAAGTGTAATTTCCTCACACCCTTACCACCAACAGATATAAATCTTCTGAATTTTTTGCACATCTGAGGGGCGAAAACGTTCTCATTCTCTCAGGAAATTGCATTTCCCTGACGAGCAATGAAGTTTCTTGTTTATTGGCTATTTGTACTTCCTCTCCTATAAAATTACCAGTTAGCATCCTTGGCATATTTATCTCATCTTTTTTTCCTATCAATTTGTAGGAGTTCTTTGTACAGTATAGATATTAACTCTTTAGACTCACAAATTTGTATCTTCAGCCCAGACCTCTGCCCTGAACTCCAGACACATATCTAATTGTCCATTGGTATCTCCACTTGATGACTCAGAGGCATCTCAAACTTATTATGTCCAGGGAACTCCCTGGCAGTCCAATGGTTAGGACTCCATGCTTTCACTTCTGTGGGCCTGGGTTTGATTCCTGGTCAGGGAGCTAAGATCCCACAGGTGGCGATGCATGGCCAAAAACAAACAAAAAACCAAAAAACCAAAAAAACAACTTATTATGTCCTGGTCATCCACAATGTTCCCTATCTCAATAAATGGCAACTCCATGTTTCCATTTACCTGGAGTCATCTTTGACTTTTCTCACAACTCACATCCGATCGCACATTCTGTTGGCTCTACCTTCAAACTACTATATCCAAATCTGAGCACTTCCCCTGAATTCTGCTGCAGCCACCCTGATCCATGTCACCATCATCTCTTTCCTGGATTTTTTTTTGGCCGTGCTGCATAAGGGATCTTAAGTTTCCCGACCAGGGATTGAACCCAAGCCTGCTGCAGGGGAAGTGCGGAGTCCTAACCACTGGACCTCCAGGGTAGTCCCTCTCTCCTGGATTTTTGCCATAGTGATAACTGTTCTGAGCAAATGACTGTCTTCTCTTTGCTTTTTACCCATTTCAATAGCAGCCAGAATGATACTTATAAAACTATGAAAGATAAGTCATATCAGATGAACCCCTCTGCTCTCTAGACTTCCGGTCTAAGAGTGAAAGCCAAAATTACTTCAATGGCCCACAAGGTTCTACACCTCCTCCCCATCCTTACGCTCTATTATTCACTCTGTTCCCCCCCTCCAGCCATACTAGCTTGTGATTCCTTGGACAGACATGCTCCTGCCTCAGGACTTCCTGACATGTACTTTCACGCTGGAATTATTCCCCCCAGAGGATGGCTTGTCTGCTCCCTCAGTTACTTCAAGTCTTTATCACTACCTAGCAGGCTAAATGTTTTACTTGTTATTATCTGTCTCTCCCCACCATAATATAAGCTCCAAGGTCGGGATTTTTGTCACTTTTTGTTTACTGCTTTATCCTTGGTCCTGCCTCACAGGGTAGGTTCTCAATAAAATTTGTAGCATGAACTTGTAAGCAAACATTTCCCTGAACTTGTCACATGTTCTTGTTTTTGACGTCTTCTGCCATGCAAAATCTTTTTATTTACATACGTACAACCGTCAGTTTTGAAGTTTTTCTTCTTCTATTTAAAGGCTCAATTTTTACCCTCTCAAGGACCGTTCTTTTGACTTAATTTCCTATTTTATTAAACTTTCTATTGTGGAAAATTTCAAACATACACAGAGATATATATCTCATTCCTCGTTTGGAAAGTCCATAAAAGGGAGAGGCTCTTAATGATTTTTCAACGTCTCCAGCCTCTGCCAGGACCTCAGCAACCTCAGGGAATGCGTTTCCAAAGAATAAATTAATGGCACGAGGGTTTCTCCAGGGCAAATGCCTCTCAGGGTCCCCTCAGACCACAGGCGGCAGTCCTGGGAGTCGTTTGCTTAAGGAAGGCGTCTGTCCTGTTTTCTCCCGCCAGGCTGGGCCTTCCCGTGGACACTCGCTGCCACCTCTAGGCGCGTGTTTGGCCTAGGTTGCCAGAATGGGAGGGGCTCTGACTTCCGACTGAACAAAGTTTTTTCTTGGGGCCCGCCGATCTCGGCCCCACCCAGGCCAGAGGCCGCCTCACTGACTAGGCCTCTCTGCAGCCACTGCGCTCCTCGCACGCGGATCCCCCTCTCCAGCCCTTCTTCCCCCTCCCCCCGGCAGTGGCGGTTGGTCGCGCGCAGTCGTCCCTCTCCCACCCCCTCCGCTAACGAGCGGGCTCCAGGCCCTCTGGGATTGGCTGCGCCTGAGTGCATTTTCTCTCAGCCTCTCTGATTGGCTGCAGGGCACGCGGGATCTGGGCTCCGATTGGCTAGGTCAGAGCGCCTGCGCGGCGGGGTTCTCCGTCGCCAGCCATTCCTGGGGAGGACTGCCGGCGGGTCAGACGTTTCGCCTGTCGCTGGAGGAGAGGTCCAGGCTCTCCGGGAAGGCGGCTGCGGCGGCAAAATGAAGATATTCGTGGGAAACGTCGATGGGGCGGATACGACGCCGGAGGAGCTAGCAGCTCTCTTTGCGCCCTACGGCACGGTCATGAGCTGCGCCGTCATGAAACAGTTCGCCTTCGTGCACATGCGCGAGAACGCGGGCGCGCTGCGCGCCATCGAGGCCCTGCATGGCCACGAGCTGCGGCCGGGGCGCGCGCTCGTGGTGGAGATGTCGCGCCCACGGCCTCTTAACACTTGGAAGATATTCGTGGGCAATGTATCGGCTGCGTGCACGAGCCAGGAATTGCGCAGCCTCTTCGAGCGCCGCGGACGCGTCATCGAGTGTGACGTGGTGAAAGGTAATGTGGAGACGGGCGCGCGGGCGCGGGCGCGCTCGGGGCACTCTGCTTGTTAGCCACGCCCCTTTCCCGGGGGTCGGTCACTGCGCGGTTGGCGGTGGGGGCTGGGAGAAGTCCGCGGGAGTGAGGCCGGAGGTGTTGGGGGCGCGTTGGGTAGAGCCACCCTCCTCCCGTGCGGGTCAGGCACCATTAACCAAATGGGAGGAAGCGGCTCTGGGTGGGTGCGGCGGCCACTGCGAGCCGGGCTACGGGGCCGGGGACGCGCCTGAGAGACTTGGGAGGGTACCGGGGGCGCGCCTTCCACTGGGCTCCTGGGCCTGGCGCCGAACGGAAATTGGGAAGTGACGGGCACAAGCCGGATCATGGAGCGGGGAAGATTTCGCCACTTCCCCACTTCCTCTTCAGAAGTCTGTCAGAGCAAGGGAAAAGGGAAAAGGTGGGGGCTGAACCCCCCCCCCCCCCAAGGCCACCGTCGTGTTCCCTCTCGATGAATGCTCCCGAGCGGAAGGTAACGGGGCCCTTGGAAGTTTCTTGGGCTGGGATCTTTTAGTATTGTGTGGCGTGGGTCTACTGATGGGTATAGTTACTCGTGGGTACAGGAGGGGCCCCTTCCTAACCACTTTGGCCTTTCAGTATTGTTAGGTGGGTTAGGCGTGGCAATTCTGTGCTTTCCAACTCCCTCAAACTTTTTTTTTTCCCCTTTGGGATCGATTTTACATCTATAAACTGGAAACCCCGACTTTTCGCATGTGGACGAAGGCTTGTTTTATGAAATGGCCTCTTCTGAGCAACTAACTCGTCAAGCCGGTGCCCTAGGGCGGTATCCTTTTAGAAGCTTGGTGATTTTGCAAGGGGGCACACTCTGAGGGGGACGTGGGGACTTAATAGTCATCTTTGCTTGAGTAGTCTAATTGTCAGGGTAGATCCCTAGTTTGCCTTCGAGAAGAATATATCACTATAATTTAGGCCTGACCTCCTTTTTGGGACTTAGTTGACTTTTTTCATAGTCTGGGTTCTTATCCCTAAGCTCTTTTTCTTTTTTGTTGGCAAGATTTGGAGGTATAGCCCTTGCGTATGTGGCCAGTTTCTGTTCCACTTGGGAACAGATCAGAGTCAACTTTGCCTTGCTATCTTCAGGGATGCAACCTGGGAGTGAGTATCTGATCCCTTGCTCCTGGTGTTGGATTCATAGCTGCTCATACCCTGTGTGAGAAGTTTTAAGGATAGTAAATACATTTGGGAGCAGGTGCTTATTCATTTCCACCAAGATACATCTTTTGGGTCATTCCTTATCCTTTCCGTAACTGGGGGAAGTGTGAGGGTTGCAGTCTCCACCACTAGGAGTAATTCCTCCTTCTGCATTAATACTACATTTTGTTTTCCTCAACTCAGGCTATGCAAATTCATGACTATCTGGAATCAGGCTTTCCTGCTGGGTGCTCTGATGAGGCAGGCTGTATGGTGCATGAATTTTTGCTTTTATTTAGAGTGAAAAAGTGGGAAGGGCATCAGATTGGGCCCCTGGCCAGGAAATGTATATGACTCATTATGAGAGTTCTGTTTGATTGACCTATTACATTTTTTTGTGTGGTTCTCAGACAGGGTGGCTACTAGATTGGGAGTCTAGAAACTTGCATCTGAGGGGACAGTCTCTATGGAACTCATTGGTCAAGAAGCCTTCTTTGGGTTGGTAGAGAAGGCTAAAAATTTGCCTGAATTTGCTTGGGACTGACACCAAGTGACAGTGGGGGGGTGGGGTGAAGTGTGTAACTGCATGTGGTTTTTAGAACTCTTGACTGTTTTCTTTGTGAGAGTTAGAGTGAAAGTTTTGTGCATTTTGTCCCTTTGCGAACATTTGATTGGCAGAGATGCACTGATTTCCTTAGGGAGTGGTGGTTAGTTGTTGTTTGTAGTTATGCTGATATGTAAGAGAGTGCCTGATAATATTTTGAGGTAAGGGAAAGATTTGAGGATCTGTGGTAAAGATTTGAGGATCATATTCTCCACTGATGCCTTTCTATTTGGAGTGAAGGAAAATGAAGTTTTTAAGTTGGGAATGTAGTAGAAGAGACTTGGCTCTGGCTCTATAAATAGCTTACTTATTTCTTGCTCTGGGAATGGGCACTTGATTGAGTCATCTTGTGTTGGTTGTCAGGTCTTTGAAAAGCACAGAAGCTTGGCATTGCACAGGACAGCCAGTTCCGTTTTATTTCACAGGGGGAATAACGTAGTTGCTTGGTTCCAGGAGCTTAGATATGATTTGTAGAATAAAAATTTCCATAGCAACAGCAGATTGTAACCACTCTCCACAGCTACATTCTGTTGGGTGTTCAAGGATGAAGTTTGAGAGTTGCTGACAGCTTTAGGAACCATTTAGATTCCATGAGAAGTCTGAAGGGCAGAATAGGAAACTGTTTCCTCTCCTTTGTTGTGGGTGGCCATTCTTTCCTCCTACATACAGCTCTGTAGTTTCAAATTAGAATTTTTTTACTCTTCTGAGAATAGGAAAACTCATTTTTCTGGATTCTCTTAACTTTGGTACTGGAGGAATTGTGAAGTCACCAGACCATTAGGATAGCTCTGTAAATCATTGCCTGCTAGTCCCTTTAAATGCGATGGATTTCCTTCAGGGGTCACCGTTTCCTTGAACTACCTCTCCAGGCAGGTGGGTCCCTGGAGTTTTCTAGATCTTTGGTTTTTCTTTATTGTCCTAGGAGTAGTTAGGTTCCTGGGCATCTTTGGAAGGGCTGGGTCTGGGTTTAGCTGCTCACTGTGATAAGGGTTAGTTAGCCCTCATGTGATGGAGTCAGCTGGACAACCTATTCGCACTTCCCTCCAGTATCAGGCTTAGAAACTCTCAGATATAAATTGGATATAATTGTATCCGATGGCTTTCTTTTTATCAGCTATATAGCTTATCTGTGTGGTCAATTGAATTGTACACATGAAATCTCAATTTTCAAGTTTCACAAGTTGGTCTCTTAATAAAACCGAGCTAAGTAGGGAATAGATAATGTGACATCCTATTGCTCTTGTAAACCCATTGAAAGTTTTTGTTGGGTGTTTTTTCCTAGCTTATTCCAGTCCTAGGAATTTGTGGATAGGTTAACCAGGAATATAGTATGGTTCCTTAATATTCCCTCATAGTGCCTGAAAGTTTTTTAATTCCCTTTAATCTGCCTACACTCTTGCTTTCTGCTTGCCATTGCATTCTCCTGGTGGTAGGGTCAGCTCAGCCTTTGCTTTTAAAGAGATCTGGGACCACCAGCATTGATTTTTAGCTCACTGTACCCAAACTGGAGGTGAGAGATGAGAGGACAGTTCTGGTGCCCTGTGGCTAGGCCGAAAGGAACGCTTTGCTTTTCGCCTTTCGCAATTGGAAGAATCAGGTTCTGGCCATAGGGGTGTAAAGACAGTTGTGATAGTTCATTTTGTTCCTTTATCATCTCTGGCTAGTTCCAAATTTGCATTTACAGGTTACATTGTATTTCTTGTGTTTTATTAGAGATGAAAGATCATATCTGTAGGGAACTAAGCCTGTGGTTATTCCTAGGCTTGAATAATTATCATGATTTTTATCATTATATAGCTATTTATACTTTACAAGGCTTTTTTTTTTTTTTTTGGCGGTATGCGGGCCTCTCACTGTTGTGGCCTCTCCCATTGCGGAGCGCAGGCTCAGCAGCCATGGCTCACGGGCCCAGCCGCTCCGCGGCATGTGGGATCTTCCCGGACCGGGGCACGAACCCGTGTCCCCTGCATCAGCAGGCGGACTCTCAACCACTGCGCCACCAGGGAAGCCCTACAAGGCATTTTTATCATCTCATTTGAATCTTCTAACTCTGAGGTGGGTAGGACAGATTGTCAGATGGAGAAATAAATTGTAAGTTCCGTAAGAACTTACAGCAAGTCAGTGAACTGGATCTTCAGCTGAGGCATTTTAGCGCCTAGCCCCAGGATTCCTTTTGCTATACCACACTTCTGACTTCTACCTGTTGATTATTTTACTTTATTTTTTTTTTTTGTGGTACGCGGGCCTCTCACTGTTGTGGCCTCTCCCGTTGCAGAGCACAGGCTCCAGACGCGCAGGCTCAGCGGCCACGGCTCACGGGCCCAGCTGCTCCGTGGCATGTGGGATCTTCCTGGACCGGGGCAGGAACCCGTGTCCCCTGCATCGGCAGGCAGACTCTCAACCACTGTGCCACCAGGGAAGCCCCTGTTGATTATTTTTATTCTTATTTGTATGAGAGTCACATTGGTGGCTTACATCCAGGAAAATGGCTTGCTTTATAGGAACAGCTAGAGAGGGCATCCCAGTATGAAAGTTTCTAGAAATTAGGACACTTGTTTAGAGGCCATTTAAAAGGATTTCTTATCAAGAATGGAATCTTAGTAACTTCATCTAGGTAATTCATTTCCTAAAGTGATGTGAGAGAGATGGGGTCCTGGTGCTTGGACTTTAAAAGTAGCCACAGGTCCAGATGGGGTTAAGTGCATGGCCTTACTTAACCACCAGCATGACCTTTTTCATTGTTCTTCAGATTCTGCTTGCACCATCGTGGTTTGTGAGTTTGGATGTGAACAAGAATTTCTTCCTATTACTTCCTTTCCTAAAGTTTTCTTGTTCTATATGGTAGATGAGTAGGACTTTGAGATCAACATCCTGTCTTAGAGGCTTTCCTACCACAGCTCATTTAGAACTGAATGAGGACCTGAGGGGTAACCTGCTTAGCAGAGCCTGCTAGTTGTGGTAATTGCAGCTTCTTGCTGTGAAGCTGAGAAACCAAATCTTTTCTGTGAACAGAAGCCCAAGGGGTAAGGAATACTTCTGTCTCTTGATGAGTAACCTCTGGTGTAATGTAGCCTGGGGGTGGGGGGCGTGTGTGTGTGTGTGTGTGTGTGTGTATGTGTGTGTGTGTGCGTGCCTTGGGCCTGAACTCAGCCAGGAGGCTCAGTTTCCATTCTCACATCTTATTGGCTTACGTGGGGTCCAGCTTCTCCCCTTCTAAGCTTAAATGTCTAGTCTTAATACACAATCCTGCCTTACACATTGACTTCTCAGGGGTAGACTGGTGTAGTGAAGAGGCATGGAGAGCTGGGATTCTGTTTCTGGGTCTGACACATGGTTTTGTCGCAAGCCGTATAAATTCTCTGAGTGTGTTTGCCCACCTGTAAAATAAGGATAATGATCCTTTGCTCTGCCTGCCTCCTGGGATTGTTGTGAGGCCCAAATGAGGTCCTGTGCATGGAAGTGCTTTGAAAACGGGGAAGTACTGTGGGAAAGGGGGAGATTGTACTGGAGGAATTTCATGGACTGTGCATTGCAGTGTAGCTCTCCTGCCTTAATTGGACCCTGGGCTGAGACATGGGTCATTCCAAGACATAAGTGGTCATTTTCAGTGTTTGAGAGTTAAGCCTCAAAGGTGAACAGTAGTGTTTGGTAATCTTGGGATAGACAGTACTGAATAATTGAGTGATCCAGGAATGCTTTCTGCTTTTTGTCTGCTCGTTTATACTTACAGGAGACGTGAAGATTTTTATCCTGTGTTGCTGTTCATCTTTGCTCTTTCTTCTCTCACCAGGAAGTTGGGTGAGGTGGCAGGGGGAACGGGGAGAATGGGAAGAAAGCCATAGACAAAGCTGCCTGCTTGGGACAGTCAGAAGCTTTGTTATATGGGAGCCACATTTTATGACCTACTCCTGGAGAGGAGGGTTTGGAGGCCTGGAGGTAGCTGGCAACAGCTGGGTGCTGTTGGTGTGTCCAGTTTGGGACCCATCAGGTAGCATGCCCTGCCCCCCTAATTGCTAACCCTCTGTCTGCTGCTTTATCAGACTACGCGTTTGTTCACATGGAGAAGGAAGCAGATGCCAAAGCCGCCATCGCGCAGCTCAACGGCAAAGAAGTGAAGGGCAAGCGCATCAACGTGGAACTCTCAACCAAGGGTCAGAAGAAGGGGCCTGGCCTGGCTATCCAGTCTGGGGACAAGACCAAGAAACCAGGGGCTGGGGATACGGCATTCCCCGGAACTGGTGGCTTCTCTGCCACCTTCGACTACCAGCAGGCTTTTGGCAACAGCACTGGTGGCTTTGATGGGCAAGCCCGTCAGCCCACACCACCCTTCTTTGGTCGCGACCGCAGCCCCCTGCGCCGTTCACCTCCCCGAGCCTCGTATGTGGCTCCTCTGACGGCCCAGCCAGCCACCTACCGGGCCCAGCCCTCAGCGTCACTGGGCGCTGCCTACAGGGCCCAGCCTTCTGCCTCTCTGGGTGTCGGTTATCGGACTCAGCCCATGACAGCCCAGGCAGCCTCTTACCGCGCTCAGCCCTCTGTTTCCCTTGGGGCCCCATACAGGGGCCAGCTGGCTAGCCCTAGCTCCCAGTCTGCCGCAGCTTCCTCGCTTGGTCCATATGGTGGAGCCCAGCCCTCGGCCTCGGCCCTCTCCTCCTATGGGGGTCAGCCAGCTGCGGCTTCTTCGCTCAACTCCTATGGGGCTCAGGGCTCCTCCCTTGCCTCCTATGGTAACCAGCCATCCTCTTATGGGGCGCAGGCTGCCTCTTCCTATGGGGTTCGTGCGGCTGCCTCCTCCTACAACACCCAGGGAGCAGCTTCCTCCCTAGGCTCCTATGGGGCCCAGGCAGCCTCCTATGGGGCCCAGTCTGCAGCCTCTTCACTAGCTTATGGGGCCCAGGCAGCTTCTTACAGTGCCCAGCCTTCGGCCTCTTATAATGCCCAGTCTGCCCCATACGCTGCACAACAGGCTGCTTCCTATTCTTCCCAACCTGCTGCCTATGTGGCACAACCAGCTACGGCTGCTGCTTATGCTAGCCAGCCAGCTGCGTATGCTGCACAAGCCACTACCCCAATGGCTGGCTCCTATGGGGCCCAGCCAGTTGTTCAGACCCAGCTGAATAGTTATGGAGCTCAAGCATCAATGGGCCTATCAGGCTCGTATGGGGCTCAGTCAGCTGCTGCGGCCACTGGCTCCTATGGTGCTGCAGCTGCCTACGGGGCCCAACCTTCTGCCACCCTGGCAGCTCCTTACCGCACTCAATCATCAGCCTCATTGGCTGCTTCCTATGCTGCACAGCAGCATCCTCAGGCTGCTGCCTCCTACCGTGGCCAGCCGGGCAATGCCTACGATGGGGCAGGTCAGCCGTCTGCAGCCTACCTGTCCATGTCCCAGGGGGCCGTTGCCAACGCCAACAGCACCCCGCCGCCCTATGAGCGTACGCGCCTCTCCCCACCCCGGGCCAGCTACGACGATCCGTACAAAAAGGCTGTCGCCATGTCGAAAAGGTACTGTATGCCCCCCCGCCTCTGCCCCCAGCTGGGGCTCAGGGCAAGGGGCTGAGGTTGGCATGGGAGGGAAACTGGAGCCATCGGCCCCTCCCTTGGTCTTCTCTACTCCTGTGGGGTGTCCAGAAGCTGAGGGGGGTGATGTCTGTGAACTTTCCTGGTCACCAGGGTTCAGGTGGAGCATAGTGCTCAGACTGGGGTGGTACCAGCTAGTCAGGCTGGGAAAAGTGTCACCTGTCAAGGCTAGCCCAAGTGCTATTGGAGCTACTGCCTGCAAGATTGTGGCCCATAGTCTTTCCCACTGTCTGAAGGATCCTTAAGCCTGTTACGTGGTTGTCCTGGCCTCTGGTGGGGGTGGGTTTGAAAGAGTAGTCCCTTTGGCAGTCACTGGCTGAAGGCAGGGTGTATGTGGTGCGTCCACTCTTTGGGAAGTTGGGGACCTTGCTTTCGTCCGCCGTTCTGTTGGTAAACAACCAAGGTCTTTCTCTGCAGGGCCCAAGGGTGGGGATAGTTTGTCTGTGGTTTGGGAATGCAGACCAGAATCCACCTTGGCCAGTTCAGAAGGGTGGTCTTCAGTGGTGGGCTTGGTTTCCCACTGAGTTGGACCAGGCTTGAATTCTTGCCCTGGATAGGGTGTTGAGCCTTCTGACAAAATCTTGTTTGTTGGAGACCAATCTGATTACACCCTCCCTATCCCCATTGGCATCTCCCCCGTGCCCACCTGGAGCCCTCCCCTCAATTGTCTCATTCACCAACTGTCTTCTTCTCTCGACTAGGTATGGTTCCGACCGGCGTTTAGCCGAGCTCTCTGATTACCGCCGTTTATCAGAGTCGCAGCTTTCGTTCCGCCGCTCGCCGACAAAGTCCTCGCTGGATTACCGTCGCCTGCCCGATGCCCATTCCGATTACGCACGCTATTCGGGCTCCTATAATGATTACCTGCGGGCAGCTCAGATGCACTCTGGCTACCAGCGCCGCATGTAGGGCCATCCTGGGACAGGGCTCCACAGGGAGGGAAGGAGAGGAGAGGTGGGGTAGGGTGCAGGCCCAGGTTGTAACCACTGGCCCATACCTCTCCTGTTTGCGGTTTTTCATCCCCTCTACCATGTGGGCCTTCCCCAGGAGACGATCCTTTTGAGTGCTCGGCAGTAACCTACTTTATTCCTTCGCCTCAGCAGCGAATCTTGCTACTGGCTCTAGATCTGCGGTTCCCCTCTCCCCTGCCTCCCATCTCCCCAGGATGGGAATTTCTTTTATGTTTTTATTTTTTTCCTGGCTCCCTTTTATTTTTGTGCGCGATATTTAAGGTCGTCTGGATGGGGAAGCAACCTGCAGCTGAGGTCGGCGGCGCCTTTTTCTTTTTAGATGTGAGGGAGGCCAGGAAAGGGTTAGCTTAACCATTTCCTATGCGCCAAGCTGTGCCAGTTGTCCAGGGGGCCCTGACTTTGTCCCTCTGTAGACTGTGTTGAGACTGAGTTCCTGTTGGGACAGTTGGTTGGTATATGTCCAGATCCCTACTGACCCCTGATGTTCTAGCTGATGCTGTGCGGCACAGTCCACTTCCCCATCTCCCCAAGTAGGTGGTGTTAGAAAACCTTAATTTTTTTTCCCTTTTGTATGGACTACAAATAAAACTTGGGGCGATTTGCAGTTTGGAAACCTGGTTGTCATTGTCTTGATTGCACTCAGTTTCAGGAAGTTTGACATCCAGGAAGACATGACAACTAAAGGGAGGGTGGCCAGAGAACCCAGGGCAGATGAGGAAAGGGGTTTGAATGTAGGAATTAGAATGATTTCCCTGCTGCCAGAGGGATTTAACCCATCGTCGTTCTGCTAGTCTGCCATCTTTAGGACTGGAGAGTCTGGCCCAAGTTGCTTCAGCTTGAATTAATCACACCAAAATGCAGTAAATTTACTGCCCATTTTCCTCGCCTGTGCTTGGCTATTTTCCTTGACTTGTCTCCAGTTCAGGAAAATCCTGAGCTCCAGCAGGGTGGTTCTGGGGTTTGGCTTCTCAAGTGAGAAGTGGGGAATGGGTGGCTTTGGTGCTTATGAGGCTAGTAGGTCCTTCAGGCAGTGGGCTCCAGTAAGTACTGGGGCTGGGACAACTACTGGGAAGGAGCCAGTAGTTGGGGTGGGGGGGGTCATGTCACTGTCTGGTAATGCCCTGTGGTCGGGACAGTTGGAAGCTGGTATGGGGGATTCTGGCTATAGACCTGGTATTTCGCACGTCGAACATCAGCACGGAGTGTCCTTCCTGCGTCCTGCCAACCCCTGTCATAGTCACCTGAGACTCAAATTGCCTATCTTCATTTGTTAGGGTTTCCAGATGTTTTCTTGTTGGGTTTATATTTGAAGGTGTTATGATAGACTCTGGGAAGTGGGTGAGGTGCAAGCGTAACCAAATAGGGGTGCTGGGATAGGCTGAGGAATTGATTGTTCATACTTTCATTCTGGGACTAGGGGTTCAGAGGACCTGGGCACAAAATAAGACAATTCCAGCCATGGACAAGAGGCTTGGGCTTTATGATGGGTGAATGAAAGACTGGTTGGGTAGGGTGGTGACAGGAAACTGACATTCCTTTGGGAAAGGGGGCTTTATAAATTTGATTTGGGAGTCTGTTGGGGCAGGGTGGTTTTGGGGTGTGTGTGTATCAGTCAAATGGAGTTCAGGTGGGTTCTCTTCTGCTTCCTTCACTGGTTTCTTGTGAACTTCCCTGTGACAGAGTAGTTTGCCCCAGGTGTTCTCTTTCCTCTGCCCAGTGGGCAAAAGCATATGTTTTTTGTTTAACTGTGAGCTCCTATTTGTGGATGCAAACTGGGGGTAATCTCAGGGGTACTGAGGCCATAGTGCTCTTCCTTGCTTTTCTTTCTTCTCACTTCTTTGCCTTCAGGTGCTTTGCTGCTCCTTTTCATTTGTTTGCAGGACTGTGAGGAGGGCGAATTTGATAGGTTTTTTGTCACTTTTCTGCAGTGAGGGTGGGGTAATCTCAGGGCCAAGCTAACAGGCTTAGCTCTGGTTATTTCCCTGGAAAATCAAGGGTTGGTTAATTGTAGTGCTGTGATTGTGGCCTGCGTATTTGTAATTACTTCTTTGTCAGTGGCTTTCTGTCATCTTTCTTTCCAGTGAGGGTTCTGCCACTGTCCCAATCCCATGGTTCCTATGAAACCATTAGTACATGGTTCCTAATGTGCTCTCAGGGCCAGTGCTGATATTTCTTTATTGCAGCCCAAGTTCTTCAGGCTGACCTGGCCTAGATGATCACTCTGCTTATTATCTTTAGGTCCTGATGCCCTTGTTGCCTCCGCTGCCAGGCTTCTCATTTAAGCTAGAAGGAGCTAAAGCTAAATCATTTGTCATTTTCCTCTTTCTTGCAGATTGTTTTAAAATTCCCTCCCTCTGTAAATTATGCCACCTGTGTTAATCCTATAGCCCACTCTTCATACTTTGCTTTTTGTGGATTTCTGATTTCCAGGGTCCTATAACTCGGAGACGGTTGGGTTGAGTGAATGGGAGGATAGACATTTAATGTGTGTTTTGGGAGAGGTGGGTGGGAATATGCGCTCCCAGTGTCCTTCAGATCTTTGCTCTTCTGATCTATCACCTCTGTAACTCGACCTTCATTGGAGAAGCTTTAGATGGTTTATTCCTGGAACAAGACTATGTAAAGGCTTCTCCCCTCTACAGCCTCTTCTCTCCTGCGGTTTGGACCTTGTTTCAGATTCTGTCTGGGGTAGGCCTGGGGCCCCATCCCTTGTGCTGGAGGTAACGGGACTATCACTGAGTGGTCAGCCTCCATGGGTAGGCTGCCTTTCTAGTCATGCCCATCAGTTAAGCTCTGCCAAAGTCTGTGCGCAGACTGTTGGTTCTGCAGTCATTTTGTCCTATCAAGCCAAGTAAGTTGACTATAATGTGGGATGACTAAGGTCATAATGAAACAATTTCCTAGATTTATGGACTAGTATGTAATGTAATAGGAGTTTGGGTGATAAAGAAGATAAGATGGATATGATAGGTGGAAAATTCTTATTCACCTAAATTCTATAGGAACCTTTAAAAAGATCATAAAGGGTAGAATCTAGTTTTCCAGGAAGAAAAATTTATTAATAAATGATTTCAAGTCTAGCTGTAAATCATTAGAAACATTGTGTGTCTGTAGTGCTGGAAATAGTGTTCAGGTAGCTGAGCCCTTGGGCTGACCTTGGGAAATCGATAGTGGGGGTGGGTGCAGGACCTACCTCGATGAACTAGTTACAGTTAATAAGCAATGCTAGGGAAGTGACAGGTAAGGAAGGAGAGGATGGGGCAGCCCCACTAGAGAAAACTGTGGAGATGGAATTTGTTTGATTTGAAAACTGACTTGGCACAGAGAGAATTACTGAGGGTACTGGCTCTAAAATCAGGCTTCCCAAGTTTGAATCCCGGTTCTGCCACTTAATCTGGGTGATCTTGGACATGTCAGGAATTCTACCTAAGTTTTTTCATCTGTAAGATAGGGAAAATAGTTAACATCTATTTAACACATGCTAAGCATTGTTAAAAGTGCTTTTCATATATTTCATTTTACCTTCATTGCAACTCAAATGTATTAGGTACTTTTTTTTTTTTTTTTGCGATACGCGGGCCTCTCACTGTGTGGCCTCTCCCATTGCGGAGCACAGGCTCTGGACGCGCAGGCTCAGCGGCCATGGCTCACAGGCCCAGTCGCTCTGTGGCATGTGGGATCTTCCCGGACCGGGGCACGAACCCGTGTCCCCTGCATCAGGAGGCGGACTCCCAACCACTGCGCCACCAGGGAAGCCTGTATTAGGTACTTTTAAACCTATTTTGGAAATTGAGGCTGTAGGTTAAGTAACTTCTGAAGATCACATGGCTAGAAAGTAGTGGATCAAGGAATTGAACCAGCCATTTTGGAGCAAATAACATGTAGCAAGTGTAGAGCCCCATATATAGTCACTGCTCATTAAGTGCTAGCCATCTCAGAAATAAGAAGTTAGAACATTCTGGGGAGATTGGGACTGTGTAGGGTAGCACACAGCTGAGCAAAGGACTTTGGGTGTAGGTGTGAGTACAGCACGTATGAGTAACCGTGAAGAAGGGGGATTTCTGTAATGAGTGGTACCTAGGTGTGATGTAGGCCACTGGACCATACCAGTTTTGGCCACCTCCAGTGTCAGACAACACTGTTGTGTCCTGAGGGTCAGATTCCCCTAGGTATGGAGAAGAAAGGTACGGAGTAGGGGCCCTGCACAGACATTAAGGGGAGGCTTAGAGTGTGTAGTTGGCAGTGGGATTGGAGGCTTAGGAAGCTTGCTGACTGGCCTAGTGGCTCCCTCTGAACATCCTTGCAGATTACTGGTTTTTAATTTGAGCCCTTATTATACCAGTAACTCATTTCTGGATTAGGAGCCAGAGTTATTAGGTATATAAGTTGTATACATTCCTAAGAGTGTGAAAGGGTTTGAAACAAATAGATTGCTTATTCACATTTGAGTGGTCTACACTGACAACAGTGTTTCCCTCTGAATTTGGATTTGTTCCTCATTTCCCTTTCAAGAGTCCAGGCTCCAGCCTCTTTCATCTCTTCAAGATGTGGAGCCAAAACATACTTAAGCTTGGCTCTGACAGAAAGGCTAGATGACTTTGGACAAGTTGCTTTATCTTTTAATTTAGAGGCTTGGTAACCTGATCAGAAGAATCACCAAAGTGGCCGTTTTCAGTGTTCCAGACAAAGTGCTTTTAAAACATCCGATTCTCTGTAGTTGGTGTGGTAAGGTAGAGGGTTTGGACCAGATATCCTTAATTTAAAAACCTTTAATTTTTAAGTATTTTGGTAAAATACAGTTGGGTAAATGAACATCAGTATGGAGACACTGGAGCTACAAATCTCCCTACCTAAAGCTTCATTTTGCAGCATTTGTGAAACGTAATCCTGGTGATCAGAAGCTGTAGCATAAGTTACCCCTGGCTTTTGGGCTTTTTATGTTTGAGGGAGACTGGAAAGTATACTAGGTGATAAGAGCAAAAGGGCTTGTTTTTAGTACTAAGTGTCCATGTTCTTAAGCTGATACTGACTGCAAATCCAAAGTCATTTCTCTCCTCTTGGTTATCAAGGTTTTAACTCATGCTTTATCTATTTGTTAAGTTAGTCAACAAATATTTGAGTGCTTACCACGTGCCAGGGGCAGTTTTAGTTTTAACACAGGGTAATAGTAGACAACAAGAAAAGGTCCTTGCCCCTGTAGAACAAGTATTTGCTGGGGGCAGGGGCTGGGAGGGAGTAAGAAAATGAACGAATAGGATTTCAAGTGGTGGTAAGTATTTGGAAAAACAACATGGAGTCATGGGATAGAGTTCCAAAGTGTAGCGTTGGAGTGGGGGGCTGTGTTTAGATGGGGTGGCCAGCGAAGGACCTGGAGAAAGAACATTTCAGTCTGAATGAGCTTGGGACAAAGGGGCCAGTGTGCTGGAGCATAGTTGGGGTGGGGTGTGTTAGGGATGGGGGTGGGAGAATTGTTACAGAGATTGGGAGATTCTGGCAACAACCAGATTGGGTAGTGTGAATTGAAACTTTTCCAGTTGCCGTTGGTTTTAATTTAAAAAGCAGGGGAATGATTTAATGTGGTTTACTCAGTTGGATGAGCTTGCAAAATGAAACAAATATAACTGGACCTAGAGGGCTTTCAGAAGGTAAACCAAGAATAATTAGATCAGGGGGTGGGTGTGGGTGGTGGTCTGCAAACTGGCCTGAACTGTGATCCCGAGATTTCTATTCCCAGTTTTTCCCCTTTGGACTTGGAGAGATTCCTAGTTTCATAGAGTAAGCTGATCTCATATGCTTTGGTATTTTGGAAGAAAGTTTTATCTCCAAGGCTATTAGGACAAAAATTTTGGAAGATCAAACAAAGGAGCTGAAAGGATTTCTATACCAGATGTGTTTCCGAACCTGCGCACAAGGAGTTGTGACCACCTCCCGATGCAGGGCCCCTCCAGAGGGCACACTTGCGGCTAACATGCAGTTGGTTTTCTTCATCACTGATCCTTTGGCCTTTATTCAGAGCCGCAGTGTCAGCATCAGGATCCACAATGAAAACGGACCAAGATTAGTGACCACTACATTTGTAAATGTGACATTTTTAGATTCCTGCCTTTTCCCACCCTAGAATAAATTATTGACCAATTCCCCACCGTTTGATTTCTGAGTCACGTCAGGTTTTAAAATCTATTTCCATAACTTTGACTTCACCTTTCTCTTTATGATCCCCACCCCTTTTGGGGGGGCTGCTTTGAACGGTAGTGTGTTCTGCTTTTGTCATCTTCACTTCCTGATGATCCCTTTCCTCACTGCTTTTATCATGTTTTAAGTTCTTCCATCCCCCTTTTTAAACTCCCTCTTCAAAAGCTGCCTTGCTTGTTCAGTGAATTATGGGATTATGTGAAGAAGCCAAAGGATGATAAAAAAATGTGAGGAGGGAAGCTGGACCCTCTGGAGAATGCTGTTTTGATTGTATTTTGCTTATAGCTGGTTGTGACTTAGGCTCTTCCCTCTAAGGTCGGTTCTAGGAGTTTAAACCTACAGCTCTGGCTGTGATGGCGCCCAATAAAATAAAACAAAAAACTTTGCTGCTCTAGTTTTTTCTCAGGGCGGGGTGGGGGTGTATGCGCAATCTCCACGGTCACACAGAGAACCCTTTTCTTCATCTTGGACCCCGGGAGGCTGGTTCCTCCAAGGAACTTGTCTCTTCGGCGCCTCCTGAGAAATGCAGCCGTCAACCGAGCCGACGTCGGGGCCTTTATACCCTAATTGAAGCTGAGCCCATTAACCGTTTTCAGAGTTCCTTTCACCACCTATGAAAGTAGTTTCAATGTGGGGGTAGCTCCGGGACTCCCAGGGCGCCAGTGCGGATTCTTGGCCAAAGGAGGAGGTTGGTTTCTTCAGGTGGGAAGCTTTGCTATTTTTCTTACCTGGCTTCTGGGTCTGCGTAAGCTACCGCCCGCAGCACCCTGGCTGCGAGGGGGATGGCGTTTGGGAGATTAGAGGGAGAAATGTGGAGTAGAAGGCAAAATGGAGCGCACGTGGAGTGGCGAAATGTGGAAGCTTAACAAAGTTGGCGCCATGAAGCTGAAGACCGCCACACCGGATCCCTAGCTCGCTCCGCCTAATGGCGGGCGGAACCCCGCCAGCGAAGCCCACGTTGGTAGTTCCTCCCTCACGCCGACCTTCCATCCAATCAGTGACCTCGGTTTGTCGAGAGAGGTGCTCATTGGCTTTCGTATAGACTCTGTGGGGTTACTGACGTTTCCACCTCTTCCAGGCCTCAGGTAATTGGCGTTCGTGGTAACCAATCAGGAAGAGGATCTACGGGAACGCCTGCCTTTTATTTTATTGAACGGCCAATCCGGTGGTAGGTTCACCTCCCCCTCTCTACCCAGAGTCACTGCTGCAGCCGCCGCCATTTTAGCGTTTTGTCAGAAGCGTCCGCGCCGCGAGGAAGAGCCCCTGCTGCTTTTCGTGCGGGTGAGAGACTCCGAGCCCCTTCACTGTCTTTTTTTTGCCCTGTTAAATCTCACGACTTGGGCTTTAGGGGTATCCTAGGGTGGTCCTGGCCTCCGCACTCGTCACTGAGAGCCGACCTCGGTGCTCGGCGTTGCGCGGTAAGCCTCAAGCAGCCCTTCCCCCACGACCTCCCCCGAGAATACCTTGCTTTTTTTCCCCACCTTGCCCTCTATCCGACTTTGCTCGGCTTACTGCCTCGAGGCTTTTACCGAGATAACCGCTTTTCCGTTAGACTTAGGAATTACAACCCCGTTTCGAAAATTTTTGAAGCCCCGAGACACTCGTCTGGCCGTTGAGGCTCAAGGCCCCTTCTCTGGCCATGCATTTCTCCAATTCTCCAGGAGCTCGTAGGACGGCACCCCGAGAGAGGCGTTCCCCGCTCCAGCACTTCCTGTACTCTCCGAACGCCTCGCTATCCAGCTTAAGTCACGGGTTCACTGCTTCCAAAGGAAACCCTAAGATGTAGCTATTATAAGGTCCTTTTTTCAGGAAATGGCTAATTCGGTTACGAGAGGAAGAGCCAGTTCATAATTTCAGTCTGTCCAGCCAGCCAAGTAGTTAGACCTTTGTTTTCTGACTGTCTTTTTTTGTTTTTGGCGGCGGAGCCGCCGCGTGGCTTGCGGGATATTAGTTCCCCGACCAGGGATTGAACCCGGGCCCTCAGCAGTGAAAGCGTGGAGTCCTAACCGGACCTCCAGGGAATTTGCTGTCTATTTAGTAGGTAGAAAGCCCAGTACCCCTAGGGCTGCATTTATGCCCCGCTTTCATTTGCGTTTCCGTTTGAAACTACTCAGCTCTTACCAAACCCTTTGTCTGTGTCTGCTAAGGATCTGTGTCACAGATGCTTTCTCCTTTCTGTAGGTTCTATAGCTGGAATTGTAGCGGGCCTCCTTATTCCTACTTCCCTTTGATTATTATCTGGGGGTGTGCGTGTGCGTGTGGGGCGTCTGAGAGGGGGGAAAACTGGAAATATTTGCCAGACCCAAAGGAGATGGCAGTATTGATTTTTTTTTTTTTTTTTTTTAACTGACATGGGCCTGAGGTCTTTTGTTAGAAATTTCATTTTTTTTCGCCCAGGCTGTGTCCGAGATGGTGAAGCTGTTCATTGGAAACCTGCCCCGGGAGGCCACAGAGCAGGAGATCCGCTCACTCTTCGAGCAGTATGGGAAGGTGCTGGAGTGTGACATCATTAAGAACTACGGCTTTGTGCACATAGAGGACAAGACGGCGGCCGAGGATGCCATACGCAACCTGCACCACTACAAGCTGCACGGGGTGAACATCAACGTGGAAGCCAGCAAGAATAAGAGCAAAACATCCACAAAGTTGCATGTAGGCAACATCAGTCCTACTTGTACCAACAAGGAGCTTCGGGCCAAGTTTGAGGAGTATGGTCCAGTCATCGAATGTGACATCGTGAAAGATTATGCCTTTGTACACATGGAGCGGGCAGAGGATGCAGTGGAGGCCATCAGGGGCCTTGACAACACAGAGTTTCAAGGTGAACCACCCTCTTTGGGAAGAGGGCTGAACACAAGGTTTTGTGTAGAAAATAGGCTGGATAGGAGGGGTCTGGGATAGAGAGAGAGATACAGCTGTTGGTTGGCTGATTGTGAGGATTAAGTGTGGGTGATGGGCTTAAATGGAGAATGCATGGGATTTAGAGGCTTTACCTTAGGCAAATCAAGTTTGGGAGAAGAACCACTTGGCATTAGTTTGGAACCCCTAGGCTTTTTTGCCTATTAGTGCAGAAATCCCTTCCTCTGAAGATTTATTCAGTTTTGTCTTTTTTGCGGGGTGGGGGGGTAGTAGAGCACCTAACAGTGTTTCACTCTGAAATTTATTGCCTCAGCACCCCATGTGTTATTTTGTATGTGGAAGGACCTGGCAAAAGCTGGCTTAAGCCACATGTTTAGGAGCAAAATATCTGTGAAGCTCCCCCACCTCATCCCAATTCATGGCTTCTCAGTAAATATAATTTGTCGTTAAACAAGTCTTGAGAGAACTAGTGTCTTTAAATTGTTATAGCTCTTACCGCTTTTCTGTTACGCTTGCACCAAGAGGTTCGGTTTGGAGGACGAGGACACTCTAGAACTGAAGGCTAATTTCAGGAGTTTCTGAGGAGAAGGTATTGGGATTTGGGGGGCGATAATGGCAAAGCCGTTTCACTGGTTTGAGGAGTGAGCTCTAACATCCTTGGTGATTAGAGTACTTAGATGGGTGTTAACCTTGGAGCCTTGACTAGATTAATAGTGTGCCTGGAAGGCAGCATGAATGATGCTGTGGATAGACATTTTGTTTTCTTGGTTTAAGATCTAAGCTCCTGTGGCAAGGGTGGCAGTTGTGAAGGGGGTGGTAACCATGGTGAGTTGCTAACTACTCTTCGTCCACCCACTTTGGGTTCCCAGTGTCAAAGCCAGAAAAGAGCCTTTCCCCTTCAGTGTAACTACTTCTAAATTATGGAGTATTCCCACAACTCCTTGTTAACATTTTTAATCTATATTCCAACTTTTTTCAGCCCGAACAAGGTAGTAGCTGCTGCTTCTCCTGAGCACTCCTCTTGTTAAGAGTCATTTTGGCTATCTTTGATGTTTACTTAAATTGGACCTTCTTAGACCTGGAAGTCTGATCATCATTTCTTCCAAGTTAATGGTGCCCTGTGTTATGGGTATTGCTGTGCATTATTAAAGAAAAATGTCACAGGTCTCTCAGGTCTGGTTTTCCATTTTTAATTGGTAAGTTGAGAATTATTTTGTGTCAACAACTTAATTGGGAGGAAAGGCTGCTCTGGTGGAGGGTTTATGATATCTAATTTTTGGATACTCTTCTACACTTTAACCAAGTCATAGAAGAGGTGGTGGTGTCTCCTTGTAACAGTTAACACATGTAAGGGAAGGGTATTGTGAACTGATACAGGACACATACTTAGAGCATAACTGTTGGTATCTGAAGTCTAGGCTCTCTGAGGTTTAGTTGTTTTTGCTCTGTTTTCCTTACTGTTAGTCATTCTCTTTAGCATTGTCTAGTACAGTTCTGTATGTACATAGAGTAGCAGTATTTATTATGATGGTCTTTTTCCCTTTCAGTTTCTCAGTGTTGGGGATATTCTTTTTATTGTTTGCCCATTTAAGGAACATCCATTTTAGATATTTTTAAAGACTTAGCTGCTTTTTCTGACTTTGCAATTTTTTCTGGCAAATCTTTAGGTCAGGACATTTATTAATGACCTTTATGTCTTGAAGAGACATGGTTGGTTCCTCGGTTGCCCTTATTTTCTCTGGTTTTGTTAGGTGCCAAAGTGGCCACTTGGACAAATAATGAGGGACATGGGTTAGCACTTAAAGCACTTAAGTACTTAATTGTACATCTTAGCTTTTCACTGGCAGCCTACACTTATCAGATAAAATGTTTGAACCGGGACTTTTTTTTTTGATATTTTGGTCCTTCCCTTTTCCCTTTTTTAGTCTTCTAGAACCTAACTTTAATTTTGTAGGTGAAATTGTATATTTACCATTTTCTATAACGTTACTTGAGTAGATGACCTATCTGTTAACTCCCCTGGTTCTAAGCATTCACTTCTTCGCCATCTGCATGCTTGGGTGCATGATAGCCATTTGTATTGGAAAGGTTTTGCTGGAGTTTTGCTTACATTAAAATGGTAGATCATGTTAGGTGGAAACTGCTCCTGTGAAAAGGTTTAAAATTTAAACTTTCTCATTTCCAGAATACAAATTGTAATTTTCAGCAAAAACTAGTATCAAGTGCATGTTCTTAGGATCTTAGATCTCTAAAGGAGAAAAAGTACTTTAATCTTGCGCTAACATGAACAGTTTGATACACTAACATTATTGGTCATTCTCCACTTTTTTCATCCCCTCTTTTCTTCCACATTTTTCATAATACTCTTTCTGAAAATTCAGGCATCTTGTGAACTGCCTGACCTGTTTTGTTTGACCCCCTGTTATAAGGGGTCACTAAATATTGTAAAGGATCCCTGTTAGAATGAATATCAGAACTAACAATTTAAAGGACCCAGTTTAGGGGGAAGGCAGTCCTTCAACTCGTATTTCACCCCTCTTCCCCCATTCATGAGTGTTTTTCCCAAAAGTCTTGAAACTTGCCTACCGCACTCAGCCACGGATCAAGTCTGGATTACTGTCAATGGTAACTTTAGAGTCCTACTCTATTCTCTTTGATTTTGGGGCGGTATGGGGGACTGGCCTTTGCATTCTCCTGCTTACTGAATTCAGGAGTCTTAATAGTGAAGATTGGAGGTGTCAGAATGTTGTGGAGCACTATTATTGTGGTTTCTTTTGACATTGGGCCACCGTTCAGAGTAGTTTTTGTCCACAGTTACTTGGCAAAGGATGAAATGCCTATTTTTGAGCTAGAGTAGTTTCTTTCTTAAGCGTTAAACTGGTGTTAGAGCTGAAACATTTCTTCCTTTAATTGATCTTTGCCTGAAATCAGGTCATTATACTGAATTTATACTGGACCTTTTAAAAATATCTTAAAAATGGCAATGAATCCTGCATTAGAGTTGTCTAGGTAAAGCCATTGCTATGACCAGTGTCTGGGGTAGGGGCTGGGGCTATGACTAAGAGTGATAGCAACCCTTCTTGCGTCTGTTTCTTCAAGGCAAACGAATGCACGTGCAGTTGTCCACCAGCCGGCTTAGGACTGCGCCCGGGATGGGAGACCAGAGCGGCTGCTATCGGTGCGGGAAAGAGGGGCACTGGTCCAAAGAGTGTCCGGTAGATCGTTCGGGCCGAGTGGCAGACTTTACCGAGCAATATAATGAGCAATATGGAGCAGTGCGTACACCTTACGCCATGAGCTATGGGGATTCATTGTATTACAACAACGCGTACGGAGCGCTCGATGCCTACTACAAGCGCTGCCGTGCTGCCCGGTCCTATGAGGCAGTGGCTGCTGCAGCTGCCTCTGCGTATAATTACGCAGAGCAGACCCTGTCCCAGCTGCCACAAGTCCAGAATACAGCCATGGCCAGTCACCTCACCTCCACCTCTCTCGATCCCTACGATAGACACCTGTTGCCGACTTCAGGAGCTGCTGCTGCTACAGCTGCTGCTGCTGCAGCAGCCGCTGCTGCTGTTACTGCAGCTTCCACTTCATATTACGGGCGCGATCGGAGCCCCCTGCGTCGCGGCCCAGTCCCCACTGTTGGAGAGGGCTACGGTTACGGGCATGAGAGTGAGTTGTCCCAAGCTTCGGCGGCCGCGCGGAATTCCCTGTACGACATGGCCCGGTATGAGCGGGAGCAGTATGCGGATCGGGCGCGGTATTCAGCCTTTTAAAGCTTGAGGTGAGAGCGGTGGGGTGTCCCTTGTTCTGGTTTTGCCATCCCTCCTGCAGCCTAAAGGCTCCAGTTAGGCTGCCCTGCTTGCTTGCTTTTGCAGGGTTAGGGTAAGGTTGCTAATGGTTCAGAGGATAGGGAGAAGTCCTAACTACTTTGTGAAATATATAAACATCCTTATCCCTCATGGCTGTTTTTCCAGGGCTCCTAGTCCTGGGAGTCAATCTGATTCCATTTGTGCCTGGAAAAGCAAACAGTGGTGTGATGAATCTTGGGTCACACCTGTGTGCTGTAATTGAACCAAACCTGGAAACCAGACATTCAGACCCAGGTGTGCCGTTTCTCAGAGCCTTCGTTGAAATTCCTAGGTGTGTGACATTACTAAGGTCTGCAAGGTTCCTGTTCTGCTTCATGCTGTGTGAAAGGTCTGATGGTAAGTTGGGGCAGAGAGGAGTAGAAAAAGATATCTTTCAACTTATAAAGTTGATTTCAGCAAGGAGTCTGGGGCATAGACTCAAATTCAACTTCTCTGGTCAGTTCACATTCATTCCCTGAGCTGAATAGAATGCCTACCCCATTGCTTTATCTTTGACTCTGTCCTGTAAGAGCCCATTTACTTTGTTCAGTTTTGTTTTTAAACTGTCCCCACGGTATTAGATTTGACATTCTCTCCACTTCTTTAAGGTACATAATAACGTAAATATGTACGCACCCTGTTAATTCTACTCTTCTTCAGTAATATTGAAATCCAAGGTTGGGAGCTTTGCCTTAAGCACGTCACTCCCTTCATCTTCCCACCAGCTATGAGCATTTAACACTCTTCAACCACCAGCTCTACCTTGAGTCCTCTGGCTTTTTCCTATACATTTTGAGCCTCATGATCCATTTGGCTCTACTTGAGTGTATTCTCTTCTGATGCTTGCCAGCTTTGGGCTCTAGGTGTTTGAGACTGCTGTTGTATTAAAGGGTGTTTCACAACACCCTTTGTCTTGAGTAGCTCCCATTGTGTCCCAGACATTACCATTGATCTGTAATCCTGTAGTAACAGGGTGGGTGATACTGTCATCTTTTCCATTAGGGCAGAAGGTATGTGACTTGCCCAGGGTTATTGGATAGGAGATCACTGATAGGGCTGGAGAAGAAACTTGAGTGACCTGATGTGTAGCTTACACATGCCCTCCAGTACGTTCTTTTATTTTCTTCCCTAGTCAGAGTTGGACGCCCTCAGGTGTTACAGCTTGTTCAGTTAATGCCACTTTTTCCTAGACCTTAAACTTGTAACTCCAAGATTCAAACATACTTTTTACTGTGGAGAGCTAAGAGCTAATTGGAACCTTTCCCTTTTTCCTGCTCTCCAGTGACAGTTTGTAAATGTGGAATTGCCTTCTCTGAGGAATGCTAATGTGCTAACATCAAGAGAAATGCAATGTCTGTCTACTCTCGTGAAAGAAAATTTGCTATTTCGTTTAGAGAAAGGCTAGTCTGGGATTGCTTGAGCCTTCCCAGTTACTGTCTGGCCTTCAAGCTCTTTTCACTTTTAGAGATTATTATTATACTATGGATGGATACAAGTAAACTTAAAAGGAGTGTCAAGTTACCGTACTTTGTAAAGATGTTCTTTGAAGTGTAAGTGGGAAAGCCCTTGTGAGCTTTGCTGTAAAGCCCCTGTATTGTGCTCTCTTTCAGGTGGGATGTGTGTGGGCTGAAATTCCGAGCTGCGGTTGTGCATGAGAATACACCCTTCGTGGTACCCCATCTCCGGGACGTTCTCAGCTCTGTGCGTTCAGTCCCCCAGGAACCGTGGACCTTAATTTACCTTGTTAAGTTCAGACCACCTCTTCTTTCCTCTCTCCTGCCCATTTCCGTGTTCTTTCTGTCCTTCAATACTTCTGTAGCTTCCCATCATGTTCTGTTCTCCCAGCAGGTCTCATTGTGTGCAGAAACTGGTGGGGGTTGTACTGTATCCCCACCTCCTGCTTCCAGTGGGTGTTGTGAGAGTGTCACTGCTGCTGAGTCTTTTTGACCTAAAGGCTTATGGCAGGTAGACACATAGCGTTGGATCACTTTTTTCTTTCCGGTGAAATAAATGGTTTTTCAACTTAGGGAATGTGTGCTTTGAGAGAGTTCTTACTTGGGCTTGTGTCTGGGTTCTTTATTTGTCTCTGGAAGAGAAGGGGAGGGTATAAAGTTTGACATTCAGTTCTGCGTGAACATCACTGCAGTTGTTTTCCTTATTGTAGATAGGATTTATAGGTGCCAAAGGTAAAAGAGGACTTATATAGAAGAACCCAGGTAGGCAGGCTTATTCCATTAAAGACTTTCTGTCTCTCATACACCTTTGTTATAAAACCATCAACTTACTAGGAGTTTTGAGATGTGGGACTTTCCCCTGCTTGAGAAACAATTGTCACCTACCCCTTACTACTAACATTCCAACCACCCAGTCAATCAGTACATCTAGTTTGACTTACTTTCCAAGGAAGAGGTCTAGAATAAGGAAGGGTTTGAGGGAACAGGAGGTCAGCTTTCACTTCATGCCATGTGGAAAATTAAGTTGTGGCTCCAACAGCATTCTGCTATTTTCCTAGGCCAGTAAGCAACACCTTTTGATGGCTTTCACCATCTATTTGTACAGTTCTGCCAAAATCCAAAGAATTCCTCAGTGGCCCCACTAGTACCTCATTTCCTTTAGAATGATAGGCATAGAAGAAGGACCCAGAAGTGAGCTTTAGATGATTTAACAAGGATGGGGGGTGAGTACAAGGAAGACCCACTGCTTCTTAGTTCCATGCTTTTATCAAAACAGACTGTCTTGCAGATGTTTTTTGTCTGTACCTTCTTGCTCCAGTTTTAATATATATAGTGGGGTTCTGTCTGGTTAGGGCATTTCCCAGCATCATTCAACAAATACTCAGCACCTACTGTATGCTGGGCCTTAATGCTTTTAGGAAAGGTGGGTTGTGGTAATGGGAGGTAAGAAAAAGCAGCTGGTTTTTAGTTGGGTAGTCTCTCATATTTTCCTACTTAATGTTTCTAATTCATAGATGGCTGAGATGGGGATAACAGTACAACTTGTAATTTATTGGATATTTGTTCTCTGAAACCCTGTGAGAGACGTTTTGTGTGTTAATCTCCCAGCCACCATTTTACTGAATATGGAAGTTGTCTTTGGTGAGAGGTCAAGTGGTAAAGACAACAGTTCTGGGAAAACTGTTGGAGTTGGGATTAGGGGTGGGAAGAGTTATTGGCTCCTACAGATAAGAAGTGATCAACAAAGAAGATTATGACTAATATCTAGGCTAGGTCCTCGTATTTGTCTTTATCTTCCCTGGCGGGCTTGGTTTTCTGCCACTGCCACTTAGAGGGTTTTCCTGCTTTGGTTCCTTTTTTCCGCCAGAGATGGACCCATTACTGATCAGCACTGATGAACATACCCCTTGGTCCGATGGGTGGGGTTGGCAAGTTTCAAAAGATGGGCACTAGCAGTGTTCACTGATTCAACAAATAAAAATTTTCAGTGATACTCTGCAAGGTACTGTTTTAGGTCTAGATCTGGAGCTTATATTCTAAGAGAGGGAGACTACATAATGTCAAGTAGAGCATTTAGGTGGGAATGGTCAATGAAGGTGGTGACGTGTCACAGTGGATTAAATATGGGAGTAATATATTTTTGCATGATAAAGCATTCTTTCTCCCTCTGAGAGCATGATCTCCCTGTAACAGACAACCTGAGTTTTTCATGACTGCCAGAATCTGGGCTGGTTTAATGCTGTATTCCTACTATAGTGTTGGGGTTTTTTGTCTTTTTTTTTTTAAATTACTGTTGAAAGGAAAAACACTGTTAAGAACAGTGGAAAAGTAGTTCTAAAACTTTAAAAAGGTGTTTTGAAATGATTGAATTCGCTATTTCAACATTACATTTTGTGAAATTATTTTTGTGTGTATTTCCAATCCAATGTATCTCGAGTTGAGGCCACGTAGTCTGCCCTGTGTCATTGACAAAGTTATACTGCTAATGCTTAGCCTCAGGAGTTGTACAGTAGGTTTTTAAGAGTGATGCTTTAATACACTAGCTTTCTGTAGCCTTCCACTTTTTTTTTTTTGGCTGCGCTGCATGTCTTGTGGGATCTTAGTTCCGCACCAGGGGATTGAACCCGGGCCCTCAGCAGTGAAAGCACTGAGTCCTAACCACCAGACAGCCAGGGAATTCCCATGTAGCCTTCCACTTTTCTTTTTGTTCCGTTGAGTAAACTGTGGTTGGCATCCACCTGAGAGCTTGCTTTGCACATTGTGAAGTACTCACTGGTTACCAGCTACGTGTAAGTACCATGTGGAGAATAAAGATGATTAGGTGCCTGTCCTTATTTTGCCTACACAGGCAGCTTTCTGCATAGGCAATTTGGGTGTGCAAATAACTGGTATATATGTTAGGTGGAGATAGGAATGGTTACACCATTCTGTTGTGATGGCGTCTGGCCAAGCCCGATTCTGGATGAGTCAGAGGGCTTAGGAGGGCAGTTTTCAGGATGATACTGATTTGGTGTTAGATTAACTTTCACTTAAAAGTCATCCACACACCCTCAAAATTGGGGTTGAGTTGGAATGCTAAATTAAACCAGGTTTCTTATCCCAGAGCTACATCAGCAATAAGCTAGACTCTAGGGGGGTGGAGTAGTGAGAGGTAGACTATTTGCATTGTGGTATTAAATGCTGGTGCAAATTACTGAAGTGGAGTTTGCTTAGTACTGGAATTCTCCATGTGGTCTCATGCGGAGGCAAACGGAATTCCCAGAAATGATGGCAATGGGAAGTCCCAGGACTGCTTTTCTGCTTTGGCTTGGAGAACAGTACTCTAGGTTGCAGCAAGGGAAAGTTGAGTTCTAGAATGGAATGACTCTAAGACTGATTTTGAAACTTGGCATATTTGAATATCTTGAGGAAATTTTGGTTCATTTGAAGAGTTAGCTCAATTGCTGATAAGAAAATAGAAAATAAATGAAAAAATGTAAATGCTAATTCCAGAGTAAACAAAAACTCAAAATATAATTAGGAGCTCTACCGAGTCATAATCATGGCAGCATGATTTATATATTTAATAAAATAATTTTCATCTAAATTGGGAGAATAGGGAAGTGTGGATGGGTAAGTAATGGGGTGTGTAAGAGCAAAATTCAAAATTTCATAATAGAAATCAATAGATAGGGACTCCTGGCGTCCAACGCGGGGGCCCTGGGTTCGATCCATGGTCAGGGAACTAGATCCTGCACGACACAACTGAAAAAAAAAAAAAAATCCCGCATGCCACAACGAAGATCCCGTACACAGCAGTGAAGATTCTACGTGCCTCAACTGAGACCTGGCGCAGCCAAATATTACCAAAAAAAAATAGATAATTTCTTAAAGTGGTAAATGAAGAACAGGGAGCATCTTACTCAGACACAAAGGTAAGGAACGCTGAAAAGAGCTAAGATCTGTTGCTTCTGGGGAGGATGGGGCAAGAGACGTGAAAGCCTTGTTATATTTGCTAAATCATGTGCGTGGATAATTTTTCTTTTTTTGCGGTACGTGGGCCTCTCACTGTTGTGGCCTCTCCTGTTGTGGAGCACAGGCTCCGGACGCGCAGGCTCAGCGGCCATGGCTCACGGGCCCAGCCACTCCGCGGCATGTGGGATCTTCCCGGACCGGGGCACGAACCCGTGTCCCCTGCATCGGCAGGCGGACTCTCAACCACTGCGCCACCAGGCAAGCCCGTTCGCGCATAATTTTGATAAAAATAAGTTTTATGCTAACGGCTTTTTTCTGACTTAAGCCTGAGATGATGGCTTAACATAGGAAACCTTCCAACTTCTCACCAAATACAAATTTTCTGACATGAGTAGGGCCTAGTATTATTCACTGGCAGGTAAATAACACCCCTGAGATACAGGATAGGGGTGGTGCTAGGAGTTTGTCAGGGAGATAAGACACCAAAGAAGGAAGGGGCTTAGCTAATGATAAGTAAATCTTAAAGTTGAATTGAGTATGTTACTACTGCTCATGTTTTCTCTAACTTGTCAAGGCCAATAGGGAAACTGAGTACTATGCTCTTAGTCCACTGGGGCTGGTTCTTTGAAGGGCTAAGCCTGCTGGTTCAGTAGAGTACCTCTACTGAACATACTGAATTGTTCGTACTCAGTTAAACTGCGAGATGGGACCTCTCTCATTTTCACTATGTAGGGAATATTGAAACCAGATTGAGTTTGGAGCTTCCTTAGCACCTGGGGTCCCCAACCCCCAGGCCGTGGACCGGTACTGGTCTGCTTATGAACTGGTCCGCACAGCAGGAGGTGAGTGGCAGGCGAGGGAGTGAGCGAAGCTTCATCTGCGGCTCCCCATCACTCGCATTACCACCTGAATACCCCGCCCCCGTTCGCGGAAAAATTTTCTTCCATGAAACCACTCCCTGGTGCCAAAAAGGTTGGGGACCAATGGTATAGACCATCCAACCTGATCTGTTCCATCTAGCCTATTGCAAGGGGAAGGAGGATCGTTTTTACACACTAGCGTGAGCTGGACTAAGACATTCTGATTTTATTTATAGACTTGAAATGGTTTGAAGAGCAGACTTTCGTAGTAAATGATGAAAAGTTTTCCCTGGAGAGCCAGAGAAGCAGTCTGGGAGCTAAGATGCCCAAAAAGGTTTCCTGTAGAATTTCAGCATGGCACATCTTGTAAAATTCAGGATGCCCAGCAAAGATAGGGAACCAGATTTTGAATATTTACCTCAATTTAAAAAATTATGGAATGAAATTAATGAGGTTATAGAATATATATATATATTTCCCCCACATTTTTTAATATCAGAAATTTGTATCTTAATATCCATAGTTTAATTGGCAGTGTTTTGATTTTAGTGGTACATAAAATAACGATGCATCTTAAAATCAATGATGACCTTAAAATCAGTGGCATTTGGATTAGATGAAATATAGTTACTTTGCATGAGTGCAAGTGTATCTGTAAGTTATATTCCTAGAGATGGAATGGCATTTTACATTTTGCTACATGTCAGATTGTTCTCAGAATTTATTCCAGTTTTTCAAATGTTTCTTTAAACCCTCATCAGTGCATTTGTTCATCTTTCCCAACCCGATGGGTTAAATGGTATCTTATTATAGTTATACTTAGTGTCTATTTTTATAATGAATGAGGTTGATCATCTCTATATTTTTAAGAGCCATTTGCATTTTTTGTCTTTTCATATCCTTAGTCTTTACCTTTTTTTAAAAATTGGGTCTTCATGTTAACTAACTTGTGGAAGCAATGTATATGTTTAGGAAATTAGCTCTTTGTGGTAGGAGTTGCTAGTGTTTTTCCCAATTTGTCATTTTATTCATGATGTTTTTGCCATGTAAGAAAATAAAATGTATAGTAGTTGAATTTCCAGCCTTTATTCTTAGGACTTCAGGATTTGCATCATATTTGGGATTTCTGCACTTGAAGAACATAAGAAAATTCTTACTTTTTTCCTGATACTTTAATGGTTTCATTTTTTAACTAAAAATTTAATCTATTTGGAATTTATTTGATATAAAGTATGAGGTAGATACCTGACTTTGCTTTCTAGGTGGGCACTCAGCTGGGGACCAAATTGAAAGAAATCTCAATTTAATTGCAGTAGAACTAAAGGAATGAAAATAGTGTTAGAACATCATATTTCCTCTTCTGATTATAAGAAGCAAGAAATTTTAGCACTTTTCCTGGAAGACTGGAATGAACGGGATACAGATGCTTCCTACCTACTCTAACAAAACCTGCTTATCCAGAGGGAACCACTGCCTTAGACCCTTTAAATCACAGTCTGTAGGGGTTGGCCTTGGGGGAAAAGTCAACCCTGGTTGTAAATCTGTGCCTAGAGTGCTCTGAATAATGTATTTAGGCTTTACTTATAGAGTATAAATCGGATTTGTTGTGGTTTGGCATGCCTGTCCTCCAGGGATTCAATCTGTAGGAGTCAACCTACAGAACCTACCAAACAACCAATAGTGCTCCCCAATCCAGTTGTGACAATGCCCAGGACTTCTCTAATAGTATTGAACCTACAGGGACCCAGTGTGCCTCTATTTGTCAAGATGGATGAGAATGACATTTCTCTCTTCACCTATTCTGTCTTACACTGTTTCCATCTCTGGTGGACAGCATGCAGAACAATTGGGGGTAGATACATAAATTTTAATCCCTTTTGAAAATTTTTTTCTTTGTCAAGTTATCCCCCCTTGGCAATCCAAAACAAAGCTTATTTGAGGGTTGTTTTTCTTTTTTAATATTTATTTATTTGGCTGCTCCAAATAAATTGTTGTGGCACGTGGGATCTTCATTGCAGCATGCAGGATCTTCTAGTTGTGGCAGGCAGGCTCTTAGTTGTGGCATGGATGTGGGATCTAGTTTCCTATCGAACCTGGCCCCCTGCATTGGGAGTGTGGAGTCTTAATCGCTGGACCACCGGGGGAGTCCTTTTTTCGAGGTTTTTAGAACCACCTCATATTTGGTGAAGGAGCTCTTCTACTTGATTGGTGATAAATCTGTTCCAGTTTCATATAGGTGCATTGCCATATTTGGCCTGTTCTTATGTTTGCTATTTTGAAGTTTACTTATGTCCCATGGCCTTTTTCTTGAATTGGGCTTTAAGGCTATAGGTAGCCTTTTACAATATGTAAGTTATCTGGCTGGAAGACATACCTTAGACTTATAAAATTATGGGCCATTATGTTGGCCTAAGTGGAGATCTTATCCCCCAGATGTCCTACTGGGTGGAAGACTTTACCCAACTGGTTTTCTGCAGTGGTTGTGTAGGTCAAGCTATAGCTTATTAGCAGATATCTTACTCTCTTGGTGCCCAAAGCCATGGGTTTTTTGTTTTTATTTTCCCCTCTTGGTGTCCTGTTTGGCTACATTCTCGTGCTGCAACAAGAACAGCCTTTAAAAATTTTTTTAACACCCACCTCCCTGCAGTTTCACTAAAGTATTTGACTGACTTGGAGTGTATAGACCAGCATTCTTACTGTTTGGTCCAATTTTTCATCAGAGATTAATTTCTTATGTAGTTACTATAACTTTGGATTTAGAAAGAGTCATGTTAGAACCATACTGATTTGCTTTACCAAAGTGAAGAATGAAATAATAAACAGTACCTGGGCATCCTCCAAAGTCAGTCATAAATTAACTTAGTCATTAAACAATTTCTTTAAACAAATTTCCTTTAGGTTTTGGTGTTGAATATCTCTTTCTTTTTAATTTATTTTATTTTTGGCTGTGTTGGGCCTTTGTTGTTGCGCATGGGCTTTCTCTAGTTGTGGAGAGTGGGGGCTACTCTTCGTTGCAGTGCGCGGGCTTCTCATTGCGGTGGCTTCTCTTGTTTCGGAGCACAGACTCTAGGCGCGTGGGCTTCAGTAGTTGTGGCCTGTGGGCTCTAGAGCGCAGGCTCAGTAGTTGTGGCGCACGGGCTTGGTTGCTCCGCGGCATGTGGGATCTTCCTGGTCCAGGGCTCGAACCCGTGTCCCCTGCACTGACAGGCGGATTCTTAACCACTGCACCACCAGGGAAGCCCTTGAATGTCTTTTAAGATAGCAGATGGATAAGAAACCTGGTTGGCAGTGTTTTCCCCCTTCATCAAGGGGAAATGGGTAAACCATCTCAGTGGTGCACCATTCTTAAACACCAGTTGATATAGAAGTGTGTTTTGTTTTTTTGGTTTGAAGACAATCCTTCAAAAATGCCATCCTCTTAGTCTTTTGAAATTTATTTCTTGTCTTCAACTCAGCCATCTTCTGTCATTCCAGATTGCTTTCTTTAATATTCTAATCCTTTTGATCCCATTGGAACTCCCAGCTCATTGATTTTACTTTTCATTGTCCCTCACCCTCTAATATTATCACCTCCTTATCCAACTTGAAAACCATAGCCAATCACTTTCATTCTTTTGCTACCCCATCATTTTTCTTGCAAGCCCAAAGCCTACCCAGTCCCCAGCTTTATCATACTTGGCAAAACCACAACCCAGATTAAATGCAGTTCATCTATTCATTTGTCTGACTGATGAGGCTGAAGGTTGCTGGAGAAAAACAATCTCAGTGACTGCTCTCACTTTAAATAAATTATTACAAACGTTATATCTTGTGTAGACCCATAATTCTGTTAGGCAGAATTAGAGAATAGGTCCTTGGTCCATTTGCCCTCCCATTCACTTCCTCTCCTCTCATGCTTATTTACCTAATGAATGATGTGTTTCGCACCTTGCAGAAGAAACTGAAGCAATCAGAAAAGAATTAACATTCTCAGCACACCTATTCACCTTCCAGCATCCCAATTAACTGCATTTATCTAAGGCTAGTTGCTCTACTTATGCTTTAGGGCCCTTCTTCTTGTTCCTGTAGTTCTATTCCTCTCATATCATCCATTTTCCTTTTTATTAAATCAGTCTTGTTAGCATTACAGACATTCTGTCATTCCCATTTTACAAACGTCTTGACTCTGTTTCCCCTACCAATTATCACCACTTTATTTCTTCCTTTTGTACAAAACTCAGAAGTGTTTTATATGGTTTCTTTCTCTAATGATTGCTTTCCATTTTCTCTTAAACCCTCTTTAATCAGGCTTTTACCCCTGCCATTCCACAGGAATGTTGCTAGTGATTTCATGCTAAATCGTGAAATGATTTTTTTTTAACGTAAAAAAGGTCAGGGCTTATTTCTTGTTCATGCCACGTGTCTATTATGGTTGACATGCTGGTGGTTTCTCCTCTTTGTTAGTCTCATCACCCGAACTAATGGAAGCTCCACCATCTGAAACTTCCATTCCAACCAAAGACAGACAGTGAACATAGTAAATAAGTAAACTGTGTGTTAGGAAATAAGAGCTTTGTATTAAAAAGGGTAGAGTTGCGTAAGGAGGACTGGGAGAGCTAGAGCAACGTATGTGGGTGTAGATTACTGAGAAACTGAGATTTAAATAGACTTGAATGAAGTGGAAGTTGGCCATACAGCCCTCTAGTATTCCAAGTAGAGAGAACAGCTTGAGCAAGGGCCTGGAGGTGGGATTGTAGCTGGCCAGTTCTCAAAGTAAGGAGGCCAGAGGCAAGAGTGGAGTGATGGGGGAGAGTCGGGTAGGTAGAAGAGGTCAGGTAGTTAAATGATCATCTGGGGCACTTCTGGTCTTTACTCTGAATAAAATAGTCTTGCATTGTTTTTAAGCAGAGGAATATCATGATGTGATGCACTCTGGCTGAAAATGATGGTTATACCCACATTCAGTCCATTAGGAAATCTTATTGGCTCTACTTCTTAGAATCTCCCTGTTAATACTCTAGTCAGAGCCACCAGCATTTCTCACCTGGATTTCCTAAATTCTTTACTAATTAATGTCCCTGCTTCTACATTGTTTACAACCAGAGTGATCCTTTTAAAACGGAAATCAGATAACATCACAAAATGCTCAAACCCCCTCTCCCCCCAGGGGCCTTTCATTTCAGTCAGAGTAAGAGTCAGATGCCAAGGTCTGTAAAGCCCTACATGATCTGCCCCCTCCTCTTAGCTGACTTTGTCCTCCTCTCCTTTGCTCACTTGGCTTCAGCCATACTGTACGCTGGACTTTTTATACATCTTAGTCAATGCCAGGGCCCTTCCTCCCTTAGTATTTGCACCAGCTAGTCCTCTAGATATTCCTTAAAGGCCTGGTTTGTTTGTTTTAAAAACAGATTTGGGTTTTCAAGGTAGAAAGGAAGCTGATAAGTTTTCAGGACTGTTAACAATTAGGCTAGGGCTCCTCTATTATCACCAGTTTCCTTGGCTTTACCCACCATGTAGATTCCAGTCCCAGACTTTCTCCTCTATGCTCAAGCAAGCTGTATGTCTACATACGGGGCCATAGAAGCTTGATACTGAATCTATATCCATGGTTTCCTCTAATTTGGATAACCCCAATCTCTCCAGATAGTTATGTGGAGTTTCTCTTTGGGGACAGTGGTCCTTGGTAAATGCTACCATTTGTCAAGAGGAAGGGATCAGATGAGGAGAGGAAAACTTGATTATATAAGAAGTGACAGTGGGGGAGGACCTCTTGCTGTTGCTGTTACCGACATTGGTTGGGTGTTTTCATGTACTAGAAACTGGACCTCTGAAGTTTTCACATGAAATCACCTCACCCCTTCCTTTCAATTCCCTAGGGCCTACAGTCCTAGAAAAATTGAACCAGAGAATTGAACCTTTTAATGCCCCATGCACACTACCTAAGGCAGATGGTAAGGCTGGTGTTCCCAGCGTTCTCCTGGGCCCTCTGCTCTCTACACTCTCTCTCTGTCTAGGTCAGTGGTTCTCAATCACTGGTGATTCCCCCTCTTCACTCTTCACCCTTTGCCTAGGACATCTGACAATGTCTGAAGTCCTTTTTAACTGTCAAAGTTGGGAGGATGCTACTGGCATCTAATGGGTGAAGGCCAGGGATGCTGCTAAACAGCCTATGATGCACAGGATAGCCTCCTCTCCCACACAGAGAACTACCCAGCCCCAAATATCAGTAGTGCCAAGGTTGAAACCCTGTTCTAAGGGATTTCATTAGCCGCCTTGGCTTTGTCTACCATCTAAAGTTGTGCTGTCCAGTATAAGAGCCACAGGCACATATGGTGCTGTGAGTATATAATACCCATGGGATTTCGAAAGCTTCATATGAAAAAGAATGTAAAAATACTCATTTTTTGAATCATATGTTTTGATCATATGTTGAAATAATATTTTGGATATATTAGGTGAAATACAATACATTATTAAAAATAATACAATTTCACCTGTTTCTTTTTACTTTTAAAAATGTCGCTATTAGTAGTTTTCAATGATTACCCATGTGGCTTTTGCAGTTCACTTTATATTTCTGTTGCATAATGCTGATCTAGATGCTGAAGACTCAAATTTACATCTCTTGTCCCAAATCTCTTCTCTGTGCTCAAAGTTCAGGGATCCAAAGACCTGCTTGAGCATTCTCCTTGGTTGTCAACAGAATATCTCAAACTTGATGTGTGTGAAATGGAACTCCTGAGTCACCCCACTCCAAAATAATTTCTCCTCCAACCTTCCCTATTTCTTTAAATGGTGTTACCGTCCATGTAGCCGCTCCAGCCAGATTCCTGGTAGTCATCCTTGATTCTTCCCTCATTTCTTATCCCCCTTGTCTGTCCCTTAGCATATTTTGTATCAAACGTTGCCACTTCTGTCCATGTCTTTGCCACACCACAGTGGAGACCATACAGTCCCACCAGGACTATTGCAGTGGCATTCTGGCCTCTCTTTTTCTCCTTCCTTTTTTTCCTCTGGTCATCTTTCAATTTAATCTCCATTCAGTAGCCGAGATGATGTTGTTAGATATAAATTAGATTGTCACTCCATAACTCCAGCTTCCTATTGTGTTTAAAATGCCAGTCCTTAGGCCTTGAAATATCTGGCCTCTGCCCCGAACTCCAGTGTCATCGCAGGCCCCCCACCCGCCTTTCTCTAACCACACTGGCCCTCCTTTCAGATCCTGTTCACCAAAAACTTTCTTGCCTCAGGACCTTCTTTCTACCTGGAAGGACTTTCCCCTTGACCACTTTAAGATTAATTTCTTACCTTCAGGTCTTAGCTTCAGGATCAAGCATCAGAGCACCCTCCTTGACAGCCTCTAAGAGATGCCCCCTTATTCTTCCCTACCATTTTGCCCAGTTTTTGTATTTTGTGGTACTTATCTCAGTTTCTTTGCTTACTCATTTAGTGAATATTTTCCTCACAGAATTGTAAGGGGGACAGGAAACTACCCCAGTGCCTGGCAACAGTGCCTGACATGTAACAGGCTTTTAATAATAAATCTGTATATATGTAAGCTATCATTTGAATGATGTGCTCCTCCTGGGAACATACTACCCTCTGCCCTTGCCCTCATCCATTCATTGCCCTAGCAGTTACCAGTCATTCAAGAAACTGAGTGCCAGCATAGGACCAGACCCGGGGGTAGGACTGGAGGATTCCTGGATGGCCCTTGTTAGGGTTGGTGTTGTGCCCCATCCCATAAGTCAGCAGTCAAGAAAGACAGAGGTGGCGGAACTGATAACCTAGGAGGGCCCTTCAGCTTTGACATTTGGTGATCCCTAAGGGCAGAGCTTGAGTGGGTTTGTGTCTAGGTCCCACAGCTGGAAAAGAAAGGAGGAGGAGCTGGAACCTTTGAAACTGAAGAGGGAGTGATGACAGCTCTCCTCCCTCCAGCTCCCTACATGGATAGGGTGGAACCCTCTCTTTTGCTTGCACACATCACAGTTCATCTGTGATAATAATGGCCAATTGAGTGCTTTGCATTTACTCCGAACAACGCTTAAGAGGAAGTTTACGATGAGGAAACGGGCTCTGAAAGGTTAAATTGCATGTCTAAGACTACAGAAAGGGCTTGGATTTAAGTTCTGGCTTAATTTAAGTCCAGCTCCGGAGCCTGAATTTCAGCCATTAGTCTAGTGAGTGTCCTGAGACATGTGGCAGTGCGAGCTCCACTCCCAGTCGCACTCGGGGTTCTGACTTCCCTGCAGGGTCCGGACCTCCGAGCTTCCTCCAGCCAGACCTGCGCCGGCCCATCTTGAGCTTGGCTTACCTTGTCTGGTTCAGTGCAGTGTGGTTCCGGGTGCGGGGGGTGGGGGTGGGGGTGGGCGTGTGGCAGCAGTGGCATGGTCTCTGGAGTGTTGGCCACTTACTCAGCTTAGGTGGTCTTGGCCCAAATACCTCTTTGTGTCCCTATGGAGAGGCGAGGTATGATTCACAAACACAGCCACTGAAGTGTACTGGCCATGCCCCAACGTGGAGGGAATATAACGGTACTTAGGGTGGGGGGTGCCTTTTCCCTAACCACTCATTTTCCTAATTCTCATAGCCACTGTCCTGCCTCTGAGATAAGAGCCAAGGGTGGGCCAGGGGCACTATCACTGGAAGTCTAGTTCACCTTGCCAAATGCAGAGGCTTACCCCGCCCCCAAGTAGGGTAGATAGAGTCTAGCCTTAGGACTGCTGGGTGCCTTTGCCAACTGTTTGTCTCCATTTCAGTAGCTTCTTTCTTTGGCTTTCTGCTGTGGTGAATAGGCAGTAGGAATCGGGGGTCTTTTTTCCTCACCACTGTGTGTTTGTGGGAAGGGTGGCCAAATTATTTAATCTTTCTAAACTTCAGTTGCTTTAATTACCAGGGGAGCCAAAGGATGCTACCTCATTGGGTTCTTGTGGATTAGTAGAGATAATGGGTGTCATTAAATCTGTAGGGCTGTTGTGCGGTTTAAATTTGGCCTGGATCCTCAGAGGGCCTGCAAACCTGAGACACTGCTGACTGAAATCATCTTGCCAGACCTTTCCCTCTTCCTTTGTGGGTTCCTGGGACTGAACTGTCACTTCTTGCGCTTCGGTTCTCCTTGGCAATAGAGCATAGCCCTGATCTTAAGAAAGCCTTGAGGTGGATTCCTCTGACAAAGCTGACAGCTCTTCTAGGAATGTATTTTTATTTCCTCCTTTCTCCTCCCAGGTATGCCAGAGACACTTCATCTCAGGCCCAGATTTGTGAGCCAAATTCTGACAAGCCATGAGGCCAATCTTAGGCACGTTGCTTCCCTTTCCTGGGCTACCTTGCAGCCAGCAAACCCTTTCCTGCCCTGTGGACAAGCTCTGTGCAGTGCATCGAGTGCCCTGAGGGCGTCTTATCTCTCTGTGCCACACTGTCTAACTTCATCGTGTGGCCAGAGATTGGAGGAAAGGGGAGATTGGAGTCCGCCACAGGCCTAAGAGGCAGGGTTTGGGCTGCAGTGGTCTCAGCGTTTGCCAGGCTGGAGCGTTTGCCAGACTGTCCTGCCAGTGATACGGGCTCCAAGTCCATCCATGTTGCTGCAAATGGTAGCTGTTTGTTTCCCCCCACTGCCCTAAGGAAGGTGTTGAGTAACAGCCAGGAGTTCAGAGACACCACCTGGGGGAATCTGGATGCTTTTCTCCCAGCTGCAGTGTTTGAGTCAGTCTGCGGTTTCTTTTGCCTTGTACCTGAAGTACCTCAGAGTGCTGCTGCTGTGGCTGGGCCTTGCTTGAGTGGTGCCCAGGACCCCACCTCCAATAGCTGACAGCTCAAGAAGAAATTCATGGAGATGGAAGGCCTCAGGTATTATTCTAGCTTTTTCTTTTCTCCAAACTGGGCCAGGGATGTCCTCTCGGCCTTCATCCCTCACAAACATTTCACCCTCTTTGTGGACTACTGATAAGTATTCTCATTTCAAAGGAGAGAAATATTAAAAAAAAGAGTTTTAATCTTAAGGCACCGAGAATAAGCTATAGAGTTTTGGTAGGATTGCATAAATAATTGTCCTCTGAACTCTCACAATGCTTTTACATTTTTTCTTTTTTTATATATAAATTTATTTATTTTATTTTTGGCTGTGTTGGGTCTTCGTTGCTGTGCGTGGGTTTTCTCTGGTTGTGGCAAGCAGGGGCTACTCTTCGTTGCAGTGTGCAGGCTTCTCATTGCAGTGGCTTCTCTTGTTGCAGAGCACGGGCTCTAGGTGTGTGGGCTTCAGTAGTTGTGGCCTGTGGGCTCTGGAGTGCAGGCTCAGTAGTTGTGGCGCACGGGCTTAGTTGCTCCGCGGCATGTGGGATCTTCCTGGTCCGGGGCTCGAACCTGTGTCCCCTGCATTGACAGGTGGATTCTTAACCACTGCACCACCAGGGAAGCCCTACATTTCTTATAGCAGTTACTGTTTTGGTCATACTTTCTCATCTCTTAAGATCTCTGAGATCTATCTCATCTCCCTTGCCCTTCAGCATTCAGTGGTGCCTAGTGTAAAACCCTTAGGTAGGGCCTGGCCCGCAACAGGTGCTCAGCAATGTTAGAGTGGGAGAGGCACAACCCATCCCTGTAAAGGCTTGATCAGTTAGCCTCAGGATTTAAACGCTGCCCCCTTGAATCACATTTCCTTATGAATGGTTGTTTTCCTGTCTTTGAGGTATTTTTTCTTCCTTTAAAACAAAACATCAACTCTATCGGCCTCATGATTAGGGGAGAGACCTCTGTTACATATCAGGCAAATCTCACTATTCACTTCTTTTAAACTTTTAAAAAGTATTTTAAAAATTGAATTCTTTAAATTCAATAGTGCTTTACAATTTTCAAAAGTTTCACACAATTTCATATAATCCTATAACACTTCCCCCCCACCCCCACCCCTGTACTGCCCCTCTCCTTTCCCTCTCCCCACTGGTAACCACAAGTTGGTTTCTCTCTATCACTAAGTCTGCTTCCTTTTGTTTTATTCACTAGTTGTATTTTTTAGATTCCACATGTAAGTGGTATCATACAGTATTTGTCTTATTTCACTTAGCATAATGCCCTCCAAGTCCATCCATGTTGCTGCAAATGGCAAAATTTCATTTTTTATGGCTGAGTGGAATTCTATTATATATATTTATATACCACATCTTCCTTTATCCATTCATCTGTTGATGGACGTTTAGGTTGTTTCCATACCTTGGCAATTGTAAATAATGCTGCTGTGAACATTGGAGTGTAATGCTATTCACTTTTGTTCTGTCCAATCACAATGATCTTTCAGGAAAAATGAATCTGATCCTGTTACCTTCAAACTTAAAACCCTTTAATAGCTTGCATTAAGTCTTTATTTATTTATTTATTTATTTATTTATTTATGGCTGTGTTGGATCTTCATTGCTGCGCGTGGGCTTTCTCTAGTTGCAGCAAGCGGGGGCTACTGTTCATTGCCGTGCACGGGCTTCTCACCGTGGTGGCCTCTCGTCAAGGAGCACGGGCTCTAGGCACGCGGGCTTCAGTAGCCGTGGCACACAGGCTCAGTTGTGGCTCGTGGGCTCTAGAGCGCAGGATCAGTAGTTGTGGCGCACGAGCTTAGTTGCTCCGCGGCATGTGGAATCTTCCCGGACCAGGGCTGGAACCCGTGTCCCCTGCACTGGCGGTGGATTCTTAACCACTGCGCCACCAGGGAAGTCCCCCAGTTAGTCTTAAAGATGAAATTCCTTAACACAGCCCACAAGTCTCTCGTGAACTGTGCTGGAAGTTACCTCTTCAGATTTCTGCTACACAGATTTCTCCTGCCACAGAGCTCCCTTTCTGGTTCCTAATGGGCACCACACTCTTCCTTGATCAGGATCCTTCACATATGCTGTTTCAACCTGGAATAGCAACTGCCCCCCACAACCTGTCCCCCAAAGTCAGTCACTATTTACATGTTTTCAAGGCACCCTGTACTTGTCCCTCTGTTGTGCTTATGACAGACGCGGTCAAAGTTTGCTTCTCAACTAGGAATCACGTGTCTCATTCATCACCCAAATCTTGGCCCAGAAGCAATTCAAATCACTGATCAATGAATTCCAGAGCTTTTAGTGTGAGAGGCCTAGTGGGACTCTAAAATGGTCTATAATGAGCAACTTGGTCTTGGTGAATAAAAGGAATTTTGTACCCACAACATGCAATTTCTAAACTGAGGTTTAGAAATAAACCTATTTGTTCCTATTCAACAGTCCTCTTATGTTGGCTGAAAACTAACCCCTTTCCCAGTGTCATCTGTTTTGGGTAGAGTGAAAGGATTTTCTAAGGGAGAAATATTTTATATGATTTCTTCAAGGCTTTTCTCCTCCTAAGAAACTTACAATATTTTACCATTTATTATTTTCTAAATTAATTAATTTTTTTGGCCACACCACACAGCATTCGGGATCTTAGTTCCCCGACCAGGGATCAAACTCGTGCCCCCCTGCAGTGGAAGTGCGGAATCTTAACAGCTGTACTAACAGAAGTCTTTACTTTACCATTTAAACTGTGCTGTGCAATACAGTAACCGCTAGCCACATGTGGCTAATTATAATTAAAATAAAAACTTCAGTTTCTCAGCTTCGCTAGGCACATTTCAAGTACTTAACAGGCACATGTAGCTAGCAGCTACAAATTGGACAGCACAGATATAGAACACTTCCAACACTGCCAAAAGTTTTACTGGACAGTGACGTAAAACTGTTTTGCAGAATCCAATTTTTTTTCTAGCTTGTCCTGCCAGTGATATGGAAATCAAGATATGTTAAATTTCTATGTTAACTTAGCACAGAGGAGGACCAGAGATTTTGGAGAGGCTAGCAAAAGCTGTACATACTTTCTTTGCTCTGCCCGATGCCTTGCAGATCAATCACAAGGAAATCCCAGTATCTCTGCCTTCTTTTTTGTAAAACAAGGACAATCCCGCCTCCTTGGGGAATACTGGAGCTAACATGAATATTGTATATACATCATCACTAGTTGGAGTGTGTGCATAGAGAGATTAACCTCTCCAGATTGTTGTATCCTACCCCCCAAAATCAAGAAGTTTTGCTTCACCTATGTCAAAAGTATTTTAAGAAGTACAAAATATGTGGGGAAAGTACTGTATGATTGTTAGATAAAGCTTCACAGAATTTATATCACCATGTGATACAGGATATAATAAAGCTTAAGTGGGGTTGAGTCCATCATTAAACTTGTTTCATGAGGATCTAAGCAATGATAAAAAAATAGCATGTCCATAAATCTTTAAAAAAAAATTCTAGAGGACACATTTTATTGCAGAATATTATCACTGCCAGTTATGAATACCCTACTTGCTTTTCTGCTCAAAATACACGTTTCTCCGTATCATCGTAACTACTGTATTCACTTTAGCCAAAGTCTAATCCTAGTTTAAATTGTGAATTTAAATGAACATGTACTATGAAGTCGAAGTGAGAATCTGACAGGTCCTTTGTTCTGGCTCAGCCTTTTCCTGATGCAGGGTTCTCTCTGTGGGGCTTACTTCTATCACTACTAACCTGGGTTTGCTGGCCTATAAAAGGGGAAAAGCAGCTCTGGTTATTTAGAGAGAAGCAGCTGACTACCAGGTATAGCATATTTATCAATGTCTCAAGATGCTGGCTCACTTATCTCCACTTATTGCTGCAGCCATACTACTTATCTCACTAAATCCTTCCTTGTACATCTGAATTTCAGATATCTATTCTGTCACTGAAGTTTGTGGTTTGAGCACAACTGAAAAAGAACCAGAAGATATGGGTGGTAAATAACAGTCACACAAATACAAAAAGATACTTAAGTGTTAGAAACGTTTATTTGTCAAAATATTAAAAAAAAAAGGGGGGAGAAGTGGAGTAAAACAAGGCTAAATTTCAGCTAATGCTGTACCATGATCACAGGTCAGACATAAAAAAACAAAACAAACAAAACAACAACCACCAAAACCCCAATGGTCCTAGCAGTTTCAGAAGATTAGCTTCAATGTTAGAGTCCAGAGCTAACAGAGAAGAGTAAAAGGCTGCTTGCCACTACATGGTCATTTTAAAGGGAAAGGAGATGTTGCAGGTAGACAGGGAGAAGGATTCAACTCCTAAGGAAAGCAAGATAAGAGGGATTCCACTGTACAGGAAAAAGGGGATGCCAGCATAATCCTTACCTAGGGCTGCTCAGAGGCTGAGAACATAAGGAATAGAGTGAAAGGCTACAGAGACTAGTATCAGGAGGAAAGAAAAGTCAACTTAGAAGAATTAAATTAAGAAAGAAAACATAGTTGGTCACAAACTCCTTTGTTTACTGAAACATGAAGCAATGGAAACATCCCGGCAAAGGGGACCGCGCGGAGCAAGTTCTCATATATGACCGCAGCCCGAGGGTTCAGTCCGCAATTATCCTACCTGAAAGAGAGCACAACACAAGAGGCTTACACAATGCCTGGAGAGCAGCTTGGCTCCGAGTACAAGGGCCCCGGTCCCGTCCTGTATTCCAGGGGGAAAGAAAAGAACAGAACAAAACAAATCCAAGTCAGACCGGATCAAACTTACAACTCATATAATTACCTAGGAGTCTTCTATGGCTATATATAGGAGTTTACTTTTAGCTATATATAGAACAAGAAGCAGTCTATCTGGAAGACTGCTGTGTTGGTGATAAACATATCTTTCTCACTTTCTCACCAATCTTTTAGGCAAGACTACTTCTGTGATACAAGGCTACTGTCGCTGCAACAAAGGGCATACAGATATTATCAAGAACCATAATTTATCCAGAACAATCAGAAGATGCCAAGGTCTCAAATATGGCCAACTGCAGTCTTCTAAATTTGTCTCATTTTTAATCTTTCATAGTGAACAAATTTTCAGAAATGGGTATCACAATCACAAAGGGTATCAAGGAGTGGTTCATTCATCCTCCAACATATCTGCATATCATACTGTCACAGATTTAGAGCCATAATTCCAGTAGTTCCTTTAATTGACCAAATCTCCCTTACCAAATCAAAAGAAGAAATCCTAAATTCTCTAATTCTTCCACTGATGATGGGAACTCCAGACACCAATGGCTGGGGGAAAAAAAAAGTTAACTCACACCAAGTTCCTCTACTTATTACAGACAAAGGGCCAAATCTTGGTCTTGATCTGTGCCAATCGACTTCAAAAGTTGTGACGTTCTTGAATCAGTTCTGCTAGGGTGAGACCCGAATTTGGATCCCCAACAGTTCTGGAGTATTTCATCCTGGCAGCCTCATTAACATCAGGCTCCTGGGACTGCAACCAACTCAAGGTTATTCAGTCCATTTGAGGTTCACACCTGGAAGGTAAGTTTCTTTAAAAGTCATCACTAAAAAGAGGTTAGTTGAACAACCACTGCTCGCAGTCAAAAACCACTTAAAAAATACCTTAGCAATACCCTTTAAAGACCACAATATACACTAATTTAATATTTAACTTTGGAACATATCTGAGAGAAATATAAGTTATCCGATAGAAGATACCACCTTACTTTAGAGGCATATCCTACTTCATGGCAGATCCAGCAGCAATAAAAGTAAAAAAAGTAAAATGGCAAACTACACTAGTTGTAAGATTGTCCTCTTCATGCACATGAACACACACTACACAGCGGTCTCAGGGGATCCGTCTTGTCATGGTCATATAGGACATAACTTATCACAGGTTCGCATCATATTTGCTTCCCACTACATAAAAGGGCAAATTCCTGTCACTTGGTTTTCTTCTACACATATACCAAAAGGGTACTCAGGAACCCTGAAAACTCAGTGGTAACTCAGTTTAACTTTGCTACGAGGCCTCCAGTTCTACTGATGGTCAATTTCAAGGTACAAGGAAAACTATGAGAATAGAAAGTTATAATGCAATTTCCACTCAGATGAAGAGATTTATCAATCTCTAGATACTCCTAGTTATTCTTGACATTCAAACATCTTTGCTATACATTTTCTGAAGTAGGAAAAATTGCAAGGTTACCATCAATGAGACTTACACACATCAGAAAATTACCTGTTTTATCTAGCTCCTTAAATGTTCCTCTCAAACAAAAAAAAAAAAAACAAAATTTGCTGGAAGAAATGTTAAGTGTCAGGCTCTAAATGACAGCATCATAAGCCATGCAGAAATACGGCTTAAGTGCCCACACAGAACACGATGCTCTGGATTACTAACAAGGAAGGGACTCGATGGGACAATGGCATCAAAACGTTCTGCTTTCAGGCAAGTATCCTGGAACTAAACACTTAGAATTTAGAGGATTTTATTTGGCTTATAGATATGTTAGAAGAGTTTCCTCTGATAAAGGCTCATGACCGAAGTAGTAGTTTTATTAGCAAACTGGATGTCTGAAGTTACAGCTTAAATTCTCACTGGTGACATTCATTATTAACTCCTGAACCTGTACTCTTCAGCGTACACTACAGTGACTTTTGTGGTGGAAAGAGAAAGTGGTTTTGGACTCAGGCACGCCTGAGTTTGAATTCTGGCTCTACCTCTCAATTACCAGGTGACTTTAGGCAAAGGACTTAACCCCTCTAAGCCTTAGTTCCCTTCTCCATAAAAGAAAATATCTTAAAGGCCAGCTGTATAATTAAATGATATAATGTACAAAGAGGGCACTCAACAAATGTTAGTTCTCTTAACTATGTCTCTGTAACCCAGATCTGCTTACACTTGATTAAAGAAAAATATTCTCACTAACAAACTGAGTTGCTGTTGTTCTCTCAGAAGGAACAAGTTGGTTGGTTGGAGTTGTAAACTAAAACCTCGACAGGCCAAATGAACCCCTGGCCTAAGTTAGAGAAATACTTAAGACTAACATGCAATTTATACCTTTTGGATACTATCCTGACAGCAAACGGATGGCTTTAGCCTCCTCTATGTGGCACAGGTCTCCCTCCTGGGGAACTAAATGGAATCTCTTAACCACACCCACCCCACTCTCACCTCCAGTTTTTAAAAGGCTGAGTACCGTGCTCGGTCCACATACTGCTCCCGCTCATACCGGGCCATGTCATACAGAGAATTCCGTGCAGCTGCTGAAGCCTGAGACAGCTCACTCTCTGGCCCATAACCGTAGCCCTCTCCAACTGTGGGGAGCACAGCTGCAGCACGACGCAGGGGGCTCCTGTCCCTTCCATAATAGGAGGAAGTGGTGGCAGCGGCAGCAGCCATAGCAGCTGAGGTGGCAGCAGCGCCTGAGTTTGGCAACAGGTGTCTGTCGTAGGGATCAACAGAAGTGGAGTTGAGGTGACTGGTCACAGCTGTGCTCTGGACTTGAGGCAGATGGGACATGGTCTGCTCTGCGTAGTTGTACGCGGAAGCTGCTGCTGCTGCTGCCACTGCCTCGTAAGAACGGACTCGGTAACGCTTATAGTAGTCGAGCGCTCCATACGCATCGTTGTAATACATGGATTCCCCGTAGCCCATGGTGTAAGGTGTGCGCACTGCTCCATACTGTTCGTTATACTGCTCGGTAAAGTCCGCCACACGACCCGTACGATCTACTGGACACTCTTTGGACCAGTGCCCCTCTTTCCCACACCGATAGCAGCCACTCTGGTCTCCCATCCCAGGGGCAGTCCGAAGCCGGCTGGTAGACAACTGCACGTGCATTCGTTTGCCTTGAGGAAATAGACGTAAGAAGATTTATTATAACTCATTGACATTCTTTATCCTCCCCAAAATGAAAGTGAACTAGTTGGCAAAAGACATGCAAACATACGCACACTCCTGCAACCCTATTTCAGCAATCCCCTCCCAAAGAAGTTGAAGTTTTAACAGACGAGAGCTAGAAAATTTAAGTTCTCAGAAACCAGTCAATACTCTACTTACACCAGTAGATTGGGATTCCCTCCTACTTCCGTCTCCACAACTTTCTTCTCCAACACAGAAATTGAGAAAGTTTCCACTTTTCACTACTAAGACTATTATTAATTCTAACCATTCAAAACCTGACAGTTTTTCCAAATCAAATATCCAACAAAACCTCAGTTATGCCAGAAGAAAGCATCCTACCTCTCAATGATTTACTCAGGGCCACATAAGGCCTGAGCATTTACTGTAGCTTAAAAACCACAGCAGGGCTTCCCTGGTGGCACAGTGGTTGAGAGTCCACCTGCCGATGCACGGGACAGGGGTTCGTGCCCCGGTCCGGGAAGGTCCCACATGCCGCGGAGCGGCTGGGCCCGTGAGCCATGGCCACTGAGCCTGCGCGTCCGGAGCCTGTGCTCCTCAACGGGAGAGGCCACAACAGTGAGAGGCCCGCGTACCGCAAAAACAATACAAACAAACAAAAAAAACCCAGCAATATGCTGTCCATCTTGTTTCCTCCAGCCATTTTTGCAGGTGTCACCAGAAGGCTATGTTGGGTACACAAATCATACCTGGCTCATCATCTGCTTCAACTCTAGTACCTCTAAGAGTTTGTTATAAGACCCTCCACATTTCAACCCCACCTCCACTTTTTTCAGCAAGGGTGAACCCATGCCTACTGTGGAAAAGAAAACTACTTGACCCAGGCCTGTCAACAGCTAGAATTAGATCTTGAAGCAGTACTGGTTTCTTAGGGACAGTGTGCTTCCATGTAATGGAATGATCGGCATTTCATCCTACTATGTAGTTTACAATTCTTTATAGGGGATTATCTACTTGTTAGAAAAATGCAGCATTTGCCTAAAGGCTTCTGGGCACCCATACAAACAAGCCACATCCATACTTCCAGAAAATGACCAGAACGAGGAACAGCTAAGAGAAGAAACAATCTTTGCCCTGGCCGTGTGTACCATCAAGCCCAGGGACCCTTACTAATGAAAGCATCCAAGGTCTTTAAAAGCAGTTTGAGAAAGGCATATTCTTGGCAGCATTTAGTGCCAAACTGCCTAAGACTTTGGAGACAAGTCAATGCTTTACAAATTGTAGCCAAAAGGCAGCCAGTACAGACGTAGAGAACATCACTCTAAAGGGCGGCTCAGAACAAATCCCCCCTCCACGACCAGTAAGTTGCTCTCTCTTTAACAGACCTTGTTCTGGATGCAGCTATGCGATAGGAGGCCTCGTGCTCCACCATCCTGTTGGAAACAGCCCGATTCAGGACGGCAGCCAGAACAGCGCCATGCACTCACCCTGAGAGGGGAGCGGGTTAGTGCAGTAACATCACTTTAGTCAAGCTCAGTTCTGCCCAATGTCCAACATTCCTACCACCCCAGTTTCTAGCAGTTGCCGTCTCAAACTTAAAACCCTTTCTTTAGCAGAAACAAAGGTGCTCAGGTTTTTACTTCCAGCTGCTAGTAGAGAGGCAGCATCCACCATCAACACTGATACCGTCAACAGATACCAAATGGCAATAATTCTCTGAAAGCAGCAGTTAGCCATACCAGTATTTTCAGAGATTTAGATACTCCCATTCTTAGAAGTTATTATGGGCCAAATGCTAACTGTGCTTAGAACAGAAACACACGGATTTTTGCCCCAATTTATATCCCAAATGTAGAATTCCCTATAATTTAGACTGGAGGATTACAAGTTAACTTGGCTTTCAAACATGCACGGTGACATTAATCTGTGTGAAAGACACAAACTGTGCTCCAATTCTGAAGTCAGTGTAACAATGCCAATCTAAAAAACAGCCAATCCAGAGAACTAGAGGTACACTTTTAAGGAAAATATTTAACTTGCTCCTTTATAGATTATGGGTCCATTTTTTTTGAGAAATAAAACCCAGTTTTTTTTGCCCCCACTTTGATGTTTCTATTAATACATCCAGTCTTCACCACTGATTTAGAGCGGAACTCAGAAGTTTATAAACATCTGCGGCAAAATCTACCTCTGTAGTAGCTGTGAAAAGGATTCAGGTAAAAAAATTTTTTACCTAGAACTAAAAGATCCGCAACAGAAGTGACAGGTTTTTTTTTTTCACATAATCTTTCCAGAGGTTGTAACTAGGCTTTTAATTTAAATCCCCTAAAGCAGCGGTTCCCAACCTTTTTGGCACCAGGGACCTTTTTTGTGGAAGACAGTTTTTCCAAAGACCAGGGTGATGGGTGGGGAGGGGTTTGGATGATTCAAGCGCACTGCATTTATTGTGCACTTTATTTCTGTTATTATTACATCAGCTCCACCTCCGATCATCAGGCATTAGAGCCCGGGGTGGGGGGGGGCCCTGCCCTAAAGTTCTTATAATTGAAATATACTGTGCTTCTCTATTACCTGAAGGATCCAGGCCAAAGAAAATTGAAAGAAGATTAAATTCTACCACTCTACTACACTTTGGCTTTGGAGAGGCCAAAAGCTTAAAGATTTTCTGAGATCTCCAAAACATTACTGAGATGTGTTGCCAACATTTCCCAGAAAACCAGCCCCCACAAAAGTGTTTTGTTTTGAAACAAAGAGGAGGGCAACTTGGGGTCCTCATTGCTGAGCTCCTATCAAGGGATATAGCTGATATACAACTGTACTCCAATTTAATGCTTGTTTATATATTGGGGGAAAAACGAAACATCTGAACTCTTACATATCATTCCCAATTCAGCTGCCTGAGTTTTTACTTGGGAATAGCTTCTTTAGGGTCTTCCAATGCAAACTTGTTTGCTAACTCAATAGTGGTTCAGTTCACTGCTGCCGGTGGAAAGGAAACATCCTGAAAGACCCAGGTAAACTCAGATTCTGCTGCTTTCTTTCAGAAGTCATACAATGAGGAAGCCTATGGCAGCCATTAACAAATAAAGGTTCAAAAGATGCCCAAAGTGGCACTCTTAAGAGGCCCCCTTCATTAGGAGATGACTGAAAAGGCTTTATGGAAAAATGTGACAAATTGGTATTTAGATTGTATTTTCTGTAAAACTGCAACTTATTATCCAATGCTAAACTTTCTCTTGTCATCTGGAAAAAAAACAGAGCTGGTTATAAAAATGTCTGTACGTACGTACCGTACGCCGTTGAGTGCTTTTTCCAGGGGCCCAGGCTAAGAACATGAAAAACCAAATAAAGGATCCTTTTCTTCCAATAAAGACATTAAAAAAAAAAATCTCATGGATCATCGCGTTACTCAGATATCCGCTTCCTGAAGTAATTAAACTCACTATATTAAAACAAACATTCCTTTCAAGCCTACTCCCCCCAGTTAACCGATTTCCATATACTTATTTTGGCCCCTACCCTTTTATTCAATTGCATATTAAATAGGCAAGAACATGCAGTATTATACCAGAATACCTCTGCACTTTGTACCTGAGTTTAATTGCACTTTGTACATTTTAATTGTTACTTGTCAAGAGAAAACCCCCATTTCCCCAACACCGTCCATTTACGATCCCCTCCCTCATCAAATGAAAATAATTAAGAATATTTTTAAAGCTGTCTGAAGTGCAACAGCTAATAATGAAAGCCAACTATTACATTTTAAGTAAGTTTCTAACCTTAACAGAAACACTCATTGTTGCAAACACCACTCACCTTTCATCATACAGTGCTTTTACTGTTAAAACACTTTCACATCTTATTACCTCATTCTAGCCTCACTACCATCCTGTGAAGGAGGTATGGCAGGGATCATTAATTCTATTTTATAAGTGGGGAGAATGAAGCGTTGAGAGGTTAAAACACTTGTCCAAAGTCATACGACAAGTTCACGGTAGAAAGTATCTACAACTTTTGCCCTGTGCTTTAAAGAGTAGCTAAAGGCCAAGACAACACTGGCTGAGGCCAGAGATATCTGACGCACCATTTGTAATCTACTATTTGCAAACTTTCTTACCCTTTTCTCGTCAATTTTTCCTCTTCTCCATCTCTTTTCTGTTTTCTAGGTTTAGTAGAGGACCCTTAAGTACTTCTTAACGACCCTTTTAGTGGCACTCAGAGAAAAAATGGTCTTAATTTATGAACCCGAAAAGCGGCTATAAACGTGCGGTCCAAGATGATAGGGTCAACAAAAAACTTGAAGAACAGCGCTGTACAACAGAACTTTCTGTGACGATGGAAACGTTCCATACCTGCACTAACACACTAACCACTAGCCTCATACGACTTCTGAGTGCTTGAAATGTGTGCAGCACAACTGAGAAACTGAATTTTAAAATTTATTTAATTTCAATTTAATAGCCACATGTGGCTAGTGGCCACCATATCAGCATAGTCCTAGAGAGTCTTCAGTCAACCTCTTGTGGTATTAATGACAACATATGTATGTTTATTAATGACATAAGTAATTCGATACAACACCCTTACTGGAATCTCCTCAGAAGCAGGACCATCATTCCCATTCAACCTAATATTTTTAGAAATTTCCTTTTTCCCCTTAGGGTTAAATAGTAGTAGGTGGAGCAGAATAGTCCATGGCATGGCTTTTGGCTCTGCTTGTATAGTTCAGACCGAACAAACCTGAGTATTCAAAAGATACTCCCCCAAATCCAGATTCACCACCCAGATTTATAATATGGGGATTCTTTGAGATGTCTTCATTGTTCTTTCCCACCACAGCCCATCACCCAAGGCAGTGAAGAGTATAAACCCTAAGCACTGAAACTCTCAAAAGGCTTCCTTGTCATAACAGAAAAAGCAGGTAACCCACAGACCTTTATCCTCCCTTCTCCCATGAGATACTCATTTGCCCAGGCAGATTAAACTTCCAACAGCACCCAAATGAATGATGGCCTGCAGGATAAAGTAACCCACCGTTTGCAATTCTACAAAGTTGCTAAGGAACATCTCGGCAAATCTGGAAAGGAGAAGTGTTTGCTTCTCCAAGAGTAAGCTGTGCTTAAGCGTGGTAAACACAATCTTTCTATCATTTCCGGCTAAAACGGAATGGAAGAAACCACCCTGCCAGCCCCACAGTCCTGTGTTCTTGCCTCTGTCTAGAGCTAAACCCCACTCAGTTTTGCCACCCAGGCCCCAGAGCAGTTCACCTTGAAACTCTGTGTTGTCAAGGCCCCTGATGGCCTCCACTGCATCCTCTGCCCGCTCCATGTGTACGAAAGCATAATCTTTCACGATGTCACATTCGATGACTGGACCATACTCCTCAAACTTGGCCCGGAGCTCTTGGTTGGTACAAGTAGGACTGATGTTGCCTACATGCAACTTGGTTGAAGCTTTGCTCTTATTCTTGCTGGCTTCCACGTTGATGTTCACCCCGTGCAGCTTGTAGTGGTGCAGGTTGCGTATGGCATCCTCGGCCGCCGTCTTGTCCTCTATGTGCACAAAGCCGTAGTTCTTAATGATGTCACACTCCAGCACCTTCCCATACTGCTCGAAGAGTGAGCGGATCTCCTGCTCTGTGGCCTCCCGGGGCAGGTTTCCAATGAACAGCTTCACCATCCTGACAAGAGCCTGGAAAAGAAGAAAGGAGATTTCCAAAAGTTAGGGGTGGAGGGAAAAATTTCAGTGCATTGCACTTTGGATTAATCCTCCAAAGTTCTTGGCACCATCAAGATCCTCACAGAGACGTTCATTATGTTTTCAACAGCGGGAGGAAAGGTTTACTCTTAAGGAGTAGTGTGAGTTGTGTGTGACACGCGAACAGGTCGAGTGTCAGCAGGCAGTGCACAGCCCATCATCTCCGTTAAATGAGGCGCATTTTAGATAACAGGGTTAGCTGAAAATACTCTTTGGGGGGCAGGTAAGAGAAGAGTCCAAGCAGGGGGCAAGAGGCATATATCTTACTGTCCCTGGTAACAAGGTTTTGGAGGGAAATCTGTGTACCTCTCTTCCGTGCCGCATCACCTTTCAAGATACTCTAAGAATTAAAAGGCCCCCTTTGCCCCAACCTGGGACACCCACGCCCCAGCGGCCCAACTCCAGTTCCTTCGCCCCAACAAAGACTCGACCCGACCTCTGCCCCGCCCCCTCCGGAAACCCGGCCCCGCCTCCTCCCGGTGTCTTCCCCGGACCTCCCGCAGCAAGAGGAGAAACCCTAACCCTGGGCCAACCCCGTCAGCCAGGGGCCGGCCCGGCCCTCTCTCAGGCTCCCCACACACCCACAAGAACCCCTCGCACCTCCGGGTGGCGGCGACGGCGGCGGCGGCTCCCGCGTCAGAGAGAACCCTACAAAATGGCGACGGCCGCTCAAGCCTCAGCGTGACCGGGCCCTTTCTCGCGCGCCAGCTCACGCACGCGCGAGTGCGCGCTGCCCCGCCTCACCCTCGCGGGAGCCGGACGACCAATCCCGCGGCCGCATACAAATGGCTGCCCTGGGCTCTGCTCCCAGTCGCCCCAATACGGGGGCGGGGCCAGCTGGTGACGGTACTGCGGACGGAGGTCAGCCCGCCCCCTGGCCTGACTAGCCAATCACCACCTTGGAAGGTGGGCGGTCGTCGCTCAAGCGTCAGAAGGTTTCTGGACGCAACCACTGACTTGGTGAAATCAGAAGCCCGGGAGAATCACTAAGCATCACAATGGATCGTGCTGCTGGGCCATGTGGGGGAGCAGGGGTGGGGGAGGAAGGCGGCAGCAGATGACAAAGGGTTATCTCACTGGGCCCCCTAAAAAGGGGTTTTCTTAGCGCCTGCCAGCCTCTATGGCAGTTTGGGACAACATTTTAGAAATAGAGGCGCGCCACATTTTAAGCCAACCTAGTCTTTTTTGGTAGAGCTTTTATACATAATTTAAAAATTTTAAATTGCAAACACGTTATGCATTGGTGAGGAAAAGGAGAACCAAAGATGGCAGAGCTGAGATGGCTCTAAGAGGCATTCTATCCTAGCTGCACTTAATCAGTCAAGTTTTGTCACATATACATGAAGGCTGGTTTTCTCTCCCTAGCTAGAGAATTAAGCTCTAATTCTGTGTCCTTCACAGTTCCTGATCCGTGGTGAGCACACCAAAGGAGGCCCAGAGAGGTTTCTTGTTTTGGGGGTAGGCCAGGTCTCCGTGTCCACACCAAGCTGCTGGAGGACTGGGCAACTGAGTCCCTGAGCACTTTCCGGCTTTCAAAATTCAGCTGTGGTCCAAGGGCACCTCCTGGTGGTAAAAAGGAAGATACTAAGGTGGATTACTCTGTCACCTTTGAACAAAGAATAGAAGTTTATGGAGATTGATGGACTGAGCTTATCTCCAAGTAGAGCATGCCAGGGTGGTTGTCAATCATCATTACTCCTTGGTATGCTTTCTGATGCTGTTAGGCACAAATTCTGCAGGCTGACCTCTTCCTCTCCAACTACTTTGTTATGTTTCTTTCACTGAATTCTTTGTTTCCCAGCAATTTCAGAAGAGGCACTGTCCTTCCAATTCTGATAACAATCATGCTTGTCTCCCACCTAATTCTATTTACCTCTCCCCTTTCCTTCTCCTCTTGGTCGTTTCCACTTTCTCTCTACACTCAGACTTTTAAAACATGTATAGGGACCTCCTTGCCCATATCTGAAATAGCTTTCACTCATCTTCACTGTTATGGTTTTTTTTTTTTTTTGGTATGCGGGCCTCTCCCGTTGCGGAGCACAGGCTCCGGACGTGCAGGCCCAGCGGCCATGGCTCACGGGCCCAGCCGCTCTGCAGCATGTGGGATCTTCCTGGACCGGGGCGCAAAGCCGTGTTCCCTGCATCGGCAGGCGGACTCTCAACCACTGCGCCACCAGGGAAGCCCACTGTTATGGTTTTTTAAGTTGGGTTTCTTCCCTGTGTTCCAGGACAGACTTCCACAAATAGAGTCTGAACCTGCTGTCGCCCACATTCGTGCACTGTGTTTTGGGTTCTGTCCTCCTCTCCAATGCCCCAAGTTTTCTGAGGTTACCAAAACTAATGTCCTTTTAACAGTTTTCACCCTTCTAAAATTTTCATTCATTCACCATCCTTTTCTCCTGTGTTTTTATGCTGTTCCTCCTCATAGCTCTGACTATACCATTGCATCTCCTTCCCCCATCTATTTCCCTGTTCTTATCTATTCCCTGTTACCTCCCTTCCCCTTCCCTCATAGGCAACCAGTAAATGAGTTTAGTGTGTATTACTTTGTTTGTTTGTGTTCTTGCAAGACATGTCTTTTTTTTAATTGAAGTATATTTTTTTAAATGTCTTGCAAGACGTCTTTTTTTAAAATTGATTTACAATGTTGTGTTAGTTTCTGGTATACGGCAAAGTGATTCAGTTTTATATATACGTATATTATTTTTCGTATTCTTTTCCATTATAGGTTATTACAGGATATTGAATATAGTTCCCTGTGCTATACAGTAGAACCTTGCTGTTTATCTATTTTATATACAGTAGTTTGCATCTGCTAATCCCAAACTCCTAATTTATCCCTCCCCCACCTTCCCCTTTGGTAACCATAAGTTTGTTTTCTACAAGACATGTCTTTTTAGTGCACATTTACTTTTTCCCTTTAATTTAAAGTTTTATTGTGGAAAATTACAAAAAGGCACAAATAGAGAATATTATGCACTCCTGTGGACCCCTTACTCAGCATTGACAGTTATCAGCATTTTGCTGATCTTATTTTGTGTAGCCCCTCTACTTTTTGTGTGGGTGGGTGGGTGGGCTGGAGTTTTTTAAGGCAAATCCCAGACATAATGTCATTCGCCTGTAAGGTTTTCACTAACTGCCTCTAAAGCATCAGCTCTATGCTATGCTAATTTCATCTAATATTTATATTTAAAATTTTCCTAGATTGTCCCAAGTATCCCTTTTTACATTTGGTTTCTCCTAATATGGATATAGACAAAGCCCACCCATTGTTCATTTGGGTTAATTAATTTTGCAAATGTTTATGTAAATTGTGCTGTATAGCTCACTGTTTCTCTTTTCACTAAGCACTAAGTTACTGTGTGGTGTCTAACTATTGAGTAATACTCCACAGTGTGCAGCCACCGTGTTTTGCCTATCCATATCCCAGCATAGGACACTCAGGTTGCCTCCCAACTCCTTAGTGTTGCTATAAACAAGGTTGCAGTGGACATCCTTATGTTAATTCTGAGCGCCCTAATGGTTTGGTGTGAGAATTTGAGGGGAGATAAGCCCAGGGGTGGGATTGCTGGGTTGCTGGGTCATAGGGTATACTTGGAACTAACTTGTCCAAGTAGTGCCAGGTTGTCCTCTGGAAACCAGTCTACCCTCCCACCTGAGGGGCCCTGCATCTCAGTGTCTCTGCCAATGTTTGCCATTATCCAGTTGTCTAATTTTGGGCAGTATAATAGGTATAAAGTGGTATATCATTGTTGCTTTAATTTGCATTTCTCTGATTACTAATGATTCTAACCATCTCTTATTTCTCTGAAGTGTGGGAGGTTGACTCTTCTGTAACTTCCCTATTCGTATCTTTTCCCCATGTTTCTTGTCAGGTTACAGTCTCCTTTTTGTTTGCAGGATTTTCTTGTATGTTCTAGATATTAATCTCTTATTGGTTTCAAATATCTTCTCTCATTCCACCAAATTATTAACTTTGTCCATGGAGTCCTTCCTTCACTGAACAGAAATCCTTACTTTTTTTTTTTTTTTTGTGGTACGTGGGCCTCTCACTGTTGTGGCCTCTCCCGTTGCGGGGCACAGCCTCTGGACGTGCAGGCTCAGCGGCCATGGCTCACAGGCCCAGCCGCTCCGTGGCATGTGGGATCTTCCCGGACCGGGGCACGAACCTGTGTCCCCTACATCGGCAGGCGGACTCTCAACCACTGCGCCACCAGGGAAGCCCGAAATCCTTAATTTTTTTATGTGATCAACTTAATCAATTTTTGTCTTAAAGTTTGTGCTTTTGAAGTTTTGTATAAAATGTCCTTTTCCATCCCCCTGAGTCACAAATATATTCTCCTACATTTTCTTCTATTAACATTAATGTTTTTACCTTTCACATTTAGGTCTGTAGTCCGTTTAGAGCAGTGCTGTCCAAACAGAAATATAATGTGAACAACATATACAAAATTTTCTGGTAAACACATTTAAGAAATAAAAGGAAACAGTTGAAATTAAATTTAGTATTTTCAAAATCCAATATAGCTAAACTATCTCAACATATAATCAGTATAAAAATTATTGAGATGTTTTAAATTCTTTTTTCTCCTCTTCAGTCTTCAAACTCCGGAAAACATTTTACACTTACAGCACATCTCAATTTGGACTAGCCACATATCAAGTGGCTAGTAGCCGCGTATGGCCTGTGGCTACCATACCAGATAGCACAGATCTAGAGTTCACCCTTGGAGGTGGGGTTAGGTAAGAACGCAAACATTTTTCTCTAAATAATTAATCCATTTTTATCTGTCCCTATTTCCCCATTGATTTGTGGAAGCCGCATTATTGTATTTTTGTGCTCTAATCTGCCTCATATCCGTCACTCCGTTCCATTCTGTCATCTTTCCTGGAACTTTCCCTGTCTTCCACTCATTCCTGAAGGTGTCTCCCAAGACTTGCTTCCTGACCTTATGCTTATGCTTATCCTCTTCTATGTCCTGTCCTTAAGGATTCCTGGACTCGGGTAGCTTCAGCTACCATGTGTTCATAAATGCTCAAACCATATTTTTATTACATCTCCATTCACAATGTCTGACCGCATTCTGCAGGACTGCTTCACTTGGCTGCCCTATTTACAAGTTAAAATGATAACTTCTCCATTGGTTCCTCACGCCCATATACGTTTCCTTCTAAAATCTCCAGTTATTGCTTTCTCTCCCAACCCACAGGCTTGTCACCAAGGAGTACGAATACCCAGATTCCCTGGGCACGCCGCAATGCGTGATTTTCTCTTCCTTCATACAGTGGAGATGTTACAGTTATACCTGAAGAACAAAAGAAGGTGTCTGTGTAGTGCTGATGTATTACTCCATTTACTCCCACGACAGATTATTCCAGTTACATTATCCACATGTTTACTTTGGCATACTGAATCTGCTCTTCTTAAGAGAAAGGGATAATTATTCTGTGTACTATCTGGTCTACCACAACTCATGTTTGGAAACGTTCTGGGCCTGCACACACCTGACCCTGTCTTTGTCACGGCTGATGACAGTCAGGGTCTGCTCAGCCAGGGCCCTTGGCCGATTATGCTAAAGATGGGGCTGCTTTCCTGGAAAGACCTCTGAGCCCCAAAAAGAAATGGTTGTTTGTATATGGGAAGTAGTGAAAGAACAAAGCTTTTCCTATAGGAGGCCACCAAGGCAAATACTATTGCCCTGAAACCTCCAGTTGCCGAGCCAGAGACAAGAGGGAAAGCCCCCTGCTCCTTTTTTTTATACTTCACTGGATCTAAAATACATTCTCCTGTGTTTTCGTTTACACACTTAGGATGTATCTCGTGGCTTCCCAGGGTGATCTCATTCTATTGGTCAGTGGATTGGGAACCTGTTACTTATCTGATCCCTGTCTGAACTCCCTCGATCCCCTGTTGGGGTCCTCTCTATTGAGACAGAAGGTGGGGGTCAGTAATCACCACCTACATGCTCCAGTCTCCGCTGTCAGGCTGAGCAGTGGCTGAGACTAGGCTGTCTTCCATTTTTGAAAACAGTTGAGAGAATCACGAGTGAAGAAAGTTGTGCACCAGGGAAGCAGTCATTCACTGCCTCCATACTGCTTGTTAATATCATGGTGAACGTCTTTGGTCTGAAAAGAGGTTTGACATTGGTCATCCCAGCAAAGAGGAGGTCATTGTCATGGGGAAATGAGGAGACTCACAGGATAATGTGGTTCTTGGCGGGATGCTGGGGGCAGAGCGGGAAACCTGACACACAGGAGACCAGGGCCAGAAGGAAGAACAGGGGCATGGGCAGAGAGGCTTGTGGTCAGGAAAGCAAAGACACCCAGAGGCAGTAAGAGAAGCTGAGCTGTTTAATCACCTCCTTGGCCAGACTCAAGGCCGTGGTTGCCCCTGAACAACTCACACCCGGAAGCTGTTGAGAGTTGCTGGAGATGGAGGGGCTGCTTGAGTCAGAGGATGAGGGAGGATGGGAAGGGGGAGCTTCGGCGTCTCTGACCTGTCATCTGGCAATCTTGCCCCCAGGTCCTGCTTCAGCTCTGAGAGGTTCCTGGCTGGTCCCCAGGGGCAAGGACTGGATGGCGTGCCCTAGCTGTGGCGGGAGAATGACCCCGAGGCAGGGGCAGCCATTCCCCACGTGGCCTATGGAGAGGGTGCTGTGCTGTGGTGGGGATAGAGGCGTAAGGCTAGGGGAGGAGGGAAGAAGGGGGGGAGTGGAATTGGGGGTTGCCTGGGCCCCACCACCAGTCTGGAATTAAATAGCAGAAGAGAAGGGTTGCCCTTGGGGACACTGACTTGTCTCCAGAGACAGTTCCTGGTGATGGGTTGACCTTGGCAACAGACCCTAGCAGCAGGCAGTTGTCCTGACAAGAGGGTGGTCCCTGTCGACGGTCCCTGGCAGTTTCCTGGACAGAGGGAGGCAGCTGGCCTGGGAGTCTCGCCCCCAACTACTTGTTCTTCTTGAAGAAGCTGAAGCGCTTTTCTCGCTCTCGTTCTCTGCCATCCTTGCCGCGAAGTACGACAGGTCCCTCCGCCCCGACCGGTGATACCGGGGGCATGGTCATGGCCCGGGTCATGCCCCGGGTGGCAGTGGGCACCGCTGGCTCTTCAGGCTCTCCAGAGGCCGAGGACGCAGTGGCAATGGCTGCATTCACCACCCTCAACCACGAGCTCATCTCTGCCTGCAGTGGGGCGCGGAAAGACAACTGGTCAGCTTGGAGGATGCTATGTTTGGGTGGCTGGCTCGCCCACAGTGGGGAAGTGGAAGAGGAGGAGGTGGAGATGACTGCCTCATCTCACTGGAGAAAAAGACCCCTTTAAGGGAGGGAACATGTTTTGGTGTGGCCTTCACAAACATCCAGTTGGCACATTGTGGGTTGTCTGATATCGAAGAATGAGACACTTCAGACAAGGAAAAAGAGAGAGGCGAGGGAAGAAAGAAATGTGCATCTGGAGGTTCTAAGACTTCCCAGAGAGAAGGGGGACACGGGAGGAGAAGGGACAGCTCACCTCATCCTTGGCCTGGAATAAATATTCTTTCCCATCCTGTAAGCTGTTGGGAGAGAGAGAAACTTCAGGGCAGAGCTGAGACTCTGATTGGCCAGATCAGGGCTGGTGAGAGCTCACTATCACCCAGAGACCAGGCTGGAGAACATGCCCGGGAACCTCAGAGCCAGATCAGACACGTTCTGCACGTTCTTCAGATTCCCGGGACTGTGCCAAAGCACATCCTTCCTGATTGGCTGCCGAGGACCAGGGGCAGGCAGGGGCAGGCCCCCGGAGGTACCTGGAGACAGGGGAGCGCCAGCATCCTGCCTCAAGACCTCCCAGGCAGGATAACTTTTCAGCTTGACAGGCCTGCATCTTGGTGCTTCGGCTCCCCTTAGTGTGGAATACAGCCAGATCCCCCGCCTCTCCCTCCTTGACCTCTCTGTCCCCTAGTGGCTCCCCTGTGCCTTGTATCACTGTGACCTTCCCTCCCATCCCGAGGGCACGTTCCATTCCTACCCCAGCTTGAAGACATGCTTGCGCTTTCGATAATCAAAGGCAACGCTGCCCTGGGCTCTGGCCAGGCTGACAGGCACTTCTCCGTGGTACGGCACTCCTGCACTGGCTGCCTTAGCATCCTTGTAAAAGCCAAGGCTCCCACGCCGCAGGACACAGTACACATTCTGCCATGACCTGGGAGAGACATGGTGCAGGTGACGAGGAGGGGACGCAGGTGACCGACTGGACTTTGAGGGGCCAGGCGTCCTGGGAACAGCTTGGCTGTCATTGGGCCCATCGTCTCTACACCCTCCCGGCCCTCACCTGAGGCCCCACCTGCTCCTGAGTCCTACCCCCCACCGCCCCAGTCTAGGAAGAGGTTCTGGGCAAGCCTCTCCAGAAGGCAGGAGCCGCAGAGGCCGCAGGCACCACACGACCAGACCCGGTACCTGTTGGCGGCCTTCTTGCCAAAGGCCTCCATCTCCTGTTTGCGGCACAGCAGCCCCTCCATCTGTTCTTGGGCAGAGAGCTCCGGGCCGCGGGTGGGCAAGGTGGCAACCCGGGCTGACTCGGATGACCTGCTCTGGGGCATTATAGGAGGGGTCGGGCCCCGTGTCCGGGTCTGCTTCTCTCCCCGTGGCCCATTGGCCTCGTCCCCAGCACCAGACCCCTGTGAAGAAAATGGTGTCTGTGTCAAAAGATAAGATGGGGGTTTCCCTGGTGGCGCAGTGGTTGAGAGTCCGCCTGCCGATGCAGGGGACACGGGTTTGTGCCCCAGTCCGGGAGGATCCCACATGCCGCGGAGCGGCTGGGCCAGTGAGCCACGGCCGCTGAGCCTGCGCTTCCGGAGCCCGAGCCCATGCTCCGCAGAGGCCACAGCGTGAGAGGCCCGTGTAACGCAAAAAACAAACAAACAAAAAAGATAAGATGGGAGACACCTAGCCTGCAGGTCGCAAAGCTGGAAGTCCATGAGCTGGTCTTGCCACCTCCACGTTTCCTCTGAGTCTCTGCCCTCTCCTGACCCCGCTGTCCCCACCGCCCAGCTCACACCCCCATTTCATCCCATATCTCCCAGTTATCGATACCCACACCTCCAGGAGAAACTCACAGGCCCTTCTGGGAAGCTGCCCTGCTCAAGTCTCTGTTGTTCCACCAGGGGCTACAAGGACAAGACGCTGTAAGCAGATGTGCAAGGGGAGGGGCTCAGATTCTGATGGGGGCGCTTGGGGCAGCAGGAGTCACCTGTGGGGCTTCCGCATCTGTGCAGACGCCGTTCACGCTGGCTGGCTGTGAGGGTGCTGGCAGGCGGGGCTGGGCTCTGGAACGGCAGAGGTGACAGAGAACGTGAAGTCTGTGTGTTGCTCTGGCTCAGGCCCCACTTCCTCCCCGAAGTGTCCCACCTCTCACCTGTCCCAGGTAGCATCGGGAGCTGTCTGGCTGTCCAGCAGGGCCCCTTCAGGCACACTGGCTGTGGGCTCTGGGGCAGGGGGCTGTTTCCTCCGTTCCTCTTCCTCCCTCTTTCTTTTCCGCTCCTTCTCCTGCTCCTCCAGCTGTCAAAAATTTCTGAGGTCAGAGCATGGAAGGTCCCAGGCATTGGGGAAAGCTGAAATGTCTCAGCTCTAGTCTGATGAAACAGGAAGAATGAAGACTATAATTCCAGATGAGGGCGGGGATTAGGAGTTATGGGGGGGATGGTGTCTCTTAGTGCCACCCAGGGAAACGGATGGCTCCTAAAGCTGAGGTGACAACAGGGCACTCTTGGCTCACATCTGGGAGATGCTGGGGCAATGGGAAGAGAAGAAATGCCTTCTTCAAGCAGGAGAGCGCACAGAGTCTGGGGCAGTGGGATGGGGCCGGTACTCCTGGGGTCCTGTAGCCCTCACCGCCGTGAGCTTCTCCAGTGCGCTGAAGCGCTCCTCCCAGGCCACTGCGGACTTCTGGAAGGCTTCGTGCCGCTTGATGAGGCTCTCGACTTCATCGACTGTGCAACCCAGCTCAGCACTTCGCACCAACGGCTCCTGGCTGCACAGCCAGGCCTCCGCCATACCTGCGTCTCTCCCAAACACGAGCACCTCCAAAACTGCAGGGATTGGGGGTTGCAGGGAGGTGGCAAATCAGGGTGGGCAACGACAGGGTATTATAGCCACAGCAGCTTCAAGCACAGGGGCACAGAGAAAGCCACTGCCCCAGAGCAGGAGCTTAGGGCAGAGCCAGGCAGTGCCAAGGGTGGGGGCCTTGAATTCCATGCCCCAGATTCCTGGTCTCACCTACTCTGGAAACTACAGGGTGCAAGACCCCCAGCCGCTCCCTCACCGCCCAGAGCCTGGAGCCGGTGCAAGACCCCCAGCCGCTCCCTTACCGCCCAGGGCCTGGAGCTGGTGCAAGACCCCCAGCTGCTCCCTCACCACCCAGGGCCTGGAGCCCTCAGTTTCCTACAGCGGCTCACCAAGCTGCAGCCAGTCCATCTTCTCCTGCCACTTGTCAGCTGTCTCCTGGCGCCGTGCCTGAAGCTGAGACAGCTTCTCTGAGATCTGGGTTGGGGCGGGGTGGGGGGGGGGAGATGCGAGTTAGCACCCAGAGGGGCCTTGCCAGGGTCCCTGGGGGTCTCACATGGGGGAACCAGTGATTTCTGATTTCAAGAGGCAGACAGTTCTGGGAGAAAGACAGAATGGGGAGATCCCTGAACAGCACTAAGGGGAAGGTGAAAGGTTTCTGCAAAGAAAGAATGAAAGGAAGCAGGGAGACTCAGAGGAGAAATCAGCATTCAGCCCTCCCCCGTGAGGGCGCCCGGCTACGCCCAGGCCTCACCCACCTCCTCAGCCGCGTAGTGGCTCCTGGCGAGCAGCCCCTGTCCCATGTCGATGCAAGAGGAGAAGCGGTCAGCCCTGGCCTCTATCTCCGCCTTGATGCCTTGGTGGTTCTTGATGACCAGGTCTGCGGAGGAAACATCCCTGGGGGCACGGAGACCACATCACCCGCTGCCCACAACCCTATCCCGGCCACCAGCCCATAACCCCCGGAGGCCGCCAGGCTCTGTGGGCCTCACCGGGGCCGCTCCTGGGCATCCATCTGCAGGTTCACTCCGTCCATCCACAGCATCAGCTCCCGGACAGCCTTGAAGAAGCGGAACTTGTCCGTGGTGTCCAGCAGCAGCTGGCGGCGGGCAGCAGAGCTTCCCTGAAGCTGCGCCCAGGCCTCGGCCACGGCCTGCATGTGGCGGCCGATCTCCTCGGCCTTGTCTCCGGCGTAGGCCTTCTGGAGCCGGTGGCCGTCATCCTGCACCTGCTGGGCCTGCCGGGGCCCAGGTCAAAGTCAGGCAGAGTTGGGAGACTCTGAGGGGCTGCAACCTTCCTCAGTCCTGACCTCTGCTCAACAGCTCCTGCCCATTTTACCAGCCGGAGAAGCAGGGGGAGGAGTGGGAGGGGGGTGCTGGGAAAGATGAGAGCTGGAGTCCAGAGTAAGCCCTGTCATACTCTGCCCTGTAGGGTCTTACCAGGGGGCCTGGGCTTAACCTGGGGATCAACCCTTTAAAAGGGTCACTAGCCGGTGAGCTTTCAGAGGCCTGTCCAGCTCGTGGGGGACCTCAGAGATTGCTAGAGTGAGATTTTCGGCCTGAAGAAGGGACTTCGGTGGGGGGCCGACCGGGTTTAAATGGCTGCGGGAAGGATCTATGCTTATTTTGTGTAGGTCTAACACCTGAGTGGGACCAACAGATGGGTTTTAGTACACCATGAAGAATCTTCTACCCACCAGGACCACGTGAAAATGTCACGGGCCCTCAAAAAGCCTTGTCATTACAGGTGTGGACGGGGTGGCTAGATGTCCCCTGGCCAGAGACGGTTTCCTGGAACCATCCTAACGTCATCCCTACGTGGCCCTGCAGAGGATGCGATCCCTCCAGCCTCCCCATGTTCCCCACGGAGTCTCCTCTAAGCCCCCTCATCCCTCCCCCCTGCCTCCACCCATGCTTGAGTCAGACCTGGGCGCTGAGGGCCTGGATGTCGTGCTCAAAGGCACAGTGTCGGCGCTGCAGGGCCTCGGCAGCGTTGAGGTCCCGGCCGGTCCCGTCTGGAAGCTGCTGCTGCTTGTGCTGCACCCGCGCCAGGGCCTGGCGCGCACCGTGCAGGAAGCGCTGCAGCTCGTGTGCAGCTGCCAGCACCTGACCCCGCGTGTCCAGCAGCTCGAGCAGGTCAGCCCAGGCCTCGTTGAGACTGTCCTTCCACTCAGCCACCGTGGCCCGGGCGGCGTGGCCCCCGGCGATGAGCCCGTTGGCCAAGGCATTGGCGCTGTCCACGCGCTCCTGGCCGATCGTGCTCGTGTCCCGGGAGAACTCTCGGAATTTGTCCCGGAGCATCTGGCAGAGGAAGCGGTTGCACGGACAGCACTGTGATGTGGTCCCTGACTTGCGGGGCAAGTCCTTTCACCCCAGACTGAGAACCCACTTCTTTCCCTGGGCCACATGGGCCAAAACAGATTTCTTCAGCAGGGCTGAGTTAGGCAGCAGAAGCAACTGGTTCCCACTGACCCTGGATTTGACTGACACGCCCAGCCTCCAGCCCCCAGCAAAGGGGTACTTGGAACCTTGAGTCTTCAGACAAGGATACCCTAACTATGGTCCATATCTCGGCACCAGTGAGTGTCCAACCCCCAAACCGTGGGGAGGAATCTCAAGTCCCCAGTGTACTGGTGAGGTCTACTGGAAAACAGTGATCGGTCATTTCCTTTTGGCCCGCGTCTATGCGCAGCCCCACGTCCTCCTTTCTGCACGATTCTCCCAATTAAATATCTCAGAACCCAGAGGACAGCGTCTGCACGACCTGGTCTTGCACCCCTGCCCCTTGGTGCTCCGCCCAGGATGAAGTGCTAGTCTCCCAGGGGCCCTGGTGGACAGCCAGACAGCACCCGATGCTACCTGGGACAGGATGAAGTGCTAGTCTACCCTTCCCGGAGCCCACCTGTGGCCGCTGTCCTCCCCGCACTCACAGTCACGTGCTCGTAGTCCTGGCCCAGCTCGTGCGAGGCTGCCACCACCTCGCGCTCCTGGATCCACTGCTCCAGGTCGTCCAGCTCCCGGCGGAGCTGGCACAGACGCAGGTGCTCGTGCAGGCGCTCCCGTCGCTCTCCCGCCAGCTCCTTCAGGCTGGCGTACAGCTTGTCCACCTGGGCTTGGCGGATCGATATGCGCGTGCTGCGGGGGAGGGGAGGACACACTGCTCTGACCCCTAGTCTATCCCAGAGAGTCCTGCCCCCCAACTGCTTGCCAAGTCCCTGCTTCTCCAGCTTTCTAGATGGTCCTGTACACATGCAGTACGGAAGGCTCTGCAATCTCTGGGCCCTTCTGGAACTGGCTCCCCTCTCCCCCAGGGACTGGCCTGGGGGTCCAGGTGCTATGCTCACCTCTCTGGGTGCTCGTGATCAATCATGTCTTGGCTGCTGGCTGCCAGCTGGTGGATGGTCTGGGCGTAGTCGGCCAGGGCTTGTTCCAATACCTGATGCTTCTTCACCTCTGCCTGGGCACTCAGCTCGTCCTGGGGGAGGGGAGAGTGGCAGCAGAGAGTAGGGGGAGGGGGGAGGAAAGCCGTAGCCTGAGCTCTGGTCTGGCTCTCACCTTGGCCTTCTCCTGGCCCATCATGTGTAACTCCTGCTCGCCCATCCAGGCCTCTGCCTCGGCGGCGTCGCGGTAGAACTGCTGGGCCCGCAGGGCCTCCTCCAGTCGCTTCCCTCGAAGCTCCAACTCGTGGCCCAGGCGCTTCCACATTTCCTGTAGCTCAGCCAGCTCCGGGCCTGCTGCCGCCGCACCCAGAGCGCGCTGTCGCTCCGTTAGGTCCGCGATCCGCGGCTCGTGGCCCTGGATCTCCTTCTGCAGGGTCTGTCCGTGGCGACAGAGGAGGAGACGCTGAAAGGCTTGCCGAGGGACCCCCTCACCCGACATCCCCCCCTTACGCTTACTCAACAGCAAGCCCCCCTTCACACCATTGTTTCTCATCCTCCCTGCGTCCTCTCACCTCCCCTCTTTTCTGGCCCATGACGCCCCTTCAGTCCACACGATCTCCCATCAGGGGAACCCACCCTCCCGAGGTGAGGAAAGGTGAACCACTGAAGTCTAGGGTTACACCCAGCAACCAGGGGGAGCCAGAGGAACCCCAGTTCTTAAGAAAACACACTTTCAAGTCTGGGGAGGCTCTTGGGACCCTTTTTTCCGCCTTTAGCCTCTGCCTCACCTGGTTTTTCTTCATGAGGAGCTGGACACTGGGCAGGTCCCTGCCATGCTCCATGGAGCTAGCCACGGGCAGCCGCTCCGTCACCCACAACTGGATACGAAAGTGGGGGTTAGTGGAGGTCCGGAGGGCAAAGTCCGAGCTAGGGGTTGGATAGTGGGGACTCCTGGGGGAAGGTTTTCTAGGGCTCCCGGTTCTGGGGCCAAGGGACCTAGAGGGTGTCCCTAGAGGGTTGACTTTCAGTGCCAAAGGGAAGAGAAAACAGAGCACTGCTGGCATTCCCCCCAGCATCCAAGAAGGAGATTAGAGAGCCAAAGGCAGCCCCGTCCCAGGCGCCGGAGACTCACGATCTCATCCTCCACGTCCCGGTGGAACTGGTGCTGCTCGCGAGAGGCTTGCAGGCGCCGGCAACGCTCCTTCATGGGCTGGCACAGGGCCCTGAACTTCTCCTCCACAGCCCGCGAGGTCCTCTCCACCTCCCCTGCACCCTGGTCTTCCTGGGCCAGAGCTTTTGCCTGTGCCTGGATTGCTTCCACCTCCTTCTCTCGCACAGCCATCTCCCTTTCCAGCATCTGCCAACCGGAAGAGGAAGGAGGTGTTATCACCGTGCCTCCACCTTCAAACTCAGCGGAGACACTGGTCTATATCGAGCCAATCATGAATTCTTATCCCTGGGGCTCAGCCCAGGGAGAGTATCTCTTCATGGCCTACATCAGTGGATCTCAAACTTTAATATATATGAGAATCCAGGGGGTGTGAGAACTGTGCTAGCTATCAATTTACTGTCTCTCAGTCCCCAATCCATCTCAGGTCCAAGTCCATCTTTGCCCATTTTGAGTCACTGGAACTGGACCCTGTAAATATTTCTCCTTTGCCAGCTGGTGCAACACTAGGCCTTGTCCGTAGAGGGCGCTGGAGGGACACCTGGATGCACAGGCGAGGCGGAGGCCTCTAGCTACGGTTCCAGTGTGCTTTCCTTCTTGCTCCTACGGTACAACTGCCCGCGGTGTGCAGGAGACCCGGTGGCCCTCACCCTCCAGCAGGTTTTGCTGGCATCTCAGTGGCAACTTCCTGATGGCCAGCCTTGGCCTGCCAGATTCAGACCTGCTCTGGTCTGTGACACCCCATCAAATTTCTACGCCATCCAGCGGGCCTCTGCCTTCACCAGTGAGGTCTGAAACTCAGCCTTGGGGTAGGAGGAGGGCATCCCATTCCTTCCTGGGCGCCCCCTCCTCAGTCCTAGAGGCACTAGCTGCTCCCTACACGTGCTATTCCTGCATTCTTTAGACCAGCGGTCAGCAAACCCCGCCCCTGGCTGGGTTTTGTAAATCAAGTTTTATTGGCACACAGCCACACCAGTCTTTTACGCATCGACTATGGTCAATGTTTTTACCCGAGGAGGACAGAGTTGAACAGTTGTGACAGAGACCGTATGACCCTCAAAGCTCAAAATACTATTTGGCCCTTTACAGAAAAATGTCTTCTGATCCCTGTTTTGGAGTTCTCTTTACCCCACTGGCAGGTAACCCTCTTTTATTAGTTAGTAGTTCTTTTCACTAAAGTTTCCTTGTTCAAGTTTGAGTGTGGTTTCTGTCTCCCGACTTTACTCTGACTGACACACACTCCCAGAGATTCTGACATTGGTGGCCCGTGGAAGTCGCCTTGAGAAATACCAGTGAAGACGCTGTCTGCGAGGGCTGAGGATGGTCTCGTGAATCTCAAGAGCTACTGACTCCCCCCTCGTTTCTTCTGCTGTTCACCAGTCCCACCAAAGGCCCGCCGTGTACCTGCTGCTTCTTGAGCAGGATGTTGACGCTGGTGAGGTCCTTGCCGTAGTCGTCGGAGTGCAGCTGGGCCTGCAGGCTCTCCAGCCAGCTCTCCAGGGCAGAGCAGCTCTGGGCAAACAGCTCAGCTCGGTTGGCATCAAAGAGGCTGCGGGCTTTGGCCTGGGTGGTGGTCTCCAGCTCGTCCCAGCGCCTGTGCAGGTCGTCTAGCTTCTCCCACACCAGAGCTTTCAGCTCCGGCTTCTCCAGAGTCAGCTCCCGCCCTTCCTGGGTGTGGGACAAAGAAGGGGTCAGTGTCAGAATTAGATACCACTGAACACGAGCCGATAGCAGAACAGGGACCTAAAGGGCAGGAGACCTGAAGGAAGGGCTATCCTACCGAGCTCTTGGGTGTTCTCCAAGCTTTCTAAGCTCTCCTACCCTCACTGCTGAGTAAACCCTACTCCTTCCTCAAGGTCCCATCAAACCTCGTCTCAGGGCTTCCCTGGTGGCGCAGTGGTTGAGAGTCCGCCTGCCGATGCAGGGGACGCGGGTTCGTGCCCCGGTCCGGGAAGATCCCACGTGCCGCGGAGCGGCTGGGCCCGTGAGCCATGGCCGCTGAGCCTGCGTGTCCGGAGCCTGTGCTCCGCAACAGGAGAGGCCACAACAGTGAGTAGGCCCGCGTACCGCAAAAAAAAGAAACAATACAACTTTGTCTCAGTTAAGAGGCCAGTGCGCTCTCTCCTTATTTTGAGTTCCCTGGTGCTTGTGGTTTTCAGTGTCATATTGCACGTGCTATTGTGTTATCGGCCATCATTTTGTGTTTCTCAGCTCATTACCTCTCACCTGAACTACGGCAAGTGACTCACCTGGTTTCCCCACTCCCAGCTCTTCTGCTTGAGGACTTTGGTTTCTGGGGAGGTGAGGGCAGCGTGACTTGATCTGTACGCAAGGTGGCCTGGAAGTGCCAGGGAGTTATGCCCCCAGAAGCAGTCCTCAACCAGCGACAGCCAGGGCATTGGTGGACCAACGCTGGGAGTCCTTGCTTTGGTTGGGATAACTCATGCATGTTCCACACCGTCGCCCAGGTGTCCCATGAGGACTGAGTGTCAGGTGCCCACTGGGGTGACTGGCATGGCAGTGGACCCTTCACTGACTACCTTCCCTTCTCCGCCTCACCTCCCCACCCGCTACTGGCATTCCTGTGATCACCTCCCGTGGAAGTGTCCTGCACCGGAAGCCTTGCTTCCAGGGGAACACAAACCAAGACACTGCCTTCAGGCCAGGATGAAGAGCACCACTGGGGAACTTTACCAACCGTCGGCACAATCCACTCTGATGCACAGTCCTTACGTGGTGATCGGGGCTTTTCATGACCCGGTCTGGCAGGCTTTTCCCACCTTTCCTTCCATGGCCGCTTCACGCATTCTGTGCTCCTGCCAGAAGGACTTACGCCCTTGCTCCTGGACAGGCGCCCCACTTCCACACCCCTGGTTTCTGGTTTCTCTACCAAGAAACATCTTTCCCTCAACACCTCTGCCTGTCCAAATTCTCCTCGTCCTTCATGGACTGCCCCGCTGGCCCCTGCTTCTAGGATTCCCACGTCTCCTCTCTCCTTAGTGCCCAGGCTTTATCAGGCTCTCTCATTATATTTGTTATACTCTGCTTTGGATTGACTTTAGCTGTTTGTGTACATGTCTCATATCCTGGCTCCTGTGTCATCCCTCGAGGGTGGAGCCTGCAATGGAATCACCTTTGTTCCCCACTCAGTGCCTAATACAAGGCCTTGTACAGAGTAGCACAAAGTAAATATTTGCTGAACAGATGGAGAAACTGGATCCACACTGGTCTCTTCCTCTTCCCAACCGTCATGCCCTTGAGGGAAGGAAAGCATCTTTTTATATACCTTGCAGCACCTAGAAGAGTGCTGAGCACACAGGATGTTGTCCAGGAATACTTGCTGAGTAGAAATTAAGTTTTGCCTGTGCTCAGCTCTTGAGGCAGAGCTGGGTGGGAGACCAAATACCAGGAAAGCAAGACTCAAAAACGAGGTTGGCAAACTGTGGCCCGAGGGCCAAATCTGGCCCACCACCTGTTTTTATAAATAAAGTTTTATTGGAACCCAGCTACACTCATTCGTTTATGTATTCCCTGTGGCTGATTTGGCACCACACTGGCAGAGTTGAGTAATAACAGCAGAAACTGCGTGGCCTGCAAAGCCTAAGGTATTTTCCGCCTGGCCCTTTAGAGAAGTTTGATGACCCCACTGAAGAGTGCCCTCCTGCTCTGGACCAGGAATAGATATCGTGCTGACCCAAAGCTGCAGTCTGGCTCCGTACTAATTTGCCTTTTCTCAAAGTTCTGGAGTCACTGTCCCATTGACCTAAGACATTTGCTCCCCAGACCATTTCTTTCCACCTTGGAAGTTTGGCACCAAGGGCTCCATGATCTCTAAACCAGATCCTGAAGCCAGGACCCTCCCCTGCACTGCGGCTGGGACGCTGAAGGGAGGAGGTTCCAAAGGCTTCCTTCTTGCTGCCCTCGTCCCATTGCTCACCTTGTCCACCTTGTCCAACCAGTCCTTGTTGGCGGCCAGCTCGGCCATGAACGCCTGGTGCTTCTGCCACTTGGTGTGCAGGTTGCGGGCCTCATCATAGGACACGTCCTGGGCTGTCAGCATCTTCTCATCAATCCAGAGTTTCAGCTGGACCGATCATGGAGCAGGGATGGAGAAGGGCAGAATACACTTCAGAGAGAGGGAAGCGTGAAGCGGGAAGGGGGCGAGGGTGAGTCGGGGGAGGTGGGGGATGTGGGGAGAAGCCAGGCAGGGATTCACATGCTCAGGTGACACTGCAGTGGACTGACTCCAGGCTCAGAGAGCGAGGGCGTTGTGGGAAAGGGTGGCCAGGGAACGTCAGAGGCGACATGGGGGACTGAGAGCCTCACCTCGTGACAGTCTTGTAAGAAACGCTGCCGCTCTCGGTTGTCCCGAAGACGGCCCAAAAGCTGCTGCACTGCTTCTTGATTCTTCTTGTGTCTGTAATGACAGGCCCCTGTGAAGCCCTTGAACTTGCTATGAAAGAGTTATGACCGTCTAACTAACCTAGAAGCCCTCAGTCCTCCTCCTCTGGGGACAATACCTTCCAGGAGCGCTACAAGTCAACCCAGCAACCCTGAGGCCCAGTGTCCAGCTACCCTAGGAGACTTCGGGGAGGCGGAACTTCCCCGCCTGTGACTCAGTCCCTCTCGGACCACTTGGTTTTTCCTCCTCTGCTTTTTGTCAGCTCCCCACCCCCATCTGTCGGTCTGAGTGCCACGTTCATCCTGTTTTCACCTGGTCCCCTTTAGGGACCCTCATTTGCCCACTGTCCTCATCATACCTCCTCTCTATGGAGTCTGCCTTCTCTTGGATCTTCTCGGCATGGATGTTGCCCTCAGACACCAGCTGGCGCCCGGCTTCCAGGAGCCCGCGGATCCGCTCACCGTTGGCATCCATGGTGCTCATGAAGTCTTCCAGTTTTTTAATGGCGGCATCAGCAGCCTGGAGTGTCCCCGGCATCTCCGTGTGAGACAAAACATATTCCTGTGTGGGAGGGGAGATACCGAGCTCATTTCTCAACCTCTCAGAAGGAACCTACCAAAGGGCCCATCTGAGACATGGAAGCCAACCAGGTAGGGACAGGCAGACTCTGGCCCTGAAGACGGAGGGATGGTGCCTGATTATGTGGGAGTCTCAGAAAGTTAGAACGGAGCTGGGCTGGAGGGACTTTAACACTCCAAGTCGTGTTCCATCTTATTTATAGCTGCTGATTACATTTCTGTTATATGACAAGCCAGGTTTTCTATTTCTTCTCTAGTCAGTTTTGGTAAGTTATTTTGGTAAGTCTTTTTTTTTTTTTTACTCCCTTTTTTTTTTTTTTTTTTTTGCGGTACGCTGGCCTCTCACTGTTGTGGCCTCTCCCGTCGCGGAGCACAGGCTCCGGACGCGCAGGCTCAGCGGCCATGGCTCATGGGCCCAGCTGCTCTGCGGCATGTGGGATCTTCCCGGACCGGGGCACGAACCCGTGTCCCCTGCATCGGCAGGCGGACTCTCAACCACTGAGCCACCAGGGAAGCCCCCGTATTTTTTTTTTTAACGTGTTCTCCCTGCCCATCCTGTTCCCTCACCTACTCCATGTGCTGCGTTTACCTCCTCATCCACCACTCCTTCACATTCCTTTGGTCCCTATTTCCCACTTTTTCCTGGTTGGGACTTTGCCCCCCGGACTCTTACCTGGCTGCTGAGCACGCCCTCGGCCTGGCGAGCATCTCGCAGGAACCCCTGGAAGCCGTGGGCCTGGGCAAGACGGCCTTGTCGGCTCTCCCACATGCGGCCCAGCTCCTCCCAGCCGGTTCCCAGCGCTTCGAGTCGCTGCCGTAGGAAGAGGCACTGGGGATCGGCCTGGTCCCGGGTCACCTCCTCACCCACGGCCCGAAGCTGGCTGTACTCGCTCCGGGCCCGCTCCACCTCTCCCCGCAGGGCTGCATGTTGGGCCAGGAGGGCCTCTGCCTCAGGCAGGGTGGCCGGCCCTTCTTCAGAGGCCACGGAGGTCTGCGTGCGGCCGAGCCAGGCCTGGAAGTCATCCAAGCTGCGCAGGAAGTCCTGCAGCCGCCGCGCCTCGCCCAGCGACTCCTCTCGTCGCCGCATGGTGGCCCTGAGGTCCTCCCAGCCGGCTTGCACCTCTCCAAGCCGGGCGCTGATGGCAGGGGCTTGGGCGGGGTGGCCAGCAGCCAGGGCATTTGCCTCTCGGGTCAGTTCGCCCACCCGGGCAGCGATGGCCTCCAGGTCCCTCTCGGTGCCGGCCAGCTTACGCTGCAGCGCCAGCACCCCGGCCAGGTCATTGCCCAGGCCCTGGGTGGACTCGATGACCTTGGTCTTTTCTCTCATCCAGGCCTGGGTCTCTGTGCACTCTAAGTGGTAGTTCTGGATGCTCAGGGCTGACGTCAGAGCTGCCTTCTTGCCGTCCGCCAGGGACCGAAACTGCTGCCACCTGAGGGCAGAGGGAGTGTCCGGAGTTGCTCAGCTTTCCCGCCCTGTGCAGGTAGATGGGAAGCTTCTTCCTGCTGTCTCGCCCTTGGTATAACCTACCGCCTGCTTCTGCTGTTTAGAGAGCCTGCTCCCCACTCATCTTTCCGTGACCCCTCTTGTCTGCTCCCTGTCCAGGCACCAGCCCCTTCAGACGACCTTTACCCCACTTCCATCTCTTTCATCACCACCCCCGTCCGACATATTTCAGATGGCTTTCCCTCCTCATTTTAGCCTCCCTCCCATGCCCTACAGAACTCTCTTCCAGCTGCCGTCCTGTCTGCTGCATCCTTTCTCACCCCACCTGTGGTTGAGCTGCTTCTGGGTGTTGACAATGCTGTCCTTCCCCGGGGGGTTGGCCTTCAGCAACTGCTCTGCGATGTCATTCACAGCAGTAATTCGCGCTGCAAGGGCGTTCATTTCAGGCTCCAGGGTCTCGAACCTGATGGGGTGGAAGAGCTGGGCATGAGTGGTGGGAAGCAGCGGTGCGCTGGTCCACCTCCCTTAGATGCATGCCCACGAGAACTCCTCTCCGTCAACATGAGGCTTATTGACAGGAACCTCTGCACCTCTTCCCTACATGGTTCATAGCATCTGTGGATCAAGGGGGAGCCCCCAACTCCCCCCAGACAAGTAGAAAAACTGTCATCTCTAGAGTGGCTCAAAAACATGGTAAAAATTAAAGGTGAGGACCAGCTGGACAACAAGTCAAACTAATCCCTGGCACAGACCTTCCCCCTTCAGCAGAACCTCCCTTATTCCTCCTGGGACTCACCCCTTAGCTGCCTACCTGGGTCTCACCTTACTAATATGTGTTAAAAAATGAGTTGATAACGAGAAAAATTTAAGTGATAAAGATGTGAAGCATAACTTCTCCTGGAACATTTCATATTCTCATAGAGCAGAGTCTGCAAATGGGCCACGTAATAAATATTTTAGGTTTTGTGAGCCATTCGGTCTTTATCACGAATATTCAGCTCTGCTGTTTTAGTGCAAAAGCAGACACAGGGATGACATGCAAATGAATGGGCATGGCTATGTTCCAATAAAGCTTTATTTACAAAAACAGGCAGAGGCTGTATCTGGCATAGGGGTTTCTGACTCCTGTCATGGGATATATTGAAAAAAGCAACAAAACATCTTTAATTACATTTTTAAGACCACCAGGAAATGTGACTAGAGATTGAGTAGTAGGGACTCCCCTGGTGGTCCAGTGGTAAAGCATCTGCCTTCCAATGCAGGGGACGCGGGTTCCATCCCTGGTCAGGGAACTAAGATCCCACACGCCACAGGGCAGCTAAGCCCGCGCACCTCAACTATTGAGCCCGTGCGCCACAACTGGAAAGAGAAAACTCGCACGCCAGAACTAGAGAGAAGCCCGTGCGCCACAACGAAAGATGATCCCGAGTACCGCAACTAAGACCCGACGCAGCCAAAAAAGAAAAATAAATAAATAAATAAGTAAACCAATAGAAGGAAAAAGAAGATTGAGTAGTAGGTGATATCAAGGAATTGCTAATTTTGTTTTATGTGATAATGGTATTGTGTGTGGTTTGATAAGAAAAACATCATTTCTAAATTATTTTAGGATTTCTTATTCTGTAAATAAAGCTACTTCACGAGGGGTTAATCAGTGTCTCTGTCTAAAAGGTTTATAACTTCAAAGCCTTAGCTAGTGTAAGCCTGCACACACAATTACAAAATAGTGTACTCATACTGCAAATTTCTGTGCTCCTGGAGAATACAGAGGTGAAACGTTAATACTGGGGATTTGCTTTTGAAAAGGACAATTAATCAAACAGAGCAAGATACTGATGATGACTGAATTTGGGTGAGGGCTGTATAGGAGTTTGCGGCATAATGTTTCTATTTCTGAGGCTATTTAACGTTTCTCATTAAAGCAGAAACCGGACGACTGGCAAGACTCCAAAGGATGGATGTAGCCAGAGCAGGCAGTTTATGGTGGCGCCCACCACACACCACCACATGGGGGCCACCCTATACACTGGCCCCAAACTCAAGGCCACTCAGGAGGGTGGGGCGTGAGCGGGGCCCACCTTTGCTGCACGACCTCCAGGTCCTCCAGGCGCTCAGGCAGGGCGAGCCCGTTTAGCCACTGCTCCTTCTCCTCCACCCAGAGCCCGCAGGCCCCCGCCTCGCTGAGCATGGTGTAGAGCGCCAGGGCCGCCTCCAGGGCACGTGCGCGCTCGCCCGCACGGGCCAGCAGCTCCTCGTAGTGCCTCTCCAGGGCGGGCAGCCGGCCCTGCACCTCAGGTGCGCGGCTCAGCACGGGAGGCAGGGCCGCGGCCTGCTCCCTCAGGGTGTCCAGGGTGGGCCGGTGGCCTCGGATCTCTTCCTCCAGGGCCCGATGTTGCCGGGCCAGGGCCTGCGTGGAGAACTCGTCGTGCCCCAGCTCGGGGCTGGACACCAGGCGCAGCGCGTCCACCAGCCAGGCCTCCATGTCGTTTGCGTCCGCCTGGAACTGGTAGAGGCTGGCGGCCTGGGCGAGCCGCTGGGCACGCTCCTCCGCCAGGGCCTCCAGCTTCTCCCACTGCGCCTGGAGCTCGGCGGTGCGGGCGGCGGCCTGGCCTGCCCCGGGGTGGCCCTCGGCCACTAACTGCCGGCCCTGCTCCAGGGTGAGCTTCAGGGGCCCCAGCCGGCCGCTCATCTCGCCTCGCAGGGCTGTGTGCTTGTTGAGCAGGCGGAGGACGCCGGTCAGGTCCCGGCCGGTTTCTGCCGAGGCCAGCAGGTGCTGCTGCTCCCGCACCCAGGCCTCGGTCTCGCCCACCTCCCAGAGGAAGCGCCAGAGTCGCCGGGACTCCTCCAGCCGGGCCCGCCGAGCCGCTGCCAACTTGCACAGCGACTCATAGTTCTGCTCCAGGGCGGCCACCCGCTCCAACACCAGCTGGGGGTCGCACGGTTTGTACTCTGAAACAGTCACACCAGAGGGCCAAAAGCTGTGGCCCAGCCCTCTCCTGCCCCCTGTGCACCCCTAGTTACGAATCCCCCCACCCCACCCTCTTAGCTCTGTCGCCCACCGTCCACCCATCATCTTTCCCGTCCCCAGGTTTTTCCAGTCTTGCTGCTTCAGCTCTTAATGTTCTCCTTCCCAGCCCCCCCACCTCTTCTCCAGTTCCTCCCCCTCCCGGTTTTCACCTTTTCCTGGGTCGCAGAAGCGCAGTGCAGAGGCGCTGACGGCCCGCACCCTCTCAGCCTGTACAGCAATGTCGGCTTCCACCAGCTCGTGCAGCTGCAGCAGGTCCTCCACTCCAGCCAGATGCTTGCCCAGGTCCTGGGACTGCAGCCGGCCCTGCGGGGCGCACGCAGCATGTCGATGGCCGTCTGAGAGCCGCCCGGTTCCCTCCCAGTCAGGCCTCTTGCCCCGCCACACACAGGCACTAACCTCGTCCCATCTTCCTGGATCAACCACACATCCCGACCTCTTGGGGCGGCTCCAGGTGTTGCACCCAGGTGAGCACACATGCTCCCAGCTGTCAGCCCTCACTCACACACATAGTGACCCCTGAGTTCTCTCCTGGCACCCTGGCCTCTTTGTACTCAACTCCCCTCCTGCTGAACAACTTTCCTACTAAACCCTGCTCCTGGAATCTCCGCCCTGACTCATCATCTCAGCACCAGAATTATCGCCACCCTCCTATGGTCGTGGCTCAGTCCCCAGCACCCCAGCAATCGTCAGCATCTCTGCAGACCTATCCACATCCCCGTCTCTCGCCTAGATCACTGCAACAGCCTGTGACTGGTCTCTCTCTGCTCCCACTCTGGCTGCCCACAGCCATTCTTCAAATAGCAGTCAAAGTGACATTTAAAAAAATGTAAAAACGCAGAATCATGTCTCTCCCCCTTTTCAAAACCTTCTAATCACTTTCAATGCTCCATGTTACTCTGAGTAAAATCCAAACTCCCTGACCAGGCCTGTAAGCCCTAAGCGAGCAGGCTGCTTCCTCCCTTACCTCATCCCCTGTCCCCTCCCTGTTCTTACAGCAGCCCACCCCCACCCCCCAGCCTCCCTTCTCATCCGGAACATGCCACATGTGAGCAGGCCAAGGGCCTTTCTGTTCCTTCTGCCTGGAAACATTCTCTCCTTAGATCTCCCTGTGCTGGCTCCTTGGGACATTCTGCTCTCAGCCTAAATGGCATTTTTCAGAGAGGCCTTCCTGGACCACTCCATCGCACGGCCTGTCTCCCTTTCCTCATAGGTTTCACGCCCACCTGCTATGTTGTTTTTTGACAGGCCCACGGGTTTGATCATCAGCCTCCTCCCACTGGAACGTGAGCCCCCTGAGGACAGGGAGCTGTTTGCTCTGTTCATCTGAACCGGGGACAGGGCCCTGGACTGGTACATCCTCTGCAAAGGTTCGGCTGAGCAGATGGGCGAACGTGCCCTTCGTACTCCCACGGTCCCGACCACCTTGACCCCACCTCCGCATCCGCTGGTACCTTCATCTCTTCCATCCAGTCCATAAGGTAGAGGAGGTCCTGGAACACCTTCTGCAGCTCCAGGTTGAGGAGAAGCCGCTCCCGCCGGGCGGCCACCATCTGCCGCAAGAAGTCCCAGAGCCGCGCCACGTTGTGCTGCCGCGCGGCGATGCGCTTGATGTCGTGGTAATGCTCAGCGGCCAGCTCGGCGGCCACGGCGTCCACCGCCTGCACCCGGCCGCTGTAGGCCACGATGTCCGTCTCGATGGCTTCGTGCTTCCGCACTGCTGCCTCCACGGCGGCCAGCTCCAGCCCAAAGTTGTCCTGGGGCGGGGACAGGGAGGGAGGGCTGGGAGCTCTGGGAGCCGCTCTGCTCACCCCCTGCCCCCCACCCCCGGAGCACTTCTGCTGCGAGGTGCCAACTCCACGGGGTGGCTCTCAGCGTCCTCTCTATCCCACCCCATCCTGTCTCACCAGCCCTTCTCCTGTTCAACGCTCCGGCCCCTGGCTCCCGGGCTCTTGGTCTCCAAGTCTGTGTGATGGAGTTCTTGTTTCTTTAGCTCCCCACCTCGCAGGGCTCCTTATCCACCACTCTCTCTCACTCTCCCATGTCTCCAGACCTGCCTGGACAGGCCAAGAGCCCCCCGCCGTGTCCTACCTGGGACACAAGGCGCTGGTTCTCGCTAAGCCAGGTCTCCCGCATGGCGGCCTTGCGGTCGAAGCGGGCGGCCAGCTGCTCCAGCTTCTCCTGGCGGATCAGCTCCGTGCGCAGGGCCAGCTCACGCTCATGCTCAGCTTTCTCCAGCCGCTCCCAGGCCTGCGAGGTGGAGACAGGATTAGTGCTAAAGGGCCAGGGCTCAGGAAGTGAGGGCGGGGAGGGGTCACCGGGGCTGGGGGTGCAGGGTGGGTCCCAGGGAAGCTCGGTCTAGTGGGTCTGTGGAATGCGGTCAGACGCCTGTGCAGGGAAATATGAGGAACAGGGTGGCGTGAATGCCGTGGAGCCCCATGAAAACCACGTCTGCTGGTGGACAAAGACGGGAGGGGGACAGGGAACAGTGGAAATCACTGGATTTGTTTCTGGTGGTGGGGCTGTGGGCGAACCCTATTACTTTTGTTAATCTTATGCTGTGAAAAAAATGAAACAAAAGTAGGGCCCGTGAGTCGAGGATATGCTGAACAAGATAAGGGACTGGGGTATAATTTGCATGGAGAGACCGAGGGAGGAGGAGGGGGACGTGCAGGACTCGGGAGAGGATGTGGGAGTCACGCCTGCACCCGGGATGGGTGGGTTCAAGCCAGGCCGAGGGTTCAAGCAGGGACAGTAGGGGCTGGTGCCGAGGGTGGGTTGTCCCAGGGATGGAAGGGAGGCTGTGGACCTTGTTGATGTCAGAGATGAGCCGGCCCTCGCGGGGCGTGTAGACCTTCTGGTTGTTGGCCCGCAGCTTGCTCTGGATGGTGAAGAGCAGCACTTCCAAGTTCCCTTTCTCAGTGAACCTGAGGCAGGAGGCCAGGTGGGGTCAGAGTCAAAGGCCACGAGGGGCCCGGGGGCTCTTTACATTTCAGAATGAAGTTGTTCTGTGTTGCTTTCCTTCTTATAAAAGCTTGTGAAAATATTGGTAAACCACGTTTAAAAAGAACCTAATTTTAGGGCTTCCCTGGTGGTGCAGTGGTTGAGAGTCCCCCTGCCGATGCAGGGGGCATGGGTTCGTGCCCCGGTCTGGGAAGATCCCACATGCCGCGGAGCGGCTGGGCCCGTGAGCCATGGCCGCTGAGCCTGCGCGTCCGGAGCCTGTGCTCAGCAGCGGGAGAGGCCACAACAGTGAGAGGCCCGTATACCGCAAAAAATAAATAAAAAAGAACCTAATTTTAAAACAACTGAAAACCACACAGACCCGACCACTGTCACCCTTGGGCATGTATGTACTGCATTTTTGCTTTACACAGATGGGATCATACCATAACCACAGCTAACATTTGTGGAGGACTCACTCACGGAGAGCCAGGCCCTGTTCTCAGGGCTTTGCATGCACTAACTCCTTCTCACTGTTACCTACATTCTCTCATTACCCCCATTTTCCAGATGTGAAAACCGAGGCACAGACAGGCTAAATAATGCCCAGTGCTCACAAGGGTAGGTGGCAGAGCCACAATGTGAACTCAGGTACTTTGAATCTGGACGCTTAGCCCTTTGCTCTCTGCCATCCACAGACAACTGTCTTGTAACTCTTATGTTTCATGAACGTCTTTTCAGGTGAATAAATGCATTTCTCCGATATTATTTTCAGTGGCTGTACCATGACCTGTTTTTCTTTTACAAAGGTCACGTTCGTGAATATCCTTGAAGCTATTTCTTTGTTCAATGCCCAGAAGAGGACTTTCTGGGTCAAAGGGCACACCTCAAATCATTCCCTGGAATGCACAGGAACAGATGTTTTCTGGCTTAATATTAGTTTTGGGGCTGAAACACATTAACACCAAAAGAGCTCAAAAACAAAAAACACAGAAGTTTTAGCATGTACCGTATAGAACCATCTAGTAGTAATTCCATACTTCAACAGTCAGTTGCTAAAATACATAAATGATAAGAACCTGTGCAATGTGCAAGTGACCAGCCACATGCACGTACTGCCAGCGACAACCTGCCTGTCGGATCCAATCCCCTGTCCTTAAGCTGGGATTGGGTTGCCGAGACACCCCGACCAATCTCTTCTGAGTAGACCGCACCGGCTCTACATACCATGGCAATCATTTCCACAGCATGATTTCTTGTAATGGGTGACCATTAAAATTTTTTACTTTGGAAACTGCTAATGGGGCTCTGAGCGGGGGGAAGTGAGCCTCCACTGCATTTATGTGCTGCCGCATCTCCCTCCCAAAAGGCTCCCCTCATTTAGGCTTCCTGCTGTGTGAGCACAGCTTGGGGCAGGCAGGCCGTGGCAGGGTGTGGCTCAGGGACACCTACTTGGGTGGCTTCTCCACAGTGCGGTAGGAATTGAAGGACTGGAGCTGGTTCTGGACACCACTCAGGGAGTTGGCCAGCTGCCGGTCATTGAGGGTCACGATCGTTTGCTCAATCCACTGCAGCAGCTCTGAGGCCAGGGACTCATACTTCTCCACCAGGCGCTCGGCCTCCATGGCGTGGTCCAGCACCTGTGAAACCGTGCTGTGGGTTCCCTGGCCCAGTCCTCCCCTGCTCCTGCTTTAGGGGAGTAGGACCCCTAGGCCAGGCCTCCTCTGGTCTTTATGCCTACCACCCCCATGCTGGAGAGTACCTTGCCAATTCTTTTGCCTTCCACGGCCAGGGCCTTCATCTTGGAGAAATAGTGGTAGTAAGTAGCCACGTAGGTAATAATTGATTTCTCATCTGGTTGGTCCACATTCACATCTGAGAAAAAGGACCACTCAGATCAGGCCGAGATTAGAAACCTGCCTCCCAGAAGTACGCCCCAATCCTAGGGGCCTCCTAGCCCTCCCAGGCTGATGATATCTTTCCAGCTCCCTTCAGAGTAAAATGACAAATAAACTATTTGGACTACAAGGGCATGAAAAGCTAACCTCTCTATTCCCCCTCTTCCTAGAAACAAGCGGAGTTTAAAAATCCAGAAGCCCAAAGAGTTTAAAATCCAGAAGCCCAGTGTAAAATTAGTTGTTTGGAGGAAGAGAGACAAGAAAAGAAATAGCATTCCCATTGGGGGATGGATCGTGGACTTAAGGGCTGGAAAGATGCCCAAGAAGTCATCCAATTCAGGGTTAGCAAGACAGAAGGTATGAACGAGGCCTCCTGAACCCAGAATGTTCAGAGGGATGGGCCCAGGGAGCCCTGGAAGCAGGGACAGAGGCCAGTTCTCAGGGCCGTCTTGGGGCACAGTCATGGCTATTTCTTGCCTCAGTCCCAAAGTTCAGCTGTGGGCCCAGGAGGTGAGTGTCCTTCAAGCCAAATTAACTCCTACCACGAGGACACCAAGGCTGACTATGACTTGAAATCTCTTAATTGGTTCTCTTAATTGGGCCAGCTTGCATCCTACCTACAGGGAAGACTATTAGACCAGAAGCCCTCCTGACCACCTCTGACCTCCCACAGGCAGGCGGGAGCCACGGAAATCATCTCAGAAAGTTATGGGATACGAGGCTTTACTTAAATATCCTTTATCATAGCTGTGCTTTATCATAGCTTTCCCATAGCACAGCATTGAGCTGTGCTTCTCAAATGCTCTCCCAGCAACCTTGTACTTGGCCTGCTTCGATCACTACTTAGCTGATGTTTGTCACTCTGGACTAAGAAGCACGGGAACAGGGACTGCAGGTGCGATGGAAGACAGGGAGAAAGTAACCAAGTCCGAAATCTGCCCAAGGAGCTTCAGAAGGAGCATTTTCAGCAACGAAGTCACTCGGCCCTTCCATCCTTCCCTTTTCCGGCTGCACCAAGACGGCTCTCTGCTCTCCCAGAGAGGTGACTGAGGAAACAGGCTCTGGAGCCAGGCTGCCTGAATTTGAATCTCAGCTCCACCAGCCGTATGACCTTGGGGAAGTCACTCAAGCTTTACAGGCCCCTGTCTTCTCTTCCATAAATGGAGCAGGATATTGATTTCAAAGGGGGTGTTGTGAGGATTACATTAATTAGAGCACGTCAAGTGTAGTGCCAGGTACAAAACAAGAGCTCAGTGGCCATTCCCAGTCTCATCAGCATTAGATCAGAACCACAGGGGCCAATGAGTAGGGTCAGCTGACCATAAGGCCAGTGCTTTGTGAGACCTCAAGGTCACGGAGCTTAATTTAGAACCCTAGAGTTTTGGGATTAGAAGGGCCCTTAGAGACCACGGAGACCAATCTTCTCACTTTAGAGGTGAGGAAACCGAGCCACAGAGAGGCCAAGCGACTGGCTCTATGTCACAGAGCTGCTCCGTAGAGGGGCTGGGATAGAACCATACCCCAGGGCTCTTTCTGCCACGGGGCTGCCTTTCTTCCTATATTGAGATATACTTTTCACGCCATAAAATTCACCCTTTTAAAGTATACTATTCCACGGTTTTTAGTACATTCACAAGATTGTGCAACCGTCACCACGATCTAAATCCGGAACATTTCCGTCACTTCCCAAAGAAATCCCGTAGCCATCTGAACGATCTGCAGTTCCTTCCCGTTCTCGCCGCCCTCAGCCCCCGGCACCCACTCATCTACCTTCTGTCTCTAACCCACAGCCTCTCTGCCCCACCTTCAGGATCCAGCAGCTTCGTAAGTCCCAGCTCCTTCTCAGCCAGATTGAAAGCGTTCTGCAGATTGTAATGTGCATTACACTTCTTCAGGGACTCAAAATCCAGCAGGTCTGGCCTGGGTGGGGAAGGAATATAGAAGGTATCAAGGGCAAGTGAGATTCTGAAGAGGAAAAGTAAACCACCCCTATCTTTCTCCCTAAGTCCCCAACCCTCCCTGCCCCAGGGCTCCCATCGCAAGCCCTCCATGCAGTAGGCACCCCGACATCCTGGCTCTTCTCCGAACGTTCCTTTCCCGTAACTGCCGTGTAGCTCATCTCATCTCACTGCTTTGTCTATGTGTGCCTGGGCCCATGGGTCATCAACCCATCCAGTAACTCAGACAAGCTCTCGAACCCCCGTCTTCTCACCGGTGTTTATGTACAATGGCGTTGAAGGCCAGCCCATCTCTCCAGCTGGTGGTGAAGTTGTGCACGTTGACATTGGGGTACCTGTAAACAGAGGCCAGGATAGACAGTGAGGAGGGCCATCCCGGTCTGTGCCTCGAGGACGGACCTCCAGCTTGCGGTTCCTGGCCCCCATCCTTCCTCTTCTGCACAGCCTCGGTGCATCCAACCCTCCAAGGCCACGCTGCCTAGGCAGCCTCACCCCGCGGTCTTCATCTGGCACCACAGCAGCAGGGCATCCTTGGCTGACTTCTTCTCCTTATTGTCTTCTGTTTCCACACTTATGTCTTGGATCTAAGAAGGAAGGAAGGACAGAAGGAAGGAAGGGAGGAAGGCAGGCCCTCACTCCCTGAACAGGGGCTCCTGGAATTATCAGAGATGCTCAGAGATACACGGCAGGAAACTGCTCCTTAGATTCCTGGATTAGGGGTCCAAGGACAGAGCCTGGGGACCTTTCCTCCTGGGTCAGTGACCACAAAACTTCAGGTCAAAGGGATCTGAGGCAGCAGGATGGGGTGGGAACTCAGAAGAGTGGAAGTGCCTTGAAGCGAAGAATGCGGTTCCTGCAGGTGGGGGAACTGCAGGTAGTGGAGTGAACATTTCCTGACAGCTGGGTTTCAAAGGTGAAGCTGACAGAGCTCTGCTTAGGGCTGGAAGGAGCAGGGGAGGTTACACCCGGAGAGGAGGCAGGGGAATCAGGAGAGCTGTGATGGCGTTAAGGACACTGGACTGGCTTTGCTCAGAGCATAAGAAGGAGTAGGGTGGCTGTTCTCTTTTGAGGGAGGTGAGCAGAGTTTGAGGCAGCGGAGTGGGCTGGTGACCAGACCCCAAATGTAGCTCTAAAACTCTCCGTGGGGAAGGACCAGTCTGTAAAATTTCCAGTCCCTTGTGCAGCGACATGTGGTCCTATAGCCCGTGACCAGTACACAGACCAGGCCACAGGGAATTTGCCACAGAAGTTTGACAACATCCACGCTGGCCTCCACCCTGTTTAATGAGGAGCGTCCCCTGATTTGGCGTAGGAGGTCCTAGGCCCTCCGTGTGTGCAGTGACCTTGGGGGCTGCAGCACCGGTGTGCAGGGCACCCACCGAGCAACACCGTGCGGGGTACCTGGAATCGAAGGATGATGGTCCACACCAGCCCGAGGGTCAGGCGGTGGTTCCCGTCCACAATGTCATGCGAGCCCACATTTTCCAGGTGCACTTTTTGCTCCTTCAGGAACTGCAGCGCCTTGTCCACGTTCTCCAGGCAGTGGATCCGCATGCGGCCCTTTGTGGGCTTTGGCTGTCGAGGGACCAGGGACACAAAGCCATGGGACCATGGGCCTCCTCTTCCTTCCCTCCTAGCTTTCCCGGGGCCCTGCTTCCTACACCTTCCCCATGACCTCCCTCAGGAACACAGGGACCGCCCCAGGGAGCTAAAGCTGAGTTGCAGATGAGGCTTGAGGCAGATTAAGATTCCCAAGGGAATTAAGGACACCCAGAGTGGGTGGGAAAAGAATGTTTTCAATGGGGCCACTGTTCCTGTCTCCATGAAGCAATGCTCCTGGTTTAATTCACGCAGCAAAGCCTCTCAAAATGAAACCATCCTTTGAGCAGAGGGTGGCCACTGCTTTCTGCTCTGCGGTGTCACTCTTCTTGTTCGGGGCCACTCCCATAGCTTGTCCCCTTGACCACTGTCTCTCAGGCCTCCTCCTCCCTGGTGACCACAGCTCACCAGTGTCTCTCCCGAGAGCACCTCGAGGAGCCTCAGGAGGTTACGTCCATCCCGGAGGTCGCTGTACAGGTCTCCCACCCGGCATGTCACCCGGGCCAGGTGAGAGTTGACCCACTTGGTGAAGGTTTTCTTCTGCACAGCTTCTCGCTCATCTGTGGCAGCAACATGGGGTCATTTCTGCCCTTCAAGTACCGTGCACCTGCTTCTAAACACCAGTTGGTGGGGTTGGGGAAGTGAGGTCTGGGGAGGAGGAAGGGCAGGAAGACGGCCGGGAGGAAAACCCATAGCTTAAAAAGCCGGGAAATACAGAAATTGGAATGAGTTCATAAGCAAGGTGAAGAACAAAAATAAGAGATGGAAAACAGGCTTTGTGAAGAAAGGATGAAAGAAATTAGAAGCAGGGGACATGCAGGGGAGGTCTGGGATCAGGACTCTGTCATGTAACAGTGGTGAAATGCTGTTGCTTCACCCATCAGGGCCTCACTTTCCTCATCTGTAAAATGGGCACATTACTTTCTCTTTCAGCAAGTCATTGTGTTGACTGAGACAATGTGTGTAAGATGAGGCACGAAGTGGCTCCTCGATGAGTTACTGTTTATAGGCATGATCTAACCCGAAGGAAAGAGTAAGAGTTGCTCAGGTCGGTCCAGCAGGAGGTATGGCTGTTCCCTTTTGGTGGTGGACAAAGGAGAGGGTGTGAACTTAAATTACAGCAGCCGCTGTTCCAAGTGGTCATTAGAAGGATGTGACATTATAGAGGCTGCAGGCCTCCTGAGTCAGCTTGCTCTCCTGGGATAATTTAAAGAAAAGACAGGCTCCTCTACTTCTGGGTTGACTCAATTGGTTGCAAAGGGATCCTGTCCCAGGACACTAATATTCCAATGCCAAGAGGGAAAACGTCATCGTGAAAGTAGGAAACAGGGGAAACGGTGAGTCCAAGAAACACGGGGTGGGGGCAGGGAGAAGCCAGGCAGAGTTTAGCGCCAATCTCCAAAAAAGTGAGGAGGTGCCTGCTGCCTGGTCCACAGGCGGACCTGCTGATGAGGGGATGCTGTTACATTTCACAGAAAAATAAGAATTAAAAGTATTATAAATGACAACGTGAGGGAAGAGGCTCAGGCCATCGGAAGCTGCTCCGGTCACTAGGATTTCCACCAGTTCTCCCCAGAGGAGCCCAGTGCAAGGACCCAGTCCAAATGGCCAGGGCCTGAAGAGTCACTTGTCCTTCCGTCTCAGCACGAGCATCTCGGAAACCGAAAAGACTCACCCCTTAATCTCACATTCCTATGCACCTCACCCATAAAGCATAGCGACACACCCATGTCTATTTCTGTCTTTCTTACCTCCAACCCCGTACCTGGGACAACCTTGGGGTCCTAACAAATGCTCAGATATCCTGATGCTCTGTGGGCCTTCTCTCAGGGTCCACAGGCCCTGCCCGAGCCGGGGACTGCCCGGAACATCAGCCATTACTGGACCCATGGAGTCTGCCCTGATGCCAGGCACACAGGGGTGAGGCCATTTTGGCGCACAGGTAGCAGGAGAGGGGAAGATGTGGAAACGGGGGCAGCTAGGAGAAAAATGTGCAAAGCCAAGCGCCAGGGACAAAGTGTAACTTTACAAGGCGTCCACGGACACACAAGACACAGTGGCTCCCAGAGATACACTGGAGTATGGCCGCCAGGGTGAACACAGCCTGCTCAGACATATACCTGAGCCTGTCTGCACCAGCTCCCTTTGACACACTCCCTGGTTTCCACACACACTTAAGACACCCACTCAGAAACCCAGGGCAGCACAAACACGCCCTAGGTCCCTCGCCTACTGGCTCACTCTCCCTGTCTCCTTCCCTGACCACCCCAGCGGGCGTCTCCTCCCAAAGGCCGGAAAGTCTCAGCGAACCACGTTCGCTCCCCGCCTTCGAGGACACACGCCCAGCTGGGCCCCGACGCCGCCGTCACACCCGCTCTCGCTCTCACCGCCCCTCCAGCGGGTCCAAGCCTTTCCCGATTCTGTCAGCATCCCCGTGTTTTCCGGCCACTTGTAATTATTCCCCCGGCACTTTGTCTCCCAACACAAACGTCTGAGTCACAGAAGACGCTCCCCCCCGACTCCGGGTTCCTGGCTCCGGCTCCTCTCCCACGCCCCCCGGGCCCCTCGCTCCGCGGGGCCCCCTCTCCGCGCGGCTCCCCTCCGCTCGCCCCCCGGAGCCCACCTTGAAGCTGCTTGAAGCGTCCCTCCAGCATGCTGGCGTACTGAGCCGGGCTGATGAAGGCAGCCGGCGAGAGCGGGAGGCCCCCGGGGTTCTGAGACTCTTCCACAGCCTCGTAGTAAAACTCGCCGGCCCCATTCAGGCCGTGCCCGTGCGCCCTGCTCACTCCGTGCCCGTTCATGATGCTGCTGCCTCTCACTCTCCCGGGGCCCAGCGTCCATGCTCTGCCCGCGCCGTGGCGGGGCGCCGAGGGTCGGCTCCCCCTCGAGCCTGGGATCCCGCGAGCCTGGGGTCCCCGGGTGGCAGGGGGTGTGCCTCGAGGACGGTGGAAGTTTCGAGGAGTGGGAAAAAGGAGTCACGGGATGTCTGAGCCCCGAGCTGCGGGACCCGTCGTCAGAACACACCTGGCTGCGGCGAGAGGAGACGGAGGCAGCTCCAGACAAACAGGTCGGACAGTGACGGGGGAGGGGTGGGAGGCGGAGCTTTCCGGCTGGGGCAGGGCCAGGCCCCGCGGGCCGCAGGAGGGAACTGCCGGGGCCTTAGAGACCTGCCCGTCTGGCCCCGAGTTGCCCCCGAGTACACAAGACCCGAGCGAGAGGCCCCCGAAGCAAAGTCCTGCTTTCCCAGGGTCTTCAGGTGTGATGAGGATGCCCCCTCTCTGTGACTCTGGGAGGTCCCCCTTCAGGATGTGGGCTTTGATCCCCAGCTCAGGGAGCAGAGAAAGAGAAATCGTTGAAGGGGCAAAGCCAGCTCAGTAGTACTAGCCAGGCACTGTGCTAGGTGTTTGCTTACATTCCTTCATTTGTGAGATAGGTGTTGTTATCTTCCTCACTTGTTTGTCATCCTCACCTCCAGTATCAGCTCCTTCCCTGCCATGGGGCCCATCAGGCCCTCCTCGGCCAGGCCATCCCAGGCCCCCAGGACACCCACTGCCGGGCACATCTACCCGATTTCCTTCTTACCTTTCTATGGGCTTCAGCCCTTGTCACTTACAAGCTACTCTTGCCCTTCTCCCATCTTCCTTCATTCAGTATTTATTTGGCACCTACTGGTGCGAGGCGCAGGGCTAGGCAAGGCCCATACAGCGACACCTCCTCAGGAGAGCCCCGTTTAGTAGTGGAGATAAACACCTATTGACAGCATAGGTGGCATATGTCGCATGCACAAACATTGCAACAGTCCTGGGTATCACGTGTCGTGTGCACACAGACATCATGACCATTCTAGAAGCTACTCTTATCCAAAATCAGGGTACCAGGGAAGCTTTCCCCCAGAGAGGTGAGATTCTCCATAACCCGTGTCTTCTGCCTTCTCTCATCTATAGAAACAGCAATATGAGTATTTCACAAGCCAGCGTGTAGACCTAACGGGAAGGACAGGGAGGCCCAGCAGAAGTTGATAAGGGACCCCCAGAAGCAATGGCTACCACATGGGGATCCTCAGAATGGTGTTGGGCTGCCTGAAAAGAATTACGTGGAGAGCTTAAAAATTCCGATTCCTGGACCTTAGGTCCAAAGATTCTAATTTGGTGTGTCCAGAAAGGGGTTTGAGAACCGGTATTTGTGAAAACATCCGTGGGTGATCCTGTAAAAAGTGCGGCCAAGTTTGGGAACCACCCCCCTCAGTGTCTCCCTTCTTATAGGAGGCCACCCCCCCCACGCTGGGAGCACCACCTCTCAGGAAGGAGTAGCTGTGACCTCTCCCACTGCACTGGGCTGGGAGGCCAGCAGGTCAGTGGAAAAGACAAGGGTGGCATGGAGGAGGGAAACCAAAAAGGTGGGTGGCCTTGGGGTGTGTGGGTGACTCAGCCCCACGACAGCCGCAGCCGGTGGTGTCAGGTGGCAGCCGCACTCTTGTTGCCATGACAACTCCTCCCCAGAACGCAGGGAGGCCCGTCGAACGGGTTTGCTTGTGTTCGCAGGGGCTGAAGGAGAGAACCGAGGCCATAGGGGAGGGCAGGGGCTGAGGCAGGCGGGGAGAATGGGCGGCTGCGGAAACCAGAGGCAGGCAGAGGGAACCTGCTTCAGGGAACCAGTAGATGAAATAGAGGGAGGAACAGGCGGCAGGTGGAAGGAACAGGTGGGGAGGGAGAGGAGAGGCTACTGGACTAGGAAGGGGAACAGGTGTGAGAGATGACGGTGGAAATCAAGGAAGAGACAAGAGGATGAAAGGTAAGGGAGAGGTGGGTGGAAACAGAATAGCAAGACTAAGCGCAAAAGAATCAAGGAACATGACTCAGGGACAGAGGCCGGGAAGTCAGCTGAGCGCAGAGGGGAACACAGCTGAGTCCCAGGGTCAGCACGGCTTCTCCCTGCTTGTGGGGAAGGAAGCTGGGCATGTTATTGATGGTGCGCGGTTTGTCCTTGAGGCTGGAGTTGGGGGCCAGGGGCTTGGTAGGGTGATCTGGATTTCCCGCTCTAGTGCAGCAGCTTAGAAAGAGTCGGTCTTCCCATGAAGTTGAAGGACTCTTCATGACAAGCTTCCCATCCCACATCCATTCTCAGCATCTCCCCCGGCCCTCCCCTGACCTCACCTGCCAGGGCCTTAATTCGAGACCTCTCAAAGAGGCGGGCCGAACTGCTGTCATTGTCCCAGTCCGAGTCGGGCAGGTCCCAGCGGTTGTTGATGTCACTGTACTGGCCCTGGATCTCCAAGCTGTCAAAGTCTGTGGGTGACAGGGTGCTGCTCATGGTGGTGGATGGCCTCCTGCTCCTGCAAGGGGGAATGTGGCTGGTGAGGCGCCTCTCAAAGCCAGTGAGTCCAACACTCACCATGTCCTCCTCTCTTCCTGCCCTAGATCTGCTCTGTTCTCCTGACGGCCAAAGGTTGTGGTCGTTGTTTTCACCAATGGAAATCATCCCCCAGTGGGAGAGAGGAAGCCATGGTGGAGAAGCAGAGACAGACAGGAACACAACAGACACACGTGGAGTGAGGCTGGAAGGCAGCAGTGTCTCAGAGCGACATAGTGGAGATGAAGGTCTCCAGAACCTCAGGCCAGAGAGGGACAGTGGGCAGGGGGCCGAAGGTGGCGATGGCCCTCAGCGTGGCTCAGGACAGCAATATGGACACCAGGGCAATGCAGGAAGCAGGCCTGGGACCCCTTGGGCAATAGTGAGTATAAACTGGAGTTCTTTCATTCCTGGTTCCACAAACTGTTCTGAGTGCCCCTGCCCCCACCCCCACCCCCAAGATGGCCTCCTATACCCTGTAAACCAGGGATCCCCACACCCCCGGGCCGTGGACCAGTATGGGTCCATGGCCTGATAGGAACCAGGCTGCAGAGCAGGAGGTGAGTGGCGGGTGAGGGAGCGAAGCATCACCTGCAGCTCCCCATCACTCCTCATCGCTGGCATTACCACCATCCCCCCCACCCCCATGAAACCAGAAGGTTGGGGACTGCTGCTATAAGCGATTTGAGGTGAAAAGACCCACATCCTGCTCTCAGGCCAAGATGCATCTATGATACACCAGGAAGACTGATGCACTGCTAGTAAGCATGGATAAAGAGCCCAGGAGTTCAAAGGAGGACGCAGTATGGTTATCTCCCCTTGTTTTCCTTTTACTTGTGACAGAGAATACTTAATAGGTGCTCAATGAACGTCAGCTGTGATATGTGTCCTCGCCATCTACATGCATCACCTCACCGCAACCCTCTGTGGGGCAAGGGTCCATTATCATCCCCATTTCATAGATGACGAAGTTGCTCCATGAAAGTTAAATCACGGTTCAGGGTCGCTGGGAGGCAGCTGGAAGGCGCAGAGCTGGGTTTTGAAGCGAGATTCTTTTTGACTCTGGAGGACAAGCGCTTAATCATAACATTTACATGTTCTTGAACTTCCTGGAGCCCTTCAGAGCTCCCTTCTAGGGCCCAGGCTGGGGAAACTGGGACCATGTGTGCTCGCCAGCACAACTCACGACTCTATTTTACACAAACAAACCCTGTCCTTCTCCAAACTAACAAATGAGTTTCAGATTAGCTTTTAGGGATTTTTTTTTTTTTTTTAAACCTCTACTATCCAAAGTTCTCGAGTAATTCAGCAGCCATTCAAGAGAATGGAGGGGGCTGACTCTGTAACTGAACCCCAAATTCTTCATTTCTCATTTTCCTAGTGCCTCTTAAATACAAAGACATTTTCATCCTTAGCACCACTTCCTAGGGTTGGGGCTATGACCTTGGCAGTCTCTGGCTCTAGAAAAAAGGTATGGTACCTCTTGTGTGGTGTGGGGGAAGGAAGAAAGAATGGGTGGTGAGTTGTGGGTGGTTAGCGAGATGTGAGATGTGTTCCCATGGGTGTACAGGGCAGAACTTGGCTTCTGTCATTAAGTGGTTTCATCAAGCAGAACCCGCCCCACGTGAAGGCCAGGACTGTCTACCCCTCCCTTTTCTCCCAAAAAGAAAACACACACAAACATTTCCCTGGGAGTTAAGGTCTCAGGTTCCTAGATTTGGGCTTTTCATTCCTTGTAATAGGAAAGAGAGCTTCATTTTTACTAGGCTGAGGACTCCTTTCTCATTTAAAATCCATCATTTCCCCTAATCCCCAGCAGATTCTTTGAATTTGCTCTGTAAATATTTATATAAAAATAAATTCGAGGGCAGAGTCAAGTCAACCTGAGCAAAGAGTGCTGTAGGCAAGGTGTGACCTGAACTAGAGTCCCCGAGTACTCTCAGCCACCGGACAGGGAAGCAGCCTAAGCCCTGGGACCAATTCGAATTCCATTTCTCTGGGCCCCTCAGATTAGGGCTTCTTCCACAGCAGCCATGCTCACACTCAGCTCTGGGATGCACATTTCTAGCATTCCCGCTCTCCCTGCACAGAGCTCTCCACAAAAAACCCTACATACAATGTCCCGCCTTCTATTCTGTGACCCTTTTTCCTTTTATCAGGAGTCACAAACCTCCTAAAGCCAGCCCCCAGGGGTATGGCCAATGAGCTGTTATAAAAGAACTAATTTGGGATTCTTTTAGGTGGGCTTGCGCTTTCCACTTCTCTACAGGCCCCACCATTCCCTGTTGGCTCCTTCCCAGCCTTGTCACACATTTTTGTTACCTGCTTGGCCCCTGAAGGCCTCTGAGGTTTTCAAACCTTGTTTTATATCTTTGTACTCCACAAAGAGCAGAAACCTAAAGAAGCAGACTGTCAGACCCCACCTCCAAACTGCTGTGTGTCCCCAGGACCTCTGGAAGCTGTACAAAACCTAAACATATACCTCTTTGTCTTCTTTTTGGTGACCCAACTTTGTCCTCCTGACAGATCCTATTGGGACCAAGGCATGGGATCCAGACCTCTCAGGGAGGTCTGGGTGTTACAGCCTCTCCTATAACCTGGGGGAGAAAATATGAAGCTGAAACCTCCCCTTCTCCCAAATAAAATGGTCCCCTGGCTAAATCCAATCTGAGAGGTACATACTTTTCATCCTGAGTTTCCAAGATGCCTCCCATCATATAGATAAGGAACCAAGATGGCTCTGGTGTCCTTAGATCAGTGGTCCCCAAATTTTTTGGCCCCAGGGACTGGTTTCGTGGAAGATAATTTTTCCATGGACAGTGGTGGTCGGGGAGGATGGTTCAGGCAGTAATGCGAGCGATGGGGAGTGGCAGATGAAGCTTCACTCACTCACCCACTGCTCACTCCTACTGTGTGGTCGGGTTCCTAACAGGCCGCAGACCCATACCTGTCCACGGCCCGGGGGTTGGGGACCCTTGCCTTAGGTCACAGGACCCCATGGGGCCACCATGTTGGGACTCCAAGGAGTTTATTCCCATAGTGAGGGATGCTTTCTGGTGTCCTTCAGCACAGTGGTTCTGAGGGCCTCTGAGTTTTGGTTTTCAAGCATTTGGGCTCTGCAGACCCCTGGCCTTTTGGACAATATGCTGTGTTCTGTGTTCCCTGCTGCCATGTCCAGAGTCCTGTAGTTTTCTGGTTGAGTTTCTCTACATAGATCCCATCCTGGTTTCTCTTCTCTGATTTATCATTCCTCGCTTATGATTTGGGTCTCCATGCTCATTTCCTTAGTCAGCCTGTGTCCCAGCCCCATGACCGCCTAAATCAACTCTATGCTGGGGAATCATCAACCTGATTCTTCCCCATGGATTCCTGGACTCTGGCAATAGAACGGTACGGCAGCTAATCCAGATTACAGTTTCACCAATGCCTTATTCTTAGCCACTGACCTGGAGGCCAGGCCCAAGTAGCTTACATTGTTCATGCTATAATAAAGCCAACTCCCGCCAGCTGCACGCTTGGGGTCCTGCTAGATTATATGCCCAAGCGCTGCTGGATGCGGACTCTACTCAGCCTAGAGCTGGTCCTCAAGGGCAGCTGCCCCCCTTCCCCTTTCCTCCCTTTCGCTGGGCTGTAAAGCTAGAAATCCTATCCCCCCGGGCTAGAGTCTGTCTTGTACCCTAATTCCTTCTCTCGACACATCCTCCTCCTGATTAATTCTTTCCCTCCCTCAGAGCCAGTTGATCATTCCCTCCTCTGTGCTCCCACAGCACTTCAGCGTGCAGCTATTATTACACTTATCACATTGTATTACAGTGAGTTGTTTATGTGTCTCTCTGCCTGCTCCACTTTTAACCCATTGAGGACAAGGGCTGCATCTTACTCATGTTGGTGTTTTCCCAATAGATATTCAATAAAGAGATATTGAATGAACTAATAAAGACCTATTGTATAGCACAGGGAACTGTACTCACTACTCTGTAATGACCTATACGGGAAAGGAACCTAAAAAAGAGTGGAGATATGTATATGTACAACTGATTCACTTTGCTGTACAGCAGAAACTAACACATTGTAAATCAACTATACTCCAATAAAATTTTTTAAAAAAGAACATTTAAAAAAGAGACATTGAATGAATGGGCCATATTTTTTTTCCATCAAATTCATGTCTTTTTTAGATTTAGAGAAAAAAACACAAGGAAAGAATGAAAATGGCATCAGAGAAGACCCTCTGCTTCTCATCTGGAGTACCGTCAGTGTTGAGCTCTATAGTTCAGGATCAGGGATTCTCAACCTTGCATGAATCGTAATTACCTGGAGGGCTATTAAAACACAGACCACTGGGCCCTGCTCCCCAGAGCTTCTGATTCAGGAGATCTGGGGTGGGGCCTGGGAATTTGCATTTCTAAACTGTTCCCAGATGATACTGAAGCTACTGGTCTGGAGACCACATCTTGAGGGCCACTGTGTTCCAAAGATGAGAAGCAGTTAAATTAGTTAGAGAAGCTATGAGGACAGAGAAGACACAAAGTTTCAGGGATGAGTGTGACCTGAGGTTAGCCCCTGGGTCTGTTTAGGCTCTCTCCCATGCTAAACTCAAATACAACTTCCCCTCAGAAACCCCAAGATCCACAAAGAACCAGAAGCCTCAGGCAAGGAGAGAGGAAAATGAAGATGGAGTGGGCTCTAGATCTAATGAGACAAATAGAGCTGATGGCTGGACACAGGCAAATTGCAGATGTGCGGAAGGACGACGATGTGGCTGGAGATGCTGCTGGGCGGTGGAGTTGAACAAATGACAGCGGGATGAATAACAGATGAGAAGGAATGGGGACTTTGGCAAAGTAAAAATCTTATTTGACTCAAAGTATGAGTGGACCAGCGGAGAGGTAAAAGGAAAAAGAAATCACAAACAAACTCGGGGCTCCTAGGACAGCAGAAGGAAATGCACGCAGGGCAACCAGAGAACAGAGAGACAAAACCCCAACCATTTCCCTCAAGGCTGTGTTCCTGATAAAGCGCCAGGAACTCTCCTCCAAGGAATTTAGGAACTGGGCTGAAGAGTTGGACTATATTTTTGTTTGATCGTCTCCTTTAGAATCCTCCACTCAGGGCAGAATTATTCAGATTAATTTCCACTCCCTTGCTACGCCCCTCCCCCAAGTCTGTAACCGATGGGTTACATCAGTTTCCCTAAGGGACAAATCTAAGATCCCTATTAGCTTTTTTCTCCCTAATCCCTTGCTCTTCTGAATATGCCAAGAGGTTGCCCAGCACCTCAAGCTAAGTCACACATTTGGAATTCACTCTGCCCCCTTCACCTTCAAGGGAAACTGGTTTGTAGACACCGTGCCGGTGCCTGAACCGACCAGCTCTCCAGCGCCGGAATTGTGGCTGCTCTCGGAGGGGAGGAGGGCAGCTGAGAAACAACCCACGGAGACAGCATGTAGCAGGTTAGGACAGGGGCAAGCCTGCAGATCAGACAAGTATGCAATGCCACGAGGTTAAAGGGGTAAAGTCGTTCTGAGCCACAGTGGGTGGCAAATGCCGATTGTGGTGCTGGAGTTGGAACCGCTCAGGAGGAGGCCTTGCCCGCTAGTTCTGTGCCCACGGACTCCAAGCCCTCTGCATATCTCGGCCACAGGGACACCTTACGCTGCCTCTTCCCCGCCACCCGCAGGGGCTTCATTCTCCCTTTTTCCTCTGCCGGTGTTCCGGTCACCACAGCCAACCGTGTCCCTCTCTCACACACACTGTGAGGGAGCATGTCACACACACTGTGAGGGAGCATAAAAGGAGAGCATGCAGCTAGCTAGCTACCAAAGAGGCGAGGAGAAGCCCACCGGCTCCAGAGGGAGCCCCCAGCCAGCTCCCGAGAGGGAGTCGAGCGCTCACAGCAGCGGGGCAGAGACAGCCGAGCGTGTCCGCAGCACTTGGACCCGCGCCGGCCGGCCCGCCTCCGCGATGCGAACAGCTGGCGCTGTCAGACACGCTCAGAGCCCAGCGACCCGATCCCTTAACGCGTTTGTCAGCCCCAACTCTTCCAGACTCTTCTCTGGTCTCCGGAAAGGCCCGCGTCCCGCAAGCCTCGATCCCCGCTGCTCGCACACGGGTACCTGGGTGGCTGGCACTTGACTCTCCATCCTGTCCCCGGGACCCAGCGGGAGCGAGCGCCAGGAGCCGCATCTTCCCACCCTTGCTCCCCTGGCCGGCCCCGGCCCCGACCCCGACCCCGACCCCGACCCCGACCCCGCCGACCGCACGCGGCCGCACAAAGCGCACAGCCCCGCCGGCCGGGACAAAGCGGGCACGGGCACCGGCACCTACCTCGGTGCGGAGCGCCGGCCGGACAGCCGGGAGCGCGGCGGGCGGGGGCGCACCGGTCGTTGCCGCGCCCGCAGCCCAGCCGCGAGGGGCGGTTGCGGGCGGCGGCGGGGCGCACGGCAGGCTGCAGGCGGGCGCTGTCACGGGGCGCGAGCGGCGCGGGGAGCGCGCGGGGCCGGCGGTGGCGGGGCGCGGGCGCGAGCGGCGGGACTGCGGCGCCGCGGAAGGAGGACAATAGCCTCCCCCTGCCGCAGGCCGCCGGCTCCCGCGGGAGGCTCGGGACCATCTGGAGCCGGCAGCCCCGCGGGACTCGGGGCGGGGCCCGAGTCACCCCCTCCCCGCCCGGCGCCATGGCAACCGCGGCCCCTCTCGGGTCTCCGCTCAGCTCCCCGGCCCGGGGTCGCTGACCTTCCCCGGGGCTAACACGGCGTCGGCTCCTCTGCCGGTTCCCGACCTCCCCCCCAACCCACCCCCCGCCTACCCTGTGAGTGCCCCCAGAGCCCCGCCTTCCGGTCCTCGCCGGCCCTGGTCACCCTCGGGCCATCCGGGTACCCCCCACAGCTTGGGGGCTCTGTCTCCGCAGTTTGAGTAGCCCACCTTTGTCCCTGCTACGCTTTTCGCCCCAAATCTGTATCCCCGGGACACGCAATGCCTCCTTTAATGGCACTCACCGTCCAGAAGATTTCCCAATATTCAGCCTCTGTTTCCCGTTTCAATTTTTCCTCTTTGGGCACCTCCAGTCAATCCATCTCCCTTTAAGCATTTCTTTCATCCAGCCCTTCTCTCTCTGGTCCTCCTTCGGTCAGGTAGGCCGGCTGTCTTTCCCAAAGCATCTCCACGGTACATGTGGAGATTCGTCTCCTCGCAGATCAGATTCTCAGAACAGTCATCACTGCAGCTTCTCTCAGCTCCTTCCCAGCTCCTCTCATTTATCAACCAGAATTCCGGCCTACTCACTGTCTTAAAAGGGAATGGGGGTGGGGACGGACATATCTCAGCCTGTCACAGCTGGGTTTCTCCTTGGTTTAGTAGCATCGGAGTGGTCTAATGTCTAGTGGTCTAAGGTCATCGAATAGTGAATTGCTATCTCCTTAAGAGAGGAAAGAATTATGCCCAAATCATAAAGTTATAGAGTGCCAGGTAGGTGCTAAAAGTGTGTTATTTCATGTGACCCCCCCTCCCCAACTCCAGCTCTAAGAGATAGGTACAGTTCTTTCAGACTAGGAGACTAAGCTAAGAGATGAACTAGTAATAATAGACTGAGCTTTGTACAGAGCAGTCTGAATTGAACCATTAGATTTTACTGCCCCTGAAGATGTGGGCCTGTTTCTACCTGAGAAATGCTTGAAATCGCCAAGTAAGGGCAATGTGAAGAATGGGCTTTGCCTGAATTATTGGTTTAAGGTTTTGTTTATTTATGAGTAATGACATTTTAGGATTTGGCTCCTTTCTGAAAAGGTATACATAATGAAACAAATATGTAAGTATTTGAAGTACTTTCCAGATATGATTTTGGTAAGGTGAAATCGTTTGTGTTAAACCCACTTGAAAACATTTTCAACGTAAAAAAAAAAAAAAAAAAAAGCCTGCTACCAATCCAAACTAGTTGTGTCATCTCACCTACCTGGCCTCAGTTTTCCTAGTCTATAAAATGGGTTGGGAGAGGGGTTGTTGTGTTAGTTGCACTAAAAGAAGAACTTGAAGTTCTCTCCCAGCTCTGATAGTCAGATTCCACCATTAAACTGGAACCAGGATTCTACCACCAAACTGGAACTTGGCCTTCCGGAGTGCACTTCACTGTTAGCTGTAATTCAGTCTACTTATTTTTTAACAGTCACTCCTCAGGCAACAAAATCAAAGAAGTGAGGGCATAAGCTGCAGCTGTTCCCAAAGGTAGTAGTGAGTGCATTCAGGAGGAAGGGAGCACCAAGGTGTGCTTTTGGTCATCAAGGAGACTTGGTCAGGGATGTTAAAGCTGATGGGATGAGAATCAGCCAACCTGCTGCTGCTGTACTGGTTATGGGAACCGAGGGTCTCCATGATAGCCTATTAGATTGTGACCCAACTAGAAGACAAGGATATTAGATCTTATGATAAACATGACAATAATATCTTGTATATAGTGATTTCCCCTTTTCAACATCGCATAACCCTTTTAAAAGCCTCATAAAGTAAATGTTCTCATTCTCATTTTATTGATGAGCAAACTGATGCTCAGACACCTAAGCGAATGCTCAAGCACATAGAGTTAGTTCGTAATAGAGACACCAGGTCTTCTGATTCCTCATATGTTCTTTCCCCTCTGCTAGAGAGGGAGTATAGAAGAGTGGTTAAAAGCATCAATTTTGGGGAGGCATGGATTGGGAGTTTAGGATTAGCAGATGCAAAACATTATATATAGAATGGATAAACAACAAGGTACTACTGTAGAGCATAAGGAACTGTATTCAGTATCCTGTAATAAACCATAATGAAAAGGAATATGAGAAGGAATATATATGTACAACAATCACTTTGCTGTACAGCAGAAATAAACACAACATTGAAAATCAACTATACTTCAATAAAATAAAAAAAATTTTTAAAGTATCAATTTTGGAGTCAGACTCCTGGGTTTATTTTATTTTATTTTATTTTTTTTTTTATGGCTGCATTGGGTCTTAGTTGTGTCACTCAGGATCTTCACTGAGGCACGAGGGATCTTTTGTTGTGGCGTGCAGGCTTCTCTCTAGTTGTAGCGTGCGGGTTCTCTCTCTAGTTCTGGCACGCGAGCTCTGTGGTTTGCTGCACATGGGCTTTCTTGTTGAGGCGACCAGGCTCAGTAGTCGTGGCGCCCGGCATTAGTGGCCCCGTAGCATGTGGGATCTTACTTCCCCGACCAGGGATCAAACCCGTGTTCCCTGCTTTGGAAGGCGGATTCTTTACCACTGGACCACCAGGGAAGTCCTGGTGTCCTGGGTTTAAAACCTAGTTTTGCCACCTCCACCTGTTAACCTTGGGCAAGTTACTTAACCTCCCTGGAATTCAGCTTCCACATCGTAATGTGGGGATCAAATGAGTTATTGCAGATAAATTACCAGAACAGTGCCCCATACGTGGTAAGCACTCAACTAGTGCCAGCTATTATTTTACCATATTATCATTTTACCATACTGTTTCCCAATTTGGGGAGGAAGCATGTTCAATAAAGAGAACACTGAGATCGCTTGTCTCAGCTCTGTAACTGAGTTGCTTTGGAAACTTGTTATTTTGCTCTGTAGTGCGTTAGTACAGTCAATGATGAAGAAAATATCTGCTTTCTTTTTACATGAGTGGCAAAAGTGAATGGAGTGATGTCCACCAAATATGCTGAGATTCTCGGATAAATCCAGGTTTGCTGCTTACATTACCAAGATTCATGGAAAGGTCTTGGTAGGACTTCCTGCCACCAAACCTACAGGCACAGCTGAATTCTCAGCTTTCGTTCCTATACCATGGAAGAGGTGTCCCTCCTTCTGTCTGAGACTGATTCTTCCTGCTCCTGCCCTAAGTCCCATCCCCTCGCACAGCCCCATGGCTCTCATCCCTTTTGGTGAGTTCCCTCTCCTCTGGCTCCTTCCCATCAGCATTTAAACATGCTCAAGTATCTGCCAGCTTAAAAATGTAGTGAGAAAACCAGATCCTTCTCCATGTCTTGCCCTTAATCTTTATGATGATAGTCTTCTAGAGTCATTTGAACTCATTGGCTCCGCTTCTTTGCCTCCTTTTCAATCAAACATTCATCCAAAACCTACCTGCTTTATATGCCAGACACTGTGCTGGGATCTGAGGATCTAATAATGAGTAAAATGGACACTGTCTCTGTCCTCTTGGAGCTTACAGGCTGGTAGCGCTGATGGATATTAATAAAATAATCCCTCGGGTATATAATCACAAAGTACTGTAGAATGAATGAAAAGTTCAGGATGCTATGTGAGAATTTAACAGTCATAACCTGGTTAGGGAGTTTGCGGTGTGGTGGGCAGGTGGGAGCACGAGGGAGGCGTCCCGCAGATAATTTGAGCTGAGATCTGAAATATGAGAAGCATTAACCAGGCAGGGAACGGGGAATAATATTAGCAGTTGCTAACATTAATTGGGGACTATATTTTTATACTTTATTTATGTATTTATTTATTTATTTGGCGGTGCCTCACGGCTTGCTTGCGGGATTTTTGTTCCTTGACCAGGGATGGGACCCAGGCCCCAGCAGGGAAAGCACCGAGTCCTAACCACTGGACTGCTGGGGAATTCCCTGTTTCTATACTTTACACAGAACATTTCATTTCCTTCTTGTAACAACTCTAAGAGGTAAGTTTTAACCCCAGTCTACAGAAGAGGAAACGGAGGCATTGAGACATTAAGTGACATGCCCAAGGTCATTGAACCTGGAAGGGGTAGAACTAGGATTTTACCTCAGACAGTCTGACATTTGAACCATGTTCTTGGCTACAGGGACACAGAGTGTGTGATACTGCAGGAGGCATGGTGTGAGAAACAGAGAGAGGGACAGTGAGAGGGAAGACAGAGGAATTGTGTGGTGAATGCTGGCTAGGAAGATAGGCAAGGGCTAGGTCATGCAGGGCTTACTAGGCCATTTAAAGAATTTAGGTTTCTACCTTTAGAGTCCTGGCAACTATTGAATGATTTGAAAGAAGGAAGCGAAGTGATCAACTTTGTAGTTTTAAAAGATTACTCCAGCTGCTGTGTGGGGAACAGGTTAGAGGGGTATGTAATTTGATGTGAGAAACCAGTTAGAAGGCTACCACCGTGGTTCAGGTGAGAGAGAAGATGGTAGCTTGAACTTGGATGCTGGCAGTGGAGATGGAGAAACACATAGGTAGAAAGGATTGACAAGCTGTGGTGATGGGTTAGATATAGGGGTGGTCGTGAGGAAAAAGGGTTTTTCATGGATGGACTGTGCCACTGGAGGAAGGGAGGTACCGTTTGCCGAGATGAGGTTTGGGTGGAGAGAGTGTTGGTCTTGGAGACATTGAGTCATCCATTATATCTGGGTGTGGAGCTCGAAGAGGAGGTCTAGGGAATTCCCTCGCGGTCCAGTGGTTAAGGATCTGAGCTTCCACTGCAGCAGGCACGGGTTTGATCCCTGGTTGGGGAACTAAGATCCCGCATGTTGCTGGCGTGGCCAAAAAAAAAAAAAAAAGAGGAGGTCTGGACTAAGATATGCATTTGGAAGATATCAGTGTAGAGGCAGACGGCAAGCGAAGGGGATAGATAGGCTTTGATGCAATTGATTTAATCCAATGCAATATAGCTTCTAGTCCTCTAAAGTTGCTTTCAACCAGGTCGTCAATAATCCTATTGCTAAATACCAGTGTCAACTTCCAATTACTATCTTACCATTTCTCTCGGCAGCAATGGACTCTAATTGTGCCTGCTTCTTGGAATGTTCTTCCTTTGGTTTAGGGTTGCCACACTCTCCTGGTTTTCCTTCAGCCCCTGTGGTCCCTCCTTTGTTTCTTTTGTGAATTCCTTTTCTGCTTGTCAAGTAATTTTGTTGTTATTGTTGGTGATGGTGTTTTGTTCTAGGCCCTTTTCTCCTTCTATGCATTGTTCCTGGGTCATTTTATCTACCACTCTGCAGCTTGAGTGCTCTTTTTAACACAACAATCTGACAGATCACTTCTTTGCTGAAAACCCTTCAGTAGCTCCCCAACACCTTTGGGATAAAGCCTAAAGTTCTCGCTGTTGCTTCCTTCACACAAAGCCTTCCCTGGGCTCCAAGTCTGGGGCAGGGGCCTTCTGGTATCACTCTGTACTGCACCGTTACTGCCCACTGGTCGTGTTTCCTCTTAGAGGATGAGCTCCATGAGGGAAGAGAGAATATCCCTATCACAGCTGTATCCTCTGCAGAGCAGACATGTAGATACCTGTGCAACAAATCAGTGAAAAACGGAAAAGACCTTGGGGGAGAAGGTGATTCCTTGTTGTAAACAGAAGCAACTGGATGTTTTCATACCAAACAATGTGTTTTCCATTTCTTTTACCCCTAATCTATCCCCCATCACTTAAGCAGCGGCAAGAGCTTTCTAGATGTACTGCCCTCCGCATAGAAATGATACAGAAGATCAAAGTCTTGGTTTTTGAACTCTTAACTAGACCTTTTAAAATCTATTGCAGAGAAGATGTTCTTGAAAGCTTCAGTCTTTTTAATTGTAAGAGCCAGGTTCTTGAGAGGGATTTTTTTTTTTAATCCAAGAGACATCTCAAGAGCCAGAACCTGATGAACCTAAAGTTCAGTTTATGCCATCAACTGTCGAATTGGAAAGAACATGTGAGTTTCCCCTTCACAGAGAAAATATAATCCTTTTTGAGCTTGGAGCAAAACTGAAAAAGATTGGGAAAGGAGAACAAGAGAGTTGTTCTTGTTGTACAAGAACAACTAGGTGCAACAGTGGGGTTTTGTTTTCTGTTCCCCCCCACCAAACAATAGTAGACAGAGGGGGTTCATGCTCCACTTCATTCCTGGAACTCTGAGGAGACACAGCCTTTCAAAGTACCCTGTGTCCACAAGGGCAACTGCCACAGAATAGAAGTAGCGTCGTCACCTGTGTAGGCAAAGTAGGTCTGAGATGTATTCCATCTCCTCACCACTCCCAGGCTTCTCACCCCCTAAGCCCAAGTCTCCTTGGCTTGTCGACCTTTGGAGGAAATCGGAAAAATTCCTTGGTGCCCAGCCCCTGAGAGGAGAGTGAGAGTGAGCTGAGAACTGGGTGCCTGCAGGGACTGCTGCAGGGTAGGGGGTGAGCACCCCACAGTAGAGGCTGAGGGGGTATGTGGCCCAAGCCAGGGACCCGATAGAGGCTCAGATATACCAGGAAGAGCTGAAGTGGGAGCCACCACTGAGCTCCCCACGAAGCAATCACTGCTCTTTGTCTATACCAAGACCACAGCTTCCACTCACCAGAGAACATCATCTCTGCAGCAGGTGCAGTGCCCAATGGCCAAGACCAAGTGAAGGCTAGAGTTTATCAGTTAGGCAAGAGAGCACTTGACCGTAAAGCCTGTTCCCTGGCATCAGAATAATACCTAAACCACAAAGTAGAACATTGTGAGAAGGGGATTGGGAGGAGAATCCTAAGAGACTGACTTTAAAACTTGAGATGATTGAATTGTCTGGAATCAGCGTGGTTTACTATTTTTCTGCCATTAGTAGAAATGGGGGCTGAAGAGCTAGGTCGAGAAAGAAAGAAAATTACATATTTCCTCCCCTAAGTCTATGACCTGAGGTTGTAAACAAGCGTGCTGTACAAGTAAAGGCCAGAAAGGTGGGCTTGCGATGGGAGCTCCAGGGCTTACAAGGACTGACCTGATTTCCCAAGATGACTGTGGACCAGGAGGTCTGTGTAACACCAATTCAGACATGATTTGCAAAGAATGATCATGTATTTGAAAGCAAAAGTCTGAGGATGAGCCAAGATAAAGTCTCAAGTCAAATGGGGAGTTCTGACGGTGGTCTGCGGAGGAGGGGTGTGGAGGACGGAAGAGCCCTACCTGGAGCTCCCTTCTATAGTGTGGAAAAGCCTGGGGTTCTAGGAGCCTCACGGGATGTGTTCTGAGCTGAGCAATGTTGTGAGTGCATGCTGTTGTTGACTAAATTGGAGAAACTGGAACTGATTTGAGAACATAGAAGTATTACAACCATTTATGTTTGTCCAGTGTGGATTTAAAACAGTACTTATTGACGGACCATCCCTCCCAAACTATTTGTAACTTGCAAACCTAAGCACCATTAAAAACTGGACCTAAAAACACATTTGAGGTATTCCCTGGTGGTGCAGTGGTTTAGAGTCCGCCTGCTGATGCAGGGGACACGGGTTCGTGCCCCGGTCTGGGAGGATCCCACATGCCGCGGAGTGGCTGGACCTGTGAGCCATGGCCGCTGAGCCTGCACGTCTGGAGCCTGTGCTCCACAACGGGAGAGGCCACAACAGTGAAAGGCCCGCGTACCACAAAAAAACCTAACAAAAAACAAAAAAAAAACCCCACACATTTGAATGATTCCAACTCACCTAGGAACAGGCTGGGCTCAACCATGATTCTCAATACTTTTGCTTTTACCTGGCAATAATGAACTACTTTTTTCTTCTAAGAAGCTTATGCCACAAAGCCCTGGGAGTACACAAACTCCCATGAAAAAGTGTCTGATGATACCCATATATCTGAAATAAAATTTGGCAGTATCTGCTTAGTGCTAATAACTGAAGGGATGTCTTTGGGGTTCCTTGATCAAATTGCACTGGAAAATGTGAGTTGTGCTGGGAAACTTACAGTGCCAGAACCCAAAAAGAGTAGATTCTGTGTCCATCTTTGAAGCTATAGAAATCTCAGGTCAGTTTTCTGTATCGTAGCCTGATTTACTTGTGCTGTGGCACATAGCTAGGAGTTAGTCATTTCAACTATTATTGGCATTTGAAACTTCCCGGTGGTAAAGACACAAGGTTCTAGAGTCTTGTGACCTTGTTGAAATTCTGGGCCATCACTTTCTTTTTTTTTGTTTTTTCTTTTTGGCGGTACGTGGGCCTCTCACTGTTGTGGCCTCTCCACAACAGTGGAAATAGAGGATCATTCTAAGGGAAGTTGTGGTGAGAAATTAAATAATGCATGTCAGGTGCGTGACACCTGGTGCCAGATAAGGGCTCAAATGTTAGCTATTGCTATTATCATTATTTTACTTGTTTTGTATGTAGGCAAATCTCCCCTCAAGTAAAACATCAAGTATGAAGATCTAGACTTGCAAAAAAGGTTAAATGCGGGGATGGGGTGGTTATTTGCATTACAAAAGCAATTTTTAGTTAATGAAAGAACTGATAACAGCGTTCCTTTCAGACAGTTTCCCAGTATGTTTAAAATGATTTGATTCACACAAAACTGGGTTTACACGTTTCAGGAACATAGCTAGTGTATAAAGCAAAGGACATCTGTAATACAATCATTCAGGCCAGTTCTGAACCACTGTGACAAGTTAACAATAAGAATTCTGGGTATTCCCCTCTACCCTTTATAAAAGGATTAGATGAATTCTCTGTGGTTTCAAAGGGCAGAGCTGGGACCAATGGGTGGAAGATACAGCAGGGGAGATTTCAGTTCAATATAATGGAAAACTCTACCAAACCACTGCTGTCCAAAACTGGAATGGATTGCCTCTGAGGTGGCATCTTTCCCAACAATTCAAGTAAATTCATCAATTCAAGTAAATTCAACAATTCAAGTAAAAGCTAGGTATCAACTTGTCAGGACAGTTGGAATGACTCTTGCATGAAATCAGGGAGGTATTTCCCAATCCTAAATACACAAAATATGCAAACTAGATCAATTCTCTGCCTTGGTTACCAGCAATAGGTTGAAGAAGGAGGTAGAGAGAGGCTATTCAGGAGGAAGGGTGGAGATAAAGGAAATGAATTGGAAAAAATATTGCTCCTCTGGTTGGGAAGTACTAGATTAAATGAATTCTAAGATTTCTTCTAATTTAAAGATTCTAAAACTCTCCAATTGTTTCACAGATGTTATTTTAACCATATTCCTGGGAGAATTTTCCTATTTTAGTTGTGGAAAACTAGAACATAACACCTAAAGTGACTAGTAAAATGGGAAAAGAATGAAGACATCCTGACTCTTTTAGACTTTTGATCCCACAGCCTTTTCTCAGCTGGTGAGAATGAAAGTTGGGGAAACAGAAGATAGAAGCGGCCTTAAAGCTAGAATGGGTGAAAATCAAGTCAACTTTGGAGACCAGTGAAAGATAAGCTCAACCAAGTTTCCATACTACTAGCTTTAAAGACTTCGTACACCAGCATTCTTGGAAAAATACTGCAGAGTACTGTAATCATACAACAAGTGAACCAAGACTGAACATGTGGATCCAGTGTCCTCTTTAATGGAGCACCTAGAAGAAGATTCTTTGTCCCAGTTAGCCTACTTGTCTTTCAAGTAAAGTTGATCATCTGGCCTTTGAATCAATTGGTTTACTTGGCCATATGTGACCAGATCACACTGCTGTTTCCATTCCTGAGTCTTCTATGCTACAAAGAATACTTCCCTTCCGGTGGACACCAGCTGGCAGGACAAAGCCAGCTCTGCCTAGAGAGAAAGTAAAAAGCCAATTACGGAGAGCAGAACCACTTTGTGATATACATTTTATGGGTTATCTAGAAAGAGGAGAAACCAGACACTAACAGGAAAGGAATGCTATCCTGGGCTGGCCCCAGAACCTGCTACTAGTAGATGAGAAATCAGAGATTCTGTGCAAAGGCTGATTATCAGCCAGGAAAAACAGGAAGCTACCCAGTATCATAGTCAGTCATTCTAAGAAGGAGAGGAAGAAAACATAGGGAACGGGGGTGAAGAAGAAATACTCTAGTTATACAAACAGTGATATCGTCTTGGGGGGAGAATCTTTCCTTTGCTGTAGTGCAAGAATTGGTACAAAAGTCAGCACCACTATAGCCTCTAGTGCCCCCCATAATCTAATATTCTTCTGCGAGAATATCCCTTTCTGACCCCTGATAGGGAAGCAGAGGGAGGTGAGTCATGAAGCTGCCCCAGATTCTGTGCTCCAGGTGGAGAAGGCCTCAAGAAGGTGAAGGGATGAGCTAATCTGAGCTTCCTGGCCCCATTTCCAGGGATGTGATTAGTGGAGAGGCACCTGGGACCTGCTCCATTTCAGGAAACCCGGTTATGGGAACTGGTGGGGCACAGCCTTGGCTCAGGACCCGAGAGAGGCAGTTAACCCTTTCCTATTGCCTATATGAGAAGCAGGCTCTCAACAGATTCCCAGGGGGAAAGAAACTACTCAAGTGGACTTAATTTTGCAACAGCCTGATAAGGGGGACCTCAGGGATATTTTCCACGTAAGTGCCTAGGGTCATCTCTTCGGGGACTTTGAATGCTGTAGGGGAGCCTGAGAACAAGGTAGCTCCTAAGAAGTATCCAGGAATGATATACACAGAGAGGGCACATTCAAAAGGGAAAGACAGCGCAACAGTTCCTAAAATGTCACTGTTCACCTGGTAGCATTCCCTAGGATGTTCTGGCTCCGCTCAAACCCTTGGGTTTGGGTCAGAATCAATCCGGGGCTCTTTTGCCCAGACAGGGCATTTCTTCTCAGAATAAACAGCATGTCCCAAAGTGGACATGCAACAGTAATCCAAATCCTGAGGTAGGTGGAGGAATGCAGAGTCAATATGCCACTAAGTCTAAGGACAGGGGAGAACTGGCCCTCTGAAAACACTGGTAATATGACCCTGAACTCCAGGGCTGAAGATGTCCAAAGCAGCATCCAAAGGCTCCTCGGTTGACCTGGTTGACTAAGGTGACCTTAACCTCACACAGGTCATTTCGTTTCTTTGGGCCTCAAATTTTTTCATCTATTGGGGATCCCTGATAACCTCTACTACAATCCCTTCTGGCTCTAACACTCCACTGCTCTGAGGATGGGGTCTAAGTAAAAACAGTTTTAATAATGTGGAGTCAGTCCAATAGTATGTTAATTACTAGACCTCAAACAGGATGGGGGCACACACCAATGGGCGAAAGAAGGGTGGGAACTGTGGCTCATTCAAGCGTTAGTTTGTAGGGAGATGAGGGTACCTGAGTTCACCGTCTTAGCTTTTGCACGGAGGGGTTGGCTTCTCATGGTAATGTTAATGTCCCTGTACTACAGAACTCTGAGACAAGCAGTTAGGCAGTCATATCCACGTGGGAGAAGGAATGAGTGGTTAAGAGATTTTTATTTGAGATTCTGGCTCTGCCATTTACAAACTCAGTGTCATACAACCTCTTCTTGGAAGCTCATTCTGATCATTAATAAAACAATGATAATAACACTTCCCTTAACAAGATTGGGAGGATTACTTAAGATAAAGGAAAGGTGAAGACCACTTAGCAAAGAGTAAGTGCCCACCACATGGCAAGCCTGCATCAAACTGTGCTGACTACAATGGCTTATGTGGTGGCAATCCTGATGGCAGGCCCTCGGATCACAGGCTCCCTTCCTCACTTCTGCCTACATCTGGCTGTGTCCCTGGCCACCTCTGTTAGGCCTCCCCTGCATCTAGGATGGTATTGGGTATTCCATTGCATGTTCATCCCTGATGCTCACTCCAAGGCCAAGAGCTGGAAGCAGGACGACCAACTCACTTGAAGTACTTCTACATTGGCAGCTGTTCCTCCACCCTTCCTTCCCAGTGTCATTCTCAAGGTGGGGCATTTTCTGCTGAGCCAACACTCTCCATGGGAAATATTTTAAAGAGCCATCTTCAGCATCTTGGTTTCTCACCCATCAGATAGTGAAGATAACAATTATCTCACAAGATACTTGTGAGGGTAAAAAAAATTGATGTAAAGAGCCAGTGGTATCCTACAACAGGTAGTCATTCAATCTTAGCTCCCTTCCCCTTGGCAACTCCCCTTCCTAAAGGGGACACCCGAGAGAGAAGAGAATGAAAGGGAGAGGAAGGCTCCAACGATTCCCCAAAAGTCAGTTCTCATATCAAGTCCGAGATGGTTTTATGATGAATTTTCCATAAATAAAAGCCACCTTTCTGCAATAGATCTACCTATTGAGCAACAGAGATGGGGAGGGTGGTCAAGAGTGCTGAGCAAAGATGGACAAGGCTCTGTGATTCAGGTCTCAATAGTCATGTCCTCTGGAGTAGCACCAAGGTTATGTACTGGACAGGCACTCTGCCAGCTCCCCTGCCTGTTCTGCCCAGTCCTGGCTTTCTGGAGCTGGGGTGGAAGAATTTTCCTTGAAGGAAAGCAGCCAAAACCCTGCACCACCCTTCTCCTTGGGCAACGCTCTGCCAGGCAGGCCAGGCAGGACTCTCTCTCACCAGTTTTCTTTTGGATGCCTGAGGTACCAACTGCCAAATCATCAGTTTGGGCTCAAGCCCCTCTTACCATGCTCGTCCATGAAAAGCCCTGAGTTCAGCAGCTGCATTCTGGAGGACTACCTTCCCGATCAGTTGGGAATGCTCTTGGAAATCCCCGGAGCTTCTGTCAGCTGGAGCCTAAGAAATCCAGGTCCTGTCGTTGGCATATTTAGTGCACAACCTTGGGGGGCTTGTGCCCTTCCAGATCCTGCCTAGGGGCTGGCTGGGCACCCTGGGATTAAGCTGGGGATCTGCTTGGGACAGGTTGCCAGATAAAATGCAAGACGCCCAGTCTTGAATTTCAGAAGAACGAATTTTTTTTTAGTATACATATGTCCCAAATATTGCATGTGATACACATATAACTAAAAAACTGTTTTCTTTTAATTATTATTATTTAAAATCTGAAATTCAAATTTAACTCTTTTTTAACTTGCCAAGGGTGGGAAACCAGAGGTTGGCCTGGGGCACTTGGGGCAGTCCCCCCTGGAGGTGAGACTGTTTGGAGGTCAAGCACCGGTTTGGGGATCTCGCTTCCGGCACCGGCAGCCCTTCTCCCGGCGGAGGCAAAGAGCTGAGGGCTGCACCTCGCGCTGGGACCGTGGAAAAGTTCTTTTGGGAGGAAGGGAGGAGTGGTGGCCTGTCCTCATTCTTGCTCGCCTGCAGCCTCGGTTGCCACCCGCGCGCTCTCCCCAACCCCGCAGCCTGCCCAGCGGCCGACCCACGAACCTCCGCTACCGCGGGAACCCTCCGCACCACTCCTAGCAGGTCCTCGCTGCTCGCCGCAGGGGAGAAGGGCGGGGCGGAGCGGCGCTGAGTGCGCAGGCGCGGCGAACCGGTGGGCGGGGCTCGCTCGCGCGCGCAGGCGGGAAGGGACGGCGTCGCGCGGCCAGGCGTGGGCGTGGGCGTGGGCGCGGGCGGAGGTCGAATCCCTGGCGGGCGCCCAGCGATTGGGCGTCGCTACTGCTCGCCGCGCGGAATGGAGGGGACGGCCGTGGCTGTCTGCGAGGTGATGCCGGGAAGGGAGTGAAAGCGGAGGAGGACACTCTGAGGAGACGGGCCTTGTGAGGAGGCCGCGAAGTTTGGGCAGAGGGGTCTGGCTTTGCCTGAGGGGGAGAAGGAAGGTTCGGGAATGATAGGATTCGGTGAAAGTCAGCGTGTCCCTCGCGGGGTTGTGAGGAGCAGAGGAGAAGTGGGGCGTGGGAGCATCTGGGCAGTAAAGCCCGCGGGGTGCTCAGTGAGGAGAATTTGGTCAGTGGGTGGCATGGCCGTCCTCTGAGCGCTGGTGTCGCCCCCACCTGACAGCGGAGAAAACCGAGGCTCAGGCAGCTCAAGTGTTTGCCAAACCTCAGCGGACGCCCAGGTTCAAGCCCGGATGCCAGCCCAGGAGGACCCGCCCGTGCCGGGGAGGGCGAGCAGAAAGCAGGAGTGGGCGACCTGGGGGGAAGTCGGGGCCATCCGGTGCAAAGTGGGAGCGAGGGAAAGCCGTATCCGGCCCGCGGGTCAACCGAGGTGTGGAGGGGATTCCTGGGTCAGGTCCCAGAGCAGCTGCCTGATGAGAGGCTGAGGTTCGGAGGCCTCACTCACCCAGCTCGGACCACAGCACGCGCCAGAGATGCTCTGGGGGGTGGGACTGAACACCTGGCCCCGACTTGCCACCTTTGTTTATTCATGACAGCGTTTTTACAGCCTTACATGATTGAATTCTTAACTACTGGCCTCGTATTAGACAGATTAACTACTAGTACGTAACTACTAGACAGGTGAAATAGGACCAGAGGCCACAAGGAGTTGACCTGAAGGCACCTCGAGTTCTCCCAGGCTTCCTGCCTTCTTTGTTATCAGAGAGAGTTGGAGGTTTAGATTTTACAGATGACAGAACCTACCATAGAACCCAGAGCTTCTGACTCACAGGCTGATGTTCTTTTCCCAACTGCTCTCTCATTATGGATAAAGAAACTGCGGGAAAATCTGAACAGAGGGAGCACAGTAAGTCAGAGGATGTGTGAAGGAAAGTGTTAGACTGTAGAAATGCCTGGAAACCTTTCTTACAAACTGGTACAGATTGGGATCTTAGTTCCCAAGTTCTCGTGCTGGGATCTCCCTGCCTTTAAAAAGAAAGGGGGGGGGGCGTGTAATAATTTTCGCTATGGTACCTCAGTGTGGAAGTGAGAGTCTACTTTCATAAATAGTAATGGAAATTAAATACAATATATTTTATTTTAAAATGGTCTCATCAAGATTGAATGTTTTACCAAGATATCGTGGAGACCTGTTAAACTTAAAATATTGTGTGCAGATGAATTTGTTAGAAATAATAGCTAATATTTATTAAGCATTTACTATATACCAGGCACTGTGTTAAACATTTTGCACATATTGTTTTGTTTACGTTCAGCAGCTGCTGTATGTGGTAGATTTGTCCTCATTTTTATAAATGAGGAAGCTGAGGTACAGAGAAGTTAAGTAATTTGTGCAAGGTCACATGCTAGTGTTTGGCTCATCAGGGATTCAAACCCAGGCATCTGCTTCTGGAGCCAATGCTCTCAACTAGTATTCTGACCCTCAGAAGTGTTGATTTAATGAAAGGTAAAGGTGGTTCACAAGCAGATGCCATTCTTATTCATAATCTTCATGTTGGCTTTTATTTAGGGAGAAGAAAAAAATAAAACAGGAAAAACAAACTCCCACTTAATTTTTTCAAATTATTATTTCCAGATGAACTTATCCTTTGAATAAAACAATTTTTTGTCTCCATTTCCTGTCTTGGACATTGTGTTGAATTTCGCTGTCTCCTTTTTTATGTCACTCACCTAGCTGTTTCTTCTGTTTAGACACAATGCTCCGTTCTTAACAATTGTAAATCTGACATTTTGCAAGCAAGAATATTAGTTTTTGGAAATGAGAATTATTAATTTAACTGTGTCATACAAGTTTATTATTACCATGATTTTTTAAAGAAGGTTGTGTTTTCTTTGAATTGTGCCCTTTTCAGATACTGAAATATTTAATTATTCACTGGAGGTGTGAAACAGCAAGAATATCAAAGGGAGCATTGCTAGAAGGAGAGCTAGTGATTTCCATAGAAGCATTAAATTCTAAGCACCAGGCAAATACTCTTCATTGTGTAACAACTAGTAAGTGGAGGAAGAAAAAATATTGATTTCTGTCTTTGTTTTGTCATGCTTTATGTTATAGTTTATTTAAAAATTTCAATTAGTCATAATCTTTTATTATGTTATTACTCCAGAGTTGTTCCATAATTAAACTTAAGTGATTATGAAATAAGTATCTGGTGATAGATTTACAAATCTGTCATACAGGAAAGGTGAGTAGGATGACTTATCAAAGGATTATTTATTTTACTGGTTTAAGTTTAGATTGCTCAGAAACAATCTAACTCTTGCTCTTGGTTTTAACCTCCTTTTTCATAGCTAAATTATATTACATTGAATTTTGTATCCTCTTTCGTTCATGTCCAGCCTTTGGTAGTTGGAAAAGAGCCAAAAAAAAAAAAAATTAAATGATGAATGGTGCGTATTTTGATAATCCTAACTTGCAGTTAATTTGAAAATATATATCTCTTCCATTTGGCTCTTACTCTTTCATCATTTTTGCCTGTACTCTTGGAAAGCTGATGCATTGAGTGGCCCTGACACAATTAATTTTCTTGAACTTGTGAAGTGATAACTTTTTTGTCTGACTGTTTTTTGGCTGTGTGTGTGTGTGTGTAGGTTTATTGAAGAATACTTTGGAATGAAGTTGTCCCATCAGCCTTAGAGGAGTCACCCTGAGTCCCAGTTGAGACTGGATAGTACTTTAGGCTCTACAAGACATTTTCTCACCTGAACTGGAATGACCTGTCTTCTCTTTGTTTACCTAGCAGTGAACATCCTCAAGAGGGGTATGATAGTTTGGTTTGCTGTTACTCCACATGAACTCCACTCTGATTGGACAGAGTTCCCACCATTCGTGAGAGAGGTGGTTAGTTACCTGGCTAGGGTGATATTGGTCTGCATATGGTTCTCTTAGCTTGTGCATTGATTCTGATCCAGTAAACTGTGCTCAAGGTGGCAGGGTTGATTTCACTCAAAGAAAGGGACTTGAGCCACAATAGCTTTTGGCAAGAAACTGAATTCCATAGACATTTTGAGCCTAATGGACCTCTTCAGCCCGTCTAGTGTAAGGGACCTTTCTCTTCTGCTTATTGTCTCTTTATTATTTTTATTATTTTTTTGACAGGAGGAAAGGCGATACGTGCTTGTCATGAAACATTATAACATTACAGAAACATATATTATGGAAAATGAGACTCTTCAGTAATCTCACCCCTTGAGATAATTATTAACATTCAGTATATATTCTTCTAGATTTTTCTATGCATATGTTCAGAGTCTTTCACCAGGTAGATAAAAAGCCAGATTGCCAGCATTCTAGGATTGAGGGATTGGGGTGGGGGGAGTGGGGGGTGGTTGTATCTTAGCTTTCAATGTTTATGTTCACTCAATCCGTTTGTTTTTAGTACAACTTTAGTTCCCAGCCCAGAGACCCATGCTTCTATCTTTTCAAAGAATAACCTCTCCCCACCCCCTCACCAAGGTTAGGGAGGGCCAGTCCTTAGAAGGCTGAGTGGAGAAGGGAATCTAAAGATCTGACTACTTCTTAAATTCATTTTTTCAGCTGACTCTCCTTATTTTGGCTCCCACTACTACTTCCAGAGGTTCCTAATACTGCCATTTTTGAGTCTTTGGGGATTTTGTTGTATAATTGGTGTTGTTTCTTCACCTTTCCCTTTTTTGGCTTATAATTCAATTTTTCAGGTCTTGAGTCCGAAATCCTTTCCCACTAGTCCTTCTGCTTTTCTGTTTCTATAATTTTATTATAATCATCTTTCTCTCTTATTCTCTATCTTTGTGGGTTTATTCCTTTAAAAAATACTCCTTTTCCATTTTATTGAGATTTCAGGAGGGAGTAAAAGTAGATGTGTATGTTCAATCTGTCATCTTTACCTGAAAGTGTGGATTGGTGTCATTGGGCTAGGGCTGGGAACTAAACCTGGGGCTGCTGTAACAAAGTATCACAAACTGGGTGGCTTAAAACAAAGTAAATTTATTCTATCACAGTTATGAAGGCCAGAAACCCACAATCAAGATCTCAGCAGGGTTGGTTCCTTCTGGAGGCTCTGAGGGAGAAATCTATTCCTTATCTCTCTCCTAGCTTCTGGTGGTTGCCAGCAAGCCCTTGGTGTTTCTTGACTTGTGGATGTATTGCTCCAATCTCTGTCTCTGTCTACATGTAATGTCCTCCCTTGTGTTTGTGTCTTCACATGGCCTTCTTATAAGGGCACCAATTGGATTTAGGGCCACTCTAACCCAGTATGACTTCATCTTGATGACATTTATGAAGACCCTATTTCCACGTAAGGTCATATTCACAAGTACTGGGCCTTAGTTCTTCAAAATCTCTTTTAGAGGCACAAAATGCAACTCACAACAAACCAGAAAATTTTGTTGCTGGAATGGTCCATCTGTGAGAAGCTGAGGGATGACTATATATTAGGTTGGCCAAAAGGTTTTTTCTGTAAGATGGCTCTAGTAGTGTTTAGTTGTCTTTAACTTCATTCAAAACAATTTTGTTAGATTGTATTGTGACAGCTGTCATATCAGCGTGCATTTAGAAAAAAACTTACCAAATTGGTGACTTTTTGTGTAGCCATTTTAATATTGAAGATGAAAGAAAAAAGCAACATTTTCAGCATATTATGCTTTATTATTTCAAGAAAGGTAAAAACACAACTGAAATGCAAAAAAAAAATTGTGCAGTGTATAGAGAAGGTGCTGTGACTGATTGAATGTGTCAAAAGTTGTTTGCAAAGTTTCGTGCTGGAGATTTTTCACTGGACGATGCTCCACGGTTGGGTAGACCTGTTGAAGTTGATAGGGATCAAATTGAGACATTAATTGAGAACAATCAACATTATACTACACGGGAGATAGCCGACATACTCAAAATATCCAAATCAAGTGTTGAAAGTCATTTGCAGGACTTCCCTGGTGGTGCAGTGGTTAAGAATCCGCCTGCCAATGCAGGGGACATGGATTTGATCCCTGGTCCGGGAAGATCCCACATACCACTGAGCAACTAAGCTTGTGTGCCACACACAACTACTGAATCTGCATTCTAGAGCCCACGAGCCGCAACTACTGAGCCCACGCACTCTAGGGCCCATGTGCCGCAACTACTGAAGCCTGCGTGCAAAGAGCCTATGCTCTGCAACAAGAGAAACCACTGCAATAAGCCCGCACCCAGCAACGAAGACCCAACGCAGCCAAAAATAAATAAAATTAAAACAGAAATCATTTGCACCAGCTTGGTTATGTTAATTGCATTGATGTTTGGGTTCCACATAAGTTAAGCGACAAAAACCTTCTTGACTGTATTTCCGCATGTGATTCTCTACTTAAACGTAACGAATGTTACGTTCCATTTTTAAAACAAATTGTGACAGGAGATGAAAAGTGGGTACTGTACAATAAGGTAGAATGGAAGAGATCGTGGGGCAAGCGAAATGAACCACCATCAACAACACCAAAGGCTGGTCTTCATACAAAGAAGGTGATGTTGTGTATATGGTGGGATTGGAAGGGAGTCCTCTATTACAAGCTCTTTCCAGAAAACCAAACGATTAATTCCAACAAGTACTGCTCCCAGTTAGACCAACTGAAAGCAGCACTCTGAAAAGCATCCGGAATTAGTCAACAGAAAATGCATAATCTTCCATCAGGATAACGCAAGACCGCATGTTTCTTTGATGACCAGGTGAAAACTGTACAGCTTGGCTGGGAAGTTCTGATTCATCCATTGTATTCACCAGACATTGCACGTTCAGATTTCCATTTATTTCGGTCTTTACGGAATTCTTTTAATGGAAATTTCAATTCCCCTGGAGACTGTGAAAGGCACCTGGCCCAGTTCTTTGCTCAAAAAGATAAAAAGTTTTGGGAAGATGGAATTATGAAGTTGCCTGAAAAGTGGCAGAAGGTAGTGGAACAAAACTGTGAATATGTTGTTCAATAAAGTTCTTGGTAAAAATGAAAAATGTCTTTTATTTTTACTTAAAAACTGAAGGAAATTTTTTGCCAACCCAGTAGTTTTTCCTATCAGTAATTGTTGAAGGCTTTAACAAGTATTATTACTGCAGTGTTTCCCAAAATGTGTGCTACAGGATGTTTATATAAATTATGAGAAAGGAGTTATGCAGTCATCTAAACTTGAGGAATGCTGGTTAAAATCAAATGAGTTTTGTTACTTTAGATCTTCTCAGAACCTTTAATATGCAAGAACGGACTGTGAATCTTTAAAAATGGGCTGTAGTATACAGCATTTCCCAAACATATTTGACCTCGTAGCTTTTTAAAAAATCATCTTCTGTAAAGAGAATTTGGGGGAATGCTGTGGCTTTAAAAATATGTGTTCTGTCATCTTTGCATTTGAAGGGTAGCACTTTATTTAATACAGAAAGATTAGGAGCATAGCTGAAAATTTGGGGTTGGATGTGGAGCAGGCAGAATGATTGCTCTCCCTGCACATGTTCACCCAAAGTGACCCATTTTCAACAATTGTTGGTATGATACTTGTTAAAACTAAGAAAGGTTGTTAGAGGGAACAGTGTGATATATGCAGTTGAGAAACATCATGGACACACTGTGAGACATACAGTTTGTGGTTTGTTTCTTGTTGATATTCTAGCTCCTTGCTAATCACTGGTGTCGGCCTGCTACCACCTTCCATCCGTGTCCCAATCACAATCACCCACTCCTTTAGGTCAGAATAAGTGTATCAGTGTGAGGAACACTAAGTTTAAAAAAAAAAAAAAAGATTGTTTTTGTTAAATATTCTATGCTACCTGGGCTCAGGCCTTTTGAAATATGTATCATTTATCCAGAATCATTCAAAATCTGGAGATCTAGAACAATGCTATCTGATAGAACTTTTTGTGATGATGGAAATGTTCTTTATGCTGTTCAGTACCGTAGCCATTAGCCACGCTTGGCTATTGAACACTTGAAATGTGGCTAGTGTGACTGAGGAACAGTTTCTCATTTGATTTAATTTAGTTAGATTTAAATAGCCTCATGTAGCTAGTAGCTACTATATTGGACAGCACACATTTAGAGAATGGTATTGCCTCCCACCCTAGATCAGTGGTTCTTAACCTTTTTTCCCTGCCTGAAGAATACATATTTCTTGAGGGATAGACACATTTCCATTGGTTCTTGTGGCAGTGATTCTTAGATTCTTAACTGTGGGGTCGCATCACTCTGGGGGAAGTCATGTTCTATTTGGGAAAAAAAGCCTCCAGGGGATTCTGATCTTTTCCCCCCTCTTAGGTACCTGCTTCCTCCCTTACTGTCTTTCCCTGAAGAATTATTGCTCTAAGTGCCGGAATGTTCAGATTTAGAACTCTAGGTACAGATAATTCTTACCTGATAGTCTAGTAAAGAGTAAATTTACTAAAGAGTAAATTGGTTAAAAGAAAGGCCAAAAATTTTAATTGAATCTCATACTGGAATATGAGTTATTGGCATGATATACTCTGGTTACTAGCAAGAGTCTGTGGTCTTCCTATGATCCTTTTTTATCAGGAATAGTAATATTCAAAGAGGCAGCCCTGGTGTTTAATATAGGTAAAAAGAGTTGCTATTTGGTTCTCATCTCTAAGAAGTTATTCTGCCCCTGAACAGTTGTAGCCTCATAATACTTCTTTGGTGCCTCCATTTTTACTGACTTCATTAGTAGTGACCATCTTTTAATGTTCTGTATCTATAAACAGTGATTTCAGGCTCCCATATGATTCTTTAGATGAAATCCATTGAATTGCTTTATTTATGATACTTCTTTGTATTCTGTTTCTTACAGTTGCTTCTGCAGGAAGCATTTTTGGCGGTTTGGTCCTCAAGAAGATCCTAAAAGGTAAAGAATTACCCAACTTCCACAAGATTAAATCTCTTCCTGTCAATAAATTTGGTATTTTTGAAACAAATTTAACATATACTGAAAGATAGAGTTGTCAGATTTAGCAAATAAAAATACTGGACACTCACTTAACTTTGAATTTCACATAAACAATGAATACTTTTTTAGTATATTTGCATGTTCCATGCAGCAGTTTATCCTGTAATTTATCTGAAAATCCTGCTGAAAGATGATCTATAAAATTGTACAGATACAGGAAAATTGTATAGACCTAAGACAAGATACCTAGGTCACTGTAGCTTCTCTGAAAAGTCTGTATACAACCTCAGGCAGAATTTTCCCAGATGTAAAATACAATTTTTAGTAAAGTATTTGTTCACATCTACCTAAAAGAAATAATATATGGAGAATGCTTTTACTATAAAAGATTTGGGCTGGTATTAATACTGTTTTCCACATGCCAAGGTTTAGGTTTTAGGAGTTTTAGGAGTTTTAGGTTTAGGAGTTTTCAGTGACCTTAGTTTTAGAAGTTCTTCTTTCCTTTGATTTGAGAATAATCTAAAACCAAAGGACATACATACATTATTTTAAGGAGACCAAAATGATTTGAGAACCATTGTGCTTTCATTTTTATCTTTTATGGTTGTGTGACTTGTAAATATTATCTAATGGGTCTGTCTTTTCCTAATGAGTGGTTAATTTACAAATTTTACAAAACAATTTTTTTAAAAGAAACTTTCCCCAATTAAACCTGGAATATAAATAGATTGTGGTGTTTTTTTTTTAACTTTTTATTTTATATTGGAGTACAGTTAATTAACTGTGGTGGGTTTTTTTTGACTTATGTTTGTCACTGCTTTAAGAAAATATGCTATATATTAAATATAGAAACAATCAAAAAGCTACATTAGAAGGGTATAATGTTATAAAGTAAATGTTTGTGAAATGTATTACCGTTGGACTTTTTCAAATAGCAGGGTTTCTTAATGCTTTTTAAAATACAATCAATTTAAAATTTTAATTTATACCCAGATTTCCAGCAACTCAATTACTGCATAAACCAAAGTACCTTCCTTTATCTTGGTCTTATCAAAGAAAAGAACAAACTATTTTTTTGCAACTCACAATATGAAAGACTAAAGACATAAACATGTAGGAAACAGTTCTACCTTTTGAAACTTCTTATCTGAAGTAATTTTTAGTTTAAGCATGGGGATTTAAAAGTGCTTGCTTGTTAATTTAAGGGTCATCAGGTGTATTCCCTTTAGCCTTTGAAATTGTCTTGGCCCTCTGAATCTACCTTCCAGCTGTCTGTACACTGGATTCCTAATAAACCTCAGCTTTTTGCTCTGTGGTCCTAATTTGTTTAGATTCTGCTTGGTGTGCACACATTTAAAAGCAGTAATTGTGGAGGAAAAGTAATAAAACAAAAAATTGAGATTTTTGTTCTTAGCTCCATAACAGATGTACTGTGGGAGCTTGGGTAGAATGTTCTCCCTGTAGTAATAATCAAAATGATGATTTATTGAGCATTTACTGTGTGCTGAGCTTTGTGCTTGACACAGAGGGGTTACAGTGGTGAATATGATAGATTTGATTTCTCCCCTTAGTGCCATATTTAAGATATCTTAATCATCTGATTATACTGCCTCCCAAAGCCTATGCCTGGAAGAAAGAGAGAGTCAGCTTACTGTCCTGGAGAGTTTGCTGCAATCCTAAGACTTTTAGAAAATCTGAATTCAACTTTAAGAATCATGAGTTGACTGCCTCAAAATCATCTAGTCTATTTATCCATCTTTAGTTCTCTTCCTTTTTGGATTATGCCACTGAGATGATGCAAAGAGTGGAAAGGCATTCTTAATGCCATTGCTCCAGTTAAATGTGTGAAGGTGCTTTGAAAGAAATGAAAATTCATAAAAATAAAAGGGAATATGTTATTAACTCTAGGGAGGAGATAGGAATATTTCCTGCAACTTAAACCTAAACTGCACAATGAGTGGTTAGATCATACATAGTGCTGCTTCTTTGTCTAATATTTGTGAAAGTGCTTTGAAAAAAGTGAAAAGCCATGTAAGTACAAAGAAATGGTTTTATTATCATTGTTAATAATAGGGAGAAGGTATTGAGTATAGTTTATGGAATAACCACCTATTTATTATGCTAATACAAACTTTAGACAGTTTGTGTCATGTTGACTTAGTTTTAATTTGTTATTTTAAAAGCTCAAAGCAATTTTGTGCATATTTATTTAGTCTGTTTTCATATCCTTGTGATGAAGTGGAGGTGGCTAACTTTTTGTACAAAGAGGAAGTAGTGTACATCAAATACACAATAAAAATTGAGTCATTTGCTCATAGTCAATCACATTTAGTAACCGACTTTAGCCTGTCTTCTCTCTAGCTGTTAGGGCTCATGATATTAACTTCCACTTAATAATGCTATTTATTCTTACTAATTAGTAACAAAAATGACTCAGTGAAGCTCACAAAGGAAGCTGTCCAAGACTAAGATTTGAATTCCTTAGCTCCCTGACTTATGTACCATTAATTATGCCTTTATTACTCTTGTTACTTATTTAGCATTCCTATAACATTATTAGCAAACTGCTTTGAATTGGTCTATTCACAAATCTTTACACTATGTAATTAACTTCATCAGGAAGTCTCTGGTGGCTGATTCATTAACCATCAGATTTCCCAGTGCTAAAGAATTATGTATCTGTACAAAATTCATATGCCTCTGAATTCAGTTTGTTAGCTATGTCATCCTCTTCATTGCTCAGTTGATTTCTCTCAGTGCCTAAAAAGAGGTCTGCCCTCTCTTTAGGGGAACTGTACTGTTGTAGAGCCATCCAGCTTCAGTTTTCTTTACTCTTCAATCTATTCTATCAGAGTTGTATCAAGGTACTTTTTCTCTGGATCTGGACCACTTCAGATCAGTTCCTATACAAACAGGCTCATATTTCTGGGTGTTTTATTTATGCTGGATTAATAAATGATGACCAAGATAATCTCCCTGTTTTTCTACCTCTCTAAAAGTTTATGTTCTTTTTAAGTTTTCTTTTGTCTGTGGTACCTCATTGTTTGAACTTTTGTCCAGTAAACCTTTATTGAACCTCTACCTTGCCACAAAAAAGTTATAGTGAGAGGTACCTCTGAAAATAAAACACAGTGTGATAAGTACCATAGTGCTTCTTTGGTAACACAGAGGATATTCTCTAAAGATCAGTCACCAATACGCCTTTCTTCCCTTTATTATTCTGCATCATTATTCTACGTTTACTTCAGATATCTTCTGCTTTTAAGGCTTTAACTATTATTTCTATGTTGATGCGACTTTTTTTGGTCTCTATCTCTAATGTGTTTCTAGCTTTGATTGTCAATTGGACTATTCCATTTGAGGGTTCCTCTGGAATATCATGTGTAACATGTCTCAAATAGGGTTCATTTTCTTAAACTAACTTACTGTGTAATCCCCATTCCTTTCAGTGATACTAACATTTTCATAATTCTCCAGGCTTAAAAGTTTTGGCTTTTTTTGAGGGGAAGGGGAGACTTCTCCTTTTCTTTTCTCCATTATCTAATGTAATTGAATTTTTGGTTAATTTTGCTTTTATAGTGTAGAATTATTATTTATTAAATTATTTATTAATTTAAACACAGCTTTATATTCCTCCCTTAATGACTCCCAATTGCTTATTAGAATAAAACACCTCAGACCCGATTTGAGGCACTCTGTCAATTAGAATAATCTTCTGCACTTTGAAGGATGATGCTCATTAAGATAGATAAACTCTTACGTGTTTAAAAATTCTCATTCCTTTATATTAACATATGTACTACTATTCTGCATCATATAGTTATCCATTTATGTAGAAATCCATTTACATATTCATTTGTTATCCATTTATGTAGAACTAATTCTATCATAAATATCTATTTGGTGAAACGGGATAGTTTTAGCTTGTCCTTCTTGCCCAAATCTAGAAGCTACTTCCTAACATGTCCTTACTTTAGTGAAGAAAAGAAGGAAAAGAAAGGGTAGAAGAGAGTGATGAGTTGGAGGAATGTGAAAAAAGCCATATATATATAGGTCTTTATTTATTTCACTGTTTTTTTGTCTCTCCTAGTCATATTATTTTTACTTGTTTTTTAATCTTATTTTAAATATCTCCTCATTCCCATGTTTATTGACATAATTTAACGCTTTACTAAAATACAGTTTGGCCAATCATTTAAAAAAATGTTCATGTATTTTTCCCAAGTAAGAAAATTTACAACTTTGTTTTCTTCAAAAGACTAGATAGGAATACCAACCCTTGAAAGTGGGGAAGACAGTTTTGCTGTTGATGTACGGTTACATAGTTATGATAGTTCAGCTTTTGCCTCCAAAATGGCATCAGGGAGATTTAAAAAGAAAAATATTTAGTTTTGTCCCTTTTGTTAATTTGTTGGGAATGGAAGTCAGGAGTTGTGCTTTTCATACATTAGAGAGATTGATGTGTCCAGGCTTGCTCAACACTGAGTGAAAAACTCACAATGGTGAACTCTTGGATGTCTGACTTAATATATGTTTTTAAAATCTGGGATGCTCATAGTCAAAAATTTAAAATCTATTATAATTTTCTATCTTACAAGATCAACAACTCTAAATCTCACTACTTATCTAACACTTTTTCTCCTGGGAGCTCGTTTTGTAGACATGACCTCATTCTCGAGAGATAGGTCAGACATAAGTTATCACCATTTCTGTTTCAGAGATGAGGAAACTGAGACTTACCTCAGTCTCCGATATTAAGTTTAGAAGTAAGGGAAGAGCTTGGGGACTTAGGTCATTGGTTATCCTGTGAGTCCACGCTTAACCCTCACGCTTTTGATACATTCTAAATAGTCTCTTGCTGCTAAATTTGCATAACACATGGAAAGATTTTATAACGAGAAGATTGATTGAAGATCAAGAGAAGTTAAAATAAATGAATTTGTCTTCGTTTCTTTAATATTTAAATATGCCCTTTATTGGTTTGAGGAAGTTCTCTTTTAGCCCTGGCTTGCTGAGAGTTTTTATTAGGAATGGATGTTGGATTTTATCGAATGATTTTATGCATTTATTGAGAAGATCATATGATTTTTCTTTTTTAGGCTGTTAATATGGTGAATTACATTGATTTTCAAATGTTAAACCAACTTTGCATTTATGGGATAAATCCCAGTTGGCCATTGATGCATTATGTATCCTTTTTATGTATTGTTGGATTTGATTTGCTGACATTTTTTTTTTTTTTTTTTTTTTTTTTTTTTTTTTTTACGGTACGCGGGCCTCTCACTGCTGTGGTCCCTCCCGCTGCGGAGCACAGGCTCCGGACGCGCAGGCTCAGCGGCCATGGCTCACGGGCCCAGCCGCTCCGCGGCACGCGGGATCCTCCCGGACCGGGACACGAACCCGTGTCCCCTGCATCGGCAGGCGGACTCCCAACCACCGCGCCACCAGGGAAGCCCTGCTGACATTTTATTTATTTATTTAAAAAAAATTTTTTTTAAATAAATTTATTTATTTTGTTTATTTTTAGTTTTGGCTGTGTTGGGTCTTTGTTTCTGCGCACAGGCTTTCTCTAGTTGCGGCGAGTGGGGGCAACTCTTCATTGCGGTGCGTGGGCTTCTCATTGTGGTGGCTTCTCTTGTTGTGGAACACGGGCTCTAGGCACGTGGGCTTCAGCAGTTGTGGCTCACAAGCTCAGTAGTTGTAGCTCGCAGGCTCTAGAGTGCAGGCTCAGTAGTTGTGGCGCACGGGCTTAGTTGCTCCACAGCATGTGAAATCTTCCCGGACCAGGGCTCGAACCTATGTCCCTTGCATTGGCAGGCAGATTCTTAACCACTGCGCCACCAGGGAAGCCTGATTTACTGACATTTAAAAAATAATTTTTCCATCTGTGTTCATAAGAGATATTTGTAGTTTTCTTTTCTTGTAATGACTTTATTTTGGTATCAGAGTAATGCTGACTTTATAAAATGAATTAGGATGTATTCTCTGTTCTTCAATTGTCTAGAAGAATTTCTGTGGAAGGTATTATTTCTTCCTTAAATATTTGGTACGATTCATCAAAGGAAGCCATCCGGGCCTGATTTTTCCTTTGTGGGAAATATATATATATATTTTTTTTGCGGTACGTGGGCCTCTCACCGTTGTCGCCTCTCCCGTTGCGGAGCACAGGCTCCGGACGCGCAGGCTCAGCGGCCATGGCTCACGGGCCTAGCTCCTCCGCGGTATGTGGGATCTTCCCGGACCGGGGCACGAACCCGTGTCCCCTACATCGGCAGGCGGACTCTCAACCACTGTGCCACCAGGGGAGCCCTGTGGGAAATATTTTAACTACAAATTCAATTTCTTTGATGATTATAGAGCTATTCAGGTTATTTTGTTTTTTTGAGTAAGTGTGGGTAGTTTGTACCTTTCAAGGAATTTGTCCATTTCATCTAAGTTGTTAAATTTATTGACATAAAATTGTTCATAATATACCCTTATTATCCTTCCAACACTTGTAGAATCTCTAGCAATATCACCTCTCTCACTCCTGATGTTGGTGGTTTATATTCGTCTCTCTCTCTTACTTTCTCACTTTCTCTTTCTTTAATCAGTCTCGCTAGAACCATATTCTTTCTGTTGTATTCTGTTTCATTGATTTTCACTCTGATCTTTTATTCTTTCCTTTCTTCTGCTTGTTTTGGATCTCGTTTGCTTTTCTGTTTCTAGTTTCTCAAAGTGGAAGCTGTAATCATTGATTTGAGACCATTCTTTTTTACACTGAAGTCATGATATTCTTTTAAATAGTTCTTTAAATAGTTCTAAAATTTAATTATTATTATAATTATAATTAATCTAGAGTTTATGTTTATTTATGATACAAGTTAGGAATCTAATTTAAATCTTTTCCTTTCCCCAATAATTTGTGTTATTATGCTTTCATAAACTAGGGCTCTATATATGCTTGGATCTGTTTCTGGGTGCTCTAGTCTTTATGTCTGTCCCTAGGCTGGTATCATAGAGTCTTATTTCCTAAAGTTTTAGAATTAATCTTGTTGTATGATAGGGCAAATCCCCCCTCCTTATTTTTTTCCAGAATTGCCTTTGGTTTTTAAAACCATTATCTTACTTATGAATTTTTTTAAAATTTATTTTTGGCTGCTTTGGGTCTTCGTTGCTGTGCGCAGGCTTTCTCTAGTTGAGGTGGGTGGGAGCTACTCTTCTTTGTGGTGCACGGGCTTCTTATTGCGGTGGCTTCTCTTGTTGTGGAGCACAGGCTCTAGGTGCATGGGCTTCAGTATATGTGGCACGTGGGCTCAGTAGTTGTGGCTCCCGGGCTCTAGAGTGCAGGCTCAGTAGTTGTGGCGCAGGGGCTTAGTTGCTCTGTGGCATGTGGGATCTTCCCGGACCAGGGCTCGAACCTGTGTCCCCTGCATTGGCAGGCGGATTCCCAACCACTGTGCCACCAGGGAAGTCCCGCCTATGAATTTTATAGTTAGTTAAGTTCCATGAAAAATCTTATTGTGATCTTGATTGTTATTATTCTGAATTTGTAGGTTAATTTGGTAGCAATTAGCATTTTTATAGTATTAAGTGTTTCTGTGAGTTGATATACTTTATCATTTATTTAGATCTTCTTTTTCTTAAAAAAATATGTTATTTAATTTTAATTGTCACAACTGGGAGGTAGGCCCTATAATCTCCAGTATATAGATTCTAGAGAATAAGAGACTTTCCCAAGAGCACCTGGCTAGTAAAGCTGAAGCCTGCCTGACTCCAGAGGCCATTTTGCTAGATTTTATTATTTGTTTGAAATATTTTCTTCTCTCCCTATGGGCTGGGCCATGTAACTTGCTTGGGCCAGTGAAATGCGAATGGAAGTAATATGCACCACCTCCCAGGAGAAGCTTTAAGAGCCAGTGTGTTTTTTGGTCATAGCTCCTTTTCTTCTGCTGTGAGGCTAGGATGCCAGGCTAGGATGCCTATGATGGAAGGTGCTCCTTTAGCCTGGATTCTGCTTTGGAATGACTCCTTTCTGTGCTTGCCTGGCATGCCTCTTAATTGGTTTCTAGAGTTCTCAAAAAGGCAATTTGATATTGTTGTTAAGTTTGGTATCTCCAAGGGAGAGTGAGGGCCTGAGACTTGCTCTTCTGCCATCTTGCTGACGTGATTCCTATTTAGATCTTCTTTTATGTTAACACTTCTTTATGTTAACACTTCTTTTCATAAGTCCTAGACGTCTTTTGTTGTATTTATTCCTAATGTCTTATAGTTTTTATTGCTATTGTGAGTGGTATTCATTTTTTCAATATTACTGACTTGAACTGTTAAAATTTTGATAATTTATCTGTAGGTTCTGTTGGATCTTCTATAAGGACAATCAAAGCATTTCTAAATTCTTACCATTTTTTTTCTTTTCATTTTCACTTCTTTTATGGCTTATTTCTTTTCCTTGTCATATTGCATTAGATAGAACAATATTAGTATTGGATAGAAGAGCACAGGTGATATTAGGCATCTGCGTCTTGCCTTCCTTCAATGATATTACTTAAAATTCTACCATACAGGGCTTCCCTGGTGGCGCAGTGGTTAAGAATCCGCCTGCCAATGCAGGGGACACGGGTTCGAGCCCTGGTGCGGGAAGATCCCACATGCCGTGGAGCAACTAAGCCCGTGTGCCACAACTACTGAGCCTGCGCTCTAGAGCACGCGAGCCACAACTACTGAAGCCCGTGTGCCACAACTACTGAAGCCCGTGCGCCTAGAGCCTGTGCTCTACAACAAGAGAAGCCACCACAATGAGAAGCCTGTGCCCCGCAACAAAGGGTAGCCCCCGCTCACTGCAACTAGAGAAAGCCTGCGTGCAGCAGCGAAGACCCAATGCAGCCAAAAATTAAATAAATGAATAAATAAATAAATGAATAAAAATTTCTACCATACAGTATGATTTTACTATAGTTTTTTGATATTTGCTCCTTGTCAGGTTAAGGAATTTCTCTTCTTTTTTTTTTTTTTTTTTGCGGTACGCGGGCCTCTCACTGCTGTGGCCTCTCCCGTTGCGGAGCACAGGCTCCGGACGCGCAGGCTCAGCGGCCATGGCTCACGGGCCCAGCCGCTCCGCGGCATGTGGGATCCTCCCAGACCGGGGCACGAACCCGTGTCCCCTGCATCGGCAGGCTGACTCTCAACCACTGCACCACCAGGGAAGCCCGGAGTTTCTCTTCTTAATTTGCCAGTAGTGTTTGTTATAAATGAGTATTGTATTTTCAAAAGTGCTTTTTCTACATCTTTTGGGATTATGATGTGTTTTTTTAAGTCTTTAATCTATTAATATGATGAGTTATGGTGATAGACTTTCTGATAAAAAACACCCTTGCTGGTTGTTTTCATTATATAATTGTTACATATCCTGGATTTAACTTTTGCATCTATATTCCTAGTGAGATTGGTTTATATTGTCCTTGTCTTATTTTGGTACCAAGATTATACTAGCTTTGTAAAATGAGTTGAGTAGGTTTATCCATTTCTGTTCTCGAACTTTTTGTATCTGTTCTCTGAAAATTTGGTAAAACTACCCTGTAAAAAAATCATTTGAACCTGGTATTTTGGGGGTGTGGGAGGTGAAGAAGGAATTATTTTTGATAACCAACTTGCTTTCTTTAATAATGTTTGGCTTAAGTTTTCTATTTCCCCTAGAGCCAATTTTGGAAATACAGTTGATCCTTGAACAACATGGGGGGTTGGGCCACCGACCCCACACACAGTCAAAAATCTGCGTACTGTTATCTCTGCCTCAAAAACAAATGCATTGATAAACGACTCACCCAAGGGCAGGAAGTTGAAACCGTTTGGATAGAATCAGGACTCAAACACTAGTTCTTTTGATTCCACGCATGTGATCTCTAATCAGACAGAAACTTTTCCCCACACTTAATTAAAGATCTGTAAAATGAAAACGCAGGTGCTATAGTTATTGAAAAAAAAATCAGCATATAAGTGGACCCGCGCAGTTCAAATGCGTGTTGTTCAAGGCTCAACTGTATATGTATATTAAAAAAGAAAAATGCATGCGCGCGTGCGCGCGCGCGCGCGCACACACACACACACACACACACACACACACACATTATCCCTTATTCCTTTTAATTCATTCATCCAGTACGTATTTATTGAGCACCTGCTATGTGTTCGGCATTTCATCTTAGTTTTCAGATTAATTGATGTGAAGTTATTTATAGTATTGTTTAAAAAATTTTTATTTTTTATTTTTGGCTGCTGGTTGGGTCTTTGTTGTTGCACGTGGGCTTTCTCTAGTTGCGGCGAGCGGGGGCTACTCTTCGATGTGGCGTGGGGACTTCTCATTGCGGTGGCTTCTCTTGTTGTAGAGCACGGGCTCTAGGTGTGCAAGCTTCAGTAGTTGCAGCATGCCAGCTCATTAGTTGTGGCACGCGGGCCCGAAAGCACATGGGCTTCAGTAGTAGCGGCATGTGGGCTCAGTAGTCGTGGCTTGCAGGCTCTAGAGTGCAGGCTCAGTAGTTGTGGCATGTGGGCTTAGTTGCTCTGTGGCATGTGGGATCTTCCCGGACCAGGGATCGAACCTGTGTCCCTTGCATTGGCAGGCAGATTCATAACCACTGCACCACCAGGGAAGTCCTATAGTATTCCTTTATGATTTAAAAATATTTGTACTCTTATCTCTTTGGGGTTTCTTATGTTGTTTTTGCACCTTCTCTTTTTCTTGATGGTGATAATGATAACACTAATAGGAAACATTTCATTTTAAACACAAAAAGGTGAAGTAACTTGTTCAAAGTCACAAATCTATTAAGTGATTGAGTGGGTTATATGAACCCAGACAGACTGGCTCCAGAGGCTATGTCTTAACCACTATTCCATAGTATTTTGGTCTACTATACAGTATTCTATTTTGCTAGAGGTTTGACTATGTATTAACTTTTCAGATGATCAACTATTTATTTATGCTCAATGAATGAATAGATATTAATTTCTTTCTTTCTTTGACAACTTCTCACTTCACTCTCGTACCGCAAGTTGAAGAAATCTGTAGCCTGTATCATTTTTGGTGATTGAGTTGTTGAGGTTGTGTGAAGAGGTAAGTGTAGGCTTGGAAGAATTATCATGTTTTTCTTACTCCATTTTCAATCTACATCTATTTTTTTTTTTTTTTTGCGGTACGTGGGCCTCTCACTGTTGTGGCCTCTCCTGTTGCGGAGCACAGGCTCTGGACGCGCAGGCCCAGCGGTCATGGCTCACGGGCCCAGCCGCTGCGTGGCACGTGGGATCTTCCCAGACCAGGGCATGAACCATGTCTCCCGCATCGGCAGGCGGACTCTCAACCACTGCGCCACCAGGGAAGCCCCAATCTACATCTTTTTGTTTGGGGTGGTATGAGGCTCAGGTGCATATTCCTTTGTTAGGTACTTGAGTGACCACACCTTTGTTGACTGGCTTGCTTGGCTGAGGGAGCCAACTGGATATGCAGCAATGGCCACTAGTATCTCTGCTTTTTGAGGCAGTGAATGAAGATTTGACACAGTGTTTCTGAAAGGTTGCTGATTCTCCATTATAATGTCCTGCTTTCTATTTCCTTCTCTAGAGCACGTCTGGGGTTGTTTTATAATGTGGAAATAATTAGCCAATTTAACTAATGACATCAAGCCACAGAACCAACCAAAGAACTTTTCATCTTTTGGCTTAATTAGCCTCATTCTTTAAAATGTTTGGTATTACTATTGTTACTTTATTCACTGGTTAAAGGCAAGAAAACCAAATAATTACTGGTTTGCTGAGTCTGTTGGGAAACAACAACAAACAGCCGGATCTCAACTTTTGCCATCATCAGAGAAATTATTTTTAAATGGTACTTTTTGTTATAGAAGCAATATAGCCCATTTTAGAAAATTAGGGGAAAATAGGGAAAAGGAAAAAACTTCTCACAAACTTTTCTCCCATGTATTTTTAATATCGTTGTAATCACAATGTATACACAATTTTGTCCTACTACCTTTTTTTCATTTAACGTGTCAGCATTTTTCATGTTATGACAGTCTTCTAGTCATTATTTTTAATGGATAAGTTGTCCATAAGAAGATGTATCATAAATTAAGTAACCATTTTATATTTTGAGGCTTTTAGGCTTGTTCTTTCTTTTTTCCCATTACTATGAATAGCAACATATTGTAGAGGTTAAGAACTCATACTGTGTATCCTTGAGCAAGTTATTTGATCTTTTGAAAAATACCTACCTCATAAAGCTGTTTTGAGGATTAAACGAGGTAATACACATAATGCATGTGGCATAGCGGTTATTCTGAGTGCATAGTTCTCAATAAGTGCTAATTAATGTTAATGTCTCTGGGATGAGTATCTTAATGCATATAGCTTTTTACTTAATTGAAAAATTTAGGACTAATTTCCTGAAGTAGATTTAAGTTGATTAAAGTCTATATTTTTATGGCTCTTGAAATTGCTTTTTAGAAAGTTGTATCATGTAATAGTAGCATTTGTATATGAGGATATTAACTTCCTGTACTTTGCTAGCATTAGGAATTTCAATTACTTAAACTATTTTAGCCAATTTACTAGTTAATTAACAGGTATATAGTTTTAATTCATATATTTTTGAAACTTTTTATAAGTGTTTACTATCTGTACTTTCTTTTTTCTGAACTTTTTCCATGTTTTTAGGGAAAAACTTCTAAGATGAAGTTTAAAATAAATTCAGCCATTAGCTCTGTGCTATGGTCTGAATGTTTATGTCCCCCCAAAATTCACATGTTGAAATCCTAATGGCCAATGTGATGGTATTAGGAGATGGGACCTTTGGGAGGTGCTTAAGTCATGAGGGTGGAGCCCTCACAAATGGGATTAATGCCTTTGTAAAAAAAGAACTGACAGAGTTCTCCAGGTTCTTCTGCCATATGAAAATACAATTAGAAATTTGTAATCCAAAAAAGAGCCCAGAACCAGACCATGCTGGCAGTATGATCTTGGACTTCTAGACTCCAGAACTGTGAGAAATAAATTTCTGTTCTTTATAAGCAATTCAATCTGTCTTATTTTGTTATAACAGCCCAAAGGGACTAAGATACTGTGTAAATTGTAGTTTTAGGCTTGACACTATGATGTACAAATCATTGAGATTCAGTTTTTCTGTTATAATGCCATTTTGTTTCAAGATGCACAGTTGGCTGTGGAATGATAGGTCTAATGTAATGATTTCCTAAATCTCATTTTCTTCTAATACTCTACTGATACAAGAATATCACTATGGATGTTCTTTTTTTTTAATATAAATTTATTATTTTATTTTTGGCTGCGTTGGGTGTTCATAGCTGTGCACGGGCTTTCTGTAGTTGCGGCGAGCAGGGGCTACTCTTCGTTGCGGTGCACGGACTTCTCATTGTGGTGGCTTCTCTTGTTGCAGAGCACAGGCTCTAGGCACGCGGGCTCAGTAGTTGTGGCACATGGGCTCTAGACCGCAGGCTCAGTAATTGTGGCACATGGGCTTAGTTGCTCTACAGCATGTGGGATCTTCCTGGACCAGGCTCGAACCCATGTCCCCTGCATTGGCAGGTGGATTCTTAACCATTGTGCCACCAGGGAAGTCCCCAGTGTGGTATATTTTTTTATTTTTCACTTTGAGTAAGAATTTTCTTATCTCACAAGGTCTTTAAGAATATCATTTAAAAATCATAGTAGAGGTTCTAGCCAATGTAAACAAGGCAAGAAAAATAAGTACAAGGCATAGAGGTTGGAAAGGCAGAAGTAAAACAGTCTTTATTTTTAAATGATATAATTTTTTTAATGTACAAAATCCTAGGGAATCTACAAAATAAATATTAGAAGAAATATGTGAATTTAGCAAGGTTGCAGGATACATGGTAAATATACAAAAAGATTTTTGTTTTTGGCTGTGCCATGTGGCTTGTGGGATCTTAGTTCCCTGACCAGGGATTGAACCCAGGCCCTGGCAGTGAAAATGCCAAGTCCTAACCACTGGACCACCAGGGAATTCCCCCACAAGATTTTTTTATACTAGCAGCTAACAATTGTAAAATAAAATTTAAAAATAGTTCCATTTATAATAGCATCAAAAAATATGAAACACGTAGGGATAGATTTAATGTTATAAGTAAAAGATCTTTGCTGAAAGCTATAAAACATTGCCAAGAGAAATTAAACAATAAATGGAGAGATATATCATGTTTATAGACTGGAAAGTGCAATATTGCTAAGATGTCCATTCTCCCCAAATTGATCTGTGGAGTCAACACAATCATAATATCAGCAGACTTTCTATAGAAATTCACAAACTGGTTAAAAATTTTACATGAACTGATAAGCAGTTATAACAAGCTTGCAGGATACAAGGATAATATACAAAAGTCAATTGGTTTCCTATATGCAAGCAATGAACAAGTGGAATTTTAAATTAAAAACACATTACCATTTACATTAGCATCATAAAAAACAAAATACTTAGATATAAAGCAAAGAGAAAAACCCAGAAAACCCCAAAACCTATGTATAAGAGCTATATGAGGAAAACTATAAAGCTCTGATGAAATATATCAGAGAAGAACTAAATAAATGGAGAGATGTTCCATGTCATGGATAGGAAGATTAAATATTGTCAAGGTGTCAGTTCTTCCCAACTTGATCTATATAGATCCAGTGCAATCCAAATAAAAATTCCAGCAAGTTATTTTGTGAATATCAACAAAACGATTCTGAAGTTTACATGGAGAGGCAAAAGACTCGGAGTAGCCAATTCAATATTAAAGGAGAACAAAGTCAGAGGACTGATACTATGTGACTTCAAGACTTATAAAGCTACAGTATTGGCTTCCCTGGTGGCGCAGTGGTTGAGAGTCCGCCTGCTGATGCAGGGGACACGGGTTCGTGCCCCGGTCCGGGAAGAGCCCACATGCCACAGAGCGGCTGGGCCTGTGAGCCATGGCCGCTGAGCCTGTGCGTCCGGAGCCTGTGCTCCACAACGGGAGAGGCCACAACAGTGAGAGGCCTGCGTACCACAAAAAACAAAACAAAACAAAAAAAACCTACAGTAATCAGGACAGTGTGGTGTCGGTAAAAAAATAGACAAATAGATAGATGGAACAGAATAGAGGTCCCAGAAACAGGGCCCAGAACAGAAAGAATAGAGAGCCCACATAAATATAGTCGAGTGATCTTTGACAAAGGAGGACAGGCATTATGATGGAGCAAAGATAGTTTTTTCAACAAATGGTACTGGAACAACTGGACATCCACATGCAAATAAATAAATGAAAGAATCTAGACACAGATGTTACACCTTCATAAAAATTAATGAAAATGGATCATAAACCTAAATGTAAAACACAAAACTATAAAACTCCTAGAAATTAATATAGGAGGAAACATAGATGACCTTGGGTATAAAGATGACTTTTTAGATACAACATCAAAGGCATGATCCATGAAAGAAATAATTGATAAACTGGGCCTCATTAAAATTAAAAAGTTCTGCTCTGTGGAAGACAGTCTCAAGGGAATGAAAAGGCAAGTCACAGACTGGGAGATAATATTTGCAAAAGACATATCTGATAAAGGACTGTTATCCAAAATATACAAAGATCTCTTAAAATTCAACAATAAGAAAACAATCCAGTTTTTAAAAAATGAGCAGAAGACTTGAACAGGCACCTCACCAAAGAAGATATACAGATGGCAAGTAAGCATATGAAAAAGTGCTCCACATTATTATGTCATTAGAGACATGCAAATGAAAATGAGATACCACTACACACCTATTAGAATGGCCAAAACCCATTGACAACACTGGCAACAAATGCTGACAAAGATGTGGAGCAATAGGAACTCTCATCGCTGCAGCCACTTTGGAAGGCAGTTTGGCAGTTTCTTATGAAAGTAAACATATTCTTAACATATGATCCAGTAATGGTGCTCCTTGGTATTTACCCAAATGAATTGAAAACTTAAGTCCACAAATGGGAGTATGGATATATGAGAACTCTCCGTACTTTTCCTCAATTTTTCACTCAAGACTGCTCTAAAAAATAAGCGTTATTAATTTTTTAAAAATAGGAAAATATATGGAAATGAAAAGGGCCAGAAACAGGCTCATACTTATATGGTTATTTGATTTTTTTAAAAAAAATAAAGGCACCAAAGCAATCCATCAAGGAAAAGAAAGTCTTTTCAACAAATGTTGCTGAAATGACCATATGTCTATAAGGAAAAAAAATGAACCTTGACATCTACTGCAGATCACACACAAAAATTAGAAATGGAAGATAGACCTGAAAATAAAAGCTAAGAAGATTCTTGAAGAAAACAAAGGAGAATATCCTTTAACCTAAAAATAGGTAAAATCTTAGGACATAGAAATAAGTAACCATGAAAGAAAAAAACTGATAAACTTCATCAAAATAAAAAACTTTTGCTCATCAAAAGATATTAAGAAAGTGATTATGTTAACCATAGTTGTGAGAAAACATTTGCAAAACATGTCTGGCAACAGGGTTTTATCCATAATATCCATAATATTAAAAAAAGCTTCTCAAACTTAATAATAAAAAAAAGACATCCTGGGCTTCCCTGGTGGCGCAGTGGTTGAGAGTCCGCCTACCGATGCAGGGGACACGGGTTCGTGCCCCGGTCCGGGAAGATCCCACATGCCGCAGAGCGGCTGGGCCCGTGAGCCACGGCCGCTGAGCCTGTGCGTCGGGAGCCTGTGCTTCGCAACAGGAGAGGCCACAACAGTGAGAGGCCTGCGTAGCGGGAAAAAAAAAAAAAAAAAAAAGACATCCTGATTAAAAAAAAACAAAAACAGGCCAAACACTGCACACCTACTAGGATAGCAGTGATGACGAAGACAATGATCATGATGATTATGGGAGGAGAGTGGGAAGTTGCGTGAAATAGGTGAAGGGGATTCAGAGATACAAACTTCCAGTTATAAGAAAAATAAGTCACGGGAATGTAATGCACAGCATAGGAAATATAGTCAGTAATATTGTAATAACCTTGTATGGTGACAGAATGTTACTAGACTTATTGTGGTGATCAATTTTTAATGTATATAAATTCAAATCACTATGTTGTATGCCTGAAACTAATATAATATTGTATGTCAACTATACTTAAATAAAAAAAGAAAAATAATGAAAATAACAAATGTTGACAAGTATGTGGTGAAACTGGAACCTTTGAACATTGTTGATGGGAATGTAAAATAATTCAGCCACCATGGAAGAAAGTTTGGGAGTCCCTCAAAAAGCTAAATATAGAATTGCCGTACAATTCCACTCCTATGGATATGCCTAAAGGAGTTGAAAGCGGGGATTTAAAATAGATACTTGTACGCCAGTGTTCATTGCAGCATCATTCACAATAACCCAACGGTGGAAGCAACCCAGTGTCCATCAATTTATGAATGAATAAACAAATTGTGATATATATATATATATATATGAATATTATTCAGCTATGAAAAGGAATGAAGTTCTGATATGTGTTACAACATGGATTAACCTTGAAAACATTATGCTAAGTGAAATACGCCAGACACAAAGGACAAATAATATATGATTCTACTAATATGAAATATCTAGAATAGGCAAATTCATAGAAACAGAAAGTGGATTAGAGGTTACCAGAGATGGGAAGCGGGGAGGATGGGAACTTACAGCTTGATCGTCGCAGAGTTTCTGTTTGGGATGATGAAAAAGCTTTAGAAATAGATAGTGGTGATGGTTGTATAGCATTGTGAGTGTAATTAGTGACACTGAATTGTATACTTTAAGATAGTTAAAATGGCAAATTTTGTTATGTGTATATTTTACCACAACTTAAAAACTAATAATGTAATATATTCCCAAACCACTGAATTGTACACTTTAAATGGATGAATTGAATGATATGTGAATTGTATCTCAATAAAGCTATTTTTTTCTTTCTTTTTAAAAAACATTTATTTATTTATTTATTTATGTATTTGGCTCGCCGGGTCTTAGTTGCGGCATGTGGGATCTTCATTGCCACGTGCGGGATCTTTTAGTTGTGGCATGCGGGCTCTAGTTCCCGGCCAGGGATCGAACCCGGGACCCCTGCAATGGGAGTGTGGAGTCCCAACTGCTGGACCACTAGAGAAGTTCCAAATCTATTTTTTTCTTAGTGGGCCAGAGATTTGAATAGATACTTCACAAAAGAAAGTATCTTAATGGCCACTAAGCACATGAAGAAGTGCTTACCATCATCATTCACCAGAGATTGTAAGTTAAATTCACAGTCTACCAGAATAGCTAAAATTAAAAAACACCAGATGTTAGCAAGGATGTAGAACAATCAGATCTCTGATATAATGCTGGTGGGAGTGTAAAATAGTACAACCATACCACTTTGGAAAACTGACTGTTTCTTATGAAGTGAAACATATACCTATGCCATGACCCATCAATTTCATTTCTAGGTATTTACCCAAGAGAAATGCAACTGTTTGTCCAAAACAAGATTTACACCAGCTGTTCATAGCAGCTTTATTAAAAATAGCCAAAAACTGGAAAAATCCAAATGTCCAACAAGAGAATGGATAAATAAGTTGGGTGTATACATGTAATGGAATGCTAGTCAGGAATAAAAAGGAATGAACTACAGGCATACCTTGGATATTTTGCAAGTTCAATTTCAGACCACTCTGATAAAAAAAAACCTCAATAAAGCGAGTCATGAATTTTTTGCTTTCCCAGTGCATATAAAAGTTATGTTTACACTATACATAGTCTATTAAGTATGCAACAGCATTATGTCTAAAAATATACATACCTTAATTTAAAAATACTTTATTACTAAAAAACCATCATCTGAACCTTCAGCTAGTTATAATCTTTTTGCAGTAGTACTATAACATCAAAGATCACTGATCACAGAGCACCATAACATAATAATAATGAAAAAGTTTGAAATACTGCAGAAATTATCAAAATGTGACACAGACACTAAGTAAGCAAATGCTGTTGGAAAAATGACACCAATAGACTAGCTCCATGCAGGGTTGCCACAAACCTTCAATTTGTAAAAAAAAAAACAGTATCTCTGAAGTGCAATATAAGTGAAACAATAAAATGAGGTATGCCTGTGCATTAATCTCACAGACATTATGCTGAGAAAGAAAATGGACACAAAAGAATCACTGTATATGGATTTCATTTATATAAAGTTCAAGAACAGTGAAACTAAACTAATGAAAAAACTTTTAAATGATTGCCTCTGAGAAGTGTTCACTGAGAAAAAAAGCAATTAGGAATTTTCTGGGATGATGGAAATGTTCTGTATCTTGATGCAGCATGAGTTACCTGGTTATATGCATTTGTCAAAACTCTGCAAGTTGTACACTTAAGATTTGTGCATTATATTGTATGTAAAGTTTACCTAAATAAAAGAACTATAAACAAATGTTGAAATCTAGTTAGTAGGTTTGCTTTCCAGAGATAAGGTTTAACAATTCTGAAACTACTTCCTGTGTATTCTAGCTTGATAAATTGAGTAAATATATTAAGATTAATAGGAACGTGATTTTTCGCTGTTGGATAAAGAAGTTACAAGTATGGAAAGGGGGCAGACTAAAATGCACCCTGTGGAATTAGAACTCATGGTTCCCACTGTATAGTATATATTACATATGATAGATAAATATAGAAACATAGAGATATGTGTATGTATCCTAGCTTTGTCTGTTGAGAGAGCCTAGAAATAATAATATCCCAATAGCAATTGCTTAGCTCTCAAATCTTGGTTTCCAACCACACTTCTCCACTAAAAAGAACTAGAACTCCTTGGGGAAAACACTGATTCCAGGATTGGGGTAGGGAGAATACAAGATGAGCCTAGAATATCCGTGATTTTAATTTAAAAAAATATTTTATTCATTTATTTTTGGCTGCATTGGGGCTTTGTTGCTGAGTGCGGGCTTTCTCTAGTTGTGGTGAGTGGGGGCTACTCTTCGTTGTGGTGCGTGAGCTTCTCATTGCTGTGGCTTCTCTTGTTGCAGAGCATGGGCTCTAGGCACATGGGCTTCAGTAGTGGTGGCTTGTGGGCTCTAGAGTGCAGGCTCAGCAGTTGTGGCACATGGGCCTAGTTGCTCTGCAGCATGTGGGATCTTCCTGGACCAGGGCTCGAACCCGTGTCCCTTGTATTGGCAGGCGGATTCTTAACCACTGTGCCACCAGGGAAGCCCCCGTATCCTTGAAATAAAGGAATTCCTTGAAGGTGATGTGGACAGACAAGCTGTGGCCAGCTTGAAGGGACTTCCATTGACCAAATATGGGACAATAATATAGGGTAAATAATGATAGTAAGAGATTATAACTCAGTGAATAAAATAAGAACACATGACTCCATACAGATGTAAATAAATAAGGAGAAAGGAAAGCTGTTCATTACAGGTAGAATGCCAACTAATACGTGTCGAAAAGATAAAGGACTTAGGAAATCATCAATGGATGCTAACACTATTGAGTGCGATTTTAATGGGGAACAGATACATAATTTGTGGAGATTACTTTGAAAATATTTATCAATCACAAGGGGAAAATACTAACTTTTGCAGTAAAGGAATCTATGGGACACGTTAACCAAAAGATCAAAGTTAACATCACCAATGTTGGAACAAACTGTTATCATGTGCTTCCTGATATGTGCTGAGAAGGACACAACATCACTTTTGTGGTATTTCTGCAAAAATTGCATAACCTGAATATTTTAAGGAACAAGCAGCTGATCCAATTTGAGGGATATTCTATAAAATAAATTGGTCTGAACTCTTCAAAAATGTCAAGATCAGGAAAGGCAGAGAAATAAAGAAGAGTAAGACTGAAAACTAAATCTAATGTGCAATACTGGATTGAATTCTGGGCCAGGAAAAGATAGCTATAGAGGACATTATTAGGATAATTGCTGGTATTTGAATATGGACTATGGATTAGATAATAATACTATATACATTCATACTAAATTTCCTATTTTGATAATTATACTGAGGTTATATAAGAGACTTTCTTCTTAGAACATAAGCACTGAATTATTTTAGGGATAAAGGGGCACAGTGTCTCCAGCTTATTCTCAATTGGTTCAAGAAAAAATATGCATACATACACACACAGGGAAAGAGAAAGAGGATAAAGCAAATGTATCAAAATATACAATTTCTAAATCTGGGTAAAGGGTATATGAGTGTTCCTGGTAATATTCTTGCAACTTTTCTGTGAGTTTGAAATTATGTAGTAACAAGTTACAAAAATTTATACTATTCCATTGAAAGGTTATAATAATTTATTAAGCTTTCCCCTCTTTCAGGATGTTTGGTGATTTTAATTTTATGGTATTATAAATAATACTTTGATAAAATTATTAAATTGTTCTCCATAAAATTATTGCAATTTACATTTTTACTATCAATGTATACAAACACCTGTCTGATCCCCTTCTTACCAGTATTGTGCACTACTACTCAAAGAAGGCTTGGTTAATTTGATAGGCAGAATATTGCCTATCATTTTTTAGATATTTAAAACACTTAAAAAAAAATATCTCAAAAGTGAGAGTTCCCTGGCAGTCCAGTGGTTAGGACTCAGAGCTTTCACTGCTGTGGCCTGAGTTCGATCCCTGGTCGGGGAACTAAGATCCCACAAGTCGCATGGTGCAGCCAAAAAAAAAAATTTCAAAAGCAATTCCCATTATTATATATATAAAAAAAAAAACTAAAGGTGAAAAATAATTATAATATTATACATATTTATAATATAATCTCAGAGACAATCATACTTTGAAAACCTTGTCATACCTTCTTTCAAATTACCATAGTGTGTGTGTGTGTGTGTGTTTGTGTTTGTGTGTTTCTATTTCTACTTAGGAAAAAACTAGAGTTATCGTATCTCATTTTAACTTGCATTTAATACAGTGAAATGACTGTCTTATGTTTATTGATTTGTTTATTTCTTTGTTGAATGTTTGTTCACATTCTTTGCTCATTTTCCCCTTTAGGATCTTAGTGCTTTTCTATTTTATACAAAGTTCTATACTTTGTATAGTAAGTATAGTAAACCTCTTTGTCATTGTTGGCAATTATTCTCTTAGTTTTTTGTTTGTGCAGTATTTTAATTTTGAGTGAGTTTAAAAAAATTTTTTTTTAGAATTTTATTTATTTTTTTATACAGCAGGTTCTTATTAGTTATCCATTTTATACATATTAGTGTATATATGTCAGTGCCAATCTCCCAATTCATCACACCACCACTCCCCCCCACCACCACCACTTTCCCCCCTTGGTGTCCATACGTTTGTTCTCTACATCTGTGTCTCTATTTCTGCCCTGCAAACCGGTTCATCTGTACCATTTTTCCAGGTTCCACATATATGTGTTAATATATGATATTTGTTTTTCTCTTTCTGACTTACTTCACTCTGTATGACAGTCTCTAGATCCATCCACGTCTCAACAAATGACCCAATTTCGTTCCTTTTTATGGCTGAGTAATACTCCATTGTATATATGTACCACATCTTCTTTATACATTTGTTTGTCGATGGGCATTTAGGTTGCTTCCGTGACCTGGCTATTGTAAATAGTGCTGCAATGAACATTGGGGTGCATGTGTCTTTTTGAATTATGGTTTTCTCTGGGTATATACCCAGTAGTGGGATTGCTGGGTCATATGGTAAATCTATTTTTAGTTTTTTAAGGAACCTCCATACTGTTCTCCATAGTGGCTGTATCAATTTACATTCCCATCAATAGTGCAAGAGGGTTCCCTTTTCTCCACACCCTCTCCAGCATTTGTTGTTCGTAGATTTTCTGATGATGTCCATTCTAACTGGTGTGAGGTGATACCTCATTGTAGTTTTGATTTGCATTTCTCTAATGATTAGTGATGTTGAGCAGCTTTTCATGTGCTTCTTGGCCATCTGTATGTCTTCTTTGGAGAAATGTCTATTTAGGTCTTCTGCCCTTTTTTGGATTGGGTTGTTTGTTTCTTTAATATTGAGCTGCATGAGCTGTTTATATATTTTTGAGATTAATCCTTTGTCCGTTGATTCGTTTGCAAATATTTTCTCCGATTCTGAGGGTTGTCTTTTCGTCTTGTTTGTGGTTTTCTTTGCTGTGCAAAAGCTTTCAAGTTTCATTAGGTCCCATTTGTTTATTCTTGTTTTTATTTCCATTACTCTAGGAGGTGGATCAAAAAAGATCTTGCTGTGATTTATGTCAAAGAGTGTTCTTCCTATGTTTTCCTCTAAGAGTTTTATAGTGTCCGGTCTTACATTTAGGTCTCTAATCCATTTTGTGTTTATTTTTGTGTATGGCGTTAAGGAGTGTTCGAATTTCATTCTTTTACATGTAGCTATCCAGTTTTCCCAGCACCACTTATTGAAGACACTGTCTTTTCTCCACTGTATATTCTTGCCTCCTTTATCAAAGATAAGGTGACCATAGGTGCGTGGGTTTATCTCTGGGCTTTCTATCCTGTTCCATTGATCTATGTCTCTGTTTTTGTGCCAGTACCATATTGTCTTGATTACTGTAGCTTTGTAGTATAGTCTGAAGTCAGGGAGTCTGATTCCTCCAGCTCCATTTTTTTCCCTCAAGGGAAAAAATGCTTTGGCTATTCGGGGTCTTTTGTGTCTCCATACAAATTTTAAGATGATTTGTTCCAGTTCCATAAAAAATGCCATTGGTAATTTGATAGGGATTGCATTGAATCTGTAGATTGCTTTGGGTAGTATAGTCATTTTCACAATATTGATTCTTCCAATCCAAGAACATGGTATATCTCTCCATCTGTTGGTATCATCTTTAATTTCTTTCATCAGTGTCTTATAGTTTTCTGCATACAGGTCTTTTGTCTCCCTAGGTAGGTTTATTCCTAGGTATTTTATTCTTTTTGTTGCATTGGTAAATGGGAGTGTTTCCTTAATTTCTCTTTCAGATTTTTCATCATTAGTGTATAGGAATGCAAGAGATTTCTGTGCATTAATTTTGTATCCTGCAACTTTACCAAATGCATTGATTAGCTCTAGGAGTTTTCTGGTAGCTTCTTTAGGATTCTCTATGTATAGTTTCACGTCATCTGCAAACAGTGACAGTTTTACGTCTTCTTTTCCAATCTGAATTCCTTTTATTTCTTTTTCTTCTCTGATTGCCATGGCTAGGACTTCCAAAACTATGTTGAAAAGTAGTGGTGAGTGTGGACATCCTTGTCTTGTTCCTGCTCTTAGAGGAAATGCTTTCAGTTTTTCACCATTGAGAATGATGTTTGCTGTGGGTTTGTCGTATATGGCCCTTATTATGTTGAGGTAGGTTCCCTTTATGCCCACTTTCTGGAGAGTTTTTGCATAAATGCGTGTTGAATCTTGTCAAAATCTTCTTCTGCATCTATTGAGATGATCATATGGTTTTTATTCTTCAATTTGTTAATATGGTGTATCACATAGATTGATTTGCGTATATTGAAGAATCCTTGCATCCCTGGGATAAATCCCACTTGATCATCGTGTATGATCCTTTTAATGTGTTGTTGGATTCTGTTTGCTAGTATTTTGTTGAGGATTTTTGCATCTATATTCATCAGTGATGTTGGTCTGTAATTTTCTTTTTTTGTAGTATCTTTGTCTGGTTTTGGTATCAGGGTGATGGTGGCCTCATAGAATGAGTTTGGGAGTGTTCCTTCCTCTGCAATTTTTTGGAAGAGTTTGAGAAGGATGTGTGTTAGCTCTTCTCTAAATGTTTGATAGAATCCACCTGTGAAGCCATCTGGTCCTGGACTTTTGTTTGTTGGAAGATTTTTAATCACAGTTTCAATTTCATTACTTGTGATTTGTCTGTTCATATTTTCTATTTCTTCCTGGTTCAGTCTTGGAAGGTTATACCTTTCTAAGAATTTGTCCATTTCTTCCAGGTTGTCCATTTTATTGGCATAGAGTTGCTTGTAGTAGTCTCTTAGGATGCTTTGTATTTCTGCGGTGTCCATTGTAACTTCTCCTTTTTCATTTCTAATTTTATTGATTTGAGTCCTCTCCCTCTTCTTCTTGATGAGTGTGGCTAAAGGTTTATCAATTTTGTTTATCTTCTCAAAGAATCAGCTTTTAGTTTTATTGATCTTTGCTATTGTTTTCTTTGTTTCTATTTCATTTATTTCTGCTCTGATCTTTATGATTTCTTTCCTTCTACTAACTTTGGGTTTTGTTTGTTCTTCTTTCTCTAGTTCCTTTAGGTGTAAGGTTAGATTGTTTATTTGAGATTTTTCTTGTTTCTTGAGGTAGGCTTGTATTGCTATGAACTTCCCTCTTAGAACTGCTTTTGCTACATCCCACAGGTTTTGAATCATCGTGTTTTTGTTGTAATTTGTCTCTAGATAGTTTCTGATTTCCTCTTTGATTTCTTCAGTGATCTCTTGGTTATTTAGTAACGTATTGTTTAGCCTCCATGTGTTTGTGTTTTTTACGTTGTTTTCTGTGTAATTGATTTCTAATCTCATAGTATTGTGGTCAGAAAAGATGCTTGATATGATTTCAATTTTCTTAAATTTAGTGAGGCTTGATTTGTGACCCAAGATGTCATCTATCCTGGAGAGTGTTCCGTATGCACTTGAGAAGCAAGTGTAATCTGCTGTTTTGGGATGGAATGTCCTATAAATAGCAATTAAATCTATCTGGTCTGTTGTGTCATTTACAGTTTTTGTTTCCTTATGGATTTTCTGTTTGGATGATCTGTCCATTGGTATAAGTGAGGTTTTAATGTCCCCCTCTATTATTGTGTTACTGTTGATTTCCTCTTTTATAGCTGTTAGCAGTTGCCTTATGTATTGAGGTGCTCCTATGTTGGGTGCATATATATTTATAATTGTTATATCTTCTTCTTGGATTGATCCCTTGATCATTATGTAGTGTGCTTCCTTGTCTCTTGTAACATTCTTTATTTTAAAGTCTATTTTATCTGATATGAGTATTGCTACTCCAGCTTTCTTTTGATTTCCATTTGCATGGAATATCTTTTTCCATCCCCTCACTTTCAGTCTGTATGTGTCCTTAGGTCTGAAGTGGGTCTCTTGTAGATAGCATATATATGGGTCTTGTTTTTGTATCCATTCAGCAAGCCTGTGTCTTTTGGTTGGAGCATTTAATCCATTCACGTTTAAGGTAATTATCGACATGTATGTTTCTTAATTGTTATGTGTTTGTTTTTGTAGGTCCTTTCCTTGTCTTGTGTTTCCCACTTAGAGAAGTTCCTTTAGCATTTGTTGTAGAGCTGGTTTGGTGGTGCTGAGTTCTCTTAGCTTTTGCTTGTCTGTAGAGCTTTTGATTTCTCCATTGAATTTGAATGAGATCCTTGCTGGGTAGAGTAATCTTGGTTGTAGGTTCTTCCCTTTCATCACTTTAAGTATATCATGCCTCTCCCTTCTGGCTTGTAGAGTTTCTGCTGAGAAATCAGCTGTTAACCTTATGGGAGTTCCCTTGTATGTTACTTGTCATTTTTCCCTTGTTGCTTTCAATAATTTTTCTTTGTCTTTAATTTTTGTCAGTTTGATTACTATGTGTCTCAGTGTGTTTCTCCTTAGGTTTATCCTGCCTGGGACCCTCTGTGCTTCCTGGACTTGGGTGGCTATTTCCTTTCCCGTGTTAGGGAAGTTTTCGACTATAATGTCTTCAAATATTTTCTCGGGTTCTTTCTCTCTTCTCCTTCTGGGACCCCTATAATGCGAATGTTTTTGCATTTAATGTTGTCCCAGAGGTCTCTTAGGCTGTCTTCATTTCTTTTCATTCTTTTTTCTTTACTCTGTTCCACAGCAGTGAATTCCACCATTCTGTCTTCCAGGTCACTTATCTGTTCTTCTGCCTCAGTTATTCTGCTATTGATTCCTTCTAGTGTATTTTTCATTACAGTTATTGTATTGTTCATCTCTGTTTGTTCTTTAATTCTTCTAGGTGTTCGTTCTTTAATTCTTCTAGGTCTTTGTTAAACATTTATTGCATCTTCTTGATGTTTGCCTCCATTCTTTTTCCAAGGTTCTGGATCATCTTCACTATTATTATTCTGAATTCTTTTTCTGGAAGGTTTCCTATCTCCACTTCATTTAGTTGTTTTTCTGGGGTTTTATCTTGTTCCTTCATCTGGTACATAGCCCTCTGCCTTTTCATCTTGTCTATCTTTCTGTGAATGTGGTTTTTGTTCCACAGGCTTCAGGATTGTAGTTTTTCTTGCTTCTGCTGTCTTCCCTCTGGTGGATGAGGCTATCTAAGAGGCTTGTGCAAGTTTCCTGATGGGAGGGACTGGTGGTGGGTAGAGCTGGGTGTTGCTCTGGTGGGCAGAGCTCAGTAAAACGTTAATCTGCTTGTCTGCTGATGGGTGGGGCTGGGTTCCCTCCCTGTTGGTTGTTTGGCCTGAGGTGACCCAACACTGGAGCCTACCCAGGGCTCTTTGATGGGGCTAATTGCAGACTCTGGGAGGGCTCACACCAAGGAGTACTTCCCAGAACTGCTTCCAGTGTCCTTGTCCTCACAGTGAGCCACAGCCACCCCCCCCACCCCCGCCTCTGCAGGAGATCCTCCAACACCAGCAGGTAGGTCTGGTTCAGTCTCCTATGGGGTCACTGCTCCTTCCCCTGGGTCCTGATGTGCACACTACTTTGTGTGTGCCCTCCAAGAGTGGAGTCTCTGTTTCCCCCAGTCCTGTTGAAGTCCTGTAATCAAATCCCACTAGCCTTCAAAGTCTGATTCTCTAGGAATTCCTCCTCCCGTTGCTGGACCCTCAGGTTGGGAAGCCTGACATGGGCTCAGAACCTTCACTCCAGTTTGTGAGTCACCCACCTGGCAGTTACGGGATTTGATTGTATTGTGATTGTGCCCCTCCTACTGTCTCATTGCAGCTTCTCCTTTGTCTTTGGATCTGGGTATCTTTTTTGTTGAGTTTCAGTGTCTTCCTGTCGATGATTGTTCAGCAGTTAGTTGTGATTCCTGTGCTCTTGCAAGAGGGAGTGAGCGCATGTCCTTCTACTCCACCATCTTGAACCAATATAAAATTTTTTTCTTCTTTTAGCTTATGTATATCATTGGAAATAGATTAAACTACTTATGATCAGACTTGTTACAAAGAATCCCCCCTTAGCATACTTGATAATTGGCAATCTTCATAAATGCAGATTCTACATAGGTTAAGTCTGAAAGTTTTTAAAGTTGAGGTATAATTGACATGTAACATTATATTAGTTTCAGGTATACAACATAATGATTCAGTATTTGTGTATATTGCAAAATGATCACCACAATTAGTCTAGTTAACATCTGTCATCATATATACTTACAATTTTCTTTCTTGTTGAGAACTCTTGAGATCTACTCTTTTAGCAACTTTCAAATATGTGATACAAAAAAGGTAGTTGCCGTGCTGTACATTATACTCCCGTGACTTATTTATTTTATAACTAAATCCTTTGACATAATCTCATTGGCCTTTGATAACTTCCTTGCTTTCTGGCCCAACAAGATACCCATCTCATCTTGTACAGTTCTACTTTAGGCCCAGAATCAGCCATTTCTCCTTTTTAGTGAGCACTGGTATTTAGAGAACACATTCTGAGTACCAGGAGTGTTTGTTGCTTCTTAGTTTTTAATGACCATTTTAACAGGTGTGAGGTGGTATCTCATTGTGGTTTTGATTTGCATCTCCCTGATGATTAGTGATGTTGAGCATTTTTTCATGTACCTGTCCATCATCTGTATGCCTTTTTATGGAAAATGCCTATTCAGATCCTCTGCCTATTTTTTAATTGGCTTGTTTGTTTGCTATTGAGTTGTATGATTTGTTTATATTTTTTGGTTATTAGCTCCTTACCAGATATATGATTTGCAGATTTTTTTCTTCCTTTTCATTTTGTTGATGGTTTCATTTGCTGTGAAGAAGCTTTTTAGTTTGATGTAGGTTCCACTTATTTATTTTTACTTTTGTTGCCTTTGCTTTCAGTGTCAAGTTAAAAATATCATCGCCAAACCCCATGTCAAGGAGGTTACTACTTATGTTTTCTTCTAGGAGTTTTATGGTTTCAGGTCTTATAGTCAAGTTTTTAATCTATTTTGAGTTAATTTTTGTGTATGGTGTAGGATAGTGGTCTAGTTTCATCCTTTTGCAGAGTATTTACATTTTTAATTTGAAAATAATTTTTGATTTATAGAAGAGTTGTAAAAACAGTACACAGAGTTCTCATATACTGTCCACCCAGATTCCTCTGCAGTTAATATTTTAACATCTGTAACACCTGTAACAGGCTTGGTTTTTATTGATTGCTTTTTTGTATGAGTTATATTTTCCTTTTTCTTTGCATGTCTATTAAATATTTATTTTCTACTGGATAATGTGATCTATATTCTGTTCTACCTCTGAAGAGTGTTGATTTTTGTTCTAGCAGGCAGTTCTAGCAAGCTAATCACCCTAACCTTGTGTAGGCTTTTAAAATACAGTTTAAAGGGTAGATCTATAGAAAGCCGAGTCATTTTCAAACGCCTCTAACTTGATACCAGATAACCTCCAACTGTATCTTCTCTGTGAATCTTGTTGAGACTTGGTTTTAGGCTTTTTTAGGGTGGATCAGACCTTCTTCTTGAATGTGTTTTTTACTACTAAAACATTACCTTTTTGCCATCTCAGCTGGACACCATCAGTTTTATCAAGTTCTCTCCATTCTGGCTGGGCCTGAAGGCCAACATTTCCCACCATTGCTTCACCACTAATTTCTTGTTCCATTTTCAACTCCATTGCAACTGCTCTCTGGGAAATCTTATATAGTCTCACCGCTGTATGCATAGCCCAGCCCTTGGCCAAAGGCTCATGGGGAGCTTCCATACAGACTTTTGGTACCCACTTCTGCACAGTTCCCTCCTCTCCAGTGCCCTGCCTTGCAGATTCCAGGTACTTTCACAACCCTGAGCTCTATTCGCTGTCTCCTCAGCTTAATGGAACCACTGTGCTCTGCTTGGGCTCCAGCTCTGTCCTCCATGGGCAGGAAAATTTCCCCAGGCAGACATCGAGGGCAATCATAGGGGTCATGTCATGAGTTTCCCTTCTCTCAAGGATCACAGCTTGTGCTATTTATTGCTCAATGCCTGGAAACAATTGCCTAGTATATTTTATCCAGTTTTATAGTAGTTTTTGGTGGGAGGGCTTATTTGGTACCAGTTATTTCATCACTGCAAAAAGGAGAAGTCCCAATATATGGTTTTGATGTATGTTCACATTGCCACAAGATTGAAATTTTTCTATCTACTTTTTCTTTAAGAGTTGAAGAGCTATGTCAATAAGTAGTTTGATATTGATATTATATCATTCTTTCCCCCTTATCTCCACCCTATCTCAGCAAAAAGGTGCAAATGTAAACTCATTTTCAAAGATCATGCTGGTTTATTTAGTAGTTCTTTCAGCAAGGGCTTAAGGAATATAAACATATTGAGTTTCTCATTCTTTAATGGTAGTTTGGTTCTCTTAAAAGTCCAGAGTCAAAGTGAATTTTCTTCAGATCTTTGAAGATAGTACTCAGTTATCCTCTGGCATCTAGCATTGTTGATGAGAAGTCTAACTCATGTTTCTTTTGGCTAATTTGATTCTCTTTTGTAGCTTTTAGGGTTTTCTCTTTATCCTTGTTATTCTGGGTTTCATTGTGATGTGTTTAGCTGTGTGGCTCAGTCATTCTTTATTCTGAATTTTTTTAATTTTTTTTAGTGTTTTTGCCTTTTAGAAATCTGTTCTTAATGTCTTTTATCTTTTCCTTCTTTTAATTGATAAATAATTCACATGTCATAAAATATACCATTTTAAAGCATATAATTCAGTGGTTTTAAGTATATTCACAAAGTTGTACAACTGTCATCACTATTTATAACATTACATTTTCATCACCCGCAAAAGAAACCCTGTACCCATTAGCAGTCACTCCCCTTACCCCTACCCCCTGTCCTTTGGCAAACACTAATCTGCTTTCTGTCTTTATGGATTTGCCTGTTCTAGACATTTCATATAAACAAAATAATACACTATGTGGCCTTTTGTGTCTGACTTCTTTCACTAAGCATAATGTTTCCAAGATTCATTTTTGTTAGTATGTAGCATGTAACAGTACTTCATTTCTTTCTCTGGCTGAATAATATTCCATATTTTGTTAATCTGTTCATCATTTGTTGGACATTTGGGTTGTTTCCACTTTTTCCTACTATGAATCATGCTTCTATGGACATTCAAGTACTACTTTTTCTTTTAAATACGCTCTTTTACAGTGTCTAATCTACCATCCATAGGGTTTTCATTTCAAACACTGTATCTTCAATTTCTAAGATTTCTAATAGGGTTTTTGGCTGTTACTTTCTGTTTAATTGATGGCAGTGTATTCTTGTTTCATGGCTTCTTTTTATATTTGAGGGTATAAAATACAGAGCACTTATTTTTAAAGTTCTTTTCAGATTGTTTTATTAACTCTGTTTCCTCAGGTATACATTTTGTTGGTTGATATGTGTCCTATTTTTCATGGTATTGGTCTTCACTGGTTGGTAATTTTTAGTTAAGACCTAATTGTCCATGACCCTTTTGTCCTGAACACATCCTGCATTGACAGCCTTCCAGTAGGAGGTTCTCTGGGTTGCTGAGCCCTAATCTGCAGGGCACGTATCTTGGATTAAACTTTGCTTGAGTGGAAAGATAAAAGGCTCTTGTATCTTAATAGAATATATAGTTCTGAGTCTCATCCGTACTTATATTACATGGCTCTAAGGCCCTCAGCCTGCATCACTGATGCTGCTACTAGCATCACTTGGCTTTTAACCAACCCTCAGGTAGGCAGGTGGCATCCCTTTGGCTTTTGTTCATGTTTTGGTCCCTTGCTTATACCTCCTATGTGTGGCCTCTGTGGCTCTTGCTCTTAAACCTGTTAGTGTTGCAATATTAGCTCCATTTTTTTTTTCCATTCCATGCCTCAAACATGGGGCATCTTTGGTCCTTACTTACCGTTGTGGATTCTCTCTCTCTTTTTCCTTTCGAAGATTAGGGAAGAATACCTCTCTATTTCTGGTCTATAAAGATTTCTCTTTTCTTTTTTTCTCACTATATTTTGTTTTGTTTTAATTTTTATTTATTTGGCTGTGTCATGCGGTAGGTGGGATACTAGTTCCCCGACCAGGGATCAAACCCGCACCTCCTCCATTGGAAACGTGGAGTCTTAACCACTGGACCACCAGGGAAGTCCCTATGACTATGTTTTATTAAAATTTAAAAATACTTGTTTTATCATTTTATGTGTTTGAATGGGAAGATGAAATTTCAACATATGCTTGACTTATCTTGAAACAGAAGGCTTTTTATTTAGTTCTACTGTTTTACCTTTTCACATTTAACTCTAGTCAATCCATCTGGATTTTTTTTTTTTTTTTTTGGTGTATGGAGTGAGTTAATTGAAATTAATTTCCCCCAAATAACTACTCATTTAAAAAAATCATTATTAAGATTTCTAGAGAATTCCAAGTTATTGACAAACCTTTTTCTCATGTATCTACATGTTTTCCCTATTTTTCACTGTATTACCACTTTATAGGATTGAGGAACAATTTTTTCTTATTTCACAGAAAGGTAATTGAATCACAGAAAAAAGGGGGTCACCCTAGGTCAGAAAGTCAGTCAGTGGTAAATCTGAAGATTGATGTAAGTCATCCTGGTTTAGTGCCAACTTCATTAAACTTCAGTGTAGCATAACCTTGCTGCCATATTATCTCAAGCTTTGTTACTGAATTATATTTGAAAAACAAACTAATGGCAAGAAAAATATTACCCATTAAGATTGATAGCTAGAACTTGATCTTCTTTGAGATGGTTAAAGCTTATTACATATATGGTATGAATGTTTTAGAAGAAAGTTGTGCTATTATTTTAGGATATATGTTATTGTTATTAAAATTTTTAAGTTGAATTCTTTTATAATATCAACATTGTCAACCTCATTTATAAGGTAGAACATTCAGGGCTTCCCTGGTGGCGCAGTGGTTGAGAGTCTGCCTGCCGATGGAGGGGACACGGGTTCGTGCCCTGGTCTGGGAAGATCCCACATGCCGCGGAGCAGCTAGGCCCGTGAGCCATGGCCGCTGAGCCTGTGCATCTGGAGCCTGTGCTCCGCAATGGGAGAGGCCACAGCAGTGAGAGGCCCGCGTACCGCAAAAAATAAAAAAAAAAAATATAAGGTAGAACGTTCAGAGACTGAGATATATATTTTTATTCATATTTAGTTCTCCATTCTAATACTACTATAGAGGGGAAATAAGGGATGGCATTTTATAAAATGGGAGATTTGGGTTTTTTTCCCTTTATAATATTAGTGCCAGGGTACAGAAAGAAAGAAGGATGGCGCATACTTTGAGGTTCTATCTGTTGATGATGATCCAGGACTCACTGATGCTTTGTGTAGAGTTCTGAATCAACATATGTAAATATACGAAGTGGTTAATTGACAATTAAATTAGCAAGAGTTTGCTTCTCTTGGGTAAAAAAAGGCATTAGGCATTAGGTAAATGCCTGAGAGGGTCATTCTTGAATTTTTCTGTTTTAAGTTCTAAATTAGCTCACTTACCATTGTAAAGCAATTATACCCCAATAAAGATGTTAAAAAAAAAATAAATTAGCTCACTTACTGGATTTGTGTTATTAAATAATGAATTGATTTATTTAAAAATATAAGAATATCAGAGCTATCAACTCTGAAGATTGTGGCATTGGATATGTCCTTGTGGAAATTAAGTGAAAATACAAATTGATTTAGCAAATTTTCAATTTGTGTAAAATTGAAAACATGTGATTAAATGTCTTATCCCCATAAAATAATTCTAAATGTTTAAGCAATTTGCTGATGCATAGCCATCTCCAGTCATATTTAAAATTTTGCAGATAATCTTTTCATCAGGGAAGAGACTTCTTGGCTTATCAGTTTAATAACTCCAGAAACTGGTGCTTATGCAAACTGCTTGTTCTATTCTGCCACCATCTCTTCTCACACAGAAATACAGTCTATACTGCCTGGACTCTCTGCAGAGCTGAGCTGGACTTCAGAGGAAACCAGCTATTCTCAGGACGTGTCAGGGGTAACACCCTTCCAGATGATTTTTGAGGCAAGTTTTGCTGTGGTTCTATAAATTAATGATGTTTTGATTCTTATTTTTCTACAAATGTAATAACAGGAAAGAAAAACCTAGGTCCGTTACAGTTCAAAGTTGAAATGAAATAAGGCATTGGTCCCCAAACTTCCGTGTGCCGATTTTAAATCACCTGGGAGCTTTCAAAATAGTGATGTTTGTGTCCCACTTCAAGAGGTTGTGATTTAATTGGTCTAGGGTGCTGGATTAGTCTGCTTAGGCTGCCATTAAAAAAAAATACCACAGGTTGGGTGGCGTAAACAACAGAAACTTATTTTCTCATACTTCTGGAAGCTAGAAGTCCAAGATCAAGATATCTTGTCACTGTTCACATGACCTTTCCTCTGTATGTATGTGGAGAGAGAGCCTTCTGGTGTCTTTTCCTCTTCTTACAAGGACACCAGTCCTATCAGATTAGGGTGCCCCCTTATGACCTCATTTAACCTCAATGACATTCTTAAGGCCCTGTCTCCAAATACAGTCACATGGAGGCTAGGGCTGCAACAGATGAATTTTGGGGGACACAATCCAGTCCGTAAGATGTGTGGCCTGGGCTTTGGAATATTTTTAAAATCCCAGATGATTCCTAATGTGCAGGTAAATTTGAGAACCACTGAAGTAAACCATTATTTGAATTTGGATCTCCTGAAAAAGAAAATAAAAATGGATTCCCAGTGCAGATCCTATTTAGATACATTTTTATTAGGTTGGTTTAAAGATCTTTATTGATTTTTTTGTAGCCCAGATTTATGAGAGTGACAATTGAGTTCTCCATTCCCTTTAACAATTCTCGGATCCCCTATCTTGCTTCCTTTGAACTGGTAGAGACAAAGAATTAGAGTACTTTAAATGTTCTCCCAAAAAGCACTTGGGAGGCCTTTCTCCATGTTGGAACAATTATATCCTTCTTCTAAAAGGAAATGACTATGGTATCGGGACAAAAGATATCCGTGGCTGTGCCTTATCTTGTTTAGGGGAACGAAGGGTGAACAGTCTGGAGCAATTAATGGTTAGTCAGCTCTAAAACTATTAATGTCAAGTAGCAATAAAAAAGCTGATTTCAGTGAGCCAAGGAAAGCAGTTCTAGAAAAGGAAATCATGTGTTTTAGCCAGTCTGAACAAACAATGGTAATTCTTATACCTAACATATATATTATTTAAGCCTCCTGACAACTCTATGAAATGGATAGGACAAGGATAATCATCACCCCATTTTACAGATACAAGAAAACTGAAATTCAGAGAATTTGACTGACTTTCCCAAGGTCATACCAAAGTTAAGGACAGAAATAGAATCTGAATCAAAGTCTTACTCATATTGATCAGTGCTGTTTCAATATTCATTTCTTTACTCAGAAACCTGTGTTTGTTCACGACAGCTTCACTGTGCTAGACAGAGTCCCAAGACATGTTACTTGATCCCAAGGAACTTGGAATCTAAAGGAAAAGATAGATAAGTAAACAAATAATTACAATGCAGTGTAATATATATCATGATACAGGTATGCACTGATGCTGAGGTAGCTTAGAGGAAGGGTACCTAACCCAATGGGAAGTTGTCAAGGTCTAGAGGTCTTTGATGAGACCGAAAAACAGATTTTCTGGGTATAAGAAGTTCAGAGACTTGAAAGAACAAAAATTTATCATCAGAGTGATAAAGTTTCTTTCTTTTTTTGTTTTGTTTTTCCTTATTGCAAGAGCAGTGTTTCCCTCAGGAAAATCAAAGTGTGCATTTAGAGTACAGATAATTGACTTAATCAAGGTAGCCACTATTAACATCTTGGCGCATATTTTTTCACGTAAGAGTGGGACATTTTAGTTTAAGCCTTCCAGAACAATACAGTTCCAATCTATGGCCGTGGAAGTAGGTGGCTGGAAATGAGTGGAGGTCAAGGTTGTTGGAGTTGAGGAGGTCAGAGAATTATGAGACCAAATTGTTGCTTAGACTGGTCATCTGTTTGTATGTGGAAGTCAGCCAAGATGATGGCAGGACAGAGGATGATGGCAGAGGATGATGGCAGTACAGAGGAGAACTGTGAGCTTATAGAGTACAGAGGAGAACTGTGAGCTTAGTGCCCAGTAATCAGTTGGTGATAGGTGGGGCGAGGTAAGAGCAGTATAACCTAAGAGGAACAAGGATTTCCTGAAAGTATTTGCTCTATTACATCTCATTGTCTCTGATACTGTGCAGCTATTTAAAATATTTTTAAAATAAATTTATTTATTTATTTATTCTTTATTTTTGGCTGCGTTGGGTCTTGTTACTGCGTGTGGGCTTTCTCTAGTTGCCGGAGCGGGGGCTACTCTTTGTTGCGGTGCACAGGCTTCTCATTGCATTGGCTTCTCTTGTTACAGAGCATGGGCTCTAGGCGCATGGGCTTCAGTAGTTGTGGCTTTCGGGCTCAGTAGTTGTGGCGCACGGGCTTAGTTTCTCTGCGACATGTGGAATCTTCCCGGACCAGGGCTCAACCCGTGTCCCCTGCATTGGCAGGCGGATTCTTAACCACTGTGCCACCAGGGAAGTCCCTATTTAAAAGATTTTTGAATGAAGAGAATGAGAAGAGAAAAAGGGGAGGTTGTGAAAGATTTCATCATACACGTATATCTCAACTGGGAAGAAGGGTCAAGTGGCAAGGTTTATAGCAAAGGCTAGTGAATGGAGACCTCCATGAAAAAGCGGTAATAAATGATCCACTGCTTTGGGCATGTGAGGAGAGCTCATTCCAGGGAAGACTGAGGGAAACTTCATTTAAGAGAGATGCTGGTTTTGTGTTTATGCTCAGTCAGTCCTGCATCTTGGAGTCCATTAGGCTAGATAACATGTCTTTCCAAAAACAATTTGATTTTTGCAAGATCTTCTTGATGAATTTATCCATTTTTGTATTTATTTTTGCCATGATACAAAATGATAAAATGGGTAGAGATATACATATATACGTACAAACCTATCTATCTATCTTTGTATTTCTCTATTTCTCTATTATCTATCATCTATCTACTTACCTATTTAAGCAAAGAGAGAGAGAGACAGAGACACTGACTTTCTTTTAGAAAGTCATATAGAACCCATAACCACATAAGTTCATGTTTGAAAATATAAAACAGCTCCCATATTGTATCATATGATTAGACTTGTATTTAAAGGCTGAAACATGTGCTTCAATAGTAGTTTCCGCTGCCCAGGGCTGGCAGCATATGTTTTTTCCTAACAACATGTAAGTAAATTCACTGCTTCTGAAGGTATGTCAGGCCTGGGGTACTGGGTTTCTAACACCCAACTGTAAAAGGCTGTAAAAGACTGTGTAGTGTCTCTTTCTTTCTTTCTTTCTTTCCTCCTTCCTTCCTTCCTTCCTTCCTTCCTTCCTTCCTTCCTTCCTTCCTTCCTTCCTTCCTTCCTTTCTTTCTTTCTTTCTTTCTTTTTCTCTCTCTCTCTCTCTCTCTCAATAATTTATGAGTAGATCTTAAAAGGAGCTATTTGCTTTGTGTTAAGTATCCTCCACTGACCTGACATTATGTCACTTTATCTTCTCAGTCTGGATTAGGTGCCAATTGTTCTTGTGTATTTCTTTAGCATCTCTTATATATTTAAATCATAAAGCTTCTTCACATTGTCATACAAATTATTTATTTTGTCTTTCTCTTCTACTTAAGTGTAAATTCTTCAAATTCAGAGATTGTTTTATTTATCTCTGTAAGCCTAAGTACATGATAAGCTACATTAAGTGTTTTATCAGTGAATAAATACACATACATATTCAGTAGTCATGTTTAAGCATTGCCCATCAGGCTCCATAAAAAATAATGATAGATTACATAGTATCTGATTCAGATAGCTATGTGTACAGAAAATGAACATTCTTGGAGAGGCAGCGTTTCATAGTGAAATGTGGGCTCTGGAGTCAGATCTAGGTTTGAATCCCAGTTCTGCCACTTAATTAGCTATGTGTGACCTTGGACAAATTAATTCGCTTATTTAGTCATTATCCTCATCCATAAAGTGGGGGTATTTCCTACTTGTATATAAACTGCTTGGCATGTAGCAGGTGTTCAGTAAATGGTAGTTCCCATCCTTACTAATTGTAGACCCTCTCTGGTAGCTGCTCAAGGAACTTCCACTTACTTGGTTGCCTTACTGCTAGATATAATTAAGCCCTTTCTGTGATATACCCTATAATCACTAAGTTACAAAAGTTTGAAACTGTTCCAAGAAGTTGTTTTGGAAGTGTTAAGTATAGGAAATGCTTTCAAGAGACCATTGCTTTTCTACTATTTGAACACTTTATAATAAAAAAATTTAAAAGAAGGATGTGACTATGGTATGTATGCTGCAATTACTGTTTAATTACTGCTGTTTACATGTGTGAATAATCCTAGATTTGTTTCCAGAATTTTTTAATAATCCCCATCCATTTTTCTAATACTTTCAAATATTTTTATAATAGTTTTTCTAATTATCCCCACCCATTGCACAGTTCTTTTTTTTTTTTTTTAAACGACAATAATCATTTATTATGTCTCACAATTTCTGTGGGTCAGGAATTGGGGTGCTAAATTTTGGTTCAGGGTCTCCCCTAAAGTTGCAGGCAGATGTCAGCTGGGGCTGCCATTGCACAGTTCTTGATCTCTTTTTCAGTGTACTTATAAAGAGTATTATATTTCTTTTTATTTTTTAATTTTTTATTTATTTATATTGCGGTACGTGGGCCTCTCACTGTTGTGACCTCTCCCGTTGCGGAGCACAGGCTCCGGACGCGCAGGCTCAGCGGCCATGGCTCACGGGCCCAGGTGCTCCGCGGCATGTGGGATCCTCCCAGACCGGGGCACGAACCCGTGTCCCCTGCATCGGCAGGCGGACTCTCAACCACTGCGCCACCAGGGAAGCCCATAAAGAGTATTATAATAGTTTATCCTTCATTAGATATTTACATGTTTCTTCTTTATTGTGTTATGAGATTTTTGGGGTCTGGGACCTTTCTTCTCTTTTAATATACACTTAGTACATGGCTCTGTATTTTCTGAGCCACTAATAAGAACTTACTGTTTGGACTTCCCTGCTGGTGCAGTGGTTAAGAATCCGCCTGCCAGTGCAGGGGAAACAGGTTTGAGCCCTCATCTGGGAAGATCCCACATGCTGCAGAGCAACTAACCCCGTGCGGCACAACTACTGAGCCTGCACACCTAGAGCCCGTACTCCTCAACAAGAGAAGCCACCGCAATAAGAAGCCCGTGCACCGCAATGAAGAGGAGACCCCGCTCGCTGCAACTAGAGAAAGCCCGCGCGCAGCAGTGAAGACCCAACGCAGCCAAAAATAAAAAATTATATAAATAAATAAATTTATTAAAAAAAGAAAAGAACTTACTGATTTCTGACTCTATTTCTTCTTCACTGACTTCTCCATTTTTTCGGAGACGCATTTTAACTTCGGTTTTAGGGACACTATATTAAATATAGTATAGGAAAGTGGTTAATACTAAAGCTTTGGAGCCAGATCAGGCACACCTTAGCAAAGTTGTTTAACCTCTTTGAAATTCATTTTTTTTAATCCATAAAATGTAGGTTATATGTACCTAATATGGTTTCTGTGAGGGGTAAATGAGGTAATATAAGTAAAATATTTAGTACCATTCCTGGAATAGAGAAAGCCCTCATTAAGTGATAAATCTTATTATATTTGTATGGAGATATCAGGGTATATTGGAAAAAGCATGGACAATTGTTGTTAGATAGACTTAGGGTCAAATTCTGGCTCTATTACTGAACATCTTAGGCAAGTTGCATAACTTCTCTGAACCTCATTTTTTGGTTGTTTTTTTTTTTGCCACGCTGCAGGGCTTGCAGGGCCTGAAGGGATCTTATTTCCCCGGCCAGGGATTGAACATGCGCCCTTGGCAGTGAAACCTCGGAGTCCTAACCCCTGGACCTCAAGGGAATTCTGAGCCTCATTTTTTTTAATCTATAAAGAGGGGATTGTAATACCTGACTTGAGGATTGTTGTAGATATAGCACCTGCACATTGCTTGCCACATAGTAGGCATTCATCAAGTGGTATCTATTATTGTTACCATGTCTAACATATATTTTCAGATTATTCTTTGGTCTTTAAAACAGTTTTGTGAGGTTGAAAGGCTAAGTTTTATGCCTGTTTTGCAGATGAGGAAATAAGGTCCAGAGAAGTTAAGTGATTTTTTTTCATGATTACTGCAGTAATTTTTATAGAGCCAGTATTAGAACACAGGTCTTCTGACTTCTGAGCTTTCTGCTTTGCAGCTTTTCCTTAAATACAAATGTTTGGATGAATGGATTAAGGTTTAAAAATAGGTTCTTTTTAGTGCCTGCTCCTTTGACTCCACTCAGATTCTTAATACAGATTGACCCACATTAGAATAATAAAGATAGAGTTACTCTTCTCAGCTCCAATGTAAATTACTTTTAAATTTGTTCCAAAAGGTGGTTTTGAGATTGTGGGTTTTACTCTGGTATTTGTTCACGTCTCCTGAAGTTCCATGAAATTAGGTACCTTAGCCCAAGAAGTGATGGCTATTAGATTACCTTTGGTGTTCAGTTTTCAGACCCAAAGATGTTTCCCCTTGGATGTCTGAAAAGCTTTCTGAGGTGTAGTTACTTTTATAAGAAGAAATACCATAATTTAATTCACTTGTGCTCTTGGGTTTGTGTATGTGCAGTGGATGTTTTTGTTATGTTGTTACAGGTTCATGAAAAGCCCAGAACTTTGATGACAGATAGCCTGGTTATAAAGAATTTTTTACGCAAAGTCATCACTGTGCTCCCCAAGGTAAGCTGTTCTTCTGCACAATAACGATTCTCTTGTTTAAGTCATATGTTTTTAAAAGACTTCTACTCTGTAGGGCATGGAAGGATCTGATTGGTCCTCTTTCTTTTAATTACAGTGATCAAAAGTTTTAATATTGAATTGATTTGGTTCCTGTATCCCTAAGGCAGGCTTGATGTTGGTCATGTGACATAGTTGAGAGCCCTTGGATATAGAGAGAACTTTCTTTTGGGTTCTTATTTTCACTGCCTTACTGTTTTATTGTATCACTTTGGATACCTCGTTTCCCTCTTCTGCGTTTCATTTTTCTTTTAAACCTAGATGATAAACTTTGCTGATTATCTCCTTTTTTTCTAAAGTGACTATAAGAGCAACTAAGGAAATTGGTAAAATACTTTGAACTCTGGAAAGCTAAAATTTTTATTATTACCTGTAGTTTGATATGTTCATAAAGTTGCACACAAGTATGCTATATAACTTCCCCTTTTTTTCTGGCATGTTTCCTACGTTTTCTGTCTTAAGCAGGATTCAGTACTTAATTGTTTGCCAGTCATTCTTCCAAGTGCTCTCCACGTACTCACTCATTCAACCCTGCCAACACCCCTTGTGAAGTAGGTTTTATCATCATTCCCATTTTATAGCCAAGGAAATATGGTACAGAGGTTAAATCACTTGCAGGACCAGGATTTGAAATGAGGCAGTCTGGCTCTAGAGTTCCTTATTACCCATTATATTATATAGAAAAAAAATAGAGGTTGAAGGTATAAAATAATTAGAACAGTGAAGTAAATTGGAAGGAGGACATAAGAGATGGGGATAGGGGAAGAAAAAACAAAGAAAAAAGCATGGAATATTCCATATATGAAAACAATGGAAACAATAGAGAGAAAAATTGATAATTCATTTAAGAAGGGGAGAAGAGATACATTAGGAGAACAGCAGAGGACAAAAGGGTAGTATTTCCTCATAATTTGTGACTACTTGGAATTGTAATGTAGAACTCAATGTATTTAAGATGCAGAATTTGAACACAGACAAGTGTTAAGTATGTTTAGGGAAAGTGCAATGGAAAAAAAAAGTGATATAAAGAATATCTTCTCCTTTAGGAATTGAGTATGGAAAATTTTAATCCCTATTCTGGTTCATGTTAAATATCACACCCCATTTATTTTGCAGATTAGATTTAATTTTAGTGTAAAGGTGAATGGAATCCTCTCCATGGAGATCTTTGGGTAAGTCCTTAATCCATGGCTTAAGTTTATGCAGTGGCTCTACAATTTTTCTCAGTCATTATTGTCCTATTATTTCCAGTGGGTTCACAGTTTGATTTCTTGACTCGAAGTCACTTTGAAACTAATTTTCTGAGACCCCGCCCCCCACATTTTCTTATTGTAGATTAGTTCTTTTTTTAATAAATTTATTTATATTACTTTTGGCTGTGTTGGGTCTTTGTTGCTGCGCGCAGGCTTTCTCTAGCTGTGGCGAGTGGGGGCTACTCTTCGTGGTGGTGTGCAGGCTTCTCATTGCGGTGGCTTCTCTAGTTGAGGAGCACGGGCTCTAGGCGCCTGGGCTTCAGTAGTTGTGGCACACGAGCTCAGTAGTTGTGGCTTGCGGACTCTGGAGCTCAGGCTCAGTAGTTGTGGCGCACAGGCCTAGTTGCTCCTTGGCATGTGGGATTTTCCTGGACCAGGGCTTGAACCTGTGTCCCCTGCATTGGCAGGAGGACTCCCAACCACTGTGCCACCAGGGAAGCCCTCTAGATTAGTTTTTAATGAGTAAGTAGATTAAACCTTTCATGACTTTCCCTTTCACTAGAATGAGAAAACTTAAAAATAGACATTTTCCCCTTGGTTAATTGGTTACTAAATTTCAGTAATTTCTGGGGTTGGTACTCATGGGCCAAAATTTGTAAGAGGCAGAGATTGGTTTTAGAATCTTTGAGATATGGCTTATCTTTTCTTTGCTTTGCAGGGCAGAGAATGAACCTACTTTGAACCTGTCAAATGGAATTGCGCTTGTCGTAAACCATCAGCATTATGTGAGGTGAAGGGGAAAGCACTGTTGTCCCTCTCCATGTTTTACTCTCTTACTATGAGTATGAATGTGGGCAGAAATTGAAAATGGTCTCAGTTGTCAATTCTTAGTGCCAAGTGTCAGATTCTCTGTAAGAAAATTGAAAGTAAAAATTTTAAGCTATCTGTATTGAAAACGATGATTATTCCTGGCTCCTTGAATATATTCTAATTGACCTGAGGACATGCATGTTCCTTCTCCTCTCCATGCCTTAATTTCTTCCGTAAATGAAACAAAACAAACTCTGCTAACTCCAATCCCATTTAGACATGAGAAGAGAGGAATGACTTTAGAGATTACTTGAACTCTTGGCTAGAGAGATACTATGACTGCAAAGGAATTCTTTGTATATTATTGCTTGTGTATTAGCATTTTGCATAGGTTTAGAAATCATCTTTCTTCCCACCTCTACCTTTTTCAGACTGCAAAAAAATCCATGGAGGAGGTGGAAAATAAATGGAGTAGAACCCTGTGCTTTGCCTTCCTGTACTATCCAGTTACCACAGAACCCAAAGTGAACATGAATTATAGCAAGAAAATGCCTAACTTATGTTTAAGTCCAGCGAATCTATTCTTTATTCAGTAGTTTCTGCCTCCACTTATATGCCCTGGATCAACACTGGTAGTCATAGGATCTTAAGGCTTGAAGAGACTGTCTATGGTTTTTCAGTCTGTTTTCTTACTTTTGACCAAAATTACCTCTCAGATTAGACTATGTTTTATTCTTTAATATCTGCAGGACACAAAACCCCCACCCCACATCTTTATTTAGTAATCTTCTAGCATCATACAATCCCTACAGGCAGACGGCCTTGCTATCATAGATTGACTGAAAGAGTTTAAGCCTCTAAGCCAATGTTTGTGGACATATTTCCCTGGGTGACCTGATTAGTTTAGAGAAAGGGGGAAAGGTTCATTAACATTTCTTTTCTGTTTAGAAAAGAGTTGTTGGAAAGTAAGCAAATACCAAATTTCACTAGATTCTTTCTAGAAGAGAAAGATGTTCCAATTTTTTCTCATTACTCCTACCAAATAGTAACCTCAGACTTCTTCAGGGGAAGGTGTAGCATGTGTAAAAGCAGAAACCTAAGTATCATGAGGCCAGTTTTAGGTCATTTGTGATTCAGGGACCCCTGACCCCCACCCCCACCATGCTGATCTTTGAATGATCTTGGAAACTTCTGCTCAGAAACATAGAGTAATTTTAGTGGAGGGAATATACTTTTGAGAATATAAAACTGCCGTTAGTGGCAGCAAAAGCAGGAGCCATGCTATAATTCCTGAAATGCCAATTTGTCTACTTTTTCCATTCCCTGTGATTCACTGAGTGGGACACAAGTTACTTATACCAACAAAATTTATGTGGTGGATGATATGGTTATGCATATGCTAGAAGTTATAAAAAGAATTTTGAATTCCCTTTAAAATAACTTCTTAAGAGGGAAAAAAGCTAAATTTGTCTTACCTGTTTTTTGACAGTACACCAAAATTTGGTGCAACTGAATTACTCTGCAGCAGAATCCATCCCGTGCTAGGACATCCAGTCATGCTCTTCATCCCTGATGACGTGGCTAAAATGGGCTTGTTGGGGGAGCTGATACTGACTCCAGCTGCTGCTCTCTGTCCTTGCCCAAAGGTCTTTTCCAACCAGCTGAATAGGATTTCTTCAGCTTCCATATCCTTTTAATGACAGAGTCCACCAAAATGTTCAAATTCATTGTCTTTGAAAATGGATTTTTATATTTCAATTCTAGAAAAGCCTCTAGCATATAAACTCTGTATCTAGAAGCTGGTACGATTTGTATAAAAACAAAAATCCAATATGAAAGCTAAGCTTGAGAATTTTTCCAAGAAACTTTAAACTATAAAATATGACAAGTGCCACACTGTTTTCATATAATCCAGTATGACTGAAGCATGGAATGAATGGTGCAAGAGGGAGAGAGGAGGCTGGAAAAGTAGTTTGGGGTTGAATATGGTGGATCTTGAGTGCCACACTAAGGAGTGTGAACTTTATTCTCTATATAATGGGAAACCATTAAATGTTTTAGGAATCTCTAGCAGCCTTGTGCAGGATGGGTGGGAGAGAGACGTCAGTAATCACTAATTAAATAAGTAAGTGAGCTGGGCAAGAGCTATTAAGTGCATGAATTAAAAGTGTGATGAGCATGGAAAGGAGAGACTTATCACCGGAAGGAATCAACATGATGAGGTAACCAGTTCGTTGTTTGACTAGGGAGAGATTAGGGGCAGAGAATGGCTAAAGTTGATGTCAAGAACTCTATATCCAGAATAGGCAAATTTATAGAGACAGAAAATAGATGGGGAATGATTCACCTGGGAGTGATAAAAATGTCCTAAAACTGATAGTGGTGATGGTTGCACAGCTTTTTGAATATACTAAAACCAATTTAATTGTACACTTTAAATGGGTGATTTGTATGATATGTAAATTAAATCTCAGTAAAGCTGTTAAAAACGATTTCCATAGATGGCCAACAGAATAATGATACTGGCAACAAGATCTGAGGAGTGAAGAAGATTAGTCTGGCTTTACATAAGTTGCATTTATGGTGCCTGCAGGGCATCCTTTAAAAATGGCAAGCAGCCATATAGAAATTTTGGTCTGGAATTTGCAAGTGGTCAGATTTAGAGAAATAGATTTTACAGCCTCAGCGTTTTCTCCGTAGGTAACTATAGTATAGTATAGTGCTAGGGCTAGAGCGTGACACAGGAGTAAAAATGCTAGATTCACCACTAATTAGTTGTGTGACTTTGCACAACTTACTCAACCAGCCTAAGCCTTTATTTCCTCAGCTTTAGTATGGGGATAATAATACCTACCTCATAGACTTATTTTCCCTTGCAAAGGTTTCTCTTGTTGTTGTTCTTTTGGGATTTGTTTGTTTTAGGGTTAACTATATAATAATCCATGTGAAGCTCCCAGCATATTGCCTGACACATAATATAAGTGTTTGATAAATGTTCGGTATTATTATGATTATATGATTGAAGCTGTAGGAGTAAAGGAAGTTGTAATAGAGTATAAAGAACAAGAACAGAAGAGGGCCAAGGTCCTGGTATGTTAAATGTCAGCTGAGGACGTCTTTAAGGAGGAAGAAGGAGCCAGGATAGCGATAAACACTGTGTGTGGACATTTCATATTTTAAAACATGCTTTTTCTTAATATCTAGATCATACAGAAGAGTATAAATAAAATATGAAAGTTTCTCTTCGTCCTCATCCCATTCTCAAGAGGGAATAAGACAAATTTTCTATCCTCTTGGAGTTTACATTTTCATGGGAAAATTTAATAAATAAATGGATGTTAGGTAATGATACGTGCAGTGAAGATAAAATAATGTGGGTAAAGAGATAATGATGGGAATGTCATTTTAAATATTATGGTCAGTGTAGACTCCAGGGAGGTGATGTTTTAGTAAAGAGAGAGAGCTAACTATGAAAACTGGTGGGATTTCAGTTTCTGAAAATGGCAAACTAGGTAATTTAGACCAACCCTCCTAATGAAGACAAAGGCTGGATGAAATACCAAGACATCATAAAAGTATCTAACAGCTAGTGAATAGGGAGGAATTTCTGGGCCGTGATTTAGGAAAGAAAGGAATTACAAAAAGCTGAGCCCAGCACTGAGGGCTCTTTTGCCCTAGGGTCATTTGCCAATTAGAGCAAGTAGCTGAGAGACTAAGACAACTTCTGAATCAACGCAGGAGAAGAAGGCCAAAGAGTTCAGGGCCTGCTGAGCTTGGGAGTGCTGTTAAAGACATCTCTTGTTTTGGACAGGGATAAGTAAAAGGCTATACTTTAAGGAGTAAGGTGAACCTGAAATAAACCACCCTTCAGTGATGTGCATTTATTTTGGGGGGTGGTTTAGGCAGGCCAGAAAATCTTAAACTTTGAAATTGGTTTAAGGTGATTCTAAATTTCTAATTCTCCCAGATGCCTTGTAGAAGCAAACAGAAATTCTTGCTAGAGGAAGATAACTGCATCTATGCTTCAAATTATTTAACAGATACTTAAATATAACATCCAGCTCCCATGTGCATGCACACATTAACATACACACACACACAATCAGGTACAAGAGAAGACAAGGAGGCGTGAACAAGAGCTAACAAAAACAAAAGCAACAGCAACATGCACTGGGACTCCAGGTAATTGCTAATATCAGATACTGATTTTAAAAATAAAAAAATATGCTTACTATGTTTATGAAAATGAAGGCAAGCTTAAAAATTTTGCCAGGGAACTGAAACTATTGAATGTGACATAATTTTAAAAAGAACCAAACAAATTGTAGAACCAAAATATACAATAACCAATATTGAAATTCAGTAGGCAGGTTTAACAGCAAATTAGACACAGCATAACTGAATTTACGAACCAAAATATAAGGATAGCAAAAACTGAGCAAAACAAAGCAAAGTGAGACAAAGGATGGAGAATACAGAAGAGGTAAACAGTGAGAGGAAACAGTGAGACATTCTAATGTACATTTAATTCATGTTCCAGAGGAGAAGAGAGAGAAAAATGGGGCAGAAACTATATTTGAAGAGTTAATGGCTGAAGCAACTAAAACAGATTTCAAGCTGAACAATCAAGCAGGTTAAAAAAAAGATATCCACTCCTTGGGACTTCCCTGGTGACACAGTGGTTAAGAATCCGCCTGCCAATACAGGGGATATGGGTTCGAGCCCTGGTCCGGGAAGATCCCACATGCCGCCAAGCAACTAAGCCCGTGTGCCCCAACTACTGACCCCGCATGCCACAACTACTGAAGCCCATGTGCCTAGAGCCTGTGCTCTGCAACAAGAAAAGCCACCACAACGAGAAGCCCACGCACTGCAGCGAAGAGTATCTCCCGCTCGCTGCAACTAAAGAAAGCCCGTGTGCAGCAACGAAGACCCAATGCAGCCAAAAATAAATAAATAAATTTATAAAAAATATATATCTGTCTATATATCCACACCTTCTAGAAGATCAAAGACAAAAAGAAAATCTTAAAATCACCCAGGGAAGACAGACAGATTTTCTTCAAAAGAGAAACTGACAGCTGACTTCCTCATACCAACAGAAAGTAGTAGAATAATAGTGTTAAGGTCCTGACATAAAATAATCATCAACCTAGAATTCCATACCCAGTAAAAATATTCTTCAAGATAAAAGGTAATGAACCTACCTATATATTATATTACTGTTATAATCCATACAAGAAGAAGAATTAATTCAACTGACTAGAGCATAGTGTTTTGACTGTACATTCTTGGTGGGATATTCTAAGGATGAAATGAACTGCAAAGAACTCTTAAAATTCATTAAGTGGTCTTGATTCTTAGTAATAATATTGGTATTATTATATTAAAATTGTGTGCATACTTATGTAAAAACAAATAAGTAATTATGTTAACATTGTTAGGAACCAAATTTTTTAGCATAAGATAGAAGATATATGAGTGTAAATTGAAAGAAATAAGAATCTTTAAAAGTAACTTTGAGACAGAATTGAAAATACCAACGTGAATCCCCAATTTTTCTGACTTTAAAAATTATATATTTCTTAGCTCTGTCCACTAAAAAACCTTAGAAGCAATGAACACTCGTGGTACTCAGAATGTGTCCTCTAAATACCACTGCTCACTAAAAAGGAGAAGTGGCTGATTCTGGGCCTAAAGTAGAAATGTACAAGATGAGCTGGGTATCTTGTTGGGCCAGAAAGCAAGGAAGTTATCAAAGGCCAATGAGATTGTGTCAAAGGATTTAGGAACTTCCACTTCCAGCCATGATCAAATAACAGGGACTGGATTTATTTTCCTACCCTGAACAGCTAGAAAAAATGGACAAATTATATTAAACAACAGTTTTCAGGTATTACACAACAGATAATGCAAGACAGTGGTTCTAGAAGGAGGAGAAACAAACAAGTGAACCCTGTGTTTGCCCCACTGTACTGTCTAGAGAGAATTTCCAGGCTACAACACCAGGAGGGGATACCCAACTGGAGTCTGGTGGATCTCTCTGAGTTGAGGAGACAAAGTTCAAAGTTCAGGGAGGTCTAGACAGCTAGGATTTATAGAAAAGAGTACTGAAGAGGAAATAAATACATAGAAATAGAGCTCCAGACAGAAGAGAATCCCTGGAATGCACACAGAGCTGGGAATAGTTCCTGTTCCTATCAGGCAGGGTGGAAAGCCTCATACTTCTTAAGGCATGAGGTAGAGTCTTAAGAAGGCTTTGCCTGAGTAGTGGGGAAAAGTTAGCCATAGCCTACAGGATTCTCTAGTCCCACGTATCAAAGCTTAAATGTAAGACCAATAAGACTGAAACTGTTTCCAAATAACTTTACAGTGTCCCAGAAAAAAAGTTCAAGAATATTTATAGGAATACAAAAATATTCTGCACCCAAAAAGGTAATCTTCACAATGCTGGGCATCCGATAAGAAATTACTTGGCATGCAAACAAGCAGGGAAATAGGGCCCATAATGAAAGAAAAATTTCAATCAATGGAAGCCTACCCAGAAATGACACAGGTGATAGAATTAGTAAACAAGGACATTAAAACAGTTATAACTGTATTCCATGTTCAAAAAGTGAGAGTAAAGATTGAACATACTAAATAAAGAGGTGAAAGAGATTTTTTAAAGACCCAAACTGAACTTCTAGAGGAAAAAAATATAATTTTCAGGATGAAAATAATACTGAATGAAATTGATGGCAGATTTACACATTGCAGAAGGAAAGATTAGTGAGCTTGAAGACACAAAACTAGAAACTAACTAAAGTAAAATAAAAAAAGACTCTAAAAAAATAAACAAAGCATCAGTGAACTGTGGGACAACTTCAAGTGGCCTAATTCAGGGATGTGTAACTGGAGTCCTGCAGGGAGGCAAGGCAGATAAAATATTTGAGGAAATAATGTTCCCCAAATTTCCAAATTTGATGAAAACTATAAACCTGCAGATCCAAGAAGATCAATGAACCCTAAACGTAAGAAACATGAAGAAAATTATACCAAGCCACACCATAATCAAATTGCTTAAAGCCAGTAGTAAAGAAAAAAATCTTAAAAACAGCTAGAGATAAAAAGACACATTACATATTGAGGAACAAAGATAAGAAATACCACAGATTTCTCACTGGAAACAGTATAAGCTAGAAGAAAATGGAGCAACATCTTTAATAAAAGAAAAGAAAACCGTTAATGTGGGATTCTATACCAAGAGGAAATACTTTTCAAAAATGAAGGCATAAATTAGATAACTAATAAGAAACTGCTGTATAAAAAATAAAATAAAATTCAAAAATTCAAAAAAAAAAATGAAGGCAAAATAAAGAATATTTCAGATGTACCAAAGTCTTCATCACCAGGAGACCTGTATTATAAGAAACGTTAAAGGAAATGCTTTAGGCAGAAGGAAAATGGTACCAGATGGAATTCTGGATCTACTCAAATAAAGACGAGCACTGGAAATCATAACTATTTGGGTAGATATAAAAGATTTTTGCCCTATTTAAAAAACCTCTTCAAAAGATAATTGACTGTTCAAAAATATCAACAGTGTGTAAGACTTACAACATGTGTAGAAGTAAAATGTGTGACAACAGCACTAAGGCCAAGAGGGGAGAAATGGAAGTACATTGTTGAAGGATTCTCATACTATACATGTGTGAACTGTTACAGTATCACTTGAAGGCAGACTGTGATAAGTTAGAGTTGTATACTGTAAAGCCTAAAGCAATCCCTAAGTTAATACCACAAAGAGTTATAACTAATAAGTCAGAAAAAGGGATAAAATGGAGTTATAAAAAATACCCAATCCAAAAATAGAAAAGAAGAAAAAGGAAATAAAATACAAGAAACAAATAGAAAACAGGTAACAGGATGCTAGATTTAAACTCAGCCATAACAGTATTCATATTAAATGTAAATAGTTTAAACAACCCAATTAAAAGACATTCACACATTTTGACTCTTCGGATATTTCACTCTTATTCTGAGTCTGCAGCACCTAAAATCTCCCCTGGCTCTAAATAGTGAATGTGTTGGCCTTAGCTCAAGTGTTAATGCCTTCTTGGATTTGTGATGGAGACTTCATTCATAGGCACTGCCTCCCTTTGCTCTGTTGTGACTTTCAGTAATGCCCCAGTCCCTACTGGGTAAGGATTTTAATCTTCACACTTAATGCCTCATGTTTACCCTATGAAAAAGAGGATGAAAACAGAAAGATACAGGACAATATATATTCTGGTCTTATTAGCCTTGGTTCAGGGGACAACAAAGTTTAGGCAGTGGTTCTTAACTGGGTGATTTTGCCCTCAGAGGACATTAGGCAATGTCTGCAGACATTTTGATCCTTATGACTGGAGGGAGAGGTGATATTGGCATCTAGCGGGTAGAGGCCAGGGATGCTGCTAAACATCCTACAATGCACAGGACAGCCCCACAATAAAGAATCATCTGGCCCAAAGCGTCAACGTGCCAAGGTTGAGAAACACTGGGTTACAGGGAGGGTGAGGGTAGGAATGAGAAGTCAAGAGAAAGAAACCATTTAAGGGCCTACCTTCCTTAGTCTTGGTTAGAGAGTAGGTTGGAGAAGGTGAAGTGTTTCCCTCTCAATCTGAATATACTTAAATACTTGCTGGGAAATATTCCTTTGTATATACTTTCATTCTAGCATGTATCATATCATATTACAGTTTACTGGTTTTTACATGTATCTCCCATACTATAAATATAACTTGAAGGTAAGTATTAAATCTGTATATTCATCTTTATATCCCCAGAACTTAGTACAGTGTAGTGTTTAGCCTGTGGTACCATTCAAACCTATGATTTAATGAGTAGGAGAGTAAATAAACAAATTGTCCCAAAACTATATTTGTAGCTCACACTCATTAAACCCAAAATAATTCCTGGGGATTCTAGTGGATCTATCTCTGGCGCCTCACACCTATCCTTAATGTGGAAAAGGCTTAATATGTAATCGCCTAGCACACTAGTTTATTTCTGAGAGTGTGAACCAGCTCAGTGTTGTGTTTGTTTTATGCATATAAATACAGTTATAAAAAACTAAAAATTTGCAATTTTCTTTAGCAACTATACATATTTCTATATGGACCTTCAGGTCTGCCTCTGATATTGCTAAATCCGGAGCAGCCAACTTCTACTATCTTCAAAGATACCTCGTATTTCATTAACTGGAAGAAACACCACTTGTGTATGGTGCCCAATTTGGATTTCAATTTAGATAGAGGTAAATCTCCCTCTCTTTGTTTGCATAGGAATAAAGAACTCTGGAGAATATTAGAGAAATGCAAGGAAATATAAATAGCAAGTGTATATAAGAATAAGACCGGGCTTCCCTGGTGGCATAGAGTCCGCCTGCCGATGCAAGGGACACGGGTTCGTGCCCCGGTCCGGGAATATCTCACATGCCGCGGAGCTGGGCCCGTGAGCCATGGCTGCTGAGCCTGCGCGTCTGGAGCCTGTGCTCCGCAGCGGGAGAGGCCACAACAGTGAAAGGCCTGCGTACCGCAAAAAAAAAAAAAGAATAGGACCTAGTGATCTGATGGCTTAGGTTGGGGGTTACAGGTGGGAGTCTGGCTAAGTTTGAGATTCCACATAAAGTGAGTCAAACAGGTGTCAACAGGCAAAGCCCCATCAGAGCCTAACCGTTCTGGCATTACGTGTTGATGCTGGTTCTCCTCATTCCTACTGCCTTCTCTATTCCTGGCCCTCTTGATGTAGTCAGTGGGCCTTCACCTTCCAGGGACTTGTTCAGAGGGTTTCTATTGTACCTTAATCCATCAACTCTGGGGTTTTAGAAAGGTTAGTAAAGTTGCAAGAACATCTTTGAACTATCGTGGAAGAGAAATATTTCTCAATGAAATGAAAAAATCCATATAAAATTACTTAGAAAAATTGTAATACTACGTAAAAGCAAGGCAGGAGTATAAACCATATAGTGATAAACCTAGGAAGCTGACTGTACTATTCATATAGAGCCTAATCACATTGGCTTTGGGTGAATCATACTGAAATTGGATGCTTAATAATTAGACCAGCAAATAAAACTGAGAAATAGGAATATGCAACCATGAGCTGATGTCTAGGAGCTTTATAGTCTTGAGTTTGACTGTTGTTAGCTAGAATCCTTTGAAATTTAGAAGGCAGTCTGTTCAACTGGATCCTGAGGAAGTTCACCAGTAGCGAGGAGGTATTCTAGAGTTGTGACTGGTATGAGAAGATTGAAGCCTGCCAGTATAGGGAAGTATTTCCGGGGGAAAGATAGAATCTTCATCTTGGAAGTAGGCCTCGTGGTAAGACATTTTTTCTTGAGTAGGTAGTTATTCCAGAGGGCGGAATGAAAGGAGGGTGTCCTTGGGCTTCTGGAGGTAAGTGGTTTTGTGAGGAAAGAATGTTTGGTCTTAATAAGGCTGTGGCCACAGCTGTGGGCTGTGGGCACTTATATGGGGCCAGCAATGAGGGTGAAGTGCTTTCCTTGCTCCCTTGGGTAATGGCTGCTTACCGTACCACCTGGCCCAATGAGGGGGAATACCTACTACTCCTCTCCCCTGGCAAACTGTGGAAGATGTATTAAGAGAACAGTGTCCCCTAATGGCTCTGCTATTGTACCAAAGAGAGCCTTTTGGAATTGGTTTGGCTTTTATCTTGGGGGTGTGTGTGTGAGTGTCTGGGTACCTGAGTCCAAATCCTGTTCTCTCTTCCTGGTTTTAACCCTCACTAGGGAGGGTCTTAGTAACTTGAATGGTGATTCATGTTCCTCTGAAAGTGAGGCAAGCGAATGTGAGTGAATGATATGTATTATTGTCTATTACTGTTATTTGTTTAAACTGAATTGGCTATTTAGAAACTGAAAAAAATCCCTGAAAACATCCAAGATGGGACTCTTCTGACGTTCTAAAAACTGGTTTTTGCATAGGCCTTAGAGGAAGTTAGCTTTCTAGAAGGAATTGGTATTTCTCTTCCTGTGTCTTTGAGATGTTAATAATCTACCTGGGCTCTCAGGAACTTTAATTACCTGTGATCCTTGAGAGTGAAGAAAAAAAAAAAGACCTTTTTAAACTCTAGCAAGAAAACAGTGAGATCTCTGTGTCCACATAAATAAATGTGTGTCTATGTGTACCTTATAAAGGGGTCTCTGCCTCCAAATGGCACTGCCAAGATTGGTTTGTGGATGAGCTCTGTTTAATTGGCTTAAGAGAAATTAAGCGCTCATATAAACTCTCAGAAATATAAAAGAAACTCCAGAATGAATTTCAGTTTCACGTGATATGGGAAATATTCAGTACTGAATGGATATCTGGTATTGAAGCTAGCTTAAACTTGTTGGTTTGATTAATATAGACATGTCTTTAGAGTCATCAGTGTTAAGTATAATACTTACACCTAGGCTTATTTTGAGGTCAAATAAGACCATATTATATCTGTTGCAAATTTGTCAGCAAGGAAAATATCTTGCTATGATGAAATTTTAAGTAAATGTAAATAAGATAAGAGCCTTTAGGTAAACTCTATAGGAATAATTATGTTTTGGGAATGTCTATCTAGAATAGTTTCTCCAGATTTTGATAACCATGTTCTGCCTGCTGTCTGCCACACACAGTGGGGTATCACTCCAGGACCTTGCTTCAGACATGTAAGATCCCCCTATCCATTAAACCATTGATGTCACTGAAAAAAAAAATATTAATTTTTGGTCTTAACAGATGGGATGTCATGCTATCAGGATTTTTTAAATCTCGAGGGCTCTCCATATCTCCTTTTCTCTTCCATTTTTATTTTCATGCTTTGTTGATTTCCTTCATTTTTTGCCAATTTGTGATGCCTAAACTTGCTCAGTTAATTTTGGAAATGAATAGCATAGAAAATGTCCGCACATGTCACCTTCCCTCATTACAGAACCAGGATCCACATGGAGGTGCTTCTCTATATGGATCTGGATGGAATTTAGGACTATAGTGATTATATTCTAGAAAAAGACCATAGGGATCAGATTACTTGGGAATACAAATATTATATAGCACTGTGGTTAAGAGCACAGATTTTGGGGTTAGTCTAAAACAGTTCCACCACTTCCTGTCTCATGTTGGGCAATGTATTTAACCTACCTGTGCCTCTCTTCTTGCCTGTAAAAGAGCATAAGAATATGTCCCATACCATAGTGCGGTGAAGTCTGAATGTTGAGATAATACATGCCAAGAATTTAATGTGGTACGTGGCACGTGGTAAGCATTCAATACAAGTTAGCTGTTATCATTACTCTTACTAGCTATACCTACTTTTTACTAGCCTCTTATTAGTGATACCTACCTTAGAAAGTTACATGAGGAGTGAATGAATTTACTGTATAATACTTCCCAGTAAATTCTAAGGAATGCTGTTTGGTTTGCATTTTATACACCCAGTTGTTATTTTGATGTTCTTCCTGTGAGTCACTATTATTTACTTTTATCATGTGGGTAGAGAAACAGATCCAGGAGGAGAAGGGAGTGTTCGAATTTAGATTTATCTCAGATCCCTCTTTGTTTGAGGTATAGGTTCTTTATTCACTTAGCATTTTGAGGGCTTTACTTAGGATACTCTGTAATATCTTGTCCTCTAGATTTGGTGCTTCCAGATGTGAGTTATCAGGTGGAATCCAGTGAGGGGGATCAGACTCAGAATATGGACCCCCAGGGACAAACTCTGCTGCTTTTTCTCTTTGTGGACTTCCACAGCGGATTTCCAGTCCAGAAAATGGAACTCTGGGGTAGGTATAGGAGAGTGGGGCTGCCAGCTTGGGTGTGCTTAAATGTTAAGAGAATAAAGAAAGGAGACTTTACATGATGCATAAATCTGAATAGATGTGTTTCTGTAAAATAACTCATTTCAATGAAAAACCTTGCTTAAATAAGTTAAAAAAATTATATGCTCTATGCGAAAGATCTATATCTTGAAGCGTCACTTAGATGATGACATTCCCAGATTTGGTTGACCAGAAATCAGCAGACACTTCCTGTTGGTTCCTCCAGAGTATATTACCTTAGATGGGTAGTTCTCAACCTCAGCTGCACAATATATTACCTGGGGAGCTTCTAAAAAATGCCCAAACCTCACCCCTGGAGAGATTTGGATTTCCTTGGATTGAGGTGGGCCTCAGGTATCAGTATGTTTTTAAAGCTTTTCAGGCTTGAGAACTGTTCACCACCCTACTGCTTTTCCAAGTGGAATCAAGAAAGTTATCAGTTTTACTTGGCCTTAATGCAACATCTCAGATTGAGCACGAGGTGCTGTGGGAGTACATTGGTATGAATGGCTTTGTGTGATTGCCACATCAACCTCTGGAAAGGGAGAAATTGTCCTTGTTCAGGCATACAAATACCTTTGGCCTTTATCTAGCAGATAGGTGATAACCTGTTATCAGAAGGTTCTCTCTGTTAGTGGTAAAGCAGTGATTTCACTGTTCCGTGGTCTGTGAAACACACGCATCAGAATCACCTGGAGTATTTGAAAATGTGCAGCTTCCTGGGCAAGGATTAACTCATTGTTTTGCTAATGTAAAAATCTGGTATGGCTCAAGAATATGCATTTTAAACAAGATTCTCGGGTGATTCCTAAACATAGTAAAGTTTGAAAACCACTGAGTATGAGAGTTGGCTTATGCATTTTTTTTTTTTTTTTTTTTTGCGGTACGCGGTCTCTCACTGTTGTGGCCTCTCCCATTGCGGAGCACAGGCTCCAGACGCGCAGGCTCAGCGGCCATGGCTCACGGGCCCAGCCACTCCGTGGCATGTGGGATCTTCCTGGACCGGGGCACAAACCTGTGTCCCCTGCATAGGCAGGTGGACTCTCAACCACTGCGCCACCAGGGAAGCCCAGCTTATGCATTTTAATCCAATAAAGCCTGAGACATAAATTTAAGTGTTTCTCAGTGCCCTCCTAAACTTTGAAGGAAGAAGCAAGAAGTGGAGCTGATAAATGTCTGGGGGAATGTTCATAAGCCTTCCTTTTGATGTTCCTGATATGTTTCTGGGTTATTCTTTCTTTGTGGGCGACTGTTTTTTCTTGGGACTTTACTCTCTAGGCATTCCAGTGCTATTTGGTGTGGCCCTGCTTCCACTGAGTCATAAGAGAAATGAGACAGCTTACAACACCAGATCAGAAGACCTCACATTGCTGCCAACTATTTGTTGAACCTGTGGGATTCTTTTCTACTGCCAGCCTTGCATGCCTTTCCTACCTTTTTCCATCATGTATATATTCTTTAGGAGAGAAGCACTGCTTTCCAGGGCTCTGGCTTGTAACCCTTTTATTTGAGGAGCTGGTGTTCTCTGGTGCCCCACTGTTCCATTCATTAAGGCCCTGGAATGGGAACATAGAAGAGACTCAAACTAATGAGGCTTCCAGCAAGGAGGTCAAAGGTGAGAATGCCTAGGGCTATTATCCTACCTGTGCTGGCATGGACAAAGACTCAGAAGCAGCTTAGTATGGTGGAAAGGACTTCAGGGTACAATCAAGAGACCTGGGTTTAATTTTAGTACTGCTACCAAATTCCTTAATGATTTTTTGGAAAGCAAGTTGCATAAATCATCTGATCCTTCCTTTTCATATATTTAACATGAGATTGTTAGACTAGGTGCTATCAAAGGCCCTTCCAAGTCTAAAGACCCTCTTAAGATGTAAGATCTGCTATCTTTGGCAGTTTTTTTTTTTTTTTTAAGGTTGGTCTGCTAGAGGGAGCACCATGTTCAGTCTTCCCTAGGATGACATAAAATCTGGTACCACATTCTGAATCCTATTAAACATACTTCCTCAGAAACCAGGGTTACTATCATTATTATAATACTGTGATAGTTTGTACACCTCGTTTAGCTTGACTCTGAAGGCCTGCAGCATCTCAGGTAGTGGTACTCAGTACTGGATTAAACAGAAATCCATCACTGCATTAGTAAACATAGTAGTTATCTTTTAAAATTTCCTTATACATCTGAGAGTTTAGGACTAACCTTTGAAGAAGATGCACTGTAAGGGTAGGTAGGTATAGATACATGGATACAGATATATGTAGTAATTTTATTTTCTTTTCCCCCTCTTCTTTCTCAGATCCTTGAAAGCTTTCTCCAGAGCTCCTTTTAGGAAACAGCTTGTGCAGAACTACAGTCTGTTTCCATGTGTCTTAAAAAAGAAAATCACTTAATTGGCCTTCTGCCTACCTTGTCATGGTAACTTTTCTATGATTAACTCATTTTGCCACAGTGTTAAAGGCATCTGGTGGTATCAGCAGTTTTAGGGATGAAACTATAGCTTTTTAATTAAATGTCTGCTTTCAAAGGGGCTTCAACTGATTTCTTAAGGCTATTCTTAGGACCAAACTATAGAAAATAGTAATCCACATGATATCATAGCAATAGCGATATTTTCTCTTTGAATATTGCAATGTACATTTCAAAACACTTTATATATATTATCCCAGTTTATCTGCACAAAATACCCATGAGAGCAGGTGGTATAAAGGCACTTTCTGTACTAAAATGAGAAAAGTGAAGTGACTTGGTCACTATTAGTTGATAGTAAAATTGATGCTAGAATCTATATTCTCTTGATTCCAGTTCCAGACCCCTTTTGAGCAGAGCAATTCCTCCCCTCCCTTCCAGGAAAGCATCATGGTACCTTGTGGTAGAAAATGTTCCTTCTGACTTGCATTTTTTTTTCTGACTTGCATTTTAATTGCAGCCCTGAGAAAAGCCAGCCAGCTTTACCTTTGAACAGACCATACAGGGAGTAGAAAAACACTGAAAGAAGAAAGATTAATTAAGAAGCATTTTCTCCAGGTGCCCCAAAAAGTAAATTTGTCTTCCTGTATTGGTTGTATCAGGATCATCAATGCTGGCATATTGTTTAATGACGTATTTTGCCCATCAGTCTCACGTGTTAGCTTTTCTGAAGGATGCTGAGCAGTGGTGCCTATGGTTACTTTATCAGAGATAGTCCCTCATTTAAAAAGACCTTATACCAGCAATTCTCAGATTGTGAGTTTTAACTTTTTCTTTAAATAAATTTATTTCATTTATTTACTTTTGGCTGCATTGGGTCTTTGTTGCTGTGTGCGGGCTTTCTCTAGTTGTGGCGAGTGGGGGCAACTCTTTGTTGCGGTTCGTGGGCTTCTCATTGCGGTGGCTTCTCTTGTTTCAGAGCACAGGCTCTAGGCACATGGGCTCAGTAGTTGTGGCACATGGGCTCAGTAGTTGTGGCTCACAGGCCCTAGAGCGCAGCCTCAGCAGTTGTGCTGCACGGGCTTAGTTGCTCCACAGCATATGGGATTCTTCCCGGACCAGGGCTCGAACATGTGTCTCCTGCATTGGCAGGCGGATTCTTAACCACTGCGCCACCAGGGAAGCCCTTAACTTTTTCTATACCACAGCGTATCTAAAAGGATTGATACCCTGACAGTAGCAGTGGCTCACCATAACAGTGACGCTCAAATAGGAACAGAGTAGAGTTAGACATACTCTCCAGGAGGTTTTTCCTTTCCTTTGGGAGCCACCAGTGTCATTATTTATAGTATTTAGCATATATTTCTGTTTCTGATGTGAATTAAACAGGATCCCTCATTTGATTCTTCAAAAATAATGTCATTCTTCACTTTAATTTTAGTGAGCTTTCGTTCATTTGTAAGTGGGAATTGGGTAGGTTTGTAAATTGCTGGGGGTTTTTGTCTAGAAAAGTAATTATCTCTGGATAGGCAGAAGTGGCTTCTTTTTTCAAGTGGCCTCTTTCCCATTCTCAGCCCTGACTCACAGCATATGAACAGCAGTCTTGAAGTGGTCATTCTCACTCAAGGTTACCAACATTTTCCCTCCCCTTAGGAGTCCACACTTTGCTCACAACTCATCTCAGTGCCATTCTCACGGAGAGCCACAGTGTGGTGCAAGATTCCATCCAGGTCGCTGTGGACCAGGCCTTGGAGCAGCATCACCACGCTGTCAAGGTAGTAAGAAATTCACAACTCCCTTTCTCCTTTCTCTAAGAAAAAGATAGAGTATATGGCAGACAGGGCCTGAGAGCCCTTCCTCCCTGAATGCTTCTTCCTCTCTTTGGTCATCTGGGCTGATCTTTTTAAAAATATTTACTTATTTGGTTGTACCGGGTCTTAGTTGCGGCATGTATGTGGCATCTAGTTCCCTGGCCAGGGATCGAACCTGGGCCCCCTGCATTGGGAGTGTGGAGTCTTCACCACTGCGCCACCAGGGAAGTCCCCACCTGGGCTGGTCTTATAAACTGCATCTAGCCTAGGAACTTGGGCTTTAACTTAGATGGGTCACTGTAACCAGCTTGCTTAGTCTTATCTCCTAGTAGGTGAGTTTGAATAAATATGGGCAGAACAGTAGACCAGGGAAAATGACTGATAACGTACCTCTTTTCTTTTCTTTTTTTTTTGAGTGTGAACAAATTTTATTTTTTTTGGAACACGTGACTTACGATGTGAGTGTGTTTTTTCACAAGCAAAATGAGCTTGGTTTTGCCTGCCTGTTAGTTTGTTTTCACCACTCCCATTATACCAGGGGACAGGAAAACATTTATAAAAGAGGAACAGTAAACACTGAACCCAGGACACTATATTCATTCTAGGTAGTTTTACACCTTGAAGTATTTTTGTATATTAATTTGTAGTGTCATTAATGTCTTCTTCCCTCTTTCACACATTGAAGTGCTATATTATTGACTATAAGTTCTGGATAAATTGAAAGCACATGCATGCACTTGGCCTGAAATTTTTTTTAATTGAAGTATAGTCAATTTACAATGTTGTGTTAATTACTGCTATACAGCAAAGTGATTCAGTTATACATATATATACATTCTTTTTTTATATTCTCTTTCATTATGGTTTATCATATGATATTGAATATAGTTCTCTGTGCTATACAGGACTTTGTTGTTTATCCATCCTATATATAAAAGCTTACATCAATGTATATCTTTCTTATCTATATATTTCCCCTTCCCACACATGTGTCTAGAGCTGCTGTTTCACTAAATCTTACATTCTTCCCCCATTTCCTAATCCTTTATAACATCACTTTGTCTTCTTACCTGACTTTTTTTTTCTTCATGATTCAGGCCAGAGGTTTTTTTTTTTTTTTTTTTTAATGTTGAGCGTTCTTTTAATTTATTTATTTTTATTTTTGGATGTGTTGGGTCTTCGTTTCTGTGCGAGGGCTTTCTCTAGTTGTGGCAAGCGGGAGGCCACTCTTTTTTTTTTTTTTTTTTCTTTTGCGGTACGCGGGCCTCTCACTGCTGTGGCCTCTCCCGTTGCGGAGCACAGGCTCCAGACGCGCAGGCTCAGCGGCCATGGCTCACGGGCCCAGCCGCTCCGCGGCATGTGGGATCTTCCCGGACCGGGGCACGAACCCGTGTCCCCTGCATCGTCAGGCGGACTCTCAACCGCTGCGCCACCAGGGAAGCCCGCGGGGACCACTCTTCATCGCGGTGCGCGGGCCTCTCACTGTCGTGGCCTCTCGTTGCGGAGCACAGGCTCTAGACGCGCAGGCTCAGTAGTTGTGGCTCACAGGCCTAGTTGCTCCGCGGCATGTGGGATCTTCCCGGACCGGGGCACGAACCCGCGTACCCTGCATCGGCAGGCGGACTCTCAACCGCTGCGCCACCAGGGAAGCCCCTTACCTGACTTTTTGAATCCCTCCATCCTGTGTACTTTTGGTAACACATTTCTTACTTCATATGGCCTCCTTTTCAGGGAAAAGACAACTATACTAAAAGAGTAAAGCTTAAAGCTTTTTGTTTTTTAATAATAAATATATCTGTTTTGTTGCTCAGTGTCCTACTGCGTGTCTTTTCTGAATGTATCTACGTCAATAAGTCTAAGTGTCCTTTGTATGTCATGATCTCAGTAAGTATTTTTGGTGGAGGGGGAAGAATTTTTGAAATCCTGCTCTGACTAAAACCTTTGGTCCCTTTGGGATTATCTGAACCAGCAGTTTGGTATTATTATAAACTGCAGCCTCCCCCTTCCTTGTTTTATTCTCTAGGCTCATCAGAAACTACAGGCCTCACTCTCAGTGGCTGTGAATTCCATCATGAGTATCATGACTGGAAGCACCAGCAGCAGCTTCCGAAAGACATGCCTCCAGACGCTTCAAGTTAGTAAGAGATTGGGGATGCTTAAATGTGCCAGGGTTTTAATGACATTCTACTACCTATCTTAGTAATATGTGCAGTGCTCTTAGAAACCTTATTTACTTTGATCCTCCTATGATTCTACATAAGTAAGTGTTTTAAGAAATGTTTGTTGAATGGATAGTGATGTATATACTATTTTATAAATGAGAAAATGAGTTATTTAAAATTTCTGTTTCCTTTCTATCATACAGGTAGTTATAAGCAGAGCTAGGATTAGATCAGTGATTCCCAGTTTCTTATTGAAGAATGTTCTATTACCTCATGGCAACAGAATATACTGAAAATAACTGAGCAACCATAAGCATTACATGCGTTTGGCAGTATGGAATAGTGTAACAAGGTTTGGAATCAAAGGCCTGAGTTCAAATTTTGGCTCATTTGTTTACTAGCTAGGTGGACTTAGGCCTGTACTGAACTTCTCTGAGTTTCATCTACAAATTAGAAAAAAATAACAGTACCTCACAAGGTTATTATGAAGTTGAGAGCTAAGTGTGAACCTGCATAACACATTGTAGATTCTTTTTTTTAATGCTAAAGTTTTAATACATTTCATCTTAAATTGTCTTAAGTAGTATGCGATGGCTAGTATTTTATTTTATTTTTTTGAATTTTATTTTATTTATTTTTTAATACAGCAGGTTCTTATTAGTTATCTATTTTATATGTATTAGTGTATATATGTCAATCCCAATCTCCCAGTTCATCCCCCCACCCCCCCACCCCTGCTTCCCCCCCTTGGTGTCCATACATTTGTTCTTTACATCTTTGTCTCTATTTCTGCCTTGCAAACTGGTTCATCTGTACCATTTTTCTAGATTCCACATGTATGTGTTAATATACGATATTTGTTTTCTCTTTCTGACTTACCTCACTCTGTGTGACAGTCTCTACAAATGACTCAAGTTCATTCCTTTTTATTGCTGAGTAATATTCCATTGTATATATGTACCACATCTTCTTTATCCATTCGTCTGTCGATGGGCCTTTAGGTTGCTTCCATGACCTGGCTATTGTAAATCATGCTGCAATGAACACTGGGGTGCAATGTCTTTTTGAATTATGGTTTTCTCAGGGTATATGCCCAGTAGTGGGATTGCTGTGTCACAGGGTAATTCTATTTTTAGTTTTTTAAGGAACCTCCATACTGTTCTCCATAGTGGCTGTATCAATTTACATTCCCACCAACAGTACAAGAGGGTTCCCTTTTCTCCACACCCTCTCCAGCATTTGTTGTTTGTAGATTTTCTGATGACGCCCATTCTAACTGGTGTGAGGTGATACCCCATTGTAGTTTTGTGTTGCATTTCTCTAATGATTAGTGATGTTGAGCAGCTTTTCATGTGCTTCTTGGCCATCTGTATGTCTTCTTTGGAGAAATGTCTATTTAGGTCTTCTGCCCATTTTTACACATGGTAGATTCTTAATAAATGTTGGTTTTTTTCCTTCCTTCCTTCCAGTGTGTGCTGACCAAATTATCAGAGGGATAACACATTCTTTCCATGTCACTTCATTTTTTTGTACTTTTTTTCTTGAAAAGATAGTGTAATATACATAAAATTTAAAATAATAACTAATAAACTTTATCACTTAATTTTTGCATATTATCTCATATACATTATACTATATAGTCATAACCAAAATATTTTATATTCATATATAATTTGACCTTTTCCCCTATTTCAACAGTCTTAAAATTTGTATTGGTTAACCAATATTCACCTATATTAGTTTAATCTAATTTAATAAACCATTCCCCTAATGACAGACATTTAAGTTGTTTACATTTTTTCTGCCAACAAATAGTGCTTCAGTTAATACCTATATGTGATCGCTTGCTTCTTTTGAATTATTTCCTAGAATAAATTTCTATAAATGGTAATGGGTCAAAATGTATAACACCTTTATAATCTAGTGCATCTTCTCACAGCTTCAACTTTCTGGGTCACATGGGTAGCACAGTGAAAGTCAGCCCTAACTTTCATACTAACTGGCTATGAGATCTTGGGTGGGTCACCTCTCCTTTTTGAATTTCAGTTGTCTCATCTATAAAATTAGTGTGTTCATCCCCAAGTTCCCCAGGGCTGCTCCTTTATAGTCAGGGGTAGCGCCACAATTTTGGGGGCCCTTGCAAAATGCAAAAAAGGGGGGAAGCAGTAAAGTTAGTAAAGTATAAAGCTTTTAAATTTCTTCTGCAGTTTCATTTGACTTGTCTGGTGTTTTTTATTTGCTAGTTAATGTTCTAAGTAAAGAAAAATTAAAATTTTACATTATTTGTATAAATTTTATCATTCATTTTCATTCTGTGTGGTGCCAGTTTTAAATGCAAATATAAGAGCATTTAAGTGGTATGTGGCATTACTGAAATTATGCAATTTGTATTTCATTGCTCGAGCATGCATATGTATTTTGTTCTAAATAGAATTATGGAAAGCTGCATGAAACTGTAACTGAGCAGGAGCCTATGGGGCCTTTCCTAAAGGGGAAGACCCCTCCACCCGTGTCCTCTGCTTTAGCTCCTCTCTGAGGTACCTAGATAACAGTATATGATGCACATTTCCTGAGTTGTTTTATATATGTTTTAAAAACCCTCACCGAATGGAGGATTCTAACTACTTGATGACCATGAGCAGTAGCCCCCAGACCTACTGGAGCCTGAAGACTGATAATGTTAACTCCTGTGACTCCACCCTGTTACCTTACCATCCACCAATCAGAGAATTGTGCATGAGCTGATCACATAACCTGAGACTCCCTCCTTCACCTGGCCTTTAAAAATACCCCCCTGAAACCCATCAGGGAGTTCAGGTTTTTTTGAGCATTAGCTACCCTGGACTCCTTGTATGGTGCCTTACAATAAACACTGCGCTTTCCTTCATGACATACATACATACATACATACATAAAAATAAAATGAGGGCTTCCCTGGTGGCGCAGTGGTTGAGAGTCCGCCTGCCGATGCAGGGGACATGGGTTCGTGCCCCGGTCTGGGAAGATCCCACATGCCGCGGAGTGGCTGGGCCCGTGAGCCATGGCCGCTGAGCCTGCGCGTCCGGAGCCTGTGCTCCGCAACGGGAGAGGCCACAACAGTGAGAGGCCCGCGTATCGCAAAAAAAAAAAAAAAATAAATAAATAAATAAATAAATAAAATGAAATGAAATTAGTGTGTTGTATTAGGTGATTACTCTGGCCCCTTTTAACTCTAATATCCTATCAATACAATTCTATACTAAAAAGTAGAGGCTGTTACCCATTTCTTAATGGATGCAAACTAAATTACTGTTCCCTTCCTCCCTGAAAGATTTATCTGGGGAAAAGTTCCTATATCAGCCTTAGTTGTTCAGTAGAACCTCTGCTCTTTTGGAACTTGTTTTAGAGGAGAGCAGTTTATATAACCTCTTCACGAACAGATGGATCTCTGGGATATTTATCTCCTATGGAGATAGGAGAACAAAGACCTTGTTTGAAAGACCTTGCTTAGCTAACAGAAATTGGAAGATATATGGGAGCCACAACTACCTGTCTCATGTCAAGTATCCCAGACCTTCTTTCTACTTATCCTGTGTCCACAAGAACTAAGGAAACTTCTAACACAACATGAAGGATGTCAGTGGTTTGCCTTTCTATTAGTCTCCATCTCTCCCCATGTAAACTTCCTGTGGGTACTTACCCTTTGGTTGCCAGTACTGGAACTCAACATATTCTGTCTCTGGCCCATTTTAGGCAGCTGACACACAGGAATTTGGGACCAAGCTGCATAAATCATTTCATGAGATCACCCAGAACCGATTTCTTCACCACTGCTCACGTGAGGTGAAGCAGGTAAGTGTAAAGTAATAATAGGTACTTTGGTGGAAATCTTCCATATTGATGTATGAGAACCCTGAGTACACAATGGGTAGGTGTAGTACTTTAGACTGCACAATCTGAGGTTAGCCTTTTAGCAAGGAAGCCTATGGTTTAGAAAAACTTTATGGAACATGGTATTACATAGAGGTTAAGAGCATGGTTAGAGATGTCACTTGAATTCCATTTCTGCCACAAACTAGTTGCATGGTATTATTATAAAAGCTATTTATTCCAAGTCTCAGTTTCTTTATCAGTAAAATAAGAATGATGCACACCTAAAATGATCATTGTGAGGTTTGAATAAGATAATGTAAGTAAACTGCTAAGCACATAGCTACTTTTATGAGGATGATGATATGATGGAATTCCTATGTTTAGTTTTGCCTAATGAAAAACATACTTTTATCTATTTACCTTTTTGGATGCTGGAGATACAGAGTGGCATTAGTTGGGGTCTCTGCCCTCATGGAGGTCAGATAGTTATAGGCTCCTCTAATGAGTGAAGAGAAATCATAACTGGGAAATTTTATGTATTTCCAGATTCTGGGTGTAGGTAGTAGTAGTGTTTCAGCTGAAGCCCACTTTTCTGGCTCTCTTGGCAACCATCAGCAGGATCGACTTTTCTGGAATTAAAGTATAAGATGAGTAAATAAAAGAGATTAAGAGGGAAATGATTATACAGCGGCTTCTGGCCAAGATAGAGTAACAGGGACCAGATTTACCCTCCTGCCTGAAATAACCAAAAATCTGGACAATAACAAAAAAAACCAACAACGTATGAAACAATGGTTCTCAAGACATTGGGCCTCAGACAATGGATGGGATAGTCATTCCTGAGAGATGGAAAACAACGAAGTAAGCTCTATGAATGCCATTGCACACTGCTTAGAGAAAGTGCAGAGACTGTGGAACAGGGAGAAGGAACCCAGGCAGAGCCTCATGGTGTCCCTGAGTTGAATAGATGAAGCTAGGAACCCAGGGATGCTAAGGCAGGTTAAGCTTTCAGGGCAGAGTACCAGAGAAGAGGGAGCTGCACAGAGAGAGAATTCTGGAGATCTGCAGAGGCTCCTCTCTCTGGTATTCAGTTGAGTACTGATCAGCTCATTCATGTGAAGAAACTGTCCAGGTAAAGAAGCACTCAGAAGGATTACAGGGGACAATAGGCAGAGCTTACACAGGGCTGGGAATAGTGCCTATTTTCATCAACCAGAGAGCAAAGTCTCATAATTTATGGAGCATCAGGTAAAATACTAAGAATAGTCTTGCCTCAGAAATGGAAAAAAATTACATCTACAATAAACACTCCTTGGTTCTGCCTAACAAAGCTCAAAAGCAGAAGCAAGACCTAAAAGGATCAGGTGGTTTCCAAGTAATTCAGTGGCATCTCAGAACAAAGTTCAAGAATATTTATAAGAATACAAAAATATCCAGCACCCACCAAGGTAAATTCATACTGCCTTGAATCTAATAAAAAAAAAAACAGACATGCTAAGAAGCAGGAAAATACAACCCACAATGAAGAGAAAACTCAATCAATTGATCAATCCATCAATCCAAACTGATCCAGAACTGACATGGAAGATAAAATTAGTAGACAAAAACCAGTTATTCTTATAACTGTATTCCATATGTTCAGGAGACTAGAGGAAAGATTGAACATATTCGTTAGAAATGTGGAAGGTATAAAAAAGAAACAAACTTTAAGGTGAAAACTAATGTCTCTGAGGTGAAAATTATACTGGTTACACCGAATAGTATCAATAGCACATTAGACACTTAAGGAAAAACACATAGCAATAGAAACTATCTGAAATTAAACACAGAGGGGGCTTCCCTGGTGGCTCAGTGGTTAAGAATCCACCTGCCAATGCAGGGAACATGGGTTCGATCCCTGTGTGGCCCGTGTGCCACAACTACTGAGCCTGTGCTCTAGAGCCCGTGAGCCACAACTACTGAGCCTGCATGCCACAACTACTGAAGCCCATGTGCCTAGAGCCCATGTTCTGCAACAAGCGAAGCCACTGCAATGGGAAGCCTGCACACCACAACAAAGAGTAGACCCTGCTCACCGCAACTTGGGAAAGCCTGCGCGCAGCAATGAAGACCCAGCACAGCCAAAAATAAATAAACAAACAAATAAATAAGTTAAAAAAATTAAACACAGAGGTTAAAATAATAATAGACCATTGAGCATCTGTGAGTTATAGGACAACTTCACATAGGCTAATACATGTATAATTAGAGAATCTGAAGAAGCAGCAGAGGCAGAAAACATATTTGAAGAAATAATGGCTGAAATTTTTCCAAATTTGATGAAATCTATTAATCGTACAGATCCAAGAATCTCAACAAACTCCAAGCCTAAGAAGCAAAGAAAACTACACCAAGGCACATCATAATTAAATTGGTTAAAACCAGTGGTAAAAAGAAATCTTAAAAACAAACAGAGACAAAAAAAAAAACACCACCTTGTTATGTAATAACAAGGAAACAAAGATAAGGATTACAGCAAGTTTCTCATCAGAAACCATATACGCTAGAAGAAAATGGAATAACATCTTTATAGTACTGAAAAAAACCTGTCAACCTAGAATTCTTTACCCAACAAAAGTATCCTTGAAAACAAATATGAAATGAGGACTTTTTATGACATACAAGAGATGAAAGAATTCATTATCTGCAGACAAGAAATATAAATGTAAAAGAAGTCCTTCAAGCAGAAGATGATACCAGATGGAAACCTGGGTCTACACAAAGGAATGAAGAGTACTTAAAATGGTAACTATGTGGATAAATATAAAGACTTTTCTTATTATTTAAATCTCTTTAAAACATAATTAACTTTTTAAAGCAAAAACAGTAATAATGTATTTTTTTTTTTTTTTTTTTTTTTTTTTTTTTTTTTTTTGCGTTATGTGGGCCTCTCACTGTCGTGGCCTCTCTCGTTGCGGAGCACAGGCTCCGGACATGTTGGCTCAGCGGCCATGGCTTATGGGCCTAGCCGCTCTGCGGCATGTGGGATCTTCCTGGACCAGGGCACAAACCCGTGTCCCCTGCATCGGCAGGTGGACTCTCAACCACTGCGCCACCAGGGAAGCCCAGTAATAATGTATTTTGAGGTCTATAACCTATGTTAGAAGTAAAGTGTATGACAACAATAGCACACAGACCAGGAGGAGAGAAATGGAGATGTATAGTTGTAAGAATTTATGCTATCTCTGGGGTGGTATAATATTACTTGAATAAACTGGTAAGTTAAAGATGAAAGGAACCATCAAAATAACACATCCAGGAGTTATACCTAATAATCCAAGAAAGGAGATAAAATGGAATCATAAAAAATATTCAACCCTCAAGAGAATGAGAAGACAAGCCACAGGCTGGAAGAAGATATTTACAAGACACCTCTGATTAAAGGACTATTATCCAAAATACACAAAGAACTCTTAAAAATCAACAAGAAAAAAAATTTTTTTTATAGTCATAGATAGATAAGCTTTATTCCAATGTCTACATAAAAATGAGTTGATGTCCAACAGGAAAAGGTTTTTCCAAAGGGTTAAAATTTATCAAACAACAGAACTTGGTCCTTTTCCCTTTAGTTTGTCTCTCAATTCAGTTGGCTGACACATCATTATTAGTATCTACCCTTACTAATCATTTTCACCACACACAATATCTAAAAGTCTTCGGGTGGCACTTTCCATTTCTCTGGAAATCTCTTAAACTGCTTTCAGTTACAAGAGATGGGCAAGGTTTTTATCTGCTCATACTCTACTCCACTGGAGACAAAAACACATCCCTGAATTCTCTCGTTTAAATTGTGGCTGTTGGCAAAGTGTCCAAATGAAGAACTTAACGCTAACACACAAAGAACACAGTATAATCTCTGTATAACAGTAACTTTGCTTTAACTTTTTCTCATTAAAGAATTATTTTTATTATATCTCCACAAGGAAGTTATAAAAAATACCTGTAAAAACATTGAAAAGGCTCTTAAAAGTCCTGGAATGAAAAATTCTGAAGTATAAATTATGATACATCATCTATGATTTGCAAATAAGAATAAAATAAATTCTACAAGCTAGACTTTCTGAGTGATTTTTTTTTTTTTTGCCGTACGCGGGCCTCTCACTGTTGTGGCCTCTCCCGTCGCGGAGCACAGGCTCCGGACGCGCAGGCTCAGCGGCCATGGCCCACGGGCCCAGCCGCTCCGCGGCATGTGGGATCCTCCTGGACCGGGGCACGAACCCGCGTCCACTGCATCGGCAGGCGGACTCTCAACCACTGCGCCACCAGGGAAGCCCTGACGATTTCCTATTTTCATCCCAATTGAGTTTTTGAAAAGCTATATAATCTGTCGACACGCACAATCCACACAGGAACTTGCTGCTGCCACTAATGATGAAGTCAATCTGAAGGACAGAGATTTGTATGCTGGATGCGCCAGGCTCTTCCATGCAACTGATTGAAGTGGTCGTCTCTTATTTTTTCCCTTATGTTTTAAATAAAAGTAAATATACATATGGTAAAAAATTTAAATGGTACAGAAAGATCTAAAATAATCAGTAAATATCCTTTTCTCCCATAACCTAGAAAATCTGATGTCTTCCAAATCATCAGTCGTATGAATAATTTGCAAAGTGAAGTCAAACTTGGAGTCTCCTCATCTGAAAATTATTCTCAGGACTTTCGGAATGTGTTGATTCTGTCATATATTACTTCTGTTACAGAGGAAAGCCATGCAGTCTTCTTTAAAAAAACTAATTACAAAAGCAACACTCACACTCTGCTCAGAGACAGCAAGTCCAGGCAGCACCTCGTACAGGATCTCGTCCTGGTTACGGGCAGATTCCCTGGTATTATCCAGAGTCACGGGCGGCAGGAGCTCAGCCGAGCCCTTCCTGATGCCTCGGATCCTCCTGGCCAGCGGCACATCCTTTGGGAAGAGAGTGACGCGGCTGGCATGTAAGGAGAGGAGATAGGCATCCTCAAAGAGATGAACTAGAAACGCTTCTGCTGCCTCTTGTAGGGCCAACATGGCCTGAGCTTGCCAACTGAAGTCCACACCACGAGTGAATTTAACACATATTTCTCTTGCCAGGCGGCAGAAGGGGGTTCTTCCTTAACAACAGGTGTGTGCTCTTCTCAAGAGTTCGGATCTCCTTCAGAACCCAATGTCTCCAGCGAGCAAGTCGATGGGAGGAAGTGCCTAAGTATGGGCCCGGCCGGGTGGCGGCAGGAGCCGGGCTCACGGTGCGCCTCCTTGGGGCTTCAGACTTGCGGATCCATCGGCGTGGGCCCATGGCTGGCGCTCAGGGTTGCGGACCCACGGCTCCTTCTCGGCCTTCCGGGTCCAGAGGCAGAGGCTGGCGTCCAGGTGAGGACCAGCAGCACCCCGGCCGCATGCCCCGGCTGGGTGGCGTTCAAATTGCCCACTCGGCCGTGGATTCACTCAACAAAAATTTTTAAATGGGTCAAAGACCTTAACAGATACCTCACGAAAAATGGCATGAGATAAGCAAATAAGCACATGAAAAGATGGTCCACATCATATGTCATCAGGGAAATGTAAATTAAAACAACAATGAGATATCACTACACACTTACCAGAAGGGCCAAAATCCAAATGCAGGCAAAGATGTGGAACAACAGGAACTCTCATTTATTGCTGGTGGGAATGCAAAATAGTACAGCTACTTTGGAAGACAGTTGGGCAGTTTTGTGTAGAACTAAACATACTCTTACCATGTGATCCAGTAATCATGCTCCTTGGTATTTACCCAAAGGAGTTACAACTTAGGTCCACACAAAAACTTGTACACAGATGTTTACAGCAGCCTTCTTCATAATTGCCAAAACTTGGAAGCAACCAAGATATCCATCAGTAGGTGAATGGATAAATAAACTGTGGTACATGCAGACAATGGAATATTACTCAGCGCTGAAAAAGAAATGAGGTATCATGCCATGAAAAGATATGAGGAAACTTAAATTCATATAAGTAAGTAAAAGGAAGCCAACCTGAAAAGGCAACATACTATATGATTCCAAATACAGTGCATGATATTCTGAAAAAGGCAAAACTCTGGAGACAGTAAAAAAAAATCAGTGGTTGTCAGGGGTTAGGAGGAAAGGAGGAATGAATAGGGGGAGAACAGAGGACTTTTAGGGCAGTTAAATTATTCTATATGATAGTATAATGGTAGATATGTATCATTATACATCTGTTTGAGCCCACAAAATATACACCAGGATGGAACCCTAACATAAACTATGAAATTTGGATGATAATGATATGTCAGTGTAGGTTCATCAATTGTAACAAATGTACCATTCCAGTGGGTGATGTTGATAATGGTAGAGGCATCAGTGGGGACAGAGGGAATATGGGAAATCTCTCTATCTTCTGCTCAATTTTGCTATGAACTTAAAACTGCTCTAGAAAATAATCTATCAAAAAATACTCAATCTCAAAGAAGAAAAAGATGAAAAAGAAAAGGGAACAAAGAACAGATGAGACAAATAGAAAACAATAAGATGATATATTTAAACCCAGCCATATCAATTATCATATCAAATATAGTCTAAACAACCCAATTAAAAGGCAGAGATTGTTAGATTGAATAAAAAGCCAACTATATGCTGCCTACAAGAATCTCACTTTAAATATAAAGACAGAAATGGATTAAAAATAAAAGAATAGAAAAAAGATATACCATGCTTACACTAATAAAAAGAGAGCTGGAGAGGGTATAGTAATATCAGACAAAGTAGAATTCAGAGCAAAGAATATTACTAGGGATAAAGAGGGTTACTTCATAATGATGAATATAATACAGTGAATACAATAAACACAATAGCTCTAAACATTCATAAAACTTTTTAGAGAGTTTTTAAATGCATGAAGCAAAGTTAATAGAACTCTAAGGAGAAATGAAGTCCACAATTATATTGGGAAGTCACGACATACCTCTCTCAGTAATTTGTAGAACAAGTAGACAGAAAAATCAGTAAGTTTGGGGACTTCCCTGGTGGCGCAGTGCTTAAGAATCCTCCTGCCGATGCGGGGGACACAGGTTCGATCCCTGGTCCCGGAAGACTCCCCCATGCCGTGGGGCAACTAAGCCCGTACACCACAACTACTGAGCCTGCGCGCTAGAGCCTGCAAGTCACAACTACTGAGCCCACGTGCTGCAGCTACTGAAACCTGTGCACCCAGAGCCCTTGGTCCACTACAAGAGAAGCCACCGCAATGAGAAGCCTGTGCAACGCAATGAAGAGTAGCCCCACCTTGCCACAACTAGAGAAAAAGCCCGTGTGCAGCAACGAAGACCCAACACAGCCAAAAAAAAAAAAATTAGTAAGTTTGTAGAAGTCTCAAATAACACTATGAATTAACTTTACCTAGCTGATATTTATAAAATACTCTGCCCAACCACAGTAGACTAGACTATACATTATTTCTAAGTATGCAAGGGACGTATAGCAAGATAGACCATATTCTGAGCCATTACATACATCTCAATAAATTTTAAAGGATCTGAGTCATATAAAGTATGTTTTTGACCACAGTAGAATTATTATATTTTATTATTTTATTATAATAAAATCAATAAGAAAAAGATATCTGGAAAACTCCAAATATTTGGAAACTAGATGACACACTTATAAATAACCCATGGATCAAACACAAAATCAAAAGAGAAAGTAGATAATTTTTTTTTTTTTTTTTTGCGGTACGCGGGCCTCTCACTGTGTGACCTCTCCAGTTGCGTAGCACAGGCTCCGGATGCGCAGGCTCAGCGGCCATGGCTCACGGGCCCAGCCGCTCCGCGGCATGTGGGATCCTCCCGGACTGGGGCACGAACCTGTGTCCCCTGCATCAGCAGGCGGACTCCCAACCACTGCGCCACCAGGGAAGCCCGAAAATATTTTATTTAATTAAAATGGAAGTATATATTATCAAAATTTGTGAGACATAGCTAATGCAGTACTTAGAGAGGAAAATACCTGTGTTAGAAAAGAAAAAGGTCTCGGGACTTCCCTGGCGGTTCAGTGGTTAAGACTCCATGTTTTCACTGCAGGGGCAGGGGTTTGATCCCTGATTGGGGAACTAAGGTCTCACATGCCATGTGGTGCGGCCAAAAAGAAAAAGATAAAGAAAAAGGTCTTAAATCAATGACCTCAGCTTCCAACTTCAACTAGAATAAGAAGAGCAAATTAAACATAAACAGAAGTATGAAATAATAAAGATCAGAGTGGAAGTCAATAAAATGGAAAAACAATAGAGAAAAAAATCAGTGAAACGTAAAGGTGGTTCATTGAGAAAGAAGATTAATAAGAGAAGACACAAGTTGCCACTAATATCAGAAATTAGAGAGGTGGCATCAGATATTAAAAGGATTATCGGGGAATATTATGAACATTGCACTAAATTTGACAATTTAGATTAAATGGAAAATTCCTTGAGAGACATAAATTACCAAAGTTCACTCAAGAAGAAATAGCTCCATATACCTGGTAGTTTTATAGTATTAAAGAAGTTGAACCTTTATTTAAAAATCTTACCGTCATGTTCAGATTATTTTAAAACTCTCAAACCTCAATAATAAGAAAACAAACAACCCAATTTTTTTTAATTGGCAGAAGATTTGAACACACATTTTACAAAAGAAGATATAAACAGCAAATAAACATACAAAAGTATGGGGACTTCCCTGGTGGCGCAGTGGTTAACAATCACCTGCCAATGCAGGGGACATGGGTTTGAACCCTGGTCCCTTCCACATGCCGTGGAGAAACTAAGCCTGCATGCCACAACTATTGAAGCCCGCGCGCCTAGAGCCCGTGCTCTGCAACAAGAGAAGCCACCGCAATGAGAAGCCCAGGCACCGCAACGAAGAGTAGCCCCCACTCACTGCAACTAGAGAAAGCCCACACGCAGCAATGAAGACCCAATGCAGCCCAAAAATATAATTAATTAATTTTTAAAAACATACAAAAATATGCTCAACATTATTAGTCATTAGGGAAGTGCAAATCAAAACCACAATGAAATAATATTTCACACCTACTTGTAATAAAAAGACTGACCATACCAGGTGTTGGCAAGGCTGTGCAGGAACTGGAACTCTTATACCCTCTTTGTAGGAATAAAAAATGATACAACCACTTTGGAGAACAGTTTTGCAGTTTCTTAAAAAGTTAAATATACACCTGTCTCACGACCTCGACATTCTACTTCTAGGTATTTACCCAAGAGAAATGAAAGCATATACCACACAAAAATGTATACACCAATGTTCATGGCACATCTACCATATTTGTAATAGCCAAAAACTGGAAACAACCCAGTGTCAACAGGTAAAAGAATAAATACACTGCAGCATATCCATTCAGTGGAATACTACTCAGCAATAAAAGGAGTGAACTGTTGATACACACAGTAGGATGGATGAATCTCTAAATAATCATGCTGAATGAAAAAACCTGGAAATACAAGAGTACATACTGCTTGACTGAATTTATAACAATTCTATAAAATGCCAATTACTCTGTAGTTACAGATCAGTGGTTGCTTGAAGATGGGAGGCATAGGAGTTGGAGGGAGTGGAGGAGTTATGAAGGACAGAAGAAACTTTTGAGGGTGATGGATATGCTGGTTATCTTGATGGTTTCACAAGTATATACATTTGCCAGAACTTATCAAATTGTACATTTTATAAAGATGCAATTCATTATATGTATGCAAGCTATATCTCAATAAAGTTGCTATAAAAATTATGGACACTGTTTCTGAGAGACACCTCTTCTGCCTCTCTCCCTCTCCTACTTCTGTTTGCCTGATCAGATGGGGAGGTTTGGGTACCTAGTCACCCAAGGATCACAGCATCTCATGGATTTGCCCACTCTCCTCTGCTTTGTAGCAGTGAAGCCCCTATAAATACTCCCTTCACCACACTGTTTTTTCATGGCTGCATGTACCTTCTAGGAAGCACCTTCCTAGGAATGCATCTGCCGTTCCTTTCAGCTGGCTCACTGCAAACACTCTTGCTGGTTTCCCTTCAGCTCGGTAAGCTGCTGCCCACAACTTGAGCGAATAGGTAAAAGCTAATACCCATTGTATCATTACCCGTGGATGCTGTAACAAATTACCACAAATTTGGTAGCTTAAAAACAAAAGAAATTTATTATCTCAGAGTTCTGGAGTCCAGAAGTCTGAAATCAAGGTGTTTGCAGGGCCACACTCCCTCCAAAGGCTCTAGAGGAGAATCCTTCCTTACCCCTTCCAGCTCTGGTGGCCCCAGATGTTCCTTGACTTGTGGCCATATGACTCCAGTCTCTGCCTCCATCTTCATGGCCATTCCCCTTTGTCTCTCAAGTCTCCCTCTGCCTTTCTCTTACAAGGACACCTGTCATTGGATTTAGGGCCCTCTCTAAATCCACAATGATCTTATCTTGAGATCCTTAATTACATCTGCAAGGACCCTTTGCACATTCACAGGTACTAGTGGTTAAGACTTGGACATATCTTTTGGGGGGCTACTATTCAATTCACTACAGCTATCTATATCTTCAAATTTCTAGGGATAGGTCAAGGGTAAGGCATGTGGCATTATCATAGGACCTGAGATACATGGGCAGGATCTACAAGTGTTTCAGCCTGTGAAGTCCTTTTGCTTGGGCCTCTGTGATATCCCAGTGAGATCTGAAAAGGAAATGATCTGACCTCCTTTGCCCCACTGTATTGCTATGGTGATGACCCATAGCCTCAGGGCCATTCACAGCCCAGTAAATTTGGCAGATGGCTGGCTAGTCTTATGCAGTAGTCACAGGGCTTGGAAGGAAGGAACATTTATTGAATCCCTAATCTGTGCCAAGATTTCCACTTTAATCTCTACAAAAATCCTGAGGTAGGTTGTAGATTTCCCATTTTATAGATGAAGAAA